>NC_143395.1:4161458-4761458 GCF_052110815.1 Crocodylus siamensis
CATTGATGGGACTTGAGGTGACTTAAGAGGTGACTAGAGCCACAGATCCATACACAGAATTTGCAGGTCTTTCTGCTGGGGAGAGCAGGCTGCAGTCTGGGATTCCTCTCCTTTTCCTTCCTCCGCTCTCTCTTCTCTGCTTCAAGCACAAAACACTTTCCCTCAAAGCAGGCTGCTGCTTGTTTGAAGTTGTGGAGTGGTTAATCATAGAGTTATAGAGTCACAGAATCAATGAATGGGACGGGACCTCGACAGATCATCGAGTCTGACCCCCCGCCATGGGCAGGAAGGAGCACTGGGGGTGGGAGGGGTCATAAGACCCCAGCCAGGTGCCTGCCCAGTCTCCTCTTGAAGATGTCCAGGGAAGGTGAGAGCACCACCTCTCTGGGAAGCCTATTCCAGGCTCTGGCCATCCTTACGGTGAAGTAGTTCTTCCTAATATCTAACCTAAACCTATCCTCCCTCAGCTTGTGGCCATTGTTCCTGGTGACTCCGAGGGGGGCCCTGGGGAACAGACTGTCCCTGAGTCCCTGCTGCTGACCCCTGAGAAGGTTGTAGGCAGCCACAAGATCCCCCCTCGGTCTCCTCTTGCGGAGACTGAAGAGATTCAGGTCCCTCAGCCTCTCCTCACAGGGCTGGCCACGGAGGCCCCCAACCATACGAGTGGCCTCCTCTGGACCCTCTCCAGGTTCCCCACGTCCCTCCCGAAGTGCGGCGTCCAGGACTGGACACGGGACTCCAGCTGCGGCCTGACCAGCGCCGCATGAGGGGGAGCAAGACCTCTCTGGACCTGGTAGTGATGCCCCTGTTGATGCAGGACAGGGTGCGGTTGGCTCTGCCTATTGCTTCGTCTCATTGGTGACTCATATTCATCCTGGAGTCAATCCTGACTCCAAGATCCCTCTCTGCCCCTGTGCTGCCGAGAGGGGCAACCCCTAACCTATAACCATAATGCTGGTTCCCTCTCCCCAGGTGCAGCACCCTGCACTTGTCCTTGTTGAACCGCATCCTGTTCAGATCCTCCTACTTCTCCAGCCTATCCAGATCTGCCTGGATGCGGGCCCTGCCTGCTGGTGTGTTCACTTTGCCCCACAGCTTGGTGTCACCAGCGGACTTGAACAGGGTGCTCTCCACTCCCTCGTCCAGGTCACTAATGAAGATGTTGAACAGCACCGGCCCAAGGACTGAGCCCTGGGGGACTCTATTGCCCACACCCCCCCAGGTCGACATCGACCCGTCCACCACCTCCCTCTGGGTGCGCCCCTGGAGCCAGTTTGCCACCCATGTGACCGTGCATTCGTCCATGCTGCAGTCCCTCAGCTTGCCCACCAGAATTCGGTGGGACACTGTGTCAAAGCCTTCTGGAAGTCCAAGAAGACGACATCAACTTCCTCCTTCCCATCTAAGCTCTTTGTTACCTGGTCATAGAAAGAGACCAGGTTAGTCGGGCAGGGTCGGCCTGGCACGAACCCATGCTGGTTACCCCTCAACACCACTTCCCCTGCAGGGCTCTCACAAATGTGACCCTTGATCATTTTTTCAAAGACCTTCCCCAGGATAGAAGTGAGGCCGACTGGCCTGTAGTTGCCAGGCTCTTCCTTCCTCCCCTTCTTGAAAATAGGGACAAGAGTGGCCCTTTTCCAGTCCTCAGGGACTTGACCTAAGCACCAGGAGTCCTCGATCAGCTGTGCCAGTGGCTCTGCAATGACACCAGCCAGTTCCCTCAGCACCCGCGGATGAAGGTCATCCAGGTCTGCCGACTTGGACACATCTAAGCCCTGCAGGTAATCCTTAACTAGGTCTGAACTAACAGTCAGGGGACTCGCATCCTTCCCGGGCCTCTCTACGCTGTCACCCGAGAGCACCCCATGGTCAGCAGACAGGAACACGGAGGCAAAGAACATGTTGGAGAGTTCTGCCTTCTCTCATGTCTCCGTCACCAACTGCCCTGCCCTGCCCTGCCCTGTATGGCAGCTCTCCAAATTTTGTCCATACCCAATTCACACCCCACCCATTCTGAAACCATTCATAGTCCATACCCCCATCTCTCTTCAGATCTCTGGCAATGATCTTCCCCCATCTCACAGCCAGTTCTAGGGTCTCTTCCTAAGTCCATCTTCTGCCCCGCACGCTGGTGCCCCAAAGAGATTCTCTGCCTATGAATGCACATCCTCCCTAATGTGGTCTCTGCTCCACTCGCAACTCCTCCTCTGCTCTATCAGCCCATCATGGTACCCTCAGCTGATAATCTACCCTGTACTTTGAAATGATATTCTGTCCTTATACTCTTGGCTCCTAGAGGCATCAAAATGCTCCTTAGCTATGTGAAAGCAGCAGTGCAAGTGTCACCAAATGCCACTCATGTGAGTGTTAGATCTCCTTTCTGCCAGTGCGCTAGTCTCGCCCTTCATCAGCAGGACGTTTGAGAACCACTTACGCTCTCGTGTGATCCTGTTCCACCAGGAAGTGCAGACTTGCATGCGAAGTCCTCAAAACTTGGACCAGATGGAAACCAGCCAGAGGGCCTGTTGGATGCTGGAAACGCTAAACTTCTGTGCCCTTCCCCTGCCTTCAGCCCTGGGGCCTAGTGGTTGGAGCACTTGGTAAGAAAGTGGAACAAGCAAATTCAAGCTGTTCCTTAGCCACAAGGTAGTTTTGAACCCTGATTTTTTTTCCATTTCCTCTTTCTAGCACTGGGTGGAAAAGAGGGCCTTTGGCTTTAAAGCTGGGCACAGCTCTGAAGGGAACGAAATTGCCCCACACTCCCTTTGAGTTTGCTTTGGTCTGGCTGCTCTGTCATTCATCCATCTCTTTGCCAGGGACTCACCAGAGATAAGCCCTCAGTCTCAGCTGGGTGCCTGTGAGGTTGATGTTGCGCAGATGTCGCCTCTGAGGTGACTCCCTCCTAGCAAACATCACATTGCATTTATCTATTCTCTTTAAACATGTGTCCACCATCTGTCCCAGGCTCAGAGTTCATTGCCCTCTGCCATCAGTGACAAGAGAGCTACACGTCCCAGTGTAAATGTGTATCCACCCCCCTACCCACACCCAACAGAAACCAGATCTTCCCCAGCCACCTTCACCAACCCTATATCCTTGCCCATGGTACTGGCTCAGGGTAATGTTATATGCCTCCAGGTCCCAGGCCTATGTACGATACTGTCCCAGTATTCTCAAATCCCTAGAAAACAGGTCATACTAAAGTTTGGTGGGTCCTCCTCCTTGCTTTTTTGGTGATACGATTTAACGAGTCAGATAATGGTTTGGTACAAAAGTAAATGTATTAAGGCATTTTCAGGACATGAGCAGGGTGGAATAGACTGGCAGGTAGATGCCTGCAGGCCACTTCTGAGTGTCCCTACAGGGTACCTGCCTCAGGAGGCCTACCTGTGTCCACACCCTATGGTCTTTTCCCCTGTTCAGTTGTCTTGCCCACCACACCTTGGGGTTCAAATTAGTAAGGGAGGCTGTACAGAGGGCAAGGCATGCTTTTGGAGAGGCATGCCCTGTATGGTCTGAGGCTCCCTCTCAGCCTTGTCCCAGTTTCACTCTCACTGAACCCTTTAGCTCAGGAACCACTGTTCATGGCCGCATGCTCTTAGCTCAGCTCCAGTCGTCCCCCATGAGCTCAGATTCAAGCACCTGCAATATCCGCTACTTAGGCAGTCAGAGGCCGTGGGTCCTGTTTCTCCCCTGCCACCTTCTGCTTTACAGTCTGGGCAAGCTCAGCCTCATGTGGCCACAAAACACACTCTAGTCCTTGTCCTCTGTCCACTCAGTGCAATTTCAGGTTATGGGTGTCCCCAGTCATCCCCTTTTAGTGGCCTCCACCTCCCCTACAGTCACAATCCAGCCCTCCAGGGAAAACAAAACCCACAAACTACAAGCACCAGTCTTGGTTCAAAGGTATGTCCTACACAGGGTTCACCACTCTCTTTGGTGGTAGGCTCCAAATGGAGAAGAAAGCAAAACAGAAAGTGTGCTGCGTACTTAGCTTGCTTCCTGTCCAGGCTCTCTACTTCTCTTCACTTGGGGCTGCCTCCTAAGCCCTCTCCACAGTCTGGGCTCTGGTGCTCATGCCTCTCAGAGACGGCTCCATCCCCAACACCTTCCACAGCCAGGCTGCCTGCCCTGGCTTGAGATTTGGGTTTATACAGAGCTCCCTGGGTCACATGCGTAGGTAGTGTAAGACTGGGATGAAGGGGCCTTAGCCCCCCCAGCCTGGGCCAGTGACAGCAGGTCCAGCACCACCACCACTGTGCACTCCTCCATTGCTGCGCTCACAACACCAGTGCACACCAGCCCCAGAACAGCCCAGTGGGAGGGAGGGGTAGGGGCAGGGGCACGCAGACATGTTCTGCAATGCTTTGCAATGCCCGGACCCACCAAATAATATTTTCTAGTGCTGCTTATGGCCACATGACCCCTCTACTTCCACCCCCTCAGACATCAGGCCCTGCCTGCACCTGGACCCCGTGCCCATCTTGCTTCAGGCTCCCCTGCCCAGGAGTTTGCCTCTCAAGGCACAGGCAGAAGAGACACAGAGATGAAGCAGAAGGGAGTGAGTGGGAAAGGAGGGGAATCAGAACCACGTAACCACCAAGACATCCCGAGCAGGGCGAGGGATGTCATCTTTCCACTCTACTCAGCCTCAGTCAGACCACAACTGGAGTACTGCATCCAGTTCTGGGCACCACGTGCCCTGTGCAGCATATGTACAGCCAATTCCCAGCTCCTCCTGCAAACCCAGATGCAGGAGACAGATGGGGCAACCCATTAGAAAAGGGGACATGTCCAGGGCTCTCCTGTGACCCTGCTGTTCGTGGCTGCTGAGATGATTCCCAAGAAAGTGAGCACCTGAGTACAAGTCCCTGCAGCCCCTTGAGCTGATCTCAACTATGCCATAGGACAGTCATAGTATCATCACAGTACTTGGGGTCAGAAGGGGCCAAAACAGATCATCAGGTCTGACCCCACAGCCTGGAAGGAACAAGCAGATGGACCGGCTGGGGAGAAGCCCAGGAGCATCAACCCATGTTGCACACCCACCTCAGTGTGTTATGCTTATTGCTGATGTATTGAGATTCTCGTGGTTATTAATCCTCCTTAAACGTACTCATGCTCCTCCAGCCAAAACACCAGTGTCCCACGCCAGGTTTACTTCCCATCTGCCAGTGGCTTCAGGACTCTGCCTCCTGGATGCTCCTCCGTTACTGCCCTTCCTATGTCCTGGCTCCTGCTGCTATCTTCACCCTCCTAAACACAGATCTCCCCTGCCCTCCATATCCTCCACCTGATCACCCATGTCTGCTGCTCCTGATTCAGACTCAGCACTACCCTCTCTGCATAGGTCTCTGGCAAGGACCCATCCTCTTCCTCCTGCCCCACAGCCAGTCCTGTGGCCACAGCTCATATCTAGCCATGGTCCCAGCTCCACTTACCTGCATCATGTTCAGTTTACTCAAGCCTTCTGAGCTCAGCTCTACCTTGTGGCAGAAAGCCACCTTGGTTTCTCCCCAAAATCTCTGCCCTGTGACTCTGTGATTAGGTGGGCCAGCACAGAGGAGTCACACCTCAGCCTGTCTCTTTAGGTAACCTGAGCTGGCTGCAGTCCTGAGGGAGGGGGAAACCTGCTCCCTCTGCCCACGGGACTGGCATCAGCCACCTGGGTGGGGGGCATCTACCTGGGGAGCTGGAATCTGCCTGGTAACAGGTGACGTATTTCAAATTCGTTGGCTGACAGCCAGCTGGGGCTGACCTCCACTGGCCCAGGTGAATGAGGTCACAGGGGCTATACAGGTTGGGGGGGGAGGAGGCTCGTGCTCTTCGGCCATGAGGTGAAGCAGCAGCAAAGCAGGGGAGACAGAGAAGCCTTGCCATCGGGACCTAGGTCTCTCTCTCTCACCCCCGGACTCCAGAGGGGAAACTGGAGAACTCTGGAAGATGCTTGTGAGTAAGCTGCTCAATCTGATTACATCTCTAGCTGGCAGTAACACAGATGCGTAATGAAAAGGCTACTTCAGCCACACTGTTTGCTCTCTAGGATTTTTAAGATATTGCTCAATCCTGTACCCCAGTTTACCCTACCCCTCATAATCAATAAAGTTCTCCTTTTTGACTGGTGTGGGAGACTTATTGAGGGGTGGGTCTAAATTATGCCTAAGAGACCCCTTAGGTCTGTGGACTAAGGGAGACTTTGCTTTTTGCCCCCTGACTTGGGGAAGTGCCCCAAGTGCCTGTACAGGGTCGAGTAACTGTCGGACTATTAGGCCTGTGTTTCCCCGAGGACACAGGGCCGAGGCAGTCCCTTCTCGGGGTGGTGGCGGCGATGTTACCCCCAGGCTAGCGAGTGTGCGCCGGGAGAGGGGTCGGCCAAGCATAAGGCGCCCCTAGGGAGGCATTTGGAGCCTGGAAGGTAGTCGGGTGCAGGGAGGTGGGTGGCTGGGAAGTGGGATACGAATACCCAGGTGTTTTACCTAGGTGGGATCCCTGCACCCGCCACATACCTATGGCATATCTTCTGTCTTTTCAGACCCTCTTGGCAGCCCCTCAGCTCCTTAGCCACCCTCTGCTCTGGGGCAGGACAACATTATGCAGGGACAATGCCTGTAAGACCTCCTAATCTGTCTTGTTCCTGAATCTGAAGAAGACAGCGGTCCCCTCGAATGTGAAATCTCCACAGCAGCAGATGACCACTGAAGCAGATTAGGAGGTGAGTTATTATTAGGATCATCCAATCTAGCAGTTATGAGGATCATCAGAAGATCTAGCAGCAGGAAAACATTCTGGTCAATAGATGGCTCCCACGTCAAAGCAACCTCAAGGGAAGTCTGCAGCATTTTCCTTGTCCTTAACCCTGCCTAAAAAAGTCTGAAATCCCCCCTATTTAAAATGCATAAATACAGGGACAAGCCACCCACAGGCACTCAGTCTATTTTTGGTCTGCCCATCTGCAGACACCTGAGGTCCCAGCCCTGTTTTGGCCATGAAGTTTCTTTACCTTCTCTTTGGTGTTGTCTTCTTGGTCTTGCAGCCCCAAGCTCAGGACATCCAAGCTCAGAATAAGGCTGAGATACAAGAGCTGAACAAGCTGGAAGCCAGGGTCAAGTTTGTAGCTGTGGAAGCAGAAGATGCTGCTGATATGAAATATCTAGGTAAGGTGTAACAATGGAAGTGAATGTGAAATGGCCTGTCCTGGAAGGGAGAGTCCTGTCTCTTGGGCCAGTGAAATGGTATGTAGAAAAAATTCAATAGCAAACATACTGAAGGAAGGGAAGGTTGGCACCGGTACTAGAGGCAATAAGGGGCGCACCAAGGTAATGTGTCAGTGACCAAAATATTGAGACTAGTCAGATAAAGAGATAGATCCATTCATCAACTGGCACATCAGCCACCTAGGAAAAAATATGTCTACGTAAAATGCTTGGACAATGACTCTCTCTGCTTCTGGGGGACAAGGCCAATTACTGGCATGTGGTTGAATGTGGTATGCAATGATCTAGTTCATTTTCTTACCATGTAATATGTTGGACACCTTCCAGCTCCTAGTAGAAATGTTCACATGGGAAATTTGGAAGCACTGATCTAGCATAGCTAGTAACTACTTAGAAAAATAATCCAGGACACTTGTCCCCAAAAGTCCAGCATAACTCAAGTGACTTTTCACTATCTACAAGACTGGTAGCAGAAGGGCAGGAGTGGTGCTGGGGCAGTGATGGTTCAAGGAATAGGTGAGAAGCAGAGTTCTTGGGTGGGGGAAATATCTTTTATTGTACCAAGCGTAGAGTCAGCAAAGATATTGAATAAAGTGTGAGTCATGAAGCACCCCTCTTCAGGTCTGGGGAAAGATGCAGGTGGAGCCAAGCTAAATCCCAGCTAAAGCAAGGACTCCAGTTGTAGAAGAAATGAAAAAAGTCACTTAATTCCTTTTCTTACTTTTATTTCCTTAACTGACTGCTTTCATTTACCCAGCACACACCCTTGTTTGATCTGGGATTTATCTTAAACTGTACCTGCTCCTTTCCCAGACCTGAGAAACAGGACTTTGTGCTGGAAAGCTTGTCACCCATCTCTCCCAACTATATAGTTGGCCCAAGAAACAACTGGACAAAGACCTTGGTTCCTATACAAGGCTGATGGACAGTTGAGTTCTCTTGGAATGGTGAATTTTCTCTGAATTTAAATAAAACCTAAGAATAGCTATCTCCACTTTGCGGCAAGGAAGTTCATCCTGAAATGTGGTTATAGAAACTTGGGATATAGGAAATGTGACTCAGGAGCAAGGCTACCTGGTTTTGCATACCATAACTGCAGATACCACCCTGATGGGAATACACTGAGTTTTACTGGAATTTGATCTGGTCTCTTTACCTCTTCAAACATCCAGGCTTTTCTCTGAGGACCCTGGGGCAGTTTGCATTGTGTCTTTCCCTGGAAACCTTCTCATCTCTTCCCCACTTTTGTATGGAAGTAACTTATCTCGGATAATCTTCCCGCTATGCAGATCCTGCACAACCGAGACGCCGCAAGTTTTGTTTTAGGCGAGGTGTTTGCAAGTCACGCTGCTCTAGAAATGAAGATTCAGCTCGACGGTGCAGAAACCGCCAACATTGCTGTATAAAAAGGCGTCACTAGGACAGCAGCAGACCAGGCGGAGAAGAAATCCAAATACAAAGTCACTCCTCACAAAGAGCTGTATTCCCCGATGAGTTATTTCACCTTCTCTAAGTAATTCTGTCTATAAAGAGTTCTGCGTTTCACTCAGGTCCAAGATGGAGTTTGAGGGGGGAAAAGGGGTCTTGATGGGTCAAAAGGGATCCAGCTCCTCAATGCTCCAAGGCTGCTTGCACTGGCAATGCAGCGGGAAGTCGTGACTGCCCCTGGCATTGAGATTGCAAGGTGCTAGAAGGCACCGAGTGGGTAGAGCCTGCTCCACACCGCAGCCAGGAGCACTCCAGCTGCAGGAGATGGACCGGGGATGCCCTGGGAAAGGAGACATGCCTGGGACTGCCCGAGGTCCTTGCTATGACTGGTGGATAGAGTAGCATTTAGGGACAGGGGCACACGTCCCAAGAGCCCCTTGAGCTGTTCTAAAGTGTGTCATGGACCATATTTTCTCCCCCTGCAGCATCCCCTGTTCCTTCACCTTGGGAACTGTGTTGCCCTGCCATCCTGGGGGAGGGAAAAGAAGTCACGGAGTGAATAAGCCCCATGGTGGAGAAAGACTTACCAGGTGGGGAGGATGGAGGAAGGAAGCTGAGGGTGGAAAGGTCTGAGTGGGTGATTTCAGTGCAAAACAAGACAGGATCTGTTCACTGGGATCAGCCAGAGAGTTATATATTGAGTCCTGGGGGGACCCTGCGGGTGGGATCCAGAATGGAGGGAGGAGTGGAGTGGAGAGGAGGAGTTGGAGAAACGAGTGAGTGCAGTGTGGAAGGTACAAGGGTTTCCATTTGGGGCCTCTGACGGTCCCAGAGAGGGGAAGTGGAACTTGGGAACGGACCCGGGCAGAATAGAGAGCAAGGGAGCCTGGGCGGATAGGGAGGAGGCTGGGTGCAAGTTAAAGAAGTGGCTGGGGAGAAGAGAAGACTAAGAAAGGCTTGGGCAAAGATCTGAATGGGAGCCAGGGAATAGCTATAAAGAAAGACACTTTAAGGATATCACCATTTTCCTGCTGTCCCGTCCCACTCAGTGGGTGAAGGGAGAGGTGCTTTTGCAATCCTCTGTGCGGCGTGGTTAAACACTCTCAGAGTAACTTGTTGTTAACTTATTAACAACATTAAAACCCTTGGTCAAGATTTATTCTTGGAAACATTCACATGAGGCAAAGAGAAGAAAGGAGAACTTGAGAGAAAAAGAGAAAAGAAGAGAAAGAGAGAGAGAAAAAGAGAGAGAGAGAGATATCACCGCCCCTGGATCCTGAGTCGTCGGCGCGTGTTTCTGTTGCTGGTGCTTCTTTCTCGATCCACGGGTGAAGGGTCGACGAGCGCGCGGTTTCCCTGTCCGCCTTTTATCTCCTTCCCTCAGGAGGGCTCCGCCTCTGGCTGTCAATCACCCGGACTTACGCAATCTAGAGTTCTAGAAGCTTCTCCATTTGAGTCAGGGGGCTCCCTGGGGGCTTCTGGTGGTAGCTGAGTTGACCTCAATGTGACCTGTGTTTCGCACGTGCTCAGATCACCAGACAACCAACTTTACACAAGCTGCAGCTTCAGGAGGCTGTTACAGTGCACTGATCTGCATTGCTTCCCACTTCCCCCAGCACTTGTCACCACTGAGTCAGCACCTGCAGCAATGTGCTTGCTCACAATGTTTGAGACAAACCTTTCAACTGCAGGCTGTCCCCAGGTTATGTAAAACAATTTAAGCAACTTTAAAACAATTTAACTCCGGGTTATCACACCTGCTTCACATGGGGAGAAACCTAAGATAGTCCAAGGATTATTTTCTGATAAAGCAACAAGACTAATGCTGAATACCAGACAGCCCAGGGCACATTTCCAGGGACATTGTGGTGGTGGGGTTGGATGGAGTTGTGTCCCTGATCGCCCACATTTGGTATACAGACTTGACTCTGGGTTTCCTACATCCTTGGGGTCTCCTACTTTATTTCTCCTAGACTATCTCTCAGAGGACCAGTCTAGCTCATCTAGGGTCTCCTAGACTATTTCTCAAAAGACCATTCTGCCATTAGGAAGTAACTCCAGCTTTATGGGGTTATGTATTTCATATGGTCCAAGATGGAATTTGTGGTGGGGAAAGAGGGCTTTTTGGGGTAAATATGGTCTAGTTCCTCATCCCCTCAAGCTCTTTACTCTAACATTGCAACATAAAGCAGCCAAGGTGCAATGGGGACTGGCCCAGCAGGTTCAGGATGGGTATGTCTTCGGTGTACCCACTGAATAAGTAGTAACTGCAGTTGGAGTACCTTTTTGCTCTCTGTTTTGCTGAACACAGCTCTGCTGTGTTACTGTTACCCAGATAGCACCAATGGTCATGGAAAACCGTGCAAAGTTGAGATGTCAGAGGGGCCCCGGCAGCAGCTCAGTATGGCTTTGGACAGGTTCTCAACCAATCCATGAACCCCCAAACGCAGAAGGGACCCAAAGCCCTTTCCCTGGTGCCTCAGGGCGGCAGAGCTCAGCATCTGGGCCTGCTTTTATTATCCTTAGAAAAGGAGGGACAAAACTTTTCAGTCTTCTTCCTTCACCTAGAGATGATGAGGTGCTATCTGCACAGCAGCCGGTTTCTTTTACTCACTTCCTTCATTTTTATTCATTTCCCCAGTATGTCTAACAGCCCCTAGCTTGGATAGACTCATGTCGCATCCAGGAGGCAAACAGCTACAGGAGACAGGCAGGGATATACAGGGAAAGCAGGCATGCTTGGGGCTTTCCTGTGTCCTTGTTATTATAGGCTGCTGGGACTACTCTCAGGAGCAGTGGGCAGCTAGATACGTGAAGGGCTAGCTCATGGCAATGACTGTACAACATCTGCTGCTGCCATGATGGCAGGGAAGGAAAAAAATTGCTAGGATACCAAAGGCTCACCCAGCAGGGGAGAAGGAGTGGAGGTAGGAGTTGGGTGGAGGAAACGTTGAGCAAAGCATGGAGGATGTGGCCAGGAGCACAAGAGGCAGAGAATTATAGGCTCATAGAAACCTAGAAAAATAGGGCTGGAACAGACCTCTGCAGGTCATCTAGTCCAAACCCTGGCTCAAGGCATAATCACACCTAAGCAACGTCCTTGTCTAATCTGTCCCCAAAACTATACACTCAACTCTGTTATATCAAGGAATGACATAGTGGGTGGTGGAGGATGCTGGGATCCCTAGGGCATCTGACTTTTCACATCGGGACCTTGCCAGAAGCTGATCAATGCATGTCGAGAAGGTGATGCTGGATTTCATTCTTAGAGAGTTGTGGCATTTCCCTAAGAGGTAGCCACTAAGCAGGAGTTTCCAGGATCACAGGTGTGGATTTAATCACCTACTCTGCACCACACTCTCATTCTAGGTGCCCAAATAATTTTATGGATTTAAATAACAGGCCTGAACGTGAGCAGTCTAAATGCCTGTCCACATGCTTGAGCACCCTACTTGTCCGAACATTTGCCCTCATCTCCAACCTACATTTCCTCCGCTGCAGCTTGAGCCCATTGCTCCTAGTTCTGTCCTCTATGGCCACAGAGACTAGTCTATCTCCGGGTTTTTCAGTCTTTTTTAACAAGTGTATCCCTTCTGTCTAAAAGTTTCAGCTCATGTACCCCTTTCTATTTTTCCTTGTTTTTAAGGGGGAGAAGGGTGAGGCAGATTGAGCCCTGCAGTGAGGGAGGGAGTGGGGTAGGGGCAGACGATGTTCAGCTGGGGCAAGGTACGGGACGGAGGCACGAGCAGCTCGTCTGGGCGACGTGGGGGTGGAGGGCAGCTCCTGCCATTGCACGCACTCCAAGAGGGCATGTGGGGGGGACTGTGCCCCTGGATCTGTGCATGGGGTGAGGAAAGGGTGCCACAGTGGGGGGGGGGTGCAGATTGAGGCCCCAGTGGTGGAGAAGGCTTAGAGGTAGCTGAAGGCTGCTATTAACTCCCCTTTTGGTCTCCTCTTCTCCATCCAAAATAAGCCCAATTCCCTCAGCTTCTCTTTATAAGTCATGTCCCCCAGACCCCAAACCATTTTTGTTGCCCTCTGCTGGGCTCTGTCCAATTTGTCCACATCCTTTCTGTAGTGGGGGAGCCCACACTGGACCCAGTACTGCAGATTTGGCCTCACCAGTCCCAAATTGAGGGCAAGAATTGCTGCCCTCCACCTGCTGGCACAGCTCCTACCGATGCAGCCCGGGAAGCCATTAGCCTTCTTGGCAACACGGGCACACTGCTGGCTCACATCCAGCTCATTGTCCACTGTTACCCCAAGTCCGTTCAATCTGAAACTCATTTCAGTGACCTACAGGAATCAATCCTGCAATGGGCCATAAATCCTATCCCCACCAAAACAAAACAAAAATCCCCAAACCCCCTACTTTGAAAGTAGAACATCAAAACAAACAATACGAACACGTACCACACTGGGGCACATGCTCTACACATGATGAGTGCTCCCCAGGATCCCTCTGGCTTGCCTCCCGCTGACTGCAATTCATATATGCACCTTATAGGGACCCAGTTAATAAAGGCAACTCTGTTTCTTGTGACACTGGGGAGGACCAGGCGTGTTTCCTTCCAATAGCTCAGCATGTCCATGGGAACACAGAAGAGCTCAGACAAACCCACTATAAGAAGCAGCAAATGCAGGTTTGGAATAAATCCTGGACCCACACTCTCACCTTGTGCTTGGATCCTTTAACACTTCTGTCCCATGGAGCTCTGATGAGAGAGTATGGGGGAACAAGGGGAAAAAAACTCATATTGGGTGGTTCCCTGCATTAGAAAAGCATGTATTGTAAAGAAATCAGATGAGCCATGACTTAGTCCTCCCAAGGGACGAAGACAGCAGGGTTTACAGCTGGGAAAACATCCCTGTGTGCAGATTTGCTCAAAGATCCTATCCCAACAGTCCTAACCCCATGCTTCCTCTAAGACACCTGTTCTTTGAGTGCCGTACCTCTTCTCAGTAACAGTTCCTCCCTGCAGAGGATGGGGTGAGAGCCTTATGAAAGCTATAGGGAAAGAGTAGGAAGATGGGATGGGGAGCAAAGGAGGTGCTTGTGGCGAAGAGCCAGAGGAAGAAGGCACCTCTGTACCACGTCCACGGCGCTCTTCCCAAGCACAGCCCAGCCAGCCCACTCATGCACTACGTCTATCACACCCGGACAGGAGGGTTTCTCTGAAGCGCCAGGGCCCACCGCTCCCAAGTGCACCAGGGCAGCAGCATGGTGGCCCCATCACTCTGGGAGCAGCACTTCCAGACCCTCTGAAGGAGAAATGCTGGGCACCTTCGAGTCTCCTGCTGCGCCCACTGGGCAACACAGCAAGGAGTCCTTTGCTTGTCCAGGGAGGGAAAGGGGATTGCAGGGAGGTCAGGGGATGGATCGAGACCTTGGTTCCTGGGAATGCAGCTGGAGGGGTGAGGTTTGCCTCCGGTTAGCCTGTCTTGAAAAGGTTATCCACAGCTGTCCACACCCCAAGCACCCACCCCAAGGAAGACAGAAACAAAGCCACATATAGTCAGTGATATCACTGCCAATTTGCTTTTAATCCCAGGGTCAGCTTGAAGTGGCTCCACCCAGAGCAGCGCATGCACTGGAGGCTCCATCTGGATGTCTCCACTCTCCCTCAGCAAGACCTTTATCTTTTTTTTGCACAGCAAACAAATTTGCCAATACACCTGCCAATCAGCACTCTACGGGAAGAGCACCTCCTACGGCAAGAACCGCCTGAAAACGAACATATCAAGAAGCTGTTTTGTTCCTTGGCACCTGCACAAACAGAAAAAACATCACTGTGACTTTATGTACCTCTATTCCAAGTATAGGACTTTGAGCACGAGAGGGAGGAAGATAGGAGGACAGGCAATGGCCACAGACATGCCAGGAGCTGACTGGTCAATTGTTTGCCAGCAAAACTGTGTCATCTATATAACAAAATAAAACGAATACACACGTGTGGCAGGATCTCAGCCACGCTAGACAGAGCGTTCTGGAGGGGACAGAAACCCAAATGCATGCCTTGGTTAACATCCCGGCAGCGAGGGCTGCCTCCAGCCACTGAGCCCGGCTCTCACGCCTGCTCTCGCCGTCCGCACCCAGGCTCCTTCCTTCTGCAACCACCCGTGCCACGGACACCCCCAGCCCTCGCAGCCTACCTCCAGCTTCCACGTCGCCTTGTGCTTCCCAAGCATCATCCTCCACCTCCTCCCGGGTGTCCGCTTCCTTCTGCGGGTCCTTCTCACCCACCGCACTGGGCATGGCCTGGACGTGGAGCACCAGGAGGACCAGGGCAAAGAGAAGGCAGGGGGTCTTCATGGCTGCAGGTTGCCTGGGATCCAGGAGACACCGGAAGAGACGAGGCTCAGAGACACCGGGAGACGGGGGCTTCTCTGAGGACGAGGGAACAGGGTCCTTGCTTTATACGTCTTTTCCAGGAGGAAGGCAGAGGCATTTACAGCACGGGGGATGTCTGAGTGAACAGGGCAGCGCTCCACGCTTCCCGGCAGGCTGCTCTGATCTGTGCGCAGGGCCTGCCGCCATGTGTCCCTCGTGTTTGGTGAAGGCTTGCTGGAGATAAGCCCTGCCTGCTCCCCAGCTGTGCACGCATCAGCTCACAATGGTGCCGGTGTCATCCCGGAGGGACCTGTGGCTCTGCCTCCCAAGAAATCGTACACCTGGGTTTGCTGACTCCCTTTAAGCAAAGATGAAATACTAGCCGTCCTGCTTTCTCCGAGTTGGGCACAGTCAAGCATCTGTTGCACAATCGCAGTTCATTGATTCCCTCTTGTAATCAGGGCTTGCACAGCGCCTGCCGCAATCAAGCTTTGGTCCGTGATCAGGACTCCTAGGTGCTACTGCAGTGTTGTCCCTGTACGAATTGAGAGGCCTGTTCGTTGCTGGATTTATTCTTGAGTGTTGCTACAGGAACTGGTGGAAATCAGCCGCCTCTTTATCTTTGGGGCCGCATAGTGGGGTCCATTCAGGCCTTGCTCTGTAAACCTCTGTTTCCTTGAGAAATGTCCTTGCGTTGGGAAACTGGACAGGGCCGAGCAAGTCTGTCCTCTCTCCTCTCTGCCAGTGCGGAGAGACAGCTGCATTTCAGCCATATCCAGGGTTTGCACTGCCCTGTCGCAAAGCTTTGCCTCTGCACCAGCAGCCACTAACTTCAAGCGATACCATCCTCTTCCTTACAGGACGGTCTGCATTCGCTCACTGGTCTCCGAGTGGACGCACTGCCAGTCGGGGCAGGTGCTCCCATTTCTGCAGTCTTCTGCTGTGGCTCGTGTGCGCTGCAGCAAACGCTGTAGCTGCCTGCCCTGCGCAGCTGGCATCCAACCTGTCCTTCATCTAATAGCCCCGCTGTGAAGCAGGCAGTAGAAAAGCCAGTGTGCATGCACGGACAGTCATTGCATCTTCAGTCGCTGCGTACGCCCCCGGCTTTGCTTCCTGGGGCTGGTGTGACCGTGTGCTCTTGACTGAGCTTTTTCTCACACCCCTTGCACTCTCATCTGTAACCCGGGCCTTTTCCTTTTTTTGCCTTTCAGGTTGATTCGCACAGGACAGCGACTGCACCATGCCATCAGTATTGGCTGCTTGCCTGTCCCTGTCCAGCTCCTTGGTTCCTGGAGCCTGACCCTGTGAGCTTGTTGTGCAGCAGTGCCTGGGAAAGGGGGAGGGGGCCGGGGGGACGATGCAAGAGGGGCACTGGCGTGAAGGGGCTGTAAGGGAGCAGAAGGAAGAGGCTTGGAGCAAAGGACGGGCGGAGGGAAGTGGGTGTACTTAGTGTAGGGAAGAGAAGACTGAGAGGGGATTTAATAGCAACCTTGAACTACCTGAAGGGGGGCTCCAAAGAGACTGGAGCTGGACTGTTCTCGGTGGGGGCAGATGACAGAGCAAGGAGCAATGGGCTCAAGTTGCAGCAAGGGAAGTTGAGGTTAGAGATTAGGATAATTTTTTTCACTAGGCGGGTCGTAAACCACTGGAAAGTTGATGGACTCTGCATCCTCGGACGTTGGAAAGACCAGGCTAGACGAAGCCTTGGCTGGGATGATCTTGTTGGGGATGGTCCTGTGTTGAGCAGAGGGGCGCACAGCAGTTCTCCACCTTTTGCACCTCCCATCCCACCAACCATTTTGGCAAAACCCCCTGGTCCCACTGATAAAAACAAAACCCCACTTTTCCCAAGAACCATCCTTTTTACCTTTACATGCATTTTAGTATTCTATTAAGCACTCGCATGACCGGGAGCAGCGGGGCAGGCCCTACGAGGAGAGGCGACAGGACCTCAACCTGTTCAGCCTCCACAAGAGAAGGCTGAGGGGGGTCTAGTGGCCTGCTACAAACTAGTCAGAGGGGACCAGCAGGCATTGGGGGGTCCCTGTTCCCCGAGCACTGCCAGGAGTGACCAGGAATAACGGTCACAAGCTGGCAGAGGGTAGGTTTAGGCTAGATATCAGGCGGCGCGACTTCACGGTCAGGGCGGCTAGGAGCTGGAACCAACTTCCAAGAGAAGTGGTGCTGGCCCCTACCCTGGGGGGCTTTAAGACAAGGCTAGACAATCACCTTGCTGGGGTCGTTTGACCCCAGTACTCTTTCCTGCCATGGCAGGGGGTCGGACTAGATGATCTGCACAGGTCCCTTCCGTCCCTAGAAACTATGAAACTATTAATCATTAATGGGAGTTTTCAAACGAGTTGATGTCCCACCTACATGACCTTTGCTGGTTGGGAAACATGGATCAGATGACCTCCTGAAGTCCCTTCCAGCCCTCATCTTGTATGAATCAGGCAAGTAACACAGGGCAGAGAGAGACCAGCCAACACTGAGGACAGCCCCGAAACCTCCAGGGTCCCTGCTCCTAGATTTGCCGTGGCCGGGGTTATTTGGGTTAGTTTGGAAAAAGCCATGCAAGGGAAACAGAAGAGAGCTCCTTTAGTTTTGCTATATAGAAGCCATTTCCTTGCAACCATTTTTCCATTTGGATTAATCTCGTTAAACCACTCCTTCTTGAAGTGCCTGCCATCTTCTGTCACTGACTGAGAATCATCGAATCATAGAAGTCGGGTCAAAGGGACCTTGTGGATCTCCAAGTCCGACCCCCTGCCAGGGCAGGAGAAAAAACTGGACTCAAATGACCCCAGCTAGGTAGACATCAAGCCTCCTCTTCAAGACCCCCTAAGGTAGGAGCCAGCACCGCTTCCCGCGGAAGTTGGTTCCAGCTCCTAGCCGCCCCGACCGTGAAGTCGTTCTTATGGATGTCTAATCTAAACGTCCCCTCCAGCAACTTGTGGCCGTTATTCCTTGTTATGCCGGGGGGGGGGGGGGTGGGCACGAGGGGAAACAAGGTCTCTGCCAAACCCTTCTGGTCCCCCCATGTGAGTTTATAGATGGTCACCAGGTCCCCCCTCAGCCTTCTCTTGTGGAGGCTGAACAAGTTCAGGCCCCGTAGTCTCTCCTCGTAGGGCCTGCCCTGTTGTCTCCGGATCATGCGAGTGGCCTCCTCTGGACCCTCTCCATGCTGTCCACATCCCTCCTGAAGCGCGGCGCCCAGACCTGGACGCAGTACTCCAGCCGCGGCCTGACCAGTGC
Organism: Crocodylus siamensis; assembly: GCF_052110815.1. NCBI lineage: Eukaryota > Metazoa > Chordata > Crocodylia > Crocodylidae > Crocodylus > Crocodylus siamensis. Next base: position 4,179,690 of record NC_143395.1, read on the forward strand.
CGCATAGAGGGGGAGGATCACCTCCCTGGGCCTGCTCGAGATGCACCTGTGGATGTACGACAAGGTGCGCTTAGCCCTGCCAACCGAGACCTGGCATTGTCGGCCCACGTTCACCTTGGAGTCATTATTGACTCCAAGATCCCTTTCTGCCTCCGTGCTCTCAAGAAGGGAGTTTCCCATCTTATAAGTGTGCTGCTGGTTCCTACTGCCCACTGGCAGCACCCTGCACTTGTCAGTGTTGAAACACATCCTGTTTTTGTTAGCCCACCCCTGTAACCTGTCCAGATCTTGCTGCAGTCTTTCCCTCCCTACTAGCGTGCTCACCTCGCCCCAAATTTTGGTATCATCAGTGAATTTAAACAGGTTGCTTTTTACCCTGTCGTCCAAATTGCTGATAAAGAGATTGAGCAGCGCGGGCCCAAGGACCAAGCCCTGGGGGACTCCGCTGCCCACTTCCCCCAGGTCAAAGATGACCCATTCGCCACCACCACCCTCTGAGTGCGACCCTTGAGCCAATCTGCAATCCATCTGACTGTAGGCATCAATCCCACAGTTGCCTAGTTTTTTAATGAGGATGGGGTGGGAGACGGTGTCAAAGGCCTTGCTGAAGTCTAGAAAGACTACATCCACAGCGACACCTGCATCCAAGGCTTTTGTGACCTGATCATAAAAGGCAGTCAGGTTGGTCTGACATGACCTGCCCCTAATGAAACCCTGCTGGTTGCCCTTGAGCATCATCCCTGAGGCTGGCCCATCACAGATGTGCTCCTTGAGGATCTTTTCAAAGAGTTTCCCTAGGATTGAGGGAAGACTGATGGGCCTACAGTTGCCCGGGTCCTCCCTCCTCCCTTTTTTAAAGATGGGGACCACACTGGCTATCTTCCAGCCATCCGGCACCTGGCCCGAGCACCACGTGCACTCATAAAGCCGTGCCAAGGGTCCTGCAATAACCCCTGCTAGCTCCCGCAACACCCTGGGGCAGAGAGCATCTGGACCCACTGACCTGATCACGTCCAGCACCTCCAGAAGCTCTCTGACCCGGTCCTCCCCAACCTGCGGTCTGGGGGCGCTGCCCCCAAGTCTATCTTACATCACAGTGGGGAAATCCCAGTCCCTGCACAAGAAAACAGAGGTGAAGAATTGGTTAAAGAGGTCTGCTTTCTCCTCTGGCGCAACCACCAGATTGCCCAGAGGATCTGGCAGGGGCCCCACATCTCCTGGTACTTTTTTCATCCTCCCTATATATTTGAAAAAGGACATTTTGTTATCTTTGATTTTGGACGCTAGTCCTATGTCTATGTCCGCCTTAGCTTTCCTGACAGCCCCCCTACAGGCCTGAGCAGAGGAGCTATAGTCCTCTTTGGAGATAGCACCCCCCCTTCCACCAGGTGTACGCCACCTTTTTGCCAATTGGGCATTCCCGGATGCCCTTGGTGAGCCAGGGGGGCTTTTGGGCACTCCTGCCCCCCTTTGCTTCTTGTTGGGATGGTCACCCCTTGGGCCCTGAGTATTGTCTCCTGAAGGAACAACCACTTGTCCTGGACACCGAGTTCCCCTGCTCTCGAGAACCCCAGTGCCTCTCCCACTAATCTCCTCCACTCGTTGAAGTTGGCCCTCTTGCTGTCTAGGGCTACCGCCTTGCTGCTGGCTCTTGACACCCTGCGCTGCACGGTGAGTTCCAGTGAGCGATGATCGTTATCGCCCAGGTGGTCGAGGACCTGGAGGCCCCTGACCAGGTCCAACAGGACATTTCCTCTGGTGGGACTGTGCACCTCCTGAATTAAGTGGAGGTCCTGTATCTCTGGCAGGAACCTCCTGGAACGGTCCGTCCTGGCTGACTGCTCCTCCCAGCAGATGTCCGGGTAATTTACTGGCTGCAGCATCGCATTGGAGGCTCATGCTCATCTTGTGGTCCTCGACTTCAGAAAAGCCGACTTTGATAAGCTCAAGAGGCTAGTCGGTCAGGCCCTCAGGGACCACGACCCCAGGGAGATGGGAGTTCAAGAAGAGTAGTTGCTTCTCAAGGAAGCGATCCTCAGTGCACAAGCTAAATCTATTCCAACACGGAGGAAAGGCAGCAAGAAGGCACAGCAGCCCCCCTGGCTCTCCAGAGACCTAGCGGACCTACTGTGGCTAAAAAGGAAAGCCTACAAAGGATGGAGGATGGGATTCACCTCCAAGGAGGATTACTCTGCGCTGGTCCGGTCCTGCAGGAACCAAACCAGGAAAGCCAAGCCTGCAACTGAACTCCAACTAGCTTCAGGCATCAAGGACAACAAAAAGTCCTTTTTCAGATATGTGGGGAGCCAGAGGAAAAGCAAGGGCAATGTTGGACCCCTGCTAAACCAGATGGGGCAACTGACAACTGACGCCCAGGAAAAAGCCAACCTATTAAATAGGTACTTTGCGTCAGTCTTTCATCAGTCACACGGGATGCCCATGCCTGCTATGGGACAGGGAAATCTGGGTGAGGGGGATCCCCTACCCTCCATCAATGCTGACCTCGTGAAGGAACACCTTGAGAAGCTGGATACCTTCAAGTCAGCTGGCCCTGACAATCTGCACCCCAGGGTACTCAAGGAGCTGGCGAGCGTCATAGCCCAGCCCCTGGCACGGGTCTTTGAAAACTCCTGGCGCTCTGGTGTAGTGCCCGAAGACTGGAAGAAGGCCAATGTGGTGCCGATCTTCAAGAAAGGGAGGAGAGTGGATCTGGCTAACTACAGGCCCATTAGCCTGACTTCTATCCTGGGGAAGATCCTAGAAAAGTTTATTAAGGAGGCCATCCTTGAGGGACTGGCCCAGGCTAACATCCTAAGGGATAGCCAGCATGGGTTTGTTGCGGGTAGGTCTTGTTTGACCAATCTCATTTCCTTCTATGACCAGGTGACCTATCACCTGGACAAGGGAGAAGAGATTGATGTCATATATCTTGACTTCAAAAAAGCTTTTGATCTGGTATCCCATGATCACCTCTTGGCCACACTGGCCGGTTGTGGCTTTGGCTCCACCACGATCCGCTGGCTGGGAAATTGGCTCCGTGGTCGGACCCAGAGGGTTGTGATTGATGGCAGTCACTCATCGTGGTGCCCTGTGACCAGTGGGGTCCCTCAAGGCTCTGTCCTGGGACCCATCCTGTTCAACATCTTCATTAACGATGTGGACACTGGAGTCAGGAGTGGACTGGCCAAGTTCGCCGATGACACCAAACTTTGGGGCAAAGCATCCACGCCAGAAGATAGGTGGGTGATCCAGGCTGACCTGGACAAGCTCAGCAAATGGGCAGACGAGAACCTGATGGTGTTTAACACCGATAAATGCAAGGTTCTCCACCTTGGGAGGAAAAACCTGCAGCTTCCTTATAGGCTCGGCAGTGCTACGTTGGTTAGCACTACAGAAGAAAGAGACTTGGGGGTCATCATTGACCACAAGATGAACATGAGCCTGAAGTGCGATGCTGCGGCTAGTAAAGCGACCAAAATGCTGGCGTGCATCCATAGATGCTTCTCGAGCAAATCCCGGGACCACATTCTCCCCTTGTACTCGGCCTTGGTGAGGTCGCAGCTGGAGTACTGCGTCCAGTTTTGGGCTCCACAATTCAAAAAGGATGTGGAGAAGCTGGAGAGAGTCCAGAGGAGAGCCACGTGCATGATCAGAGGTCAGGAAAACAGATCTTACAACGACAGGCTGAGAGTCATGGGACTCTTTAGCCTGGAAAAGCGCAGGCTCGGGGTGATCTGATGGCCACCTATAAGTTTATCAGGGGTGACCACCAGGATCTGGGGGAACGTCTGTTCACCAGAGCGCCCCAAGGGATGACGAGTTCGAACGGTCACAAACTCCTGCAAGACCGTTTCAGGCTGGACATAAGGAAGAATTTCTTTACTGTCCGAGCCCCCAAGGTCTGGAACAGCCTGCCAGCGGAGGTGGTTCAAGCACCTACATTGAACACCTTCAAGAGTAAATTGGATGCTTATCTTGCTGGGATCCTATGACCCCAGCTGACTTCCTGCCCTTTGGGCAGGGGCTGGACTCGATGATCTCCCGAGGTCCCTTCCAGCCCTAATGTCTATGAAATCTATGAAAATTGAAGTCACCCTTATGTCCAGCCTGATATGGTCTCACAGTAGTTTATGACCGTTCGACCATTCGACCTTGTCATCCCTTGGGGCGCTCTGGTGAACAAACGTTCTCCCAGATCCTGGTGGTCACTCCTAATAAATTCAGAGGTGGCCACCAGATCACCTCCGAGCCTGCGCTTTTCCCGGCTAAAGAGCCCCATGGCTCTCAGCCTGTCGTAGTAAGGTCTGCTTTCCTGACCTCTGATCATGCACGTGGCTCTTCTCTGAACTCTCTCCAGCTTCTCCACATCCTTTTTGAATTGTGGAGCCCAAAACTGGACGCAGTACTCTAGCTCCAGCCTCACCAAGGCCACGTACAAGGGGATAATGAGGTCCCGGGATTTGCTTGAGAAGCAACTTTGGATGCAAGCCAGCATTTTGGTCACTTTACTGGCTGCAGCATCGCATTGGAGGCTCATGCTCATCTTGTGGTCAATGATGACCCCCAAGTCTCTTTCTTCCATAGTGCTACTCAGCGTAGCACTGCCGAGCCTATAAGGAAGCTGCAGTTTTTCCTCCCAAGGTGGAGAACCGTGCACTTTTCAGTGTTAAACAACCATCAGGTTCTCGTCCGCCCATTTGCTGAGCCTGTCCAGGTCAGCCTGGATCACCCGCCTTTCACCTGGCGTGGATGCTTTGCCCCAAAGTTTGGTGTCATCGGCGAACTCGCCCCACCATGGTACTGGTCAGTCAGCCCCCAGCCTGTACTGGTGCATGGGATTGTTTCATCCTAAGTGCAGGACTTTGCACTTGTCCTTGTTGAACCTCCTGACATTTTTGGGGGTCCAATCCTCCAATTCCTCTAGGTCTCTCCATATCCCTGCTACCCGCTCGTTCAGTGGTTCTTAGCCCAGGACCCATTTGTACACATCAATAGCCAGTCCCAACCTGAGCCAATGCCCCAAGCCCCCAGTTTGTGGGCAGAGGGAGTGTGTGTGGGGCCCGGGAACCACTCTGCCGGCCTGCAAGGGAAATGTCACAGCTGCCCGCTTTTTTCTCCACTAAAGCACAATCCCTTTTTTCACTTTGTCGATCCATTATTACGTGTGTTCCTGACCTTTTCACATATTCTTGTGTCCCACGTTTGGGTCGTGACCCACAAGTTGAAAAACACTGTGCTCGTTTATCTACTACTCCACCCAGCTTGGTGTCATCCGTAAATTTGCTGCGGGTGCACCCACCACCCAGCTTCCAGGTCACTGCTGAAGACATTGAACAAAACTGGCCTCAGGATGAAACCCTGGGCCACTCCACTTGATAGCAGCTGCCAGCTGGACATTGAGCCATTGACTACTACCCTTGGAGCCCCATGCGCCAGCCAGTTTTCTATCCATCTTACAATCCATTCATCCAGCCTGGACTTCCTCAGCTTACCTGCAAGAAGCTGAAAGACACCGTGTCAAAAGCCTTGCTAATGTCAAGGCCTATTAGGTCTGTCGCTTTCCTTGCATCCACAGAGCCACTTAGCTCATTATAGAAGGCAATGAGGTTGGTCAGGCATGACTTGCCCTTTGGGAAGCCATGCTGGCTGTTCATAATCTTGTTCTTCTTCTCCTCCAAGTGCTTAGAAGTGGATTATTTGAGGACCTGGTTGGGGTGACCACCTTTTCAAAACTGGAAACCTGGACCCATGCCCACCCACAGCCAAGTGGCTCCTGTGGTGGGTGGGTGAGTATGTGGGTTTGCACTCCAGACTGGGGGCTCCCTGTCCTGCTGCCCTGCCCCCGGGAGCATTGCAGCTCCTTGTCCCTAGAAAACGTCCACGCCGCACGCAGTCTTTGGTGCATGGCATGTTATCCCGGGGCTGGCAGGGCAGGCCGGGACCAGTACTAGCCTGGCCCCACCAGCCTTACCCGGGATCCTGGGGGCCTCCTGGTGCTGCAGCCATGGTGACACTGCCCGGCAGAGCCTGGCCAGCATGTGCAGCATGACTCTGGGCAGCCCACTGCTCTTTTGCAGCAGCACACCCTTGCAGCGTGCACAACACCCGACTCTGCAGCATGCAGCACTGCAGAGGTGTTTGCGGCACCACGTACCCCACAGCCAGGCTGATGTGGATGCAGACTTAGACTCCCGTGTAGTTCTGGAGGGGAGAGTACTGGTGGGCACACACAGGCAAAGCATGAGCTGGGGTGTTGTAAAGGGCTGGGGTGTTGATGATTGGGGTAGATCACCGGAGCTAGGAGGTCACAAGCCAGCCGTTCAGGAGCCGAGTCAGAAGCCAGGGGAAACTAGGCACTTTACTTCATGTCATCTTACTTGTGAAACCACCTCCTAAAGAGAGCACTTTTTATTAGCAGATCTTCACACCTTTTCCCAAGGAGGCCAGACCCCGCCCTCAAGTCTAAAGAGTGGGGAAACAGAGCCGTGTGCTAGCCCCATGCTCTTTTCTAAGCCCTCTTCCTTTGGGTGCCTTAACCCCTATCAGTAAGAAAGAAAACTTCCAGGGTTTTTCCCTGCACAGGCTGGGGTGAGAGCCATGAGAAAGTAGTGAGGAAAGAGCAGCAAGATGGCATGGGGAGGAAAGGAGGTGGTCATGGCGAAGAGCCAGAGGAAGAAGGCACCTCTGTACCACGTCCACGGCGCTCTTCCCAAGCACAGCCCAGCCAGCCCACTCATGCACTACGTCTATCACACCCGGACAGGAGGGTTTCTCTGAAGCACCGGGGCCCACCGCTCCCACGTGCACCAGGGCAGCAGCATTTCCAGACTGCCTCTGAAGGAGAAATGCTGGGCACCTCCAGGTCTCCTGCTGCGCCCACTGGGCAAATCAGCAAGGAGCCCTTTCGTTGTGCAGGGAGGGAAAGCGGTTTGCGGGCAGGTCGGGGTGGATGGAGCCCTTGGTTCCTGGGAACGCAGCTGCAGGGATGAGGACTGCCTCTGGTTAGCCCATATGGACAAGGCTTTCCATGGCTGCCCACATCCCAAACATTCACCCCAGGGAAGACACAAACAACGCCACATACACTCAGTGCTATCACTGCCAGGTTAGGTTTTAATTAAATGAAAAGGAGGGGAGAACAGCTGGATGTGGCTCTATCCAGGGCAGGCATTGCATTGAAGGCCCCCTCTGGATGTCTCCACTGCCCCTCATCAGGACTTTTATCTGGGTACACAACAAAAATAGTTGTTGTAACACCTGCCAGACATCGCTTCATTGCTATAGCAACTCGAACGGCAAGCACCGCCTGAAAAGGAGCATATCATGGGGTTGTCTTGTCCACCGGCACCTGCACAAACAAAAAATGTGACTGTGACTTGATGTTCCTAGATTGCAAGTCCGGGGATTTCAGCACGAGAGGGAGGATGATAGGAGGACAGGCAATGACCACAGATATGCCAGGTGCTGAGTGGCCAACTCTTTGCCAGTGAAAAGGTTACATGTCTATGACGATATAAAAGCAATGCACATACGTGGCAGCATTTCAGCAGACATGGGCAGAGCGTTCTGGAGGGGACAGAAACCCAAATGCATGCCTTGGTTAACATCGCGGCAGCGAGGGCTGCCTCCAGCCACTGAGCCCGGCTCTCACGCCTGCTCTCGCCGTCCGCACCCAGGCTCCTTCCTTCTGCAACCACCCGTGCCACGGACACCCCCAGCCCTCGCAGCCTACCTCCAGCTTCCACGTCGCCTTGTGCTTCCCAAGCATCATCCTCCACCTCCTCCCGGGTGTCCGCTTCCTTCTGCGGGTCCTTCTCACCCACCGCACTGGGCATGGCCTGGACGTGGAGCACCAGGAGGACCAGGGCAAAGAGAAGGCAGGGGGTCTTCATGGCTGCAGGTTGCCTGGGATCCAGGAGACACCGGAAGAGACGAGGCTCGGAGACACCGGGAGACGGGGGCTCCTCTGAGGACGAGGGAACAGGGTCCTTGCTTTATACGTCTTTCCCAGGAGGAAGGCAGAGGCATTTACAGCACGGGGGATGTCTGAGCGAACAGGGCAGCGCTCCACGCTTCCCGGCAGGCTGCTCTGATCTGTGCGCAGGGCCTGCCGCCATGTGTCCCTCGTGTTTGGTGAAGGCTTGCTGGAGATAAGCCCTGCCTGCTCCCCAGCTGTGCACGCATCAGCTCACAATGGTGCCAGTGTCATCGCAGAGGGACCTGTGGCTCTGCCTCCCAAGAAATCGTACACCTGGGTTTGCTGACTCCCTTTAAGCAAAGATGAAATACTAGCCGTCCTGCTTTCTCCGAGTTGGGCACAGTCAAGCATCTGTTGCACAATCGCAGTTCATTGATTCCCTCTGGTAATCAGGGCTTGCACAGCGCCTGCCGCAATCAAGCTTTGGTCCGTGATCAGGACTCCTAGGTGCTACTGCAGTGTTGTCCCTGTACGAATTGAGAGGCCTGTTCGTTGCTGGATTTATTCTTGAGTGTTGCTACTGGAACTGGTGGAAATCAGCCGCCTCTTTATCTTTGGGGCCGCATCGTGGGGTCCATTCAGGCCTTGCTCTGTAAACCTCTGTTTCCTTGAGAAATGTCCTTGCGTTGGGAAACTGGACAGGGCCGAGCAAGTCTGTCCTCTCTCCTCTCTGCCAGTGCGGAGAGACAGCTGCATTTCAGCCATATCCAGGGTTTGCACTGCCCTGTCACAAAGCTTTGCCTCTGCACCAGCAGCCACTAACTTCAAGCGATACCATCCTCTTCCTTACAGGACGGTCTGCATTCGCTCACTGGTCTCCGAGTGGACGCACTGCCAGTCGGGGCAGGTGCTCCCATTTCTGCAGTCTTCTGCTGTGGCTTGTGTGTGCTGAGCAAGTGCTGAAGTGCTTCCCTTCTGCATCTTGCATGAAACCTAATGACAGGGGACCTGGTTTCTCTGTTTAAAAAACAGAAATTCTGTGATAAAAAAATAAGTTCTCGGATTAAAAACCACAAAAATCCATTTTTTTCCACGATTGCAATAAAACACCACTATATACATATACACACACACACGCACACACAGAGGTGTGGGGGGCACTGGTAGACTTCCAAATTTTTTTTTAAAATATATTTATATATAGGTATCTGCTGAATACAATGTTTTATTGATATATTTACAATTATTTGGAAGTCTACCGATGCCTATAGATAGTGTGTGTGTGTGTGTGCGTGCGTGCGTGTGTCTTTACTCACGCATGCACATGTGGCTGGCTGGTGCTGTCTATATACATATAAGGGGTTGCTACCCTCTATGGGGTTCCATGGTGTAAAGGTTAGCACTCTGGACTCTGATTCCAGTCATCTGAGTTAAAATCTCAGTGGCACCTAATGTTTTTTTCACATAACTTAGAGGTCTTCAAGGGGAGGTTTGGTTAGACACCTGGCTGCGGTAGTCTGACCTCAGTCCTCTTTCCTCCCAGGAGCAAGGGGTTTGGTTCTTTGTGGTTCTTTGTGGTCCCTTCTGACTCTACAATCTGTGAATCAGCCAAGCACAACGTTTTATTGATATATTTACAATTTTAAAGCAATTTGCAAGTCTACCAGTGCCTCAATCACTATAATAACATCAATACTACATACCATTCTGTTTTGGCCTTTGATTTTGAGTTTTCATCATGGAAAATTAGAGCCCCCATACCCCCTTCACTCACCAGGATGTGGGCCCAGCTGTGGCTGTCCCGCACCCCTGCTTCGTGGTGCTGAGCTGCCCTGATGTGCTGGTGCCCTGCCCGTGCCATTGCCCGGCACTCCCAACCCACAGACCCCGGCCCTTCTAGTGCCCCTCACTCCCCACCCACAGTCCCCCAACCCTTGTGGTGCCCCTCAGTCCATACACACAACCCCCTGCTGCACCCAAGCCCTGCCGGTAGGGGCACCCAGCTGCCAGGGCTACAGGCCCAGGGATGCAGGTCCACAGTCCCCAGACCCCTCCAGCAGCACCCGAGCCCTGGCTGCTGCCTGTAGGAGATGGCAGCTGCTGCAGCCACAGCAGAGAGCGGCGTCTGGCTCGCCCTAGCCCATGGGTGGCACAGCCGGAGTGGAACCCAGAGGGTAGGGCTGGAGATGGGCCCACACCAGAGTCGGGGCTCCCTGCCCTGTTGCCCTGGTCCCAGGGGCCACCATGGCCCTAGGACCTGGCATGGCAGGATGGAGTGGGGAGGCTTGTGCCAGTGATGATAGCCCCGCACCACCAAGCACATGGCACCCCATGCCTGATCACCCTCCTTCTGCTCCCCCCACCACCTTGCAGGCTGTAACTCTGCCAGCCTGCAAGGGAAAACCCACCATGTTCTGCATTTTTCTCCTTTCATAGATTTCATAGACATTAGGGCTGGAAGGGACCTCGGGAGATCATCGAGTCCAGCCCCCTGCCCAAAGGCCAGAAAGTCAGCTGGGGTCATAGGATCCCAGCAAGATAAGCAACCAATTTGCTCTTGAAGGTGTTCATTGTAGGCGCTTGAACCACCTCCGCTGGCAGACTGTTCCAGACCTTGGGGGCTTATGTCCAGCCTGAAACGGTCTCTCAGGAGTTTGTGACCGTTCGACTTTGTCATCCCTTGGGGCGCTCTGGTGAGCAAATGTTCCCCCAGATCCTGGTGGTCACTTCTGATCAACTTATAGGTGGCCACCAGATCACCCCTGAGTCTGCGCTTTTCCAGGCTAAAGAGTGCCATGGCTCTCAGCCTGTCGTAGTAAGGTCTGTTTTCCTGACCTCTGATCATGCGCGTGGCTCTCCTCTGGACTCTCTCAAGCTTCTCCACATCCTTTTTGAATTGTGGAGCCCAAAACTGGATGCAGTACTCCAGCTGCGGCCTCACCAAGGCCGAGTACAAGGGGAGAATGAGGTCCCAGGATTTGCTCGAGAAGCATCTATGGATGCAAGCCAGCGTTTTGGTCGCTTTAGTAGCCGCAGCATCGCATTGGAGGCTCATGTTCATCTTGTGGTCAATGATGACCCCCAAGTCTCTTTGTTCCATAGTGCTACTCAGCGTAGCATTGCTGAGCCTATAAGGATGCTGCAGGTTTTTCCTCCCAAGGTTGAGACCGTTGCATTTTTCGGTGTTAAACACCATCAGGTTCTCATCCATCCATTTCCTGAGCCTGTCCAGGTCAGCTTGGATCACCGTCCTGTCCTCAGGTGGTATCACTGGTGAACTTGGCTAGTCTACTTCTGACTCCAATGTCCACATCATTAATGAATATGTTGAACAATATGGGGCTGAGGACAGAGCCTTGGGGGACCCCGCTGGTCACAGGACACCATGATGAGTGACTTCCATCAATTACTACCCTCTGGGTCCGACCACGGAGCCAATTTCCCAGACAGGGGATCGTGGTGGACCCAAGGCCACAATTGGCCAGTTTTGCCAAGAGGCGATCATGGGATACCAGATTGAAGGCTTTTTTGAAGTCAAGATATATGACATCAATCTCTTCTCCCTTGTCCAGGTGGTAGGTCACCTGGTCGTAAAAGGAAATAAGATCAGTCAAGCAAGACCTACCCACAACAAACCCATGCTGGCTATCCCTCAGGATGCTGCCATTGGCCAGTCTGTTAAGGATGGCCTCTTTGATAATCTTTTCTAAGTTCTTCCCCAAGATAGAGGTCAGGCTGATAGGCCTGTAGTTAGCCATATCCACTTTCCTCCCTTCCTTGAAGATCGGCACCACATTGGCCTTCTTCCAGTCTTCGGGCACTACACCAGAGCGCCAGGAGTTTTCAAAGACCCGTGCCAGGGGCTGGGCTATGACGCTCGCCAGCTCCTTGAGTACCCTGGGGTGCAGATTGTCAGGGGTGGAAGGGAGCTCCTCCAGCTGCCTGCAGGTGAGTATGGGGTGTAGTTTGAGGCTCCCATGGTGAGGGTTGGTGGCTGGGGCTTGGGGTGCTGCCCAGCCAAGGCAGTGCATGGGGCCCAGGGCAGGAATATGCAGCCACAGGGCCCAAAAGAGGAGCAAAATGGAGCCACAGACAGCTTCTCCAGGGAATGAGGGGAGCTGGCTCCCTGCTGTTGCATGCACTTCCCAAGAGGGGAAATGGTGGGGCATGTGCTCCCCCCAGATCTGTTGGCAAAACAGGAAAGGGTGCAGGCTCAGGGCTCTCCAACTGACTGCCATGCTCCTGGGATCCCCACATCAGCAGCGTGGGCCATAGCAAGGTGCCCCTTGCCTGCCTGGCAGCAGCTATGGCAGCAGCGAAGAGTTGTGCTCCGTACTGCTGCCGGATGGGCAGGGAGAGCCTCATCATGGCAGTGTGACTGATGTGAGGCTGCCAGGCATAGGGCAAAAGGGCAGGAAGCTCCAAGCCTGCAGTGGGCAACCCACATCCTCCCCCCATCAACCATGGTCTCAACTCGGCTCTGCTCCAGCTGTGCCGCAGGGCAGGGTGGGAAAGGGAGATGCACATGTGTCCCTCTTTCACATTTGGAAAACGTGGTCACCCCTAGCAGGTCCTCAAGGAATGCATTGCTAAGCACTTGGAGAGAAGAAGGTGATTAGGAACAGTCAGGCTGGATTCACCAAGGGCAACTCATGCCTGAGCAATGTGATTGTTTTTTACGATGAGATGACTGGGAAAGCAACGGACATACTAAACCTTGACTTTTGCAAGGGTTTTCATACAGTTTCCCACAACATTCTCACAGGCAAGCTACAGAAGTACAAGTTGGATGAATGGACTGTAAGGAGGATAGAAAACTGGCTGGATCATTGGGCTCAGAGATAGTAGTCAACGGCCTGATGTCTAGTTAGAAGCCGGTATCAAGTAGAGTACCCCAGGAGTCGGTCCTCCCTGGGGCTGATTTTGTTCAATATCTTCATCGGTTACCTGGAAGATGGCATAGACTGTATCCTCAGCAAGTCTGCAGATGACACCAAGCTGTGGGGAGTGGTACATACGCTGGAGGGTAGGGCTAGGATTCAGAGTGACCTAGACAAATCGGAGGATTGGGCCAAAAGGAATCTCATGAGGTTCAACAAGGACAAAGTCCTGCACTTAGGACAGAACAATCCCATGCTCTGGGATTTAGTTTAGGCTGCACCTGCACCTTTCCCCAGACCTGAAAAGGGATGGTAACTTTGTTTAACATCTCTTCCAAGTCTACAGCTGGTCCAATAAAAGATTTTCCCCCCAAAAAACTCTGCTTCTCACATATTCCCTGGACCATCACTGCCCAGCACCACTCCTGCCCTAGTGCTACGTTTTGTAGACAGTCAAAAATAGCCTATGTGATGAGCTTAGGGACAAGTTCACTGTCCCCCCGCCGCCCATGAACTCATCAGCTCTGGTAGATCCATGTTATGAACTTCCCACGAGAACATTTCTAGTAGGAACTCCAGGAGAGCGCAGGCTGGGGGCTGACTGGCTGGGCAGCAGCTCTTCAGAAAAGGACCTGGGGTGACAGTGAATAATAAGCTGAATATAAGCCAATCATGTGCCCTTGTTACCAAGATGGCTAACACCATACTGGGCTGCACTGGTAGTGAACTTGTCCCTAAACTCATCACATCTCAGCCTATTTTTGACAGTCTACAAGACTGGTAGCACCAGGGCAGGAGTGGTGTTGGGCAGCGATGGTCCAGGGAACATGTGAGAAGCAGAGTTCTTGGGGGGAACAATCTTTTATTGGACCAGCTGTAGACTTGGCAGAGATGTTAAACAAAGTTTGATGCACAAAGCATCCTTTTCAGGTCTGGGGAAAGGTGCAGGTGCAGCCTAAGCTAAATCCCAATTTTAAAAAAAGGCTCTCTGAATTTAAATAAAACCTAACAATAACTATCCCCCTCTTCCCCAGTGTTTCAAGGAAGTTCATCCTTAAATGAGGTCAGAAAAACTTGGGAAATAGGAAATGTGACTTAGCCAGCACTGTGAAATGGTTTTGCATACCATAACTGCAGATACCACCGTACAGACATCCTCAAGAAAATATACCCCTCCCTCTCCTCCAGGTCACCCTGTTTGGAATCAGCTGGGATTAAGGGGAATCAAGAGACAAAGCTGGTGAGCTAATGAGGCATCTCCTAGGAGAGAAGGCCTCAGGATATAGGACCATGGTCGTCTCTCATAATGGGGGCCAATTAAATCTATCACACTAAAATCTCAAGACAGAGGTCATTAACTTCTACCCCTAACCTGCAAACTGGGCACAGGCCACGGCACCCAAGGATGCATTGGGTGGCTTTTCAAAAAGTTTGTTTTACTGAAAAAGACTTCCATTCACCACAGAAGCCTTGATATCCACTATTGTGGGGACATGTTACTGAGGCCATTCAAAATATAAATCTGGGGAAAACCTGGCTTCTCCGCTGAGATCTTGAGACTCTTGTCTGACAAGACACTTTATCTGTTTCCTGAGTCACTCTGGGAAATCATCCTTGCCCCAGTCCTGAATTCACCCTGAAATCGGTTCCTCCTAAGCCAGGGACACGTACCATAGCACCTTGCAAATATGAGCCGGTTTCACTTATTAATCCCGATGTCAAAATACTGGTGATGAGACTGGAGAAGGTTTGAGACTGGATGAGACAGAAGAACCAGTGCAAATGTATTGCTATTACAGCAGGGAAGCAGGATGCACCACGTGTCTATCTAGCTTTGGGTGCAGAAAACAAGGCCAGGGCAGAGCTGCCTTTTTGGCAGAGTTTTCCCATGTTTTCTGCTGTCAAAAGGGAGCCGATACTTATCTCTTGCCCTCATTAGGAGGACAGCAGCAGGCTGCTGAGATACTACACAGGCCCCTTGAATAGCACATCATCAAACAGACGACAAGCAGGAGGGATGATCATCAGCCTGCCCAAGGTAAACAGAAAGGATGGTGTCACTGCAGGAAGAGCCAAGAACAAAGGAACGACAAAGGAGATTCACTGTGACTCCTCCGTAAGATCTTGCTCACCTCCCCACACCCTCATACTCCTGTGTTGTCCTGCCCTCTGCTTTATAAATCCCACGATTCCCTGTCGTGCTTCCTATTCGGAGTGCTATCATCAAGTGTCCCTGTCTTTGGTCCGTGGTGGCACTGAATCCTCACTGAGCATCACCATGAGGATCCTTCTCCTTCTCTCTGCTCTTCTCTTCTTGGTTTTGCAGGTGCAGGCTCAGCACAAAGCCCAGGAAGAAGCCCAGGACCCGGCACTTCAGGATGAGGCAGAAGCAGTGATGGCAGCCCCAGGTAGGACACCGACCGGTGGAGGAGAGTAACAGGGCTGTCTGGATAGGTGTGAAGGCACCACACCAGGCATCTCCAGGTTGCAGGACTCTGGGCATAACTATTATTCATGAGTGTTTAATGTGTCCACTTCCACTTTTTCAAGCCAGGCCCCTCACAAAGACGCTCTCCCCTAACCATCATGAGTTCTGCCCTATCTCTGGTAGGGGCTAATTCATAGCCAGAGCAACACTAGGGATACAGCACCTTGCCAACCCCCAGAGCAGACTCTTTGGGAGCTGTTGGTAACAACAATCTGGTCCAGACAGGGCTTTGTCCAGCCAGGTCTTAAAAACTTCCACGGATGGATCGCCCACAAGCTCTCTGGGAAGCCTGTTCCAGTGTTTTGCTAGCCTCTACATGAGAGTTTTTCCTAATATCTAACCTAAACTTCCCTTGCTGCAAATTGAGCCTATTGCTCCTTGTGTTGTCTGCCACCACTGAAAACGGCCCAGCTCCATCCTCTTTGCAACCCCCCTTCAGTTAGTTGAAGGCTACTATTCAATCTTCCTTATTCTTCTCTTCTGCAGACTAAACAAGCCAGTCCTTTCAGCCTGTCCTCATAAGTCACATCCCCTAGCCCCTGAACCATTTTTGTTGCCCTCTGCTGGACTCTCTCCAATGTGTCCACATCCTTGCTGTAGTGAGGGCCCAAAACTGGACACACGACTCCAGATGTGGCCTCTCCAGTACTGAATCGAGGGGAAGAATCACTGCCCTTGATCCTACCAATGCAGCCCAGAGTGCCATTGGCTTTTTTTGCAACAAGGGCACACTGTTGTCTTATATTCAGCTCACTGTCCACTGCAACCCCCAGCTCTTTTTCTCTTCTCTGGAGGTACAAAAAGTCTGTGGAGACCAATTAATGATCTTGCGAGGTCTCTTCCAGCCTCTAACTTTCATGAATCTCTAAACTCATGAGAGGGCTTGCTGTTAAAAGAGAAGGGAGACCAAATCCAGACCTCCTGAGTCTCAAACTGCATCCCTAGCCATTGACCCATCCCTCCTTCACTAGCACGTGTGCCACAGAGCATCTGTGTAACCTTGGGCAAGTCATATAGCCATTCTTCTGCTCCCACTGTCTCTCTCTTCTAGGCAATTTAAGCTCATGAGGGCAGGGACTGGGTTCAGCCATCTCAGCAGAGATAGTGCAATTTGACTGTAATACAATTAATGAAGGTGTCTCAGACATAGGGCCCAGGGGCAGTATCTTGCCCATGGTGTATGGGGATGTGGCTGGTGGTATTTGGGGCCTGGCATGGAATTTGGGGCTCTGGGGCCCCAGCAGATATGGCCCTCAACAGCGGGGAGTGACAGTGAGCTTTGGTACAGCCCTCTGTTAGACACAGCCCTCAGTTACCCTGTGGCTGCCTTGCCTGTGGCCACTTGCCCCACTGGCACTGCAGTAGCCACAGTGGCTGCAGACACCAGTGCTGCAGCTGCCACCCTTTGACCCAGGTAGGATCTGGCTTGCAAGGAGGCCCCATGGTCCATATACAGCCTGGGTTCAACACCCCTGAAGTGATGACTAAGGATGAGGTGAATATCAGCTGACAGTGGCCCCAGGCAGTAGCACTACATTCACCTGTCCATGCAGTAGGCAGTTCCCATTCTTGGGACTCATCGATGAACCCAGTCCTGCCTTTACCTGTCTTTGTGAATGAAAAAGTCCCTAAGACCTCCTTTTCCCCTGTGCAGAAAACACCCCAATTTCCAGAAGCAGCTGTAGGCGCAGTGGTGCCACGTGCCGGGTCGGATTTTGCTTCGGAGGTGAATTCAGGTTGGGATCGTGTGCTTTCCTTCGCCCTTGCTGCAAGGAGTTGCCAGGGCTCTGAAGGATGGGCCAGCATCTGAAGGAAGACCTCATGGAGGATATGAAAGAGCCGGAGAGACGGATTGCTGCATTTACTCTGCTTTTCTAAGTCATGTTTTGATTCCCAAATCACATTGCCTAAATTAAATGATGCTTGCACAAGTCAGAGCCTGTGTCTTTAATGCTTTCAATGCAACCGTCATATCTCAGGGGTGCCTCTTTGCTGTTCTGGCTGACTAATGAAGGACATGGGCACAGGGGAGATCTTGTGAGCACAGTGGCTGGAAAGCTGCTGACTGCAAAGAAATTTATCAATAATCTGGGGATTTGGGAGGAGGAAGATGAGCCCCAGGACCACTAAACCTTCCCCAAGCTAAACAGCTCAGGACCTCTCCCATGAATGGACACTGCCACATGATGGCTGATCAAGAAAATGACCTGCAGGCTTGGTTTCTATCCCATGAAAAATGAAAGGGCAGATGGGAAAGGAAGAAAGAGGGACACTTCTTGGTAGCAGCCCCAGCCCAAGCCTGGAAAAGGGAAAGGGGACCAGCTGCAGCTCCTTTCCTCTCGCCAACCTGAAGACCTCCAGGTGGAGGAAAGGGGAAGCTCAGAGGACAAATGAGGCATGGGCTGGGACAGAAATAGTAGGGTTTCACTTGCCCTTAGTCTAACATTGTTAGAGGGACAAACTTCTTGTTCCCTATGATGCCTGAGAAGGGACAAACCTTCGTTGCTGCAAGTCATGCTGTGCCCAGCATGGAGCACTCTGCTTGGAGGTGCATGCACTTTAATGCTTATTACAAAATAAACCTGGTCGACCATAGTATCAGACTTAACTGATATGGGTCAAATTGGTTTATGAAATTATGTCCCAGCACCCTTCCTGGTTCAAGTTAAATCAGAGTCCCCTAGCATCCCAGCATGCTTTGCAGCCCTGGGCTGGGATGTTCTGTCTGCTCCAGCAGACAAGGTTTGTAGGGCTAGGGGTTGGGGGCAGGGATTGACGCTCCCCCACCCTCAGGCAAAGCCTGGCTGGGGCTTGGGGCCAGGGAGGGGGATTAAACCCTCTTACCCCCCGTTAAACCCCTCTTCCCCTGAGTACAGAGCTGCCCTGCCCTGCTAAACTAACTGAAAATTGCTGCTGGATCTGACTGGACTACAAATCCCAGAGGCACCTGGAAGCAGGAAGAGGAAGTGATGTGTACCCCTGCAGAGTCCTGTTGCTGTGATTCTGCACTGCAACTCCCAGAGAACTCCGTGGCAGCAGGAAGAAGCAGCAAACACTCAGCCCATACTATCTATGTGCCAGAAAGCCGTGCTTTAGCACACCCCAGCTTCTGGCCTGAGCTACTGCAAGCACATGGCTGCATTACCTGAATCAAAAGGAAATATGTGTCCTGTTGTTTCTCAGTTTAATCTCTGCAGCATTGACTAACCTGCAAAGACTGAATTGATTCAGCCTCAGGCCTTTTGACTGTCTATACTTAGCCAATATGAGGATATCCACATTTTACTGCAGTTTTCCATGGCAAATGGAAGACCAGGATCCCTGCTAATGACCCTGACTAGGGGAAGCTGCAGCTTCTAGCTGCTGGACCTACTCAGACCTTTCAGCAGTTGTCTCCTGATTGCACAGGTGGAGTTCACTGAAAAGCAGCCAGTGCCGAGATGCTCTTAATAAAATCATGGGACTTGGGGAATACATATTAGATGCTCTACTTCTCTGGATGTTACCTCTCTCTTCAGGTCATGTGCTGCTCAGAGCAGGGGTCACAGCTACACAAAGCCCTGCAGAGAGAAGATCTGGAGCAGAGGAGTGGCTGGAGAGCTCTAGCAGGGGTAAGTGACGGCTAGGTTGCCTAAGTAAAAGTGGAAAAGTGGATGTTGTTTTTACCAATGTTAAGGGAACATGATTTGTGTACCTTTGTTTGCCCTGCTCCACACTCCATGTGATGCTGGACAAGTCACTTTGGTCCCCAACAAGACACAAATTCCCACAATGTGATTTCAGTGCCATGTTGATGCCTAAGTGCACAACTCCAAGGTCATGGAGTGGTGACACATGCCAGTGACCAAAAAAATGCTCTTGCATGCACTTCCCAGGAGAAGAAATGGTGGGGCACATGCTCCACCCAAATCTGTTGGCAGAATGGAGGAGGATGCAGGCTCAGGGCTCTTCACCTGACTGCCGTGCTCCTGAGATCTCTACACCAGCAGTGCATGCCATGGCAAGGTGCTCCTTGCCCATCTGTCCACAGCCATGGCAGCAGTGCAGAGCTGTGCCCGGCACAGTCAGGACAGAACAATCCTGCACATAAGACAGAATAATCCCATGGACATCTACAGGCTGGGGCTGACTGGCTGGGCAGCAGGTCTGCAGAAAAGGACCTGGGGGTGACAGTGGATAAGAAGCTGAACATGAGCCATCAGTGTGCCCCTGTTACCAAGAAGGGTAATGGCATCCTGGGCTGCATTGCTAGGAGTGCTGCCAGCAGATCAAGGGCAGAGACTCTTCCCCTCTATTCAGGACTGGTGAGGCCACATCTGGAGTACTGGGTCCAGTGTTGGGCCCCACACTACAGAAAAAAAAGTGCACAAATTGGAGAGAGTCCAATAGAGGGCAACAAAAGAGGTTCAAGGGCTGGGGCACATGGTTTCTGAGGAGAGACTGAGGAAACTGGGCTTATTTAGTATGCAGAAGAAAAGACTGAGGGGATTTAATAGCAACCTTCAACACTGAAGGGTGTTCCTGTAGAGGCTTGAGTTAGACTGCTGTCAGTGGTGGCAGATGAGAGAACAAGGAGCAATGATCTCAAGCTGCAGCAAGGAAAGTTTAGGTTAACTACCAGGGAAAAAAACATTGCACTAACAGGGGAGCAAAGCCATGGAACAGGTTACCCAGAGAGGCTGTGAAATCTCCATCCTTGGAGGTTTTGAAGACCTGGCCTGACAAAGCCTTGCTAGGATAATCTCATTGGGATGGTCCTGTTTTGAGCACGGGTTGGAGTAGATGACCTCCTATGGTCCTTTCTAACCCCTATTTTCTATAATTCTATGAAGGTGGTATTCAACTATCTGTTCAGTTCTTATGACTGTATATAGTCCAGGGAATATGTGAGAAGCAGAGGTCTTGGGAGGAATATCTGGTGTTGGACCAACTGTAGACTTAGCAGTGATGTTAAACAAACTCTGAGGCACAAAGCATCCCTCGAAAGATGCAGGTGCAACCTAAGCTACACCCCAGCTAAAACAAGCGCTCTCTGACTCGAAATAAAACCTAACAGTAACTATCCCCACAGTGTTTCAAGAAAGTTCATCCTGAAATGAGGTCAGAGAAACTTGGGAAATAGGAAATGTGACCAGCAGGGCTGTGCAAGTCAGCAGCGATCCTATCTGGCTTCAGATCTGGCCGCTTCAGATGGCCGTGATCCGATCCAGAGCTTGGGGTTGCACCTCAATCTGTCGAAGCGGCTCCAAAGCTTCGGAGCCTCCTCGGAGATCCGGCCATAGGGTATAATGGGGAATCAATGGAAGATCTATAACTTTGCTGTTTTTTGTATGATTTGAATGAAATTTGCAGGGATGGTAGCCTTTGCTAAGATGAAGTCTGCCAAGTTTCAAGAAGATCAGTCCAGGGGTTTAGGGGGAACTGCACCCCAAGCTGCTAACAGGCAAGACTCGTGACACAAATGACCCTGTGTGTGTTAAGGCACAGCAGGGTGAAAACTGCAGGGGTGGTGGCTCTTACCGAGGCCACAACACCTGTCAGCTGTGCATGTCCTAGAGCAGGCCTGAGTGAGTACTGGGCCCTGCCAGACCGTGAAGCCTGCCTGCCAGCTGTATGCTGGGGGAGCCTGTCGTTTGGGGCCCTGCACCCCAAGCTGCTGACAGGCAAAACTTGTGATGTGGGTGGGTGATACTGTGTGTGTGTTCAGGTGCACCCTTCCTGGCGCTGGGGCCTCTGCACAACACGGCAGTGTGCCCCAATGAGGCCTCCTCCTCCCCTACAGCCTCACACCCACTCCTCCACTTTATGTGACAATAGGTACAATAACTCAGCTGGCTCAACACCAGTAGCAGCAGCAGCAGCTTCAAAGATCCCCAAACTGAACTGTCACAGAGCCTGTCGTTTTATAAAGGAATTGACAGCAAGAAGTAAAGCTGTTGTGCTGTGTTGGACATATGATGTTACTCATGGTGTGTGATGGCTTATCTTGTGTTTTTATGTCTATGTGTGTATTATGAAAAAAAAGGAGTACTTAAAAAAAAAATGTATCTTTGGAAGCTTTAGGGTTGAAAACCCCTTTGTCAGGCTGAGGAAGTACCTGCAGTTGGTCCTGGATGGAAGGAGTAGTAAAGAAGCCAGAGGCTGGCCTGGCCTGCAGCGCAGGCAAGAAAGCCAGTCGGTGAAAATGGAAATGGAGGCATCAGGGAATGAGGGACAGGCTAGGCGGGGAGTAGGGGGAAAGAGGGAGGTAGCGGCGCAGGTAAAAGTGCAGAGGGAGTCAGATGTGTGGCCAGTCTCAGAGTGCCGGAACTGAGTCCATGAGTTACTGTACCTACTACCTAGGAGGCTGATGAAGTGCAGTTCATAGGCCCAGCTCTTAAAAGTGGTTTGTACAGTCAAACAAGCACCTAACCTCATCACCAGAACTGAAGCCAACTTCCTACAGCTCAAAACACAAAACCTGCCAACTACCTCCAGTATCCCCACGATCCCCAGACTTTGCACAGCAGAATCTATCAAAGACAACAAAACCCACTACCGGTGGGGGCACATCCATCACCAAAAAAACACTCTGTCTCCAGTCTCTCAGGCCTGATCCTGAGACAGAACAAATTATAATACTTTTCAGAGCTGGGCCTATGAACTGCACCAACTGCAGGTACTTCCTCAGCCTGACAAAGGGGTTTTCAACCCTAAAGCTGACATCCTGGGCAGCTAAGGTGAGCTCACCAAGACCCTCACAACTGCACTGCAACCAGCAAGCATCAGCCCTGTCAGAGATGTGGCATTCCCCAGCCAAGACTTTGTGCGTGCGTTAGCTGGAGGTTATGGCACCTCCTCCCCACCTTTCACCAGGGGATCGTTGGTCCTGGCTTTTATGGGGCTGCCATGCCACCAGCAATCCCACCAGGCCTCCCTACTCTGGCAGGATGCAGTTCTAGTGGTCATGCCCGGGACTTCGGGCCTCCTCCTTCCCCATAGCCCCAGTCCCATACCTCCAAGTTCATCCTGGCAGGGGAGCGAGATCAGCAGGGACATGTTCTTCCCCTGCTGGCTGGTGATGCACTTAGTGCCCCCTCCAGCTGAGAGCGGGGCATTACTCTGCTTTTCAAAACCTCCGAAAAGGAAATTGGTGCAGATGGAATGAGGAGGGTGGTGCTCAGTCCGTCTGCAGGTGGAGCGTGGGAAACCCCAGCAGCCGGAGGCTCACTTTCAGGAACACCAGCTGCTCCCCCAAAGCAGCATCAAAGCAGGTGTGGTGGGGTGTCACAACACCCCCAGCAATGCTGAACACCCTCTGGTCGGTAAACAGAAAGGATGGTGTCGCTGCAGGAAGAGCCAAGAGCAAAGCAACAGCAAAGGAGATTCACTGTGACTCCTCCGTAAGATCTTGCTCACCTCCCCGCACCCTCATACTCCTGTGTTGTCCTGCCCTCTGCTTTATAAATCCCATGCCATGCTTTCCATTCGGAGTGCTATCATCAAGTGTCCCCGTCTTTGGTCCGTGGTGGCACAGACGTCCTCACTGAGCATCACCATGAGGATCCTTCTCCTTCTCTCTGCTCTTCTCTTCTTGGTTTTGCAGGTGCAGGCTCAGCACAAAGCCCAGGACCCGGCACTTCAGGATGAGGCAGAAGCAGTGATGGCAGCCCCAGGTAGGACACCGACCGGTGGAGGAGAGTAACGGGGCTTTTAATAATGCTTTTAATGCAACTGTCATAACTCTGGTGTGCCCGTTTGCTGTTCTTATGAAGGACATGGGCACAAGGGAGATCTCATGAGCACAGTGGCGGGAGCACTGCTGACTGCGAAGATGTTTGTCAATGAACTGGGGGTTTGGGAGGAGGAAGGGGAAGATGTAGGACCTCCAAACCTTCTCCAAGCTGAACAGCTCAGGACCTGGCTCACAAATGGACACTGCCACACAATGGCTGATCAGGAAAATGACCTGCAGGCTTGGTTTCTATCCCATGAAAAATGAAAGGGCAGATAGGGGAGGAAGAGAGAGGGGCACTTCTTGGTAGCAGCCCCAACCTTGAGCCTGGAAGGGGACCAGCCACAGCTTCTTTCCTCTCTCCAACCTGAAGACCTCCAGGTGGAGGAGAGGGGAGGCTCAGGGGGCTGGGACAGAGATAAGAGGGTAGGTGAGTCTTTGGGACAGAGCTCAGAGGGCCTGGGGGGGGATGTCGGGGATGAACTTCTGGGAATACTTGGAGCTGGAGGCATGATGGATGGGCCTGACAAGCAGGGTCAGGGTGCATGAGGGGGTAGGAAAACACGAAGCAGATATGGGGGCTGAAGGATGAGCCAAAACTGATGTGAAAGCAAAACTGATGCCAGGAGTATGGGGGGAAGCAGGTTTCTATGCAGGCTAGGGGCATCAGTAATTGCTGGGCAGAGGGCAAGGGCTGGCGCAGATCTGGGGGCAACTGCAGCACCAAGAGGCCAAGTCACCTCTCTCGACACCTCTGGGAAAGTGGGCTGGACACATTGCGTCACCCATTTGTGCCCAGGGAAATGGGGAGAGGGGTTAGTGCAGAACCAGAAGAGAGCCCTGCAGGCCTCACGGGAGCATTAGGTGGTACCAAATAGCACAGCGACTGCTCAGGCTTTGCAGAAGCATTGACCAACGTAAGCCTCACCGGAGCTGTGGCTTATGCATGAACCGATGCAAGGTGTATGACACCTCTGGGATAGGGAGTTGGGTACATCAAGCACCAGACAGTGCAGTACTTGTATGATAAAGGAAGATCAGGACCACTTAGATCAGGATGTACAACAGGTACAACGTGGCCCAAGGTACCAGCAGACTGTAACGCACAGCTGCTTTTTCTCAGCCTGTTTGCACTTAGCACTATGGGCTGCGCTGTATACGAGTTGGGAAACTTGGTTTCTCAGATGGGTGAGCAATTGCTCCGGCATGATCAGCCAGGTCTGCCATGGCCCGGGCCTCTTAATCTGCTCAGTTTGTTATCTGTGGGGTGGCTGCTCAGTGCTTTATAAGCTGTGAAGTTCTGGGTCAACTTCTCATCTTTGCAATAGCCAAAATCAGGCTCGTTGGAGAGCCTGTTGTGTTGTATTCTCAGGACCCAGCCAAGGTAAGTCCAGCTTCCAGCTGGTACTGTCAGTGCAGCTATTGATACTGTGCCGTTTACCTTCCATTGAACCAGACCCTATCCAGGCATCTTAAGTTGAGCACCCAAAATAGCTGATCACTTTTAGAAACCTTGGCCCTACATGATTGCTTTGAGTTCCTGACGTCCTATGCGATTGCCAAAATAATGGGAAATCTCACCCCTAACCATTTGGGATCATATGCGTTCTTTGCGGGGAGGGGGGAGGTTGATCTTTTCACCAAACTGTATGATGTTTCAACATTACAATTCAAAATAAAAAGAGTATTGAGAGCTGAATCAAATGGAGGTGAGAAAATTGGGAGGCTGGGGAGGGGGTTCCCTCCCCTCCCCCTATCTCTCCCTCTATCTCTCCCCAGTCTATACAGTGAATAAAAAGGGGAAGAAGCAGGAAGATCAGGGCTCCACTGAGGCAGAAACAGTTTCGGTTCAGTCTTTGTATGGCGACTAGCATAAAGGAGACTTGCTCTATTATTAGGTACTGCCCCAGCAAGAATTATAAACATCTTTTCTTCAATGGGATAGAAAAGAAAAAAGGTATTTATATTATTCACTGTTTTTGACAAACACTTGTCTAGGAGAGTGTAGACAGAGGCAATCCTGTCTTGAGCAAGGGGTAGGACTAAATGGCCTCCCGGGGTCCCTTCCAGCCCTACTTTTCTGTGATTTCTCTGATCTCATCCAAAATGAAAAACCAGCAAACTCACAAAAATAACCTATTAATTCATATGCAACCGAAAATAAAATGGCTCAGTTTTCCTTCTGGGGGATTTCCCCCATTTCTACCCTTTTCTCTTTTTATCCCCTCCCCCCCTTATAAGAACAAAAAAATGACAAAGCCACACCCTGTGGGAACTTGCTTTCCATTTGGTTTCAAGCAAAACCCCCTTTTTTTGGTTAGAATCATATCATCGAAATGATGAGCGTTTCCACCCAGCCAAATAATACCCTTCTCTTTTGTCTTTCTTTATCTGCAGGGAAAAAAGGACACCCCCTCCCCCCCGAGCGCTACTTGAATGGTTTCAGGGCAGCTATCAAGGAGCAGGGAAACGGGAGAGATGGTCGATGAGAACAAACAGGAAGAACAGAGCCCCTCGTTCAGGGCAGCCTGGGACGCAGTGGGAGGTGGTTTTGCAATAACCCTGTACGTGGATACACAGATGACTTCACAGATCACATCGATAGGGGAGACAAGCCTGCCAGCCGATGTCAGCACAAGTTTCAAGCAAAGGAGTCATTTCAGATGGCCTCACTCAGTCCCTTGTTAAATGCCACTTTGCCACAGGACCAAATGGCCATCCCAAGGGGGTCCCACGCACTCAGCCAGCATGCCTTTCGTTGCCGGAGCCAGATGATCCATTGCTACAGGTGCCAGGCTCTGCGTTCATTTGGCAGCCGTGGGTGGACTAGCTCATTTCCAGCTCCGAGCTATTCTGTTCCTGTCTGTCTACCCACCAGGAACACCCTGTGATCAGAGCCCCACCAAACTTCGGCTGTGTCCAAAGCAAGTTGTCAGAGCGTTTGTCCAAAGTCAACAGTGAAACATAGAAAACGAGGGCTAGAAGGATCCTCTGGAGGTCACATCTAATCCAACCCCCTGCTCAAGCCAAGAGCATCCCTATCTAAACCATCCCCATACAAGTGCTTGTCACACTAAAACTGCATAATCAACCCTGGCACCCAGCTGCAAGTCATATTGGCCCAAAGACACTAGGAGCACCCTGACCTTCCACAAGTACGGGGGAGACAAGGGCTGCCAGTGCTGCAGCTGCAAGGGTTGTTGAGATACACTCAAACAATGCAAGGAAGAGGGCCATGCCCTCTGCTACAGAGGAAAGCAAAAGCCCCCACAGTCCATACCAATCCGCCCATAGAGTAAAATCTTCCTTGATCCCAAATATGGCAATCAGTCTAACCCTGAGCAGGGGAGCAAGACCCTCTAACCAGGAGCCTCTAGGTTGAGTCCTAGCAGGAGCATTGCACACTCCAGTCAGAAGCCCCCACCTTGGCTGCAGCCAACACCTGAGGACAGCAAGAAGCCCCCGGCGCCTGTAGTGACAGAAGGAGAAAAAATCCCTGCCTGGCCTCATGTGGCAGCCAACAAAGCATGGGGAGAAAATATCAAACATCTAGTAGAGAACTGCATTTGTCTAGTCTCTAAAATAGGACTGAAAGGGGTGCCAGACAATAGTCTTCAGAGAGGTGAGTAGCTGCTAGAAGGAAGCCAAGGATCCATTTTCTCCATGTCCAGAAGGGCAGGAGAAAAGTACTCAGCTCAGTTTGCAACAAGGGGAATTCAGGGCAGGTGGTTTCTACCCATTCATTAATGCACTTTTGCTAATGCGCCTTAAATTGAATACCTCCATTGTGCGGTACTAGAAAAAAAGCACATTCACCTATTTTAATGTGCATTAGTGAAAACACCATGCGCTTCATTTTTTGTGATGCTTTGTCATTTTTTGTGATACTTTAGTGTGCATTAAACTAAGATAACGCTCATTAAAGAGCATGTGTAGCCGTGCGCACAGGTGCCTCCCTGCCCTGCCTTCTGCAGTGGCAACTGAGGTGTGCATTCTCGTTGCCCCTAGTTGTTAAAGGAGTAATTTTTTAGCTGTCTGCATGGTGTGTTTGGCACCTGCATGCTGACTGGAAGTCTATTTCCCAGCAGTGCGGACACATACGCGTGCACAGACTGGCTGTGTGCATTTGGCTTAACAGACCTGAGCAAAGAAGCTGGTGCCAGCAGTCGCGCTTGCCTGAGCAGATCGTCTCTCTTTTGGTCTACTTAGAGTCACAGTATTTCAGTGCCCAGAAGGGAGCAAAGCTTCCCCTGTACCCAGCCCGTGCGCAGCACTGGGGCAAGTCGTCACCCCTCCCACAGAGTCATGTCGTGCATCGCACAAGCATCAATAATGACTGATCCAAAAGATCCAGGAATAGGCAGCAAAAGGAGAAAATAGAGAGGGAACAAGTCAGGAGGACAAGTCTGAGAAGGCAGAAAGAAGAGAGCTGGATTGCAGGGAGACAGGAAGGTGATTCACCACCTAACGCAGGGCGGAGAATGGCCCCCAGCACGTCAAGCAGAGAAGATCAGGGCTTGCAGGTGTCCAGACTGAGCACCAAAAAGGAAAACATCCTGGCTGGAGGACACCAGTCACAGCCTGTGCAATGACTTGCCAGGGCTTCTGGCACTGCTCCCCCGTGACGTGCCCCCTTGCCCATGCCCCCGTGACCAAGCAAAACTGGCTGTTATGCTCCAGTGCAAATGCGTGGGTGTGGAAATTGTACCAAGGCTTCTCATCCGAGGGAGCCTTGCTGACCCATGCAAAACCCACCTTTCCAAAGGTCGGCAGCTGTTCCCTGTTAGCATTTGGGATGCAGCTCATTAAGCAGAAGGAATCCCGGCCCACTCGGTACGCCCACTGCTGTGGGCAGCCAGGGTTTCTCAAGGATGTTGTGCAACGAGAAGCAGGCGAAGGAAGGAAAAGCTGAGTAGGGAACAGGTGGATAAGGCACCAGTGGAGTAAAAAAAGTAGGAAAAATAATGGTTGAGACACCATCACGCTTGCCTCCAAGGACCTGTTAGGTCCTAAGATATTACCACTGGAATAAACACACAGCAGCTGTTCACTGAGTATGAACTTAGTGTAGCCTTTGTTCACACTATCAGCAGGGATAGTGCAAGGCTGAACACAAATCCAAAGGGCTTTATATATTATATATATTAGCAGTGCTTACGCCAAGTCCATATTATTGCATCTTAACAGTTTGGAGATGAATAGGTATTACAATGACAAACGTTCCTTCTTTTCTACCTTGCTATGTGTATAAACAGAGGTCGCCAAACGAAGCGACGGGATGCTGTGGATGAGTCCCATGGCTGGACAACAGGTAACGTGTCCCCCACTTACAGAGATACGCTTCCTCGGGCATGTCTCTAAACAAGGGACCCCAGCTTCCTGGGGATGCCCCTTGGAGACCGAGCGGGAAATCCCAGGGTGCACAGGATCGGGTCCTGAGGCAACTGGAGAACGTGAGCAGCTCCTAGCTGACCTCACTCTCCCACCATAAACCTAGCAGATGTCTGCCACAATAAAGTGGCCGAATTATTGCCACCTGTGTCGTGGCCACCGATTTGGGGCATTTGTGGTGCCACAAGTGGTAGGGACCTCCATTTGCCTGTGCTTTGTGCCACCATAGGGATGTTTATGGTGGCACAAAGGCTTACAACAAGGGCAGTCTTGTAGGACCAAGGAGACCTTGCTCATCTCTAAGTTATACAAGCCAACTTGATTGGACAATAATGCAAACGCATTATCTTGAGGCATTATCTTGTCTCATGACAAGACAGGCGTGTTTTTACAGCAGCATCATTAACTTGGGTTAGCTCTCTTGCTGTGAAAGCCTGACGGAGGCAAGGCCCTGTAGCTGGCACCTCACAGCTAGCCAAGGTAAGTCCCAGGTATTAGGCAGGTACTAGATGCAGCAAGGAAAAATCGATCTGTGCCTTGTATCTGCTAGCATCCTGCATGACAGCTCACACCTTTCCAGGCCTTTTCACAGGTGGAGAATACTGGCCCCAGTTCAGTATCTTCCCTGCTTTTCCTTCAGTCCCCAGGGTCTCTACATGCAGAGACCATCCAGATATAGCATACAGGACTCCTCAAAGCACCTTGGCTCCAGTTCAGGTCATGAAATGCACTGGGGACTTCAGCACCCATGAATCCTCACCACCTTGGGGCTATTCTTGTCTTATTCATGCGGACTGCCCCAGGTGATGGGGAGCATCTTCAATTTGCAATGGAACTGCCTAGATGCCCCCGATTGCCAATACTTGCATCTGTGCAAAGGCAAAAAAGCAGAGCTCAAGTGAGGAAGCAGCATTTCCACTGCCAAACTCCTCTAAAATGTTACCCCTTCTCCACCTGCAGCATTCCTCTCATCTCATTGCCCAGAAAACTCCTAGATACGAATAGTGTGAGACTAAAATTACAATCAGCCCAATGTTTCCCCTTCATTTCTCCCTGCCTGACTTCTCCATGGGCATGCCAAGGTACCATGGTGATTAAGTGCTTCATAGATTAGATTAACAGTCAAACAGTGTGTATCAAAAGCAATCCCGTACACCTCTTCCCACCCTGCTCAGACAGGTGGCATGGATAGAGGGGTAAAGATCAACCTAAGTTTATCATTAAGTCTAACATGCAAGCCATATGTTATAAGAATGAAGGCTTTGTCCCAGAACAGGAGGAAAGCACGGCTCTGGAGACTTCAAGCCATAGATTTCAATCCATACAAGAAGCCAAAGACTCTTGCGTAGTAATTTCTGCAGCAAGCACTTCTGTTTGAGCTAGAGCACACCCGTTAGAAAGACATCCCGCTTCAATTTAAGACCTCAAGGGGCAGACAGTCCACCACATCCTGAGGCCAGTTGATGCAGCAGTAAATTTGCCCTCACTGTTCGAAATGTACTCCTTTTTCCTAGTCTGAATGGGTGCAGCTCAGCTTCCAACCCCTGGACCTTGCCATGCTGCCTGCTGCTGCATTACTGAGCCGACTGCTTTCACAAATCTCTTTTCTAGTCAGAGGGAAACATTAAAGAGGGGCAAACCCTCCAGGAAGGCAAGGTTTTTAGACACAAACCTAACCATTCCCAGACTCTAGGCCAATTCCCAGTCGTCAGGCTAAAGGACTCCTATATCCTCAGCTTCTCTGTGGTGGACGCTACTGTCCTGTATCCCGCAAGGGTAGGGAAGCTCATTAGCTCCAGGCCAGAAGGGAGACCAGCATTGGATGCAGGGCTATAATACACAGACTTTCTAGGCTCTTGGTCCTCTGCTCAGGACAGTAGACAGTCCCCCTGTAGCACCGAAGCCTTGGTCTGTATGGAAACAGCCACCAGCCTTGCAGGAACACAAAGGGCTCCTCCAGTGCTGTGATTCAGGGTTTGTAATACAAAACGCTGTTAACGTTGGTTCACTCTGCCGGTTGCAGCAGGATGGATATAGATGACTGGGATCAACAATCACAGGTAACCAAACTATAAATGGCAAATTGTTGTCCTACATACCTCATCAGGGCCCAGTTTCCCAACCCCTATAAATACAGGGGCTTTTCATCCAGACATGATCTTCACTCCCATCTGCTTCACTCTCTGGCCCTTACTTGTGTATCTTTATGCCAACCGTGCTGTTGGTCCAGTAAAAGATTCCCCAAGGGTTTACACATTCAAATGCCATAATTTGGGATCTTGATTCAGTTGAACACTTAGGCATATGGTTCATGTTCACTTGGCTTCACGGGGACTTGAGAGTATGCTTTTCCAGATTTGCTAAATAGGGATGACCTTGAGCATATGTCAAGATTGCTGTACAGAGGCCTAAAACAGTCCAAATGTGCCTGAATTCATAAATAGCAACATCCTCCCTCCCAACATACCACCTTATATAGGTGCAATAAACTGTATTCTCTTAAGCACCGCCATGAAATATGTTCCCCAATTAAAGAGTCATTTGCCATTTGTTCGTGTTCAAGGGATTTTCTTTGGAAGATGTGGCCCCTGCTGGTCATAAGTACAGTCTATAAGATTTTTGTAATGAAATATGTTTAGCTGGAGACCAGTCAAAAAAGGCTGAAAAATCTATCAACTCATTTGTGTGAGTTCCCATTGTGAGACTGCTCTCTAACCAAGGGGAAATGCTGCTTATATACATGAAAATGCTGCCCAGTCGGTGTTCGTGAGGCTACGGTGCTGCGGGAAGGTGGTACCTATGGGGAAAAAGCATGGTCTGCAGAAGTGAATCATACGAGTCGTAGTCAGCCTTCTTCACATACGTGCTGCAAGAAGAAATCTAGGATCAAAGGTGCGATATCTGACTTCTACAAGGTAGGCCCAGTGCTAGCAGTCTCTGCTAGCTTGGGTGACTGCAGCTGAATATGTTCATAACTTACAATGAATCCTTTGATTTTTGTGACCAGAGTTTTACAAACAGACAATGCAGCTTGGTTGAAAGGTTTCCATGCAGCTGTCAGGCTTAGCTCTGTCGATCAGAGTCATTCTCTTAGCAACAAAGGTCTTGGGTTTGAGCCCTGCTAATAACACAGATCCCTGTCTTTCTAAACACATTTTGTAGCTCAGCCAGAAGTCGTAGACTGGATGCAGGAGTGCCCAGGAGAAAGTCCATGAGGAGCTGCATGAAATCAGAATGGAAGTTCACAATTGTCTTTTCTGGCCTTCAAATCCATACACCTGTACAAAAGTAGTTCCTGAACTAGCCGCATGTGATTCTGTGAGTAAAAGCTCAGGCAGACTTTCTCTCTCCCTGGCTGGGGAGCACTGATGTCCCAGACAATGGTAAATGGGCTTCTGTTACTAAGGAGAGTCTCCCATCTTCACTACACCCACTGACACCTGCATCAGCAGGACATTCAACGGCTGCAAATGTCAAACCACCCCGTGATGCACAGAAACCAAGGTGTGGCATCAAACCATGTGATTGCAAGATCACTCGCTTTGTATATGCCTGCAGGGGGGTTGGGAGTGAAGCAAGGCGGGGAGGATGGATGCACTTGTGAACATGTAATAGCTTGTAATAGCCCCTGGGCAGCACCGTAGAGTCCCGGTGGCCCCAGGTGAACTTTTAGTATTGGGCCCCTCTTCACCAGAGATAATGATAAAAATAACTGGACAATAGGGGGAAAGTTACCATTTTCGGCTCCCCTTTCCGTCTGGGCCCCAGGTGGCCGCCTGGTTCGCCCATGCCTATGTCCAGCCTTGCCTCCGGATCACAGTAACAGCTCTGGTAACTGGTGCTTCCCATGTAACTAAAAACACACCCATCCTTCCCATTCAGAGGTGGTGGTAGCAGTCCCTTTTTATAAAGATGACAGTCTTCCAGTAAAGAGGTAAGTCAATGGTGAGTCCATAGATGGCTTTGGAGACCAAGCCGAGAGCTTCATGTTCAACTAAAGATGTGGCAAATAGTGGCAGGGGGAAGAAGCAGATCCTGGAGATGTCAGGTCACAGCTCTTTCTCTTTGTCTCTCTCATCCATCCATCCCCATAGGGAGGTGAGTTTATTCGAAATGCTTGATGCCTTGCAATACATCATGGTGTCACGGGGAAAAGATGTGCCTCTTGAGTCTCCCAGGTATTGACTTTAACATTACACTTCTTCAGACTGGCTTTCAACGTGTCCTTGAATCTCTTCTTTTGCCCACCTCTAGGGTGGTGACTATCAGTGAGCTGGGACTACCGGACCTGTTTTGGGAGCTGGTGATCAGGCATCCTAGAACTACTCAAACTCGCAATGAAACCACAGGTTTCTGAATGAGTCTGTCTTGAAAGCCAAAAGGCAAGGTTTCTGTTGCAGGATCTTTTTGTTGGCCCAAATGTATAGTTGGCCTTCCTCAGGTCATCTGAGAAACTGGGGGCATGGTGGGTGCCTAGGTCACCTGAGGAAGGGCGCTTTGTGACTGAAGGCTTGTCTAACACCTCCCCGAACTCCAATCCAAGATATTACCAAAGAAGCCTTGCATAGTCCCTAGATGGCTGAGACTCAGCCAGGGTGCCATGCCACCCCATGGTGCCATGGGATCTTTCTAAGGGTGCTACAGAGTCCTGTGCAATATTGGTGGTTAAATGTGCAAACGCCCATGCGTGGTTCACAAGAGAAACCCAGAGCTTTCAAATAGGAAGCCAGAAGCCTGCTGTGGGCTTGCTGAGTCCTTTGCAACAATTGCTCTAGTGTTTTTTCATAGTCCAGAACTGCATGAAAGCCAAGAGTTGGCATTTTCCAAAGGGCGCCTGGTTGAAAACCACTGTCCTAGATCATCTCAGTTGCAACCACTGAACTTCAATAGTCCCTTAGCGAACCTCCCATGGAAGTACTCACTTTCTCCAAAGCGGCTACAAAAAAGCCCTGCAGCATCCCAGACAGAAAGTGAACTTCACTTTCTCTTTCCACAGTCTCTCAGTAGCTCCATTCCTGTGTGCTTTATCTGCCGGCGAAGAAAATCCCACTGGGTCAGGAACAACACAGTATGCAAGGAAAGGAGCCATCAGGAGCTCACAGCAAATCCAACCATGGTGGCCCAAATCTTGGCCTGTGCTGTGATCATTTACAACCTGAGAGCTGGATCATGCACTGAACTACCTTCGTCTGAGAAGACGCCGAAGAAAAAGCAGCATGTTTTGTACTTGGAATTGGATTTTAAATGGTATTCCAGTGGCTTGTAAACCACATTAGCTCCCAGGTCTGCTAGCTGGCAAGTGCTGTGACTACATTTAACAGCCTCCTCTCTCTGTGTGGCTGTATTCAGCACTGCTCAGCTGCAGAGTGCTTTGCTGGCCCATTACCAGCTCAAGCAGATTGATGCCTCATGGAGCTAGTGTCTGGCCATAGGGTCAGGCAGATAAGACTCCATCTCTCATGGCATGAGAGCTGGAAAAATACCTTGACTGAAAGCCTGGACACTGGAGCATGACTGTGAAGAAGCAGCAGGATGTAGATTGTGGGTCACATTGTGCAGGGCAGGACTGCAGAATATGGTGCCTAGGACCGCAGAGACATAAGCAAGCAAACAGGCTGTCAGATAGTTGCCATGGTCCATCTGCAGTCGAGAGGCCATCAGTGGTCATCTTAATTCCTATGCTGGATCAAGCCAGTCATGATGGTAGCAGTCCCTTTTTATAAAGATAACAGTTTTCCAGGAAATAGGGAAGTCACTGGTGAGACCATACGTGGCTTCGGAGACCAATCCAAGAGCTGCAATGGCTGCAAAAGAGAATCATAGAAAATGAGGGTGGGAAGGGACCTCAGGAGGTCACATCTAGTCCAACCCCCTGCTCAAAGCAGGACCAGCTCCAACTACATCATCCCAGCCAGGGCTATGTCAAGCTGGACCTGAAAAACCTCTAAGGATGTTTTCAACCAAAATGGTTCTGGTCCTGATAACAGACATTAATGATGGGCTTGAAGAAAAACTTATTGCCAGATACAAAGGCAGGGAAAAAGCAGGTATAAACTATGCTCAGGGCACAGACAGTGGGTACAGAGGCTCTGCCCTCTGCTGCCAACTTAGTCACTGTCTTGCTTTGTGACTCTGACTTCGAGCTAGTTGCACAGGCCAAGTCTTCAGATGACAGTCAAGCTCCCTATTAGACAACTTAACAAAGGGGCTGCATTTCCAGAGAACCCACGACTTCCGTTCACCTCTGGGACATTTCTATTAATGAACTGGCCACTGCAAAATCTTTAAGATGAGAATCTCGCCCTGTAAGAACACTCTGTAAGCCACAGGCATTGCTGCGTCTCCTTGCAACAGGAAATTTTTCCATGCACAGATGCATTACATTTCAGCCTCGGGCTGTAAGTACTCAGGATAAATGGCTTTGCTTTGACGTACATTTTGTACTCATTGGGTCTGGTTTTAAGTAAATGGTCTGCCTCTGGCATTATGTTGTCTTTTGTTTTGAAGAGAGCCGTGGAATTTTCCTATTGCTCCAAATTTGTTTTTGCAATGTATAATTGCTTGTTTAAATACAAGCGTTACCTCCACTCCTAGAGTCTGGGCTGATTACTCTTGAGTATGGTCTTTGGGCCAAATCTATGCCCTCTGACATCATGGATGGATCTTGGCTGTTCCCTTCAGTGTGAGATGCTCGTGTTCTGCAATGGGAAGGAGAGCGGATACAAGCCTAGACAGAGAGCACATCTTTTTTTAACATCTATCAGGTGCAGAGGGCAGCTAGCATCCTCACAGTGGTTGAATCTCTGCTTTGTCTGTGCCTCTGCTTAATTCTTCCCTAGTATAGTCTTCTTGAATGGATGCCATACACTTAAAACAGTTGTGCTTCTCCCTGGAAATGTTTGTCTGATGGTGGGGGGGAAGACATAACCTGTGTAATTGGGGTGCTTTTTAATGGAGTTTCCTCTGTAGAAAGGCACGGCTGTTTCCTTTCCTGGTTTCTCAGTCTGGCTCTCTGTGTTTCTCTCTGCCATCAAGGAATGACTGGGTGGCATCCCAGGGACATCCTCTCTTGGCCTAAAAGAGGAAGGGTCTACAGTGCATCTTTGACAACCCCCAGTATTATGAGGAGAGGTAGGAAGGGTTGCGACAAAAGTGAGGGGCATTTCTGCAAATTGGTCTATGAACTGGAGCAAAAAATGAAATTTTGGAGGGTCCCACAGGCTGGAATAGGGGGGAATGGAAGAAGAAATTAATGTTTATCACAGTGCAATCTCCTTTGTCAACATGGAGGTGGCGTCACCTTTCTGCTTCTTCTTCCTCTGCTCAAACTCCACATCTTGCACAGGGAAACAGCCACGTCTGAACACATAAAAGGATTAAGCATATTAATAATCTGCAGACCAAAAATGCCATTAACTTGCAGTTACGCATGATAAGAGAGGCAGTGAGGACTCAAACTGCTGAGCCAGAACATCAGTTAGAACAGGGGTGGGCAATTATTTGAGCCAAAGGGCCTCTCAGGGAGTTTTGGAGCGGTGTCGCAGGCTGCGTCAGCATCCCCCCCACCCCCACAGCTCACCAAAACTCCCTAAGTGGCTCTGGTCCACACTGGGCCAGGTGGCTGGGATGGGGCCATGGGCGGTCAGGGAGTGGCATCGGGGAACAGGACAGCCAGGTGGGCTGAAGCAGGGATCGCAGGGCCGTGACAGTGTGGGGCCAGGGACCAAAGCAGGGCCACGATCTGCTCCTAACATGCCTCTGCAACAGGCACCAGTTCTGTGGGCAGGGGCATGCGGGAAGCCAATCGTGGCACTGCCACAAGCCCCAGCCCCACACTCACCACCCTG
This sequence comes from Crocodylus siamensis, assembly GCF_052110815.1. NCBI lineage: Eukaryota > Metazoa > Chordata > Crocodylia > Crocodylidae > Crocodylus > Crocodylus siamensis. The sequence goes on from NC_143395.1 coordinate 4,215,928, forward strand.
CAATCTCCCTGGAGACTGGCCAGGAGCCATGCTGCCAGGGCTCACGGTCAGGCAGGTGGGATGGGGCTGCAGGCAGGTGGGAGTGGCGTCTGGGAGCAGGATGGGCCAAGATCTTGGGGTGGTGACAGTGCGGGCCCAGGGTCTGGGGCAGAGCGGCAATACACTCGCTGCATGCCCCTGCCTGCAGAACCAGCGCCCATTGCAGGGACATGAGGGCAGCGGATCGTGGCTCTGCCCTGAGCCCTGTCCCTGCACCGCGATCCCACCCCATGATCCCATCTCAATCCCGGACACCACTCTCTTCCTGGCCGTGGCCCAGCCATGCACCCTGCCCGCACGGGTCCCACCCGCAGCAATGGGCATGGGGTGGATGGGCCAGGCTGCTCAGGCAGTGGGGCCTGGTCCAGCAGTGGCAGCAGCCAGCAAGAGTTACTGCCCGGGCTGCAAGGAAGGAAGTCTGGGCACTGTGCTGCCCCAACAAGGGATGGTGGGACCAGCCTCATGTATCATGGCCTGGACTGCCCCCATCACTTGGGCTGGACAGGACCAAGGGACCCACTGTGAACTCGACAAAATCCCTTTGAAGGCAGGATCTAGGTCATAGGCTGTATTTTTCCCACCCCTTAGTTAGAAAATATGATAGGCCCTTCCAATACCAAGAAATTACCTTATTTGTTACTTGTGAGGCCACCTAGATATAGCTTTTTAACTGCTGGGCGACACAGCTTAGAAAAACCCAACATCTAACGTTTTAGAAATTTACAGTGAAAGTTCTAGAAAAGTGGCGTCAACATCAAATGACCATCTACAACTGTAGAAGTTAGTCTGCAGCAAACCCCACTGAAAGCTGGCACTTTCTTGCAGCCTCTCTTTCTAGCCATAAGTCCATCACATTGAACTACCATCCTACCAAACCCCAGTGCTTTTCATTTATGCTATTAATGTGGCAACCAGCAAACACAATCTCAGATGCTACATCTAGGGGAAAATGAGCAAACACACAAATATAGACAGGGGTACAACTGGCTAGGCAGCAGCACTACCAAAAAGCGTACAGGAGCTATGGAGAACCACAGGCTTAACTTGAGTCACTAGGATGGTGAAGATGCAAAGCAAATACAATACATCCAGGGCATGTCTACATGTGCATTTACGCCGGCTTAAATTTACTGCGCAGTAAATTACTGCACAGTAAGTAGGACCAGGCCGATGTCTATATGTGCAGGCATTAAAGCGCATTAACACTGCGTGTGAACTGACTTGGGACAGTGTTTTTGTCCCTTCCAACCCTCGGATTCTCTTACAAGTCTGCCCCTTACCTGCTGCAAAGCATAGTCTCTAGGGTTGCCAGCAATAGCAACTCAGATTTGCCCATTAGCGATGGGAACTGCTAACCTACCACGTGTTGCTCTCTCCAGTCAGTCTGGAAATAAAACTGTCTTCCGTTTGCTGCAATAACAGGGATCCAGCCTGCGCACTAACTGAATCCTGGTATCAGAGGTGAAATCCTGGTCCCACAGATGTGAAAGGAAATTTTGGATTTCACCCAAGATCACTATCCATGAATACGCACAAAGGGAGATATTATGCTATTGTGCAAGGAAGTAGCACAAGGCCTAGGGGCCAATTCAGCATAAGCAGAGCTCATATCATAGGACTTAAGGGGGTTCCTAAGCTGCACAAGGGGGAATTCCTCCTGCAGCATGATTAAATGTCACCAGTGGGGTGAATTTGCACTTGTAACTCAATCAAGTGCTTCTCCCCAGCTCTGCCGGCAAATCTTTCTATTCCCAGTTAGGCATGTGGGATGGCTGAGATGTAGTGAAATGACTGCAGGGACAGTCTGGGATCAGAGGCACACAGCTTCTAACTCCCAAGCCCCCTGCTCTGACCATGCCTCCCTCTTCACCCTCTGTGGAAATGGACCTCCAGAAGCTGGGGGTGCATGAAGCATTCAGTGCAACTTGGCCGCTGTTCAAGTTAAGTAATGCGTCGACATGGTTAACTGAATTTCACTCGGCAAGTCCGCAGTATTTTAGTTGCACAGTTCAGTGAACCCCGTCATAACTGGGGTAACTGATCTGTTCTCCAGAAGAGAGGAACAGTTACTCATTGACAACGTCCCAGCATTTCACAATCCCCAGAGCCCTATAAATACAGGGAGGTGGGCTTAGCTCCTTCCTCACCGAAACTTCAGTCTCGATTGATCAAAGACTTTCTACTCTCCGGTGACACAAAGATCCCAGGTGACCTGCAGCCATGAGGTTCCTTTACCTGCTTCTTGCTGTTCTCTTCTTCCTCTTCCAGGTGTCCTCAGGTGAGATGTTAAATGGATGAGGCTAAGAAGGAAGAATGGGTTAGGGTGGGGAGGGGTGGGGTGCATGTATGTACAAGGAAGATGAAGCTATATGATTTAATAACAGCCTAAATCTATGATTTATGATTCTGCGAGTGATTCTGTGACTCTAAGACTATGAGGGTGGTCAGGCACTGGACCAGGCTACCTGGAGAAGCTGTGGACTCTCCATCCCTGGAAATGTTCAAGAGCAGGTTAGACAGACACTTGGCTGGGATGGTTTAGTCAGGGATGTTTCTGCCTTGATCAGAACAAGACTAAAGGACTTTGTAAGGTCCTTTCTGGCCCTATGATCCTATGATCTTGTCCCTCAAGGCACAGGGAGGGTAAATGCAATACAGAGGATGGCATATTCCACGGGTACCAGAGCATAGCACGTGAAAGCTTTTGGCTTGACATGCATGCCTCGGGGTAGACAGCAGGGGCTGCAATGCCACAACAAGGATCAGGCCCCTCGTAGCTCCCCCGCCATCTCCTCCTGGCATGCTAACATCTTACAAATCAAGGCTTTGGGCGTTTTTTGAAACTCTGCCCAAAAACACTACCAACCCCTGGTATAGTCAATACATTTGGGTGGCATTAAGATGCCATCTGTATCCAGTTCCATTGCCATACTTCAAAAGTGAGACTTTCCTACATTTGGCATTTGAGAGCTGTGTTTTTTTGAAGTGGTGTATAGATACTCAAGTACTTACTTAAGAAAAAGATATCCACCGGTGAAAACCTCTTTAATTTAGCAAAGAAAAGGATAGTAAGATCCATTGGTTGGAAGGTGAAATTTGACAAATTCAAACTATGACCAAGACATATTTTTAAGGTCGAGGGTACTTAACCACTGGGGCAGTTTAAGAGGGTATGTAATGGATTCACTGCCATTTGAAGTCTTCGAAACAAGAAGATACTTATTAGAGACAGTCACACATTTTTTGACCAAACATTTTTTTGGTCAGATAATGACAGTCCACTGAAACAAAAGTCACATTGTAGTGGCAGTCACTTTTGCCAGCTATCTGTTTTGGAAGCTGGTACTTTTAAGGAAGAGTGTTTAACTGTGACAGTCGTTGATGGGGAAAGCTAGTGGCCTAGGACACCTATACATATGACAGACCTCTGCTCTGACATGCTAATTAGTATGCATCGGACCAGAATCGATTAATCTAGTCTGCTGCAAATCTGCTGGAGCATGCTAATTAGCATGCTCCAGCAGCCTCTGCATTGTGTGTATTCAGTGCCCCCACATTTCAAACTGATGGCAGGGGTGCTTTAACTAAAGCTTGTTTGACGAACTTTAATTAAAGCGCCCCCACCGCCATCTTGAAACATGGGACACTGAAAACACATGATGCTTTAATTAAAGCGGCTCTCAGAGCTGCTCTAATTAAAGTACCCCTTCCCCCTGTGCCCTGGAGCATGTGTGTAGACACCCATAGATACCAGACTTCCTTTTCAACAGAGAAGGAAGTGCATGCATTTCTTCTGGGGCATGGGCAGCAATTCAGACAGACCCTCCGGCTCCATAGATCCCATCACAAGGCTTCCTGCTGCCTGAGTTGCAAGAGCTGTTCTTCTTAACCAAAACCATCCACAAAATCATTAGCACAGCTAACTCTGGAGGTAGACAGCAAGCACGCTTCATTGAGGATATTAAATAGGCCAAAGTGACCAACCTATGTGCACAGCTACAGCGAACAGGTTGGCAGGCCTGGCTCTGTCTCTGCTAAACCGGAGTATCCGATTTAAACCCTGCGGTATGATTCTTCAGTGAATAAAATGAATTAGATGGAAGGGCTGGCTTTCCCCAGGACTGTATTTCTCCTACATTTGTGACTAACAACCCAGATCCTAACCGTGTCTTCTGCACGCAGGCTTTGTGGACGTCGCCCCAGCTGACACCGTGGCATGCAGAAACCAAGGGAATTTCTGCCGCCTCAGGACCTGCCCTCCAACATTTGAAGGCACAGGCACTTGCAACAATGGAGCCTTGCTCTGCTGTTCAAAGTAAAGTGCTACCCAAGCTGTGGAAAACCATATGCAGGGAGAAGGGGAGGGAAAGGGAGACAACATCAAAGAAGCTACTGAAACAGGGAGGGTGAACGTGAGCAGCTGGCTGAGCTGAGTAGAAGGTTAAATGGGAATGCAGGGTGCACTGTAATTAGGAGCTAGATGTACTTATGCGGCTGGGATCAGTCTGCATGAGTTTAAGCAACAGGGCAGGTTGAAATTTCCCCATATGGAACAATTTGCTGAAACTTTTCATTGATCATTTGAATTGTAATGGGAATCAAAGGAAGCAGATCCACTTTTCTCTTACTAGTACTAGAAGGGAAGGAATGTAATCTGTGCTCATGACAATATTTGGAGAGCACAACAACCATTGCAAGGGGAGATAAAATTGTTTCCTAGTGATGTTTGATGCAGGAAAGACGGTGGTCTGCTCTAAAGATGGAGCTCTCCAAATTTCCATTATTATGGTTAAAAATCAAAATCTGCAGTTACGGGGTCAGATTTGCCACTGATGACAGTCAGGACAGTTCCATCAGTAGACACATGCTAGAAGAACATAATAAGGGCCACGAAAGTCCCAAAGGTGCTACATCAGCTGCGGATCTCAGAGCTGGCAGGATGCCCCCCTCAAAAAAGAAATTGGTCCAAATGGTGTAGATAAAAGGGTAAAGGGATGGATAAGTTAAGGGCCCTGTGAGATGAGGCTAGATGAGATCCTTCAGGATCCTACATCAGTGAAATAACACACTTCTTTATCTACCCTTGTAGGGTTCCAGGATTGTAAGAGATTTCCTCACAACACCAGGACCATTCACACCGCCTGACGGAAACCTGTTCAATTAATTCCTTTTTCTAGACCTTCCTGCAAGATCATTAGAACAAAAGTTTCCTACAACCATATCGTGGGGGGGAAAAAACAACCAATCAAAGTCATCTCCATCTTTCTGGGACCCACTTGTCTTGCTTTTAATTAATACAGTGGCCATGCCGGCACTTCGCATGAGTATTCCAGCCTACCTCACCGGGATGTTTCCAATACTAATCAGTTCATGTTTTTGCAGCTGTTTGGGAGGTGAAGGACAAAACATATTCAAATTATTATTTTAGTCATGAAAAAATAAAGGTGTATTAACCTTATTGCTGTGATTGTGCACTGTTGGGTTTTTTTAAGCCAGTGATAGGTTGGCTTCAGAGGTTGGATAGGAAAAAGTTATTGATGTAAACTGTTTTTCTTTTTTAACATCTGCACCCGAAAGCTTGCTAAGAACTTTTTTTTCCAACAACTCAGTTGGTCTAATAAAAAATATCACATCTACGCAAAGAAGCTGGCCTGCTTATTGATACAAACAAACTATAGAGACTCTAAGTCCAAGGAGGAAGAAGACCAGGGTTTTCAAGTGTTGGAGCTAAGGGACATCCCAACAAAACAACTGTCTAGTTCAGTTTGTGGTTCTTATTCAGCCAAAAGCTTCATGATGCTGCTTCTTCCAGCAAACTTCAGCAAACACTTGACAATGACTACAGAGTAACGTACCTAGGTTTTACTCTGCAGTAAATAGCAGCCATACTGGGTGTGTCTACACATGCACATTTACTGCACATTAACTGAAATAACTGCATAGTACAGGTGCATGCCCACACGTGCATGCCCCATACTGCACAGTAAATATGGTGATTTATGCCAACTTCATCATAAATTTGATACCTACATCCTGCCAGTATCAAATTTATGCCCTATTAGTTATTGCACAGTAACACACGTGTAGACACTTTATTGTGCAGTAACATTGTGTGGGCGGACTGACTTCGGACTAACTTTAGCCCCAAATCAGACCACACACAGTGTTAATGTGCTTTAACGCCCGCACATGTAGACACCAGCTTATTCCCGCTTACTGCATAGTAATTTACTGAGCAGTAAATTTAAGCTGGTGTAAATTCATGTATAGATGCACCCAGTACTAACTTTTCCAAGCTATTTGGTGCTATTACACTGCTTGGCCACTAAAGGGCAGGGAAGCTATTTGTATGGGGTACTCCAAGCTCAAATTGACTGGGGAGCAAACTCCAGCTGGCATCAGTTAATAGCCCGTCCCAGTCCTCACTTTCTGAGTAGTAAGTGCAGCCCCAAGTGAAAGGAGTTGCACCAGTATAGGGCTGTGTAATGTGTATCCACTCCGCTTTTACTCCAGAACAGTGTATTTGTAATCCACAGTCAACATGTCATGTGTCTGCATCCTGAGCAAGGTCTACAAGATTAGGCACTAGAACTGGCAGTGGGGCTGTAACACTCAGGCAATGCATGTGTGTGTGCATGTGTGTATGTGTGTGTATATGGACATGCACATTGCATCTGCCTCTGGTGGGGAAATCCAAGTGACTATACCCAATAAGCAGAGATGGGGGAATGTGTGGCCCAGGTGGGGCTGCCACTGTAACATAGAGGATCCTACATAGATGAGACCTAAGTGCCTTTTTAATACACAAAACAGAAAGGTTAAATTAATGTAAAATGAGTGGTCTTTTCCCCATCCATTTAGAAAGGGGTTTACAGAACTTCTCCCCACCCCATCCAACAAAAAGAGGTCAGAAACAGTACTCTTAACAGTAGGCATCAGTACACATCCATAATGCAACACAGGATTTCCAGTGAAGCAGTAGAGAGTGGTCCAGTGGGCCAGGCAGACTGGCTGTTCAATAGGGAAGGAGAGAGAAGGTTTCCCATGCACCCTCTGGCCCAGTACCATGAAGGAGTTTGAACCTCCATCTCCCCATTTCCCAGCAAAGCACCTCAACTCCCAGGCCCTGAGCTTGGCAGGCCCAAGAACGTCCCCCAAACCCATGCTGATGATCCCACCTCTCACCCCAATGGAGTTTGGGAGGCAGTCATCATCCCTATGGATGGTTTCTGATCATACCTTGGGGGCTTATACGCCATTATGCACCAACTTGAACAGAATTGGTTCACTACCAAGCTTGAGCACCTCTGGAGAATAAGTCTAGCTGTGAAGTGGAAATATCATCTCTAATCCACGTAGGCAGCTGCTTTTAGCCATGTACTTAGCATGGACACCTTTAGGTGAAACAGGTTTTGGGCCTTGGCCTCTATTCTCTCTGGACCCTCAGCAGGGGCCCCATGTGTTGCATATAGCTATTCAGGCTGGGGTCTAAGAGAAAGACAGGGTTTCCTTGTAACCTGCCTGGTCAAAGGCACTGCCGGACCACTGTGCTCGAGATGTTGACCCACATCACAACCACGAGGAACTTGTGGGCCTCCCAATGAGCAGCTGTGGAGACCCTGGGCCACCCTAACACCTTTGCTCCAGAATGACTGAGACCACAGAGGTCCCCCAGAAAATGCACCCGGCAAAGCATGTCCTCTCTTGCCAGATGTTTCACTTTCAGAAAGGGGAAAACCTACTTAGTCTAAGGGCCCTGTTTCAACCTTTTTTTCATGTGAAAAGTGCTCTCTGTCCTAGGAGCAGGGACGGGAACCCAGGACTCCCCCATCTCTGACCCCAGCGCTCTTTCCTGCCCAGGCAGGGGGTCGGACTCGCTGATCTGTTGAGGTCCCTTCCAACCCGAACATCTATGAATCTATGAATCCTCCCTGTCTAGCTCCTTCCTATTTGCCATCCACCAGGCCTCGCGGTCCTTGCCCACTTGGCTACCCAGTGGTCCGTCTTTGCCAGGAGGGCTGGGGACTGCCCTCACCAAGCCCATTTCACAACCCCGTTGTGAGCACCCTGGCAGAAGCCTCAGATGGATTTACCTCTTTTTAATCCCCTAATCCTAATCCTCACTTCCCCAAGCCTCACACCTTGATACAGCCATTAACACCTGGAGGTTTGCAGATAAATATGGCCTTTCCTGTAGCGTGGTAAACCTTTTTGTTTTGGTTTGTTGGGTTTTTTTGCTTGGGGAAGTGAGCACTATTATTATATTAATTTAAGCAATGATGCAGCTCAATGCTTTCAGGATCTACTTCATTTCACATTGTTAAAAGGAAATGGAGCACAAGGCATGGTTTATTTGCTGGCTAATTACCTCTTGGCTCCTGCTCTGTGCCAAGCAGCTGCCTCAGGATGGTAGCAAGCCAAGTCGGAGCCCGACACCTGGGATGACTTTGCCAGTCTCCTGCCCCCCGTAGCACCACCCCACAACCCCATCTAGATCAAGCCTTTAGTAGAGTACGTGACCCGTTGTGCCATATTTTATAAGGCCCGGCTCCAAACCATGGCTGTTTTTCCTGGACTCGTGCTTTCTACAGAAAAGCCTACAGCCCCCAGATCAGAGTTTCTGACAGAAGCGCATGCAGCCAGCCCCTCTGTATGTTTTAATGCGAATGTCTTAAGAGATGACAATAAATCAGAGTTTGCATGCAGTTCAGATTTTGTATTGGACAGCGTCCCGTTAAAGAAGAGCAAAACATAGTATGATTGCAAGAAAAAATAAAATGATGAAATAAACACGTGAATTTTTTTTTTTTTTTTTGGCCTTAAACTGCAAATTTTTGCCCATGGTATCTTGTCTAAAGGAACCGAGCTACTTCATAGGCTCTAGACTGGGGTAGGGTTTCAGACACAACCTCATGCCCAGGGCTCCTATTACCTGAGTTCAGGCGCCTTCCTGCTGTGTCCTGGATCATTCCTGGGAGGGACCTAACTCCCCTGGACCCTGTCTGGGCCAGGCACCTCATTCTGACCTACTTCAGTGGCTAAATTCAGGGGTCTACAAGACTGATTGGGATCAGGCCCCCTGTCTAAAGAGCAGCTGGTTTTGCTCTTCAGGAGCTTTGCTGTTTGCACTGCATCCAGCTCCCGGGACTAAGAGAGCCGGCATGTCGGAAGGGGAGGACGAAAACATCCCTTCCCGGGGTGCATGCCTTCCCATGACTCCTCATCCATCACACTGACAGAGCAGTGCTTGCTCTGGCCGACAGCCCTCGGCTTTGTACGCGACGTGCCCCGTCAGAACAAAAATTGCCTCGGGACCCAAGCAAACGTGGGGACACCCATCCGTCCCTCCCTCCTTCCCCCCCTCCACATTGTTTCAAACAACCTGGAGCCACCAGTAGTTAATTGTACAGTTGAATCAAGGTTGTCGTCTTCCCAGAACTAGTATCGCAGCTGTCTGAGCTGCATGGGATTTGTTGAGGGACAAGCGGGGGGGGGGAACTTGTGTGGAAGAGACCAGCTTTTCTTTCCTATTTAATAGCACAAATCCTGTGAGCAGCCCCCAGCTTGGCAACGCACTCAGTTTGTGTCCTGTGGGCGCTATCCCATGTCCGCAGAGCATTGCCATGCTTGGATCGTGCGTGGATTTCTCTCCTCTGGCCCTACCGTGGAAGCCACTCTGCAAGGGAGTGGAAAGCATAGACTGGGTGCTTGTGCGGATGCTCAGGGAGCCTTTGGCTCGCCCCTGCTGTAACTGCAGTGTAGCTCCCAAATCACAGAGCCATAGACTCACGGGGCTTGGAGGAGCCTCAGGAAGTCACTGATGGCAGCCCCCCCTTCCAAACAGGACCATCCCTATCTAAACTATTCCAGACAAGCGTTTGTCCAGCCGGCGCTGAAAATTTTCCACTGCCGGCGATGCCATCTCCTCTCGAGGCAATCCGTTCCAGTGCTTACCTACCTTCAGTATTTAAAAGCTCTTCCTTTCATCTGATCTCAAGGTCTCTTGCTGCAATGTAAGCCCATTACTCCTTGTGCTGTCCACAGAGGACACAACTGATCACCATCTTCTTTAGAACAACTCCATTCAGATCTGATGACTCTTATGACATCTCCCCTCAGCCTACTTAATACTCCGGACTTAATAACTCAAGTATTCTTCATATGCCCTGTTTTTTAGACCTCTTATTTTGCTCCCCGCAAAATTAATTCCAATTTGTCCACATTTTCCTTGAAGTGGACAAACTGGACCCAATACCCTAAGTGAGACCTCCCCAGAGTGGAAAAATTACTCTCTGTGACTTGCATAACACACTCGTATTCATTCATCTCAGCATGATATTAGTTTCTTTTCAGCAGCATTGCACAGCTGATGGCATTTCAGCTCACTGTAGTCCCCAGCTCTCCTGTAGTACTGCAGCTTCTCCAGTCAGCCGCTAAGAGCTCCGGGTAACATTGCCCAGTTGTGGTTTTTCAAATGTTACCGAAATAAAATAGCCCTTTTTTTAACAGAACATGTGCAAGGGCATGCTAGGCGCATGGAGGGACCAGCATTGCATGAGAGGAGCTATTTCACAGAGTGCAAAGGGGATTGAATAGCAGCCTTTAACTACCTGAAAAGGGGTGGGGGGGATCCAAAGAGGATGGAGCTGGGCTGTTCTTAGTGGTGGCAGATGACAAATAAGGAGCAATGGGCTCAAGTTGCAGCAAGGGAAGTTGAGGTTAGAGATCAGGAAAAAAAAAACAACCTTTCTAGGCTCTTAGGAGGGTAGTAAAGCATGAGAACAAGTTATGCAGAGAGGTGGTGAAATCTCCATCCCTGGAGGTTTTCAAGACCCAAGTAGACAAAGACTGGGATGATTTAGTCGGGGCTGGGCCTGCTTGGAGCAGAGGGTTGGGCTAGATGTGAGCTCCTGAGGTCCCTTCAACCCCCATTTTCTGGGATTTAATGACTTCTATGGAAGCGATCCACCTGCCTCTGCCTCATCTCTCTCATGATCCATTTCCCCCTGGGAAGTGCATAAGCTCCACATCAGTGCACAGATCCTTAATCAAAGGGAAACTGCATGTAGTAACTGATTGATATTGCCCTCTGGGAAGGTGCCCATGTCTTTCTCAGTTGCCAAAATGAGTAAGGCTTTTCTCCAGGATACGGGAGACCTAAGTGATAGACCCCCATCAGCCTCAGGGGCCCTGAGTACATGTATCTCACTTCCTAGCCAGTGTCCTACCCTCAGGCTGTGAGCTAAGCAAGGCTGAGGATGCCACCCCAGCCCTTCTCTAGACGGTGACCCTTTGGGTAGAACAGAATGGGAGAGTCGTGGGGCCAGAAGGAGAGCAGGAGACCACTGCAAGCCCACAGGAGAGGGAATGCTTTGGGTTTTGCCCCTCTCCATTGCTATTTGTGCCTCTTTGCCCATAGCTCTTTGTTTAAAGGAAAGGTGTATAAAGACACCCCAAACTCTGCCCATTGAGAGAAGTACATGCATCTCCCTGGATAGAATAGGTTCACTCTCCGGAGGTGCATAAAGCTCCTGACAGCTTATTGCCAGGTTGGTTGAGGCTTTCTGCGGGGCAGAACAGGATTGGCCTCTGGGGCTATATCCAGATGAGCGCCGTCATTGCAAATAAATAAATAAATAAATAGCGGCACTGCAAACACGTCTGCAGCACCACATGCCGCACATTTCGATTTTCTCCGTGCTGCTTTTTTTTTTCCCCCCCCGCAGGCTTTTTTGACTCCCGGATATCCAAGGGTCAAAAAAATCCGCAAGAAAATAAAAGCGGAGCAGCATGCACACACCAGCATGCACCACTCAAAAAGCACGCCATGGCTGCGAACCAGGCTCTTCACAGCAGAATCACCACTGCTGCAGCCCTGGGAGGCCCCCAGGACCCCAGGTAAGGCTGCTGGGGGCAGCCCAGCTCTGGCCCCAGCCTCCCCTACCCCACCCACAGTAACTTGCTGCATGCCAAAGCTTGTGTGCCATGGGTGTTCCCCAGAGACAAGTTGCGGTGGTGCAAGGTGTCCCAGAGGAACCAAGTGTCCACACTCGTCTGGACACACCCTGGCAATGCAGTAATATATGCATGGGTGAGCAGAAGCTAAATCCTTATACGCCTAAGAGGTAGAATAGGACCTGAGTCTGTGTCGTGAAATAGCAACCTGGCAGAAATAATGGCATCTGTAAGGACCATGACATGAGATTTTGGGGCTTTGTAGGCACAAAGGAGGCATTATAAAGTGTTTCTCCCTGATACCACCACTAGGTCAGCTAGATCAGCATTTGCATCTCTGGGGTTGGTAGTAGGGATAAGACCCCAGTGGCCATATCTACTTTACCACCACTTAATTTACATTGGCTTTCAGCAGGGTTACCTGCACAATTAATTAGAACAACTTGGGCCGCTTAACTCCATGAGGGCTGCCAGTGATGGTACTATAAGATCCCCTGGATTGCTTTAGCACCCTGGGGAATTTCTGTGCAAAATGTTACTGCTTTGGATAGAGCCATGGGACAGTGGAGCCTAATTAGGAAGCTCTAGGGGCAGAAGCTGAGATACAGAGTTATTCGGAAAATAAAATGCAAAGCAAATGTAACCTATCACATGAGACAAAGAGCAAACAGCCAGTTGTGAGTATGTGAATGAGGATGTACAGCAAAGGGCTGGTAAGCAGCACTGGGCCTGAGCTAAGTTTACAAAACAAAATTCTTCTAACCAACTTTTTAAAATGAGCAGCCCATTTCTGAGCAGAAACATGGGTTGCGTTTATTAAATTGAATTATTAAGTGAACTTGCGGCAACAGACACTGGTGCCAAACTCTCCTTTGAATCCACATCTAATTCACCTCCCTGATGCTCTTCTATGAGGTCTCAGTCACAGAAGTAGCCAATAATTAAACACCCCCATCACCAGATCTTATTAATTATTCATAACACAGGCTGCATGGCTGTGACTTCAACATGTACAAGGTGGGGTATTTCCAGTAAAGGCAGGAGGAGATTAATGCTACTGAATGAGGTCCTGGAAAGACTTCATCTGGACCACTAGATACAGTTCTGGTCACCCGTGTTCAAGAGGCAGATGAATTCAAGCATGTTTAGCTGGTACTGGAGCTAGACCCATTGATGAATGGGACTTACAGGTCTCTTCCAGTCCCAAGTTCCTGTATAGCTGGCATCTTCTTCCTCAAAGTGCAGGACACAAGCCAAGGGCTTGATGTGTCCCCTCAAGCTTGCTGGCTCACTCTGGAGATGGGGCAATGCTATTGGGACGTTGCGTTTCTGAGGAAATGAGCCTCCTACCCACCCCCCCAATCTGCTAGCCAGTGGAGGGACTGGGATCATGCTTATGGCTCTACCTCATCCCTACCTCACTTGCATGGAAAAGGCCTTTAAGCCTTGCAGCAATCTGGGCTCCCTGATGAATGCCCAGACTGCAGCCATAAGGATCCTTTACCTTCTCCTTGTTATTGTTTTCTTCCTCCTCCAGGCTGCTCCAAGGAAGAGTAGGCATGTCTACAAGTGACTTTACTGTGCAGTAAATTTACTGTGCAATAACTTACTATGAAGTTTAGGCCGGTATCTACACATGCAGGCATTAACGCACAATAGTGCCGTGTGGAGACTGAGTTGGGACTAAAGTTAGTGCTACTGCACAGTAAGTTGTCTACACATGAGTTTGCACAGTAACTAATTGGGTGTAAATGATGCAGGTATCAAATTTACGCCCAATTAGTTACTGTGCAGTAACACTGCATGTGTGGACTGACTTGGAACTAACTTTAGTCCCAAGTTGGTCCACATGCAGCGTTGCTGCACTTTAATGCCTGCACATGTAGATGTTGACCTAAACCCGCTTAACTGAGCAGTAAATTACTGTGCAGTAAATTTCCTGTGCAGTGAATGCACTTATAGACACACCTGCTCTTAAATGGAGTAACCTGGAAGAGGAAGAAGACAATAACAAGGAGAAGGTAAAGGATCCTCATGGCTTCAGGTTGGATGGGCAAAAGCTTTGATGGAGATAAGAGTCAAATGCTGATGAAGCAGACTACAACAAAAGGACCCTGCATTTATCAGATTTGGGGGTTGTGTAATACTGAGTCAGGCATCATGCAGGTATCAAATTTATGCCCAAGTCGGTATAAGTCATCATATTTACTGTGCAGTACAGACATGCACGTGTAGACAGCATCCGTACTGCACAGTAATTTTGATTACTACACAGTAAATGTGCACAAGTAGACATGCCCACAGAGAATAAATGATAAGGACAAAAAGGGCATCAGTGTAAGCAGTGCAAGTTATTTGATTCGGTGAGTCAAATTACTGTCCTGAATTGATTTGGTTGAATCTCTGAATCACCCAGGCCCATCCCTCGCCCACTCTCCCACCCCAGCAGGCAGGGCAGGCTGGGGAAGCAGGCAGGGGATAGGGCCTGGCAGGGGTCCCCCCATGGTCCTGTCACCCCTCCTCCATCCCCCATGCCCCTGCCCCTACTTACCAGCCACCAGGGACTCTCCAAATCTTTGAAGCTCTCCAAATCTTTTCTGAAGATTTGGAGAGCTTTGAATCAATTTGGACCTTTGAAATTAGTCCCCTGATTGGATCCGGATTCAGAGATTTGGCCACCAGATCGGGCCAAATCTCCTTCCAATTGAATCAGCACCCAAAGCTTCGCACAACCCTACTGGATACCAAAGTTAGCCAAATTTATTTTGAAGAGCAATGGAAGCCTGCTGGGTTACATTTTTCCATAGAAGAAAGATGAGAGTTAGCAAATTAGCCAGCAAAGCACAGTGACAAAGGTGTGTGGGAGGGAGCCCTGAAGGGCTCCAGTTGTTTGCTGCAGCTTTTATTTCAAAGGGTGCTGCTTCTCCAGTTGATTGCATGAGACCACTGATGGGCCCTGCCTATGCAGAGAGGCGGTACCCTTTGAAATACGAACCATAGCAAACAGCTAAGTGACCTATCCTTAATTCAGGAACTCACTGCAAATCTAGCAACTTGCAAACCAGCCAGGTACAGATGATTCAGGATCTACTGCGCCATGCAGGTTTTGGGAGAGGATCATTAGCTATCTACATTGATTGCCAAAAGACATGGTTAATTCTGCAAACTACTAGAGTCTCTGAAGTAAGTGTCTTACTAAAGGACATGATCTACCTTGACATACAAGGCAACAGGCTTGATGCCTAAATTTATGTCATGGGTTATGCTGGAAGATTAAATGATCTTGGCACCCATTGTGGCCTTAAAATCTCTGAATATACAATGCCTGGGCAATACAAAAAGGAATTTGGACGGTATTAAAGGGAGACACCTGGAAAGTTTCAGTGGGGAAAAAAACTCTTCTTGGCATGATCCCCCTCAGCCTTCTCTTGTGGAGACTGAACAGGTTCAGGCCCCGTCGTCTCTCCTCGTAGGGCCTGCCCTGCTGCCCCCGATCATGCGAGTGGCCTCCTCTGGACCCTCTCCATGCTGTCCACGTCCCTCCTGACGTGCGGCACCCAGACCTGGACGCAGTACTCCAGCTGCGGCCTGACCGGTGCCGCATGGAGGGGGAGGATCACCTCCCTGGACCTGCTCGAGATGCCTCTGTGGATGCAGGACAAGGTGCGGTTGGCCTTCCTGACCACGTCCCCACACTGCCGGCCCATGTTCATCTTGGCATCAATGATGACTCCAGGATCCTTTTCTGCCTCTGCGCTGCCGAGAAGGGAGTTCCCCAGCCTGTAGGTATGGTGCCAGTAGGTGAAAGACAGGGCAATAAAGGCAGCATCTGTTGGCATGAGACTGAACATTAAAACACCTGGTTTAATGGATAGAAGCCAAAACCCTGAGAGTCTCTTCTCTTTGCGCAGGCCCAGGAGCCTCTAAAGCTGTGAGTTTCCAGGAAGGATCTCTGGGAATCTGAGAGCCAACCCCTTACTTCTAAAGCCACTGGATCCTGTTCCCATGAAAGTCTGACATGCTTTGCCTGTGAGCAGTGAAGGGTCCTGACACCTGTAGGATATCCAAAAGAGAGACCTCATTGAACCTTCCTTGACAGAGATTTCCATAGATTCATGGATTATAAGGGGCTGGAAGGGACCTTGCAAGAGCAACAGGTCCAGTCCCCTTGCACTAGGCTGCTCTCCTTTTAATAAAAGCAAAATGCTGTAAAATGATGCTGCTGAAATGTGCTTGTGTATGTCTGGGGGAGATTGTTTTTATCAGGCCTTTCTATAAAACAATCCATTGCTGTTGTTTAACTTATTTTTTTTCCATTAAATGAATATATATTATAATATTTGTATATTATTATAACATTATATATAATTTTATAACATTATAATATTATTTATTATAGCATTATATGTATGTATGTATGTATGTATATGTGTATATGCTGAAGTAGAATATGTGATCATATATAAGAGAGAGAGAGATAGATAGATAGATAGATAGATAGATAGATAGATAGATAAATAGATAGATAGCACAACCTTTCCTGAACCCAACCCCTGCTGTGCGTTGAACACACGAGGGTGTTTATGCCATCAAGTTCTATGCATCTGTATGGTCCCATGAGCACACACTGTAAGCATAATTCATTAAGTTTTAACACAATGCAACTCAAATTTCTAGGCTTCAACATAGCTGCCATCTTCCATGATACACCATTCAATCCAATTTTTCAACTCATAGAAGACATTCCCCAGTTGCTGCTGAGTGATTTCATGAATTCCATTTGTGATCCTTACCCTATGCATAGCTTACACAATGCTAAAAATCTTAATGAATTCTGCTTTCAATTGCCATTTACAGTTTGCGTCTATCATGTGTATATCCAAAGTTATTAAACTTTAAAGTTGCATAAGGACTTTATAAACACTTTATAAACACCCTGTATTTATATATAGAGAGAGAGAGGGAGAGAGAGAGATCTCTCATTTATATGATCATATGCATAAGAGATAGATAGATAGATAGCACAACCTTTCATGAACCCAAGTTCACTTCATCAGATGCCAAGATCTCTTATGATATATATATGTAGACATATACACACACATATATATACATATATGTATATAATATGTATACCTCTCTCTCTCTCTCTCTATATGTATACACACTCACACACACTTTTCAAGAGTAAATTGGATGCTTATCTTGCTGGGATCCTATGTCCCCAGCTGACTTCCTGCCCTTTTGGCAGGGGGCTGGACTCGATGATCTCCCGAGGTCCCTTCCAGCCCTAATGTCTATGAAATCTATGAAATATGAAATCTATGAAATATATACACATGCACACACATACACACACAGGGTGTTTATAAAGTGTTTATATATTATATATGTAATATATATATACACTGTATACATATATATATACATACACACACACATATATACATACATATATATCTGTACATCTATATCTATATATATAGCTATATATAAATAATATGTATAACCATATATCATATACAGACTATTTAGTTAATCTGTAAAGGTACATTTCCACTCTGCCTTCTGACTGACTTGAGACTAGCAGGGCAAACTACATCTTTTCAACAAATAGCCCAAGAGTTCCTCCTGGTGTATCATTGCAATTCACTTTGAAATCCCTCTTTTCACTCTTGTGGAGCACTGCAGGGAGCCTGTCCTCCCAGCCCACGCAGAAATCAGCA
Source organism: Crocodylus siamensis (assembly GCF_052110815.1). NCBI lineage: Eukaryota > Metazoa > Chordata > Crocodylia > Crocodylidae > Crocodylus > Crocodylus siamensis. The sequence continues at coordinate 4,233,648 of NC_143395.1, forward strand.
ACAGGAGGAGCATCTCCTGAGCAAGTCCACACAGCTCAGGAGTTTGGGGCAGATGTTCACATCCAGAGGCAGGGACCAGAGCCCCACACAAAGGCAGTGCTGTGGGTATAGAGCCAATGGGCACAGCACTGTGCTGTGTGCCAGTCCTCTGGGGAAACGTTCTTCACAAACAGGCGCAACCTCAATCTGCTCAACCCTCCCAACAAAAACTCATGGCAGTTTCCCCCGCTGGGCAGGACCGTCCGTGTTGCTCCTCGGTGACACAGCACCCAGGCACTATGCAAGTGGCCCTCATGGCAAAGCCCAGGGGAGGCTGAGGTGTTTCTGGCCCAAGAAGAACCCCAGGCCTTTGTCTCCTTGCTCCTAGCTCTGTGTCTGCTTTGCTTTGACCACAGCCCAGCCCACATACTTCCAGTTCTCCCCTACTGCTGGTCTCCCCACCCAAATGCCGGTAGGGTGAGACTCATCGAAAGCTCCATACTTCATCCCCTAATCAAGTGGTCACTATTCTGGTCCCCCCGCTCCCAGCCTCTTGACTATTGCAGGTCTATTATACCTGAACTCCTAGATCCTACAGTTCCCTGTGCCACCCCAGGAGCGAGACAGGACCCAATCCCATGGAGAAACTGAGCCCTGCCAATTCCAGCATTGCTGGCCCAGGGGCACCTACTTCCCCTGGGGTAGGCACACCTACACATGATGTTTACTGCGGAGCTGCCTAATTAGCTCTGCAGCAAAACGTCACCGTCTACACATGCAGTGCTATTAGGACAGAGAAAGCAAATTAATTCCACCACAGGTTAATACTTATAAACACAAGCTCTATCCTACAGCAGAGTTATTTACTCCATAGCAACACACTTATAGACAGTGGCGGAGCTCACTGGGGCACGAGGGTGCTTTAGTGCGGGGGGCTGCCTGTCAGCTAACCCCACACTGAAGCACCCTTATGCCCCAGCCAGCCCTCCTACAGGATGTTGAGTCAGGTCGGACGGAGCAGCTCCGCGATGGCCCCTGGGCCCCCTGCCAGCTGGGGTTTCTCCAACCTGGTTCAGTGTGCTGCAGTCCCAGGCGCACTTTCCAACGTAGCACCCAAGAACAGTAAACTCCAGCACTAACTGCACCAGAGTTTATTCATTTGCACTAGTAACAAATATAGACATGCTTACTGATGACTAACTAGCAACCAGGGTCCCAGGGTGAGCTTCCCACGGTCAATCCTGCTGTTTCAGGGATCTTGTGGATATAGCAAGGAGGCCCACTAGCAGAGAGACCCATCGCCATAGGCCTAATTAAGTCTTCTACTTAATTTTATACCTACTACAATGCCTCAGCCCACACATGTGTCATCAGGTGTTATCAGTGTCATCTTAAAGAATGACCTTAGGCTTGGTGTAGTGCCAGAGATTGCCTAGGTTCATTGTCTACACGAACATGCCAGCATCAGGTCTACACGAACAGCCCTAACACATTTTGTCCTAACAAGTAAGTCAGACCCTGAATTAAAGCATGTGTTCCTGTGACAAAGTAGTCAGCACAATGCCACGCAGACTCCCCCAGGCCCCTACACAAGTTCCCCTGGTGGGGAGACCAGCAGTAGGGGAGAATTTCCCATGCATTTTTTGCCAAGTGAACTTGCCATACAGACAATACTTGCAGGACATGAGTCTTGCCCAGCCTTAGGTATCAAAGTGGGACCTACAGAAGAAGGCCTACCCAAACTTTCCATCAGGTATATCCAAGTACAGGCCAGACACCTTGGCAAAACCAGGCTGGAGGTCTTAAAAGAGCAGGTTCAGGTTCTAAGTTTCACTGACGAGTTAGACGAACAGCAACAGTCCCTGGCTAGGCTAACCACAAACTCTCGCTAAGTTGTGAAAGTAACTCCACCATGTGTCATGCTCTTCTTCATTTTCTATATTATGTTCTTCATGCCTGGAATTTCATAATGCACGTACTGGAAAACAGATGTTCCATACAGTCCAAAAGGAAACTATGCCAGGATTTTCTACATGGGTAATGCAGTGAGTCTAACCTCCTTAAACCTCAGTAAAGCATGAGTATTAATTAAGTTGAAGAGGAGGTATGCTAAAATAGAGGTCTTCTAGACAGTGAGAGGAGAGATCAATGCTGAGAAGTTTGGAATTTTCTTCAGAAGCCACCGAGGGAGATGGTCATTCACCTGCTTAGATGCATGTGTCCATCCCCATTAAAACACTGGAGAAGAATCATGGAGCAGGAAAATGAATTCCTTGTGCTGGAGTTAAGTAGACATGTCTGGTTATTGTGGGCCAAATGTGAGACAATCTTTGTCGGGCTTTTGATATGAAGCCAACCCTCATATACTCCCTCATTTGATGGATGGTATCAAAAAGCTGAGACTCCCTTTTCTTTTTGCAGGTGGTTCCATTTCTGACGGTCTGGGCAGGATTGCCAGGATTTCCCAATCATCGGATCCCGTGCGTGTGGAAGTCTGGAGCACATTTCCTTTGGGCTACTGAGCACTTCCGGTTGTGGAGGAATCCCGGAGGAGAACACTTCCCCCACAACTGGCTGTGATAGTCTTCTCTGAAGAAAAGCAAGGTGATCTGTGATCATGTTGGGGAAGTGTGCAAGCATCTGCTGTGGTGGGAAGCAGGCCGAGGACTAGTTCCATCTTTCTTTGCACCTTTTGGATCCACCTTTCCAAAAACAGACCACATGGAGGTTCCCCAAAACAAGTCCATGCACCTAAAACCAGTGGAAGGAAGATCACTGTCATAACCAACTAGGCCCTACTCTTCCAGTTGGTCACATCTGATAGCTGAGGAGCCCAAGGGGTACTCCAGACCCCTTTGTGACTGGATGTGTGTCAGATGGAAGTCAAGTGAACATTTTCTCTGAGTGATACCTCAGCTGTTAAGGACTTTGGTGCATCCTCAATGAACACCGTCAGCTATTAACTTTCCATATTCCCGGTATCAAGGGAAGGGTTTGTCAGGGATGCAGCAGGCTGAGATCCATGAATGCATATGGGGTTGCTCCACTGTCCTTGCAGATGTAACACCAACCATCATTGTTCTTGCACGTGTTTTCATTAGGGTGAAGCTTCGATCCAGATAGGAGATGCACCGTGCCAGATGCTGAAGAAAACCCCACCACAGGCAAGACCACCGTAGGAAATGGAGAAGGTTGATGTATTATTAATAGTAGTATTATTAGTATTATTATTAACCCTGTTTTATCAAGATGGAGCCAAGGCTGATGGAGACAAAGGGAGCTGCCCAGGCTCCTCCAGGGCTCTGCTATACAACTGGGAACCCAACTCAAGTATCCCAGACCTAGCCTAGCCACTGATCCAGTTAGGCTGTGTGGAAGGGAAAAGTAGAGTCATCCGAGCAGTTAGGGTCTAATATGGAAACTCTCCCCTAATGATCAATGTGCAAAAGGAAAGACATGTTTCAGGAAGGCAGGATTTCCTCCTGCCTTGTTAAACTCCTGAATCTATCCTTCTTCTGCTGCGCTGGTAAAAATGGTGCCTTGAGCAGAGCAGCTTTTGCCCTGCATGGGACTATCCCATCCTCATCAGGTCAATCCCACATCAGCCTCCATTCAAAGTTGTCAGAAACCACTCAGGTGACTTAACTGCAAGGCAACTAACCCCGTTCCCCTTGCTGTGATGTGGCTTTGGTCTAGGTTGTTTGCATGTAAGCAGAGGACCATCTCTGCTTAACCACTCTCTGCTGCCAGGTCTGTACCACCCACCTCTGAAATATCAGGCCTACCTGAATTTAAAAAGACAAGAGAGAAAAGAAAAGACTGTATATTGAAATGGGGGTGATACAGATACACACAGAGGATTCCTCTGTTCACTCAGAATTCATAAGGTGGATATACAGAGATGGGTAGCAGGGAAGAGTAAAGAGAAGCGCCTGGAGCGGCTGGGCTCTTTCTGTTCCCTCTTTTCCTCCCGTCATCTTTAGGTACAAAGAGCCACAGTCCACAGAACAAATATTTCATCCTAGGATTTTGATGTCATGAGGCTTTGTTGAGTGTAATGATAACAGAATTTATATTAAGAATAATGTCCGTTAATCCAGCACAGGCCAAAATCCTTTGCATAATGTAGACCATAAATCATGTCAAAGAACAGGTGCTGTTTCTGCGTTTCACTGGGGAGTTAGATTGAGGAACAGATCGGTTGCTGGCCACACTAACCACAACGGTTTGCAAAGGGATGATGTAACAACCGCTTTTATCATTTTCTCCTCCTTTTTCATACCATACTTTGTGCCTAGACAGTCACAACAGCCAATTCACTTGCATTTGACATGGCAGTATAAGGGGTGATTTCACGAAGCATACACAAACATTGAAACCTACCTTGGGCACTCTCAATAGTTCATAGAGTCAGAGAGAAGCGGGGCCAGAAGGGAGCTCCGGAGGCCATCCAGTCCAACCCCCTGCCCAAGGCAGGACCACCCCCACCCAAACCATCCCATATAATCCATCATCGAAACTCTACATAAGTCTTCCATCAGCCCTGACACCACACACAACACAAACACCCTAACCTGCCATAGGTAACGCAGAGGAACCACGGCAGCCAATGTCTTGCTTTTATAAAATGTTGTCAATATACGCTCAAGAGATCCCAGGTAGATGGCCATGTGCCTCGCTACAGAGGAAGGCAAAAACCCCGAAGTCTGTACCAATCTGACCATGGGGTAAAACTCCTTCCCAACCCCAAATAGGGTGCTTGGTCTGACCCTGAGTAGAAGGGAAGATCCTCTAGACAGGAACCTCTGGCTTTGGCCCCAGCACAAGCATTGACACAACTCAAAGTCCCCAGCCGTGACGGTAGCCAACATGCAACGCTTTGGGGGAGGCTTAAAAACACCCTGGCACATATAGCAGAAAGAGAGGGCAGGGGCAACCAGCAAAGCCCAGAAGCATGGAAAGTACCCATAGTATAACATAGGCATAGCTACCCAACCGGTGCATGTCCAACCTCTTCCTGGAGACCTCCAGCGATGGAGGGTCCACGTCTTCCCTAGGCATCTATTCCATTGCCTCACTATTCTTACAGCGAAGAAGTTTTCTGGATATCCAATCTAAACTTACTTTGCTGCAACTTCAAGCCATTGGTTCATGTCATCCTCTCTGCAGCAAGAAAGAAAAGGCATTTTCCCTCTTTACAGCAACCCTTCAAGTATGTAAAGACTGCTAACACATTCCCTCTTAAGCACCTTTTCCACAAGCTGAACATGCCTAGCTTTGTCAGCCCTTCCAAGTCCTTGTTCATCCTTGTTGCCCACCTCTGGACCCTCTCTAACTTCTCTCTGTCCTTTAAAAAATGTGGAGCCCAGAAGTGCACACAGTACTCCAGATGAGGCCTAACCATTGCCAAGTAGAGAGGCATTATCATCTCCCCTGTCTTGCATCTAATGTTTCTACTGATCCAGCCCCAAACTGCATTCACCTCTTGAGAAGCTGCATCACACTGCAGACTCATATTCAGTCTGATCTACCAAGACTCCCAGATCCTTTTCCATAGTGTTATCATCCTGCCAGGTGTCACCCATCTTATATTCGTGTTTTTGATTATCCTTCCCTTGGTGTAGCACCTTGAATTTGTTCACATTGAACTTCATCCTCTTATCTCCAGGCCAGCCTTCCAAACTGCTGAAATCCTTCTGAATTGTCTTCCCATACCCCAACATGTTCACTGTCCTTCCTAGTTTAGTGCTGTTTGCATACTTGCTCAAGAAGCTCTCCATACCAGCATCCAAATCACTAATAAACATATTGAATAGCATGGGGTTCAGAGTAGGTCCCGGTAGGAATCATAAATGATAGAAAATAAGGGTTGGAAAGGACCTCAGGAGGTCACATTTAGTCCAACCCCCTGCTCAAAGCAGGACCATCCTCAGCTAGATCATCCCACCCAAGGCTTTGTCTAGCTGGGTCTTAAAAATCTCCAAGGATGGAGCTTTCGCCACCTCTCACCACCAGTTCCAGTGATTTACTACCCTTCTGGTGAGAAACTTCTTCCTAAAGCCAACCTCAACTTCCCTTGCTGCAACTGGAGCCCATTGCTCCTTGTTCTGTCATCTGCTACCACTGAGAACAGCCAGCTCCATCCTCTTTCAAACCGCACTTCAGTTAGTTGAAGGCTGAAATGAAATCCCCTCTCAGTCTTCTCTTCTCTAAACTAAATAAGCCCAGTTCCCTCAGCCTCTTCTCACAAATCATGTCCCCCAGCCCCCTCACCATTTTTGTTGCTCTCCACTAGACTCCTTCCACTTTGCCCACATCCTTTCTGTAGTGAGGGGCCCAAAACTGGACACAGGACTCCAGATGTGGGCTCTCCAGTGCTAAATAAAGGGGAAGAATCACATCCCTTGACCTGCTGACAACACACCTACCAATGCAGCCCAGGATGCCGTTAGCCTTCTTGGCAACAAGGGCACGCTGCTGGCTCATATTCAGCTCATTGTCCACTGTCACCTCCAGGTCCTTTGCTGCAGAGCTGCTGCCCAGCCAGTCACCCCCAGCCTGCACTGGTGAATGGGATTGTTCTGTCCTAAGTGCAGGACTTTGCATTTGTCCTTGCTGAACCTCAGGAGATTTCTTTTGGCCCAATCCTCCAATGTGTCGAGGTCACTCTGAATCCTAGCCCTGCTCTCCAGCATATCTACTACTCCCCCCGCTGGGGGTCATCTGCAGACTTGCTGAGGATGCGCTCTATGCCATCTTCCAGATCATTGAGGAAGATGTTGAACAAAACCTGCCACATGAACAACCCCTGAGGCACTCCACTTGATAGCAGCTGCCAGCTAGACCTCAAGCCATTGACTACTGCCCTCTGAGCCCAATGACCCATCCAGCTTTCTATCCACCTTACAGTCCATTCATCCAACCTGTAGTTCCTTAGCTTGCCTGTGAGAATGTTGTAGGAGACCAGATCAAAAGCCTTGCTTAAGTCAAGGCACACCACATCCACAGGTCTCCCCAAATCCACAGAGCCAGTCATCTCATCACAGAAGGCAATCAGGTTGGTCAGGCATGACTTTCCCTTGGTGAGTCCATGCTGACTGTTCCTAATCACCTTCTTCTCTTCCAAATGCTCAGAAATGGATTCCTTGAGGATTTGATCCATGATTTTTCCAGGGGCTGATATAAAGCTGACTGGCCTGTAGTTCCCTGGATTCTCCTTTTTCCCTTTCTTAAATATGGGGGCTAAGTTTGCTCTTTTCCAATCATCTTGGACCTCTCCTGATCACTACAGGCTTTAAAGATGCCCAGTGGTTCTGCAATCACATCAGCCAACTCCCTCAGCACCCTAGGGTGTACCACATCTGGCCCCATGGATTTGTATACGTCCAGATTTTCTAAATAGTCCCTAACTTGCTTGCAACTATTCATCCAGTTGTCCAGCCACCTTACAGTAGTTTTGTCCAGCCCACATTTCTCCAATTTGTTTATGAGAAGATCGTGCGGTCATCACGGCAGTCTGAGAAACGTCACGGTGAAGGTGATTTCCTTAGCAATACTATTACAAGTGTTTCAAACGACATTGCATGTTTTAGAAAGATAGGTAAGCAGCATATAAAATAATATCTGTATAATCATGGAATAATATAGAAATATATGTACCCAATTCATTTTAAACAACGTTTACAATATACAGATACACATCTAACAGTTTTAACATTTGATTTGCTTTATAATACGGAAGCAGTTACCTGCAGGTGATACAGTGAAAAGGCAATGAGAAGTGAAAATCTAAGGTGAATCCAAATAAAATGTTGTAAAGGCAAATGACTTCTATGCCTTATTCCCTGTTTGACTGTCAGTTGCACAGGGATCTTTTAATAGATGAATACATCTGGCTTACTTGAAAATAAAGTGAACAAGAGAAGCAGGTAACAGGATCTACAGAAATATAACCCTGTGTGTATGTGTCTGTCTACCCCAATGAAGTCTATATAAAACACCATACCTACCAAGATACAGTTGTTGATTAATCAAACCTATGCACTGAATGATTTTTGAATGAATGTATAAGTATTTAAGCAATCAGAGCTCATAGTAGTAATACTTCATAAGTATTTAGAACGTATTTTATTATAAGGATTAAGGCACTGGCCAGCTTCCAAATTACTTTAAAATTGTAAACAGATCAATAAAATATATATTTTACATATATATAGATATATATATATATATGTATGTATGTATGTATATATGTATCAATTGTGCTCAGTTGATACATATATACATACATACATATATATACACACACACACACATATACACACACGTATATATACACATGTATACATATATACATAATATATGTACATATATACATATACATACACATATATACACATATACACACACGTATGTATATACATACACACACACACACACACACACACACACACATATATAGTGGCATTGCATTCTGATCATGGAAAAAACATGGATTTTGTGCTTTTGAATCAGAGAATTTGCAATTTTTGAAACAAAGAAAAAAAAATTATTTTTTAAACAAAGAGAAACTGGAATCCCTGCTGAAAAATGATAAGCCAAGCACAGACAGGTGAGGGAGCACAGAAAGATTTTGTGAAAGAACCTCTCGTGAGTTCACAACATGCGTTTCTGCAAAAGCTCAAAGGACTAAAAAAGAAACTGCCATGGGTAAAGGGTACGTTGCTGCTCTCGTTACCAAATAAAACATCACACGGCAGCCTCCGGAATCAGGCCTCAAGGAGGAGGCGGCTGATAAGAGCTAAAACCACTGGTGCTCAATGAGTGGTTTCCCACAAACCACCGTGGCCTAACAGGTCTCACCCCAACCCGGACGGCACAGACACGGTTGAATTTTCCAGTGACGAAGCTGAAAGAGTTCAACAGACACCTCGGTTTCCTGTTTCATAGATTTCATAGACATCGGGGCTGGAAGGGACCTCCCCAGCTCATCGGGTCCAACCCCCTGCCCAGAGGCAGGAAATCAGGTGGTGTCAGATCACCCCAGCAAGATGAGCATCCAAGCATTTCTTTTCACCACCATTGGCTGATGAGGAGGGCCAGCTCGCCATCTGATTGGACACTTCATCAGAAATAAAGGCATCCACAACATTTTTGTTAAGGACAGAAATCAACCCAGAGCAACCCTCAGACACTGGATAGAAAAAACTGCCGTTCGGGTCCCAGCCTCTGTCCCTGCAGCCGAAACGCCTGGAATTCAACAGACCAAGACTGAGATTGTCATCGCCAGCAGCTGGCAGCACTCACCATCAGGTACGCTTCTTCCCCAAGGAACTAACACCCTCCGACTAATGCTGAGGAGGTCTTTAAACTTCCTATCTGGGCAGAAATCTCAAAAGAAAACCAAACCACATAACCCTTTGAATAGCTGAGCTACTAGAACAAATGGTATCAATATCAAATGATACGAATGTGGCTCATTATGATGTAGTGGGTGCCTCTCAATGCTCCTATCCAAGCTAGCAAAACCATTGCAATTTTAACCCTGTTTCAGTCCTGTGTGATAGGCAGGACTTAAGGCAGCTTTGAAGAACTGACCTTGCAATCAGCTGCAATGTATAAGGAGCAAAAATAGTTGTGTTTTGTTTTCCCCAAGGGTACCTTGGTTGTAGGAAGACAAAAGCAGATAGCCAAGTGACAACAGTATATGCAATTAAAATTGGCAATGCATTTGATTAATGAGTTCAATCTGAGTGTGAAAAAATTACGAGGAAACCCACATGCAATTCAGAATACTAGAATGGATACACGCATTGCACAGAATAAGCCTTGAATGATTTGAAACTAGAAATTGTGCTCAGCTATACTAAAAAAATAGATAGTGGTGGCAAACCTGAATGGTTCATCACTTTGCTTGAAACTCTGTGGAGTTTGTGATCCAGAGAAGCCAGCAGCTTAGAGCAATTAAGGGTCCGGGGGTTGCCGGCTGCTGATTTTGGTTATTGCTATATAACATGTAGTTAAATCTCAAGATTTAGTTAAAGTTGCTGAAGAGCCTAGAACATCCCAGAGAAAGCAGAATAATTTAAAGTATGGTCTGTCTGCAACATCTATGGTTTAATGTGCTATAATTAAGTGAACTGCCATATTAAGCCAAACTGTGTTCCTCAGTTTTAACTTTAGAGCGGTTTGGTTGCATTTACGTGGGCTATGCCAGATCTCCCACCGCGAGTCAGCGTGATGCAAAGTGGGTAAGAATCCTTCTGTGTTTAGACAGGAAGCAGGATGCAGAATCTGAAAAACAGCCTACCTAAAAGGCTGGAGTCAACTGATTTGGTCAATTATTTCTTAGTAAATTGTAAAATCACCTGCCAAATTTGTGCTGATAAATGTCAAACTGGGACCCTTTACTACCCGCTACCTTTATTTTGCTCTTTTTTTTTTGTAATTGCTTCATTGCTTTCAACCCTATTTTGGCTAATAACATGCAAATACATGCAATCCTTCTCCTGTCTCTAAATGTAGTTGTGGCACAGGGATCAAAAGAACCGTGAGAAACCTGGTATAAGTTACAGGCAAAAATGACTCACCAGAGATGTGTGTGTTTTAAGAGCTACCTGTCCTCGCACTGCTGCATTTCCCTGAAAGGCTCCAGTCATTTGTCATGCTGTGTGGATAACCATCAATGCCAACTGATTGCAGCCCAGGTGTCATCCCCATCAGTAGCATCCACACAGTAGAGCTCAATCCTCTAAAATATCCTGAGTCCTAAACATGCAGGTTTTCTCTATTTCATCATTACCTCGATGTTTCCTCTCCAGGGACACTGAACCACTTGCTGGCTGACCTTCTGCCATGAGGACCCTTTACCTCCTCTTTGCAGTCTCCCTCTTCATGGTCCAGATTGCCCCAGGTAAGATGTACATAAAATGGACATGTTGGCGAGCTCCTGTTAACCTTATATGTTGATACATTGAATTATAAAGATTAATTCTGCCTTTTTAGAAGAATTCTGAATTGGCTCCCTGACTTATTGCAGACCGCTCTCACCTGTTTTGATGTCGGCTTTGCCCAAAGACCTGTTGAGAGTTGACTGAATCTGGACCAGCCAAAATATGACTCTCCCCTCTTGCTGGGAGCCGGGGGCCTAAACATTTGTAATGCATGTGCTGTTGGCTTAGCATGGCACGAGGGACAACAAAACAGGTCAAACTACTTTTAAAATGCTCGTCAGCCCAGGTGATAATGAACCGGGCTGGGACCCAAAAGACCTTGAATCCAAGTCTCCATTTCTCTGCTGCTTGCTGTTAATAACTTAGGGCTTGCAGTATTAAGCATAGACAAGGAGGGGTGGAAGGGATTCAGGAGGTCACATCTAGTCCAACCCCCTGCTCCAAGCAGGGCCAGTCCCAACTAGATCACCTCATCCAAGGCTTTGCACAGCCAGGTCTTAAAAACCTCAATGCATGCAGCTTCAACCTCTCTAGGTAGCCTGTTCCAGTGCTTTACTACCCTCAATTAAGTCAGGTCTTCTTGCCAGTAAGCTGGAAAAAGAACCCATAGTCCATGAATCCAGTGTTTTAGCCCACATCGAGCAGAATTTGCCACGTCTCCATGCCTAGCTTTGTTCCTAGAAAGGACGTCCTCTGCGACTGCGCGTGCAGAAAGGACAAGGCATCGGTGTGATCTCGGAGAGAAGGAAACAGATTTGACGTGGGGGGGAGCCACTTCCTGTTAGAAATGGTGTAACTGGAGTGTCCCAAGCAATTTGGCAGAGGCGTTTCCCAGAGAACCTGGCTTTGGGACACGCCTGGTCATAAAGAAGCAATTTCCACAGGGCCCAGTCCTCCCTTGAGTGCCCATGCACGTGTTCAGCTTCTTCCGTTTCTAAAATCAGGGTCAGTTCAATGGCGTGCGGAGCTGGTTCAACACCCCTAAGCCCATGAGCAGCTGAGGTGCGTTGCCCTTGACATGCAGAAAGAAAGCAAAACTGAGCTGCAGTGACTAAGAGGTGCTGACGGTTCAGGCAGTTTCTTATTATTCTGTTTAATTGCTTTGCTCTGTCCTCCTCCCTGTGGAGACTCACCCTGAACACTTTGCATTTCTCAGCAGTGCCCCCCTCTTCTCCCTCCCCACTTCCCTCCTCTTTGCATTTTAATCGCTGCTTCCTATTTAGCAGCTCCACATCCTGCACGCCTTTCATGGCATCTGATGAAGCGAGCTCTCTCCTTGCAAAAGCTGGAGCTATACATCTCTGATTTGGTCTACAGGGGTGCAAATCTACCCTGCCTCCCACAGACCTACAGCTATACAAGCTGTGTGATATGCTAGGAGACAAATGAGGTGGTTTGCCCACATCTCCAGGGCAATGGAAAATTGTCGCGCTGCCACAGCTCTGCAGGAGGATAACCCAGAGCCTCTTTCCTTGTGCAGGGTTCTTCCAGATTTACGGGAACACCAAACTCTGTAAGCTCAACGGTGGCTCGTGCTTCCTGAGGTCGTGTCCCCGCAAGTTCGTAAGCTTTGGAACATGCACCCGAGAGTGCATGTGCTGTATACGGTAAGGCCGGATCCTACCGGGGACATCGCCGCGTTAAAAGAAACCTGTGTTCCTTACCCCTGTACTGACGGCCTGTGGTTGAGGCCGCTGGGCTTAAAACACCCAAGTTGCCAATGCTCTCTGAAATGCGGTGCATGTGGCCCATGGGGCCAAGAGATGTCACAGATGTCAGGGATGGTTCAGGGGTTGAGGGCACAAGCCTGGGAAGTCCAAGACCTGCAAGTCAACCAGCCAGGAGTCCAGACACTGGGGCTAAGTGGTGGTAGCAGGCAGGAGCTAGGCAAGGCACAGTTTAGGGAGGAAACAGGCCAGGGAACCACGAACTAGGATCAGGTAGCAGACTAGGACACAAAGTCCATGTCTACACGAGGCGCTGACTGCGCAGTAGCGTTGCATGGCAGGAAGTGTGACTCTATGCAGTTGTGCAGTAGTAATGAGCTACGGCGCAGTCAGCATCACCTAAAAGACATTTGGTGACGTTACTGCGCAGTAACTCGGGTTGCTGCAGTCTTTTGGTACTTGTGAATACGAGTACTAAATGACTGCCAAGTAACAACTGCACCGTCAGCATCTCAGGAAGACGTGGCCAAAGGAACTAAGTAGATGTCACCTTCATGCCGCCGTAAACATTTCTATGGAGGCAAGCAAGCAGACATCCAAGTCGTCCGTCCCACCGCAAATGCTCCAATTTGTGGCTGCGACAGAAGGTACTAATCAATTGGGCCGCTTTATTTGCTAATGGTAGAAGAGCTCAGGCATTGTGAAGCTGCTCCACACTCTCCAGCTTCCCCAGGCAGGGGTTACTCCGGCTTAAGAGGCCCAGTCCTGCACACCTTAGAAATTCCCGGGCAGGCCCCCTCAAACCTTGGGAGCATCTGCCTGGCTACCCCCGCTTACCCAGATGTGTCCCCCAGGGATATGCCTGGATAAGTCAGGCAAGTCAGGGCTTTGGGGGGGGTGTCTGCAAGCAGGGGAGCCCCGGTGCACCTGCAAGCATGCAGTGAGGGATCCCCTATAGAAAGTCCCCGTGCTCCACGCTCCTGCCACAGGGTCAGTTGGGGTGCTTGTACACACCCCGGGGTTTTAATTCAGTTTAGTTCTCCAAATTGAAATGGCGGGTTTTAAAAAACCCACTGTTTCCACTGCTTCGATTTAGGGAGAACTGAATTGAACTAAACCCCCGTGGTGCGTGCACAAGGGTGGGGGCCCCATCCTTCCCTGGAGACTTGCTTGCCTGCCTGCTGCCCTGACTCCTGACCCAGGGAGGCTTTTCACCACTTCGGTACCATGCCAGCACTGGACCATCCGGGGCTGAAGGGCCCCAGAGCAACCCCAGAGGCTGCTCTTAATCCCTGCCTCCCCCCAGACTCCCCATAGCTCAGACAACAGCAGCCAGAGCCATGATAGCGCTCCCTGCTAGATCGTAACCTTACCCAGCAGCTCTTTTCCAACACCATGCCCACAAGAAGGGTTGCAGCAGCCTTACACTACCCCCAGCACCTTGCAATATGCTGTAGGCTGGAGAGGGGGCCAGAGACAACAATTTTATCGTGTTTCATTTTTTGCATCAGGAGGTCAACCAGGAAGAATAAACCTGAAAGAGAGGGTGGAAGCAGGGGGCTCCTCTGTATCCTTCAGTTCAGGAAGCAAAGACAACAATTAAAAATAAACCGAAAGGGGGGAAGGGAGTAAGACCTGTAAAAAAAAAAAACAGGGAAAGGGGAAAGTAGGTAGCAATTGCTATTAATAGAAAAGAAATGTAGAGCGCAAATAAAGGAAGATAAAGCTATCAGGGTATATTCCTGGCTGGCAGAACTAAAGACGAGTCATTTTTTTAAATATATCAGGAACAAAGTAAAACCTCAAAATTGGATAGGCCCAGGATCAGGTGTCGATGTACTAACTAGCTAAAGGGGATAATGAAAGAACTTCCTGACCATTTATGACTAGAAAGGATGGGAGGGAAAAACCCCATTGATTATGAAGAATAATATTTTTAATGTATAACACTGACATTGTAATTGTTTCCAATCATTTTTTAAAAAAAATATGAAAATGAATTCTCCCGTTTCGGAGTTCGCACAAACGTCTGCAGTCAGGCATCGGTGATGGACTGTCTCCCTGAGCTTTTCAGTTTGAAATAAAACATCATGTTATTCCTGGATATCATCGCAAGTTCTGAGATTGCCCTTTCTTCCCATAGGCGAGTGAGAGACTGATTGTCAGAGCAGGATCTCTCGGTGTCCGGACGATGTCCCGCACTTCTAACCCCAGTGGATGCTGCATCATTGAGCGTCTCAGGCGACATTTCCTTTGGCTGCAAAGAGTCTGATCCAGAGAAACTCCACACGAGCAGGGTATAAATTGAAAGAAGAACCAGCAGCCCTTGAATTCCCCCATAAAGTTGATGCTTTCTCTCCTTTGAATTAAAGCAAGCTTCTCTTAGATCTGCTAATCAATTGTGTGTGGTGGTGTTGTGGGAGTAGGTGGGGTGTGGGCTGTTTTGGTCTCCATAAACATCCATTTCCCTTAACTTTTTTTTTTTTTTGAGAGAAAAAAATGAACAGCCTATTAAAGAACCCCTGCTGCCTATTAAGCCACTTGAGGTGTTTGCAGATGTGCCTTCATGTGCCTCTCTCTGAACTCCCATGCGCACATCTGTATCATCACTATCACTCTCTTTATCACTCCCTTACACCTGCTATGACCCATCCCGGGTTGGGGTGTCAGAGGAGCTGGCTCAGTCATCGTGTGTGCACGTTGCTCATCCTCTATGCCCTTGGGTAGCCAAGCAGTCCCCCTGCCCTGAAACCTGGTGCCAGAGTCTCCAGATGTGGCAATAACCGGCAAGCTCCTTTGCAGACATTGAAGGACAGCACAAAGCTGTCAGGCAGAGAGACTTCAGGATAGTTCCCCAACACACGTCCATGCCGTAGTGACTGTGAATAAATGGGCTGGATTCGGTTCCTGTTCGGCTGATTGGGGCAGAAGGGAAAAGCGGTGAGATAAATACACTCTCCCGTACTGATTTACATGCAAAAGACAAGACTCTGTAGAAAGAGGGTGGGGGGCTCCTGGCCAGGCCCCTCTGCCACTTTGACACAGCATTAGTTGAAGGGGCATGCATTAGGTGCCTCGGCCTGCAGCAAGGCAAGTGCTGTGACCTCTCTAGAAATCTTACCCCAAAGGAGCCGGATCCTGCTCCTCTCACCCTCCGGGGTTTCCCACCGCAGTCCTCATGTGGGAGCCTGGCCTCAGCGCTGATGGCCCAGCCTGGCTTTGGGAAAGCTGAGCAAGGCAAGCATCGGGATGAGCTGCTCCAGGTGGGATGAGTCCCGCGATAAGAATCCCTCCTCCACTCCCCTTTCCCCACCTCCATCCCCAACCCTGAAGCACAACAGCTCGGTGACTCTGCATGACCCCGGGTACAGTCCAGTGGGTATGCACGGTGAGATGCTGTAACTGCTGTAGGTACTCCCAGTCATCCTTTGATGGCAGATCAGCAATACCCCTGCTAACTGCTGCATCCCAGACACGGGTTTAAAAGGCTGCACAAAACAGGGAGCTCACACAGTTGAACTCAAAGAACGCTGCAAAGCAATGGGGGGGGATCGAGACCCCCCCAGGTTATGATTTTCAAATCTTACAGGGGGGCTTGTCTCTTATGGGGGGGGGACTCAGCCCCCCTCCACCCCAGCTCCCCTGTAATTCGCGCCCGGAAGTTAAGAAAAAGGATATTTCGGTTGATTTTGATTCTCTGAACCTCCTTCAAGCATTGCATTGGTCAGTGTCCTAAATGCCGATGAACTCAGGCCCCTGTTGGAGGGCTCATACTTTGAAGGCTCGCCGGTGTGTGAGACGGCCCTCAGGAAGAAATCCTTTGGGCTAGATCCGAACCAGCCGGGCAGACCGGAAGCAGGAAACCGGACTACTGAGCAGCAGACAGTGCAAGAGTTATGGGCTGGAAGGACCTGATCCTAGGTGTTTACTTATTCGACTGAGCAGGTGACTTTTTGGTACCAACCTGCAGCAGTACACCCCTAAATGCAGACTATTATCCACCTTGTGTCAGCTATGTTCACAATGAAATTATGGGCCTGTCTGTGGGGGTTTGACTAGACCACGCTAACATGAAATTAGAACCACAGCAGTGACTTGCATGCTTAGAAGGACCCGCCTATTAATTATGACATGCTACATCTCACACATAATATGTAGACAGTGGAATAAACTATCACAGTTTCTGCAATTTTTATGGTATTCTGTGCTCTGTTATTTCTATTACATGTGGATATACAGGGCAAGGATTTTACACGAGGATATATATGTACAGCCAGAGGCGCACTCGTGTATGCATGTGCTCTCTGTATTTTGTATGCAAGTTTGCAGAGTAGATGTATATATCAAGAGATCTCTGTGCAATGTGAAGCCAAACAGCTGATATGAAATGCTACTCTAATGGCATTATAACGTTTTAGGATGGTTCACCTACCTAAGATGTTCACATTTCATTGTGTGTTCTGTATTAGAAAACAAATTAATTGTTGTGTCTCTTTTAATTATTACATGTTGTTCTGCCAGTATAGCAACATCTTTCTGTGTATTTATTCATTACATTTCTCTTTAAAAATACCAGATCCTGTTCCACCTATTGGGCTCCTAAGAAAACTCAGTATGTAAGAGCTATTTTATTCCTCCCCACCAAGTCCTGGCAAAACCATGATTGCAGACACTTTTCTAACATGCTGTCATCTTTGCCATAAGACTGCATCACAACCATGCACCAAGGAAGAGGAGGACCCAGCTACTTTTTGCATGAACAGTTTCTCAGGGACTCAAGCAGGGTGGAATAGCATTGCACATAGGTGTTGAAGTCCCTTTAGGGGCCTAATAGGTGTACAAGGATCTGGCCCATTTTCTAAAACTTTTGCTATGCTCCTTTGAAGGCGATCACCTTCACAATGAAACTTCCTGCAGCGGCAGGGCTGTTTTGCAGAATTCTTAAGGTGGCTTTTTATTTTTGATATAACTCCCCAATGTTGCCACAAACTGCTCTGTGGAGTAAGAGGTCGATCTTCTGTATGTCTGTAATGAACATCTAGGCATAAAACATGCAACACCAAACAAGAAGGAAATGATAGAAAATGCAGTGAGTTCCCCATTCAGCAAGTGTATGGTAGCCTCTGGTTACTCACTCTAACTCCTCTTTATGATAAAGCAGCAGCACATGTTATTTGACAAGTCAAGCTTAGACATAAGGACTGCAGCTTCTACCTACCCGGCTGTACTTGAAGGCATCAAGAACAAATTCAGATGACTGATTGCAAATGACTGATCCTTGCAAAAAAAACAAAATGCTTTAGGGTGACAAACCAGCTCCATGGGAATGCCTGAGAGTTTTATCATTGAATCGACATTTCTGTAGTGTCTTCCATCACTAGCCCTGGCTCTCTGCCCACTAGCACACAGTGGTACCAGGCAGATGCCCTTTATGGCAGTGGGATTTTCGTGGCAATGCAAGACCCATAGTCAACAGAAGACAACAGCTGAAGCTGTGGTCCTTCAGAGGTAGGGGGTTATAAACTTCTCCCACTAATTGCCCTGAAATTTCTGATGGCTAATCCAATGGCTGGAGGGAATTGTTACTGCGGGATCACAATAACCTCGTGGGATCTGTGATACACCAAAAAAGAAGATGCAGTCCCCTGGCATAAATTGGTATTGCTCTTTCTCTGAGAAACCAAGGGCCTGGTTCTGATCTTTCCTACATCGGGTTTAATAACCAGGGCTCCAAGTAGAGCTACTTCTGACTTACATGGACGGGTGTAATGGGAACAAGAATCCAGCCCTGGAGCAGCTTGGTCTAAATGCTATTGCTCTGCTTCTCTGTGGTCCTCTTTTGGTGAATCACAGTGAGATCTCTGCATACACGAAGACCGGGTCAGTGGCTTTGTGCTCTCATTTAATTCCCACAGAGAAGCCAGGTCCTATGGGTGCTCCGGCCATCCAAAGGGGAAGTGTAGGCTGTGGGGTTCACAAGAAAGCGGGGCAGAGGGAGCAGCAGGCTGTCCTGGAGCACAGAGAAAGTGCTGAAATGCTGATGGATGCAGCTTCTTGGAAACCATGGCCAGGAAGGATTTCTAATAGGTAAAAAGAAGAGATACAAGTCTAAGCACTGGAGCTCACTGAGACCTACAGTGATGTTGGCAGATGTGTTCGACAAGGGTAATTAAATGTCTACAGACGTTCTACAGGGTATTTTAATTTCTGCTCTGAATGAGATAAAACATGGATTTCTTAGGAAAGCATGAAAGAAACACCCCCACCTCAGCTTCCTCACAAGGGACACATGTGTGCACGTCACCAATATAATCTCACAGCAGCTCGCTCTTATTCAGAGGGGACCGAGATGTGCATCGTGAGTGGATACAGGGGCCTCCTTTTGGAGTTTCTCCATTTGTGAGGTTCTTTGCAGCCCAAAGGAACAGTGCTTCACATTTGGTTTGATGCAGGAACGAGTGATTTTACAGGTGAGGTAGCTCTCCCAAGTCCCCCAAGATCCTGGCCAGTTCATCTGCCACCTAAAATCCTGCAGACAAAAAACAAGTCTTAGGGTTGCTGGTGATCTGCAGCACGGTAGGCTGCCGCTGTGGTCAGTGGCTGACGGTCTGGGACAGACCATGCTGACCGGTGCAGGCTGCAGACCTAGCTCAAGCCTAAGTAATTAATAAAATGTGCTTAAAAGTTTGCATAAGCTTGCATTGAAGCTATTACCAGTAGCCTAGGAAAGACGATTAAAAACCCTGTTTATCCAGGCCACTGATGTTAGGCTGAACAACTGCATTTTGGAAAGTAGTGATCAAACGTATTAATCTTGTCTCCAGTCCTCGTGGCTCTCCTGCCCCTGCTGCAGCAGATTGTTCAGGGCAAAGATTGGGCTTATAAATCACCTCCGTACGCATGCGACCTAGCCTCCGCCGCCCTCGCCTCTCTTTCCTTTCTCTTCTTTCTCTTTTTTCCTCTCTTTCTCCTTCCCTTTTTCTTTCCCGTTTCCTTTCTCTCCCCCCTGCTCTCTCCCTGCAAGTTTCTTCTTGCAGGCTGGCAGCACTTCAGCCTGGGAGTGGGACGCACAGGGCATCATGTGCACGTGCACACCTGCACACACGCATGTGGCCAGGAATACAGCTAGGCAGCATGGAAAGCAGGTAAGTCTATGGAGGAGAGGGAGCATGGGGGGACAGATTGAGACCCCCACAGCGAGGGAGGCGGTGGGGCAGGGGCAGGGGCTACAGGCACTGCTCAACTAGGGTGGTGCATGGGGGCTGGGGTGGGGAGAAGGATGGAGCCGCAAGAGGCCCATCCATGGGGTGCAGGGGATTTTGTATCCAGGATTGCAAAAGGGGTCCTCATCATAGCTGTGCTGTGGTCTTGTCTCCCTAAAGACTGAATGGTCCCAAGTTTGTGGTAACAGCACCTGGGAGGATCTGGCCCTTGATTTCAACTTGAAGAGTGATGGGGGGACGGGGTCACTGCAGGGATACTTGGTTATCTCCTGGCCAAGAGGTTTCTTTCCCTACTGCAGCATTATAGCTCAGAGGGGAGTCAGATCGATCGAGGCAGGGGAACTGTCTCTCGACCTTGGTGAAACAGGAAAAGCAAACTTCAGAAAACCAGCCTCCCCTCGCCCTGCAGCACATTCTCGTGGACTCTTGAACGTACCTTTGACAGCAATTACCCAGTTTATTACAACTTCCAATGTACTTGGTGTTTGGAGGACAGGCGTACTGGTAGCAGTTCCCGTTCTGGCTCCGGCAGTGAAAATAGCCAATCTTGGGGAATCCTGTGCAATGAAAAACCCTCTTCACTATCATGGGACAGAGCAGGGTAAATGCAGCAGCGATTGCAGGGTGGCTGACATTTCCCATTCACTGAACAGCCCGCTTCCTGAGGCCCACCCAGGCCGGCCCAGTGACCCACCTCCCCTGAACCTTCAACATCATTAGTTGTCTCGTTACTTAAAGAGCTGCAGCCCTGTAAACATGGGACAGGAGCTGCTAGGAGGAAGAGAGGGAAGGGATGGGAATAGGTCATTGCCTTCATGGACGATTTCCTTTCTGACTTGCTGCCCGGGCTGTGACTCTTTGCCCCTCCGAGCAGTGATGTTTCAGACCGTATCGTGAACGCCAAGGCTGAGCTGGTTCAACAGAGGCATCGAGGGCTTCAAAAACCCTTTTAAGTTTGAACCATCATTGAGAGCTCCTGGGGACTCTTGGCCTTTGGAAATAGCTTTTGACCCAGATCTTTGAATTTCAGGTGCTCACTTCAGGGCCAAAAGACCCACTGCCAAATCACGATGCTGGACTTATTTTATGAGATAAGGAGGAAATGCCGTTTCCCCACATTTATCTCCCACCACCAGAGATCAGCTCCCACCCTAACTTAACGCCTAGCCCCATCTGCACAAACTGCCCCAACCCCAGATGATGCCTTTTCTAGACATGAAGTTGGGATGAATTATCATAACCCGATCTGTTCACAGGCAAGGTCAACAAGGGTTTGCATTCATCCTCCTTGATTATCCCTCCACTTCTTACCTGCAGCAAGCTGGAGCATCAAGATGGAAACAGTGAAGAGAAGGTAAAGGACTCTCATGATGGCAGATCAGCCAGGAGCTCAGCTATATAGAGAAGACACCACGATAGAGGAAAGGTAGACTCCTTCTGCAGACAGGATTTGGGGGTATTTAATAGACTGCACCCTACTCAGCCTCCAAATCTAAATGGCACCTCAAAATACTCAGGTACGATTTCTTAGTACCACTGACAAATATTCTCTGTATAATACTACACAGTCCCATCATACCCATCATGGAAAAACATGGCCTATGAGAAAATCCATTGTATAATACACATTTGGTGAGTCATTTTTATCCACCTGTTACTTCAATCAGGAACGGGCAGATTGCAAAAGGGCAGATGGGGGGGTTAGTGCATGTGGATGTGGTTTATTGGGCAAGATCCCATTTAAAACAATGAAGCAACTCCAGAAAGCAGAAGGAAGGTGGTTAAGGATCTCGTCTCAGAAGCATGTAAAAACAAATTCATTACATGAGGTAACAGGTAACACAAAGATCAAAGGTCCAAACCACTAACACAACGACGCAGTTGGTCCAATACAAGATATCTGCCCAAGAAATGCTTGCCTCTCTCACAGTTAAAGCAAGAGTTTATCACAGGCAATTTTCTTTCACCTGTTTTCTCTTCTACTGGGAATTTACTTTGGTACCAACATGGCCATTGAGCCCCGAAAGGCACATTCTCATGTGTTTGTGCTCACACATACCCCCCTTGGAAATATAGGATTGCCTCCAGTAGTTCTTCAAAGAAGTCTCAAGTCAATTTGAGGATATCGGACAGGTGACTTCCGTGTAAGAATGACAGTTCACTTACTTATGACATACAAAAATTAACCAGAGCATACAAAAAGCAACGTAAACTGTCACGCTTTCCTTGGAAGTTTTGCCACTGTGGTGAAAGGTAAATGCATCATCCAATTTAAATCAAATGTATGCTATTTGTCCTTTCCATCGTTTTCCCCCAGGCTCCAATTTTCTCAGAAACATTTCTGTTACCCAAACCACCGCGACACTCGGACAAACACAACGCCCACATTTTTCCTATTTATCCATGAAAGCTGGCAGAACTGGTACGATAACACTGCCCCAAATCACCCTCCCAGTTTCATCGGCTTGACCGAATGTTCATTCAGGGATGCCGTTCACCTGACCCCTGGATGTTGCTCTCTTTGGAGACTTCACAGTGGTCCCTCTGGATAGCACTTTACAGGACGGAGTCAACAGGGCGAATATCAGGGAAAAAACATACCGGACGAGAGGTGGTCCCGGCCAGAGGGAGACTGTCCCGCTCTCTCTTTCAGACGTTTCACCCTCCCGGGGAGAATGTGATCCTGAAACAGTCATTTTTATATCATTTCCAAAGGCCATTGTGACATGGTTCCTCTCCTTGGAAATGATGTCTTAGACCAATCAAAATACCATTCATGCTTCTAGCCAAGCTTTGAAACATCCAACCAAAGGGTGAGTTGTCCCGTCTTCCCAGCCAATGAGAATGTGAGGTATCAACTGAATTGTTGCAGCTTAGTCTTGGGAAAATTTGCGCAAACCATCACGTGTCGTTCCGGTTTGGTAAGAACCGTTAGACCAGAGCGGCTTGTGCAAAACATCTTGGGACATGCAAGGGGCGTTGGCGAGCTTAGCTCTATCGCCTCGCTCCTCATCTCTCCCTCCAAGTTTCTCTATCGTGTGGTCCGCAGGCACCTTGGCCAACACGGCTCATGTGCAGCCCTAGAGGCTGCTCCTCCATTGGTCATGGAGCTGTCTGCAGACATGTCTGTTCAGCAGTCAGCAGATCCTCCATGGAAAGTCTTGTTGTGCTCCTTGCTAATTCGGGACTTGGTCCATGCCTCATCATGCAGATACATCAGCCGATTTCCCTCGCTGAACGGTTCAGTTCTCAATAATATTGATGTCTGCATTTACACCTGAGAGGATATATGGGATTAGCGACTTGAAAAAGAACAGGGCGAGAAGGGACTTCAGGAGGTCATCAAGTTCAGCGTCCCGCTTAAAGCAGGGACATCCCTGTCTAAACCATCGCATCCAAGTGTTTGTCTAACCTGCTCTAAAAGACTCCAAGTCACTGGACCTGCACCATCTCTCCCAGCTCAAAGGGATGCTTCTTTCCGGCGTCATTAGATGATCTCTGGGTGTCCCTCTGAGATGATATGCTTTCTCTGGGATTATCTGATTCTAAATTGGCCCCGGTGCTGAAGCAGCCTCGTAGTTCGATGCTTCTTTCTGAAACCCCCTTGCGACCATCTTCTTGCTGCAATAGCAGCCTGTTAGTTCATTCCTGTCCCCTGTCCACCAGAGCACTATTTATCACCATGCTTTTTATAGCAGCCTTTTTTGTATTTGAAAACTCTTCTCGAATTCTCTTTTCTGTCTTTTCCTCTGCAGAATATGGAGCCCCAGCCCCAAAGCTTTCCTCATAGGTCATATTCCAGTTATTAGCCTTTTTTCCCCCCAGCCTTACTGCACTAAGTCAGAGTCAGCTTGTGGTCTACTATACCTCCCTGTCTCTTTTTCTGCCACGCTATAGCTCACCCAGTCATCCCCAGTCTATTACTAGGAATACAAGGTGCTTTGGGTAGATGTGATACCTTTTATTAGACCAACTAAATAGTGGACAAATAGTTCCTTGCAAGCTTTGGGGCACAAACACCCTTCTTTAGGCAGGGGTGGAGGTTGTAGCTGTGCTGGTCTGAGGACGTAGGCAGACAAGGCTCTTTGGGTGAATCTGGTATCTTTTATTAGACCAACTAAATAGTTGGAGAACAATATTTAAGCAAGCTTTAGGCAGAGGTTTTATGATGATGATTACTGTGCATTTGAATCGTCCATCCAACAGGCACGATTTTACACTTATTGAACTTCAGAAACCTCCGCCACCAGGCCACACAATAAACCATGCAGGCCATTTGGTTCCCTTTTTGGATCCACTTACAACTGGATGCAGGGGAGGAGGAAGGGCAGTCTAAAAAAGAACATTTTGGCTTAAAGTAGGATTCGTGTCATTGCACTGCCATGGGGGCCCGGCAGGTAGTGCTGGGAGGCTGCAGGTCCCTCCTTCCAGGTGGGTGTACCATAGGCAGGAGCATTTCCTCCCTGCTGGCGGGGTCTAGTCCCGTGGTGTTCAACCGTGGTCTGCAGACCCCTGGGGGTCTACAGACTATGTCTAAGGGGTCCACAAAAGATGACTACAATCAGTCAAAAGTATGTGAATATCCACACGTACCCCCATTTGAAATGGGGGTCCAAACCCCCATTTGAAATTTATGAAGGAGTCCTGCACCTCCATTTGACTTTTTTTTAGAGGTCTGCCAATGAAAAAAGGTTGAAAACCAGTAGTGCAGTCCATCACCTCATCCCTGGGAGCTGCGGGTACAATGGGAGGCACTTTATTCGCTCTCTCTCTCCGCTTCCTGAGGACAAAACCCTACCCCAACTCTAAAGAGCTTCTCATCCTCCTAGGAGCACTTTCTTCCTGCTCACACTCCTGCTCCACATGCCCCAGACCTGTAATCCTAGGAGGTCCTGAAAGAGCCCAGATACACCATGATACACCAGGCACACCTGGACACCAGATACCCCATAGAAGCCACGTGTGGGAGACGGAGGATTTATTGATGTTTCAGGCAGGTCCATTCCTTCCATCCTGGGCACTCGTGTGGTCTGTTACTGATGTATCCAAGCACCTTACAATCTTTCTTTCGTGTATTTTAGCATCCCTGAAGCCCTATGAAGTAGGGCAGTCCCCTTCTCTTCACCTTACACTAGGGCTAAGGGATAAATCTGCAAAGGGATTTAAGCACTCGACCACTGTAGCAGAATCCAGTGGCCTGAGTGAGGCACCTGGGTCCTGCATCTAGACCCTGGGGGAAGTTAGCATGGGACCCACAACTGCCAGCACTATTAAGACTGCATTTGCCATGCCCAGAAGCAGATCCTTCCAGGCTGTACTATTAGCCAGTAGGCTGCAGGGTTCAGGTTCAATTTTATATTTAAATTAGCTAAGGAAATCTAATTTAGTTTGCTGAATGGTCTGATTATTGTGCTCCTATCCACAAGCACAGACCAATCTTCCTGAAAGCCATGATTTAAGCAAAGAGGAAGAACAAGAGAGGCACAAAAGGTGAGCTTTGTTAGCATGGAACGTGGCCAAGGTGAGACAAAAGAGGGGGACGGATATGCTCATGTAGGAAAAAAGGCGATAGACAAAGGCCAGAAGATTAACTTATAAAGTACTCTGTTCCGTCCAGTCTAGGAAAGCCCAAGGAGAATACATGAAAGGGAACCGATAAAGAGTAAAAGGAAGTTTTTGAAAAGATAAAGCAAGCTGGATTTGACTGGTTTCTGAAAGGCAGACACCCCAGGAGAAGCTAATGATATTAAAAATCTCTGGCTATCAAATGGATGGAGAGAGAGGGGTTCTGTACAACGCAAATTCTCACCTATCCTGGCTGGGGAGATGTGGGAGCAGGTAGGAGGGCAGCACACAGACTGCCTGCAGGTTGTCTTGAATTTGCTGAGGTTTCTAAACCTACCCAGGACCCTTCAGTAAGACGCACAATTATTTCAGGAGGATTCTTGCTATGGACGTACAATTCAGCTCTTCTTATCAAAAGGGAAAGCACAGATTGTTGCTTTTAATTACTACTAAGAACTTTGCAAAAGGCAGTTGTTTGCATTTGGCCTAGCCTAACATTAGTGGCCTGGATAAAGATTCTTATTCTTCTTTCCGAAGCCAGTGTTAATGGTTTAAATGCAAGTGTATTGATTTCTATGCAGACATAAGCACCTATTATTCATTACTTGGGCTTGTGCTAGGTCTGCAGCCTGCAGCATGGTCTGTCAATCACTGACCGTGGCTGCATTATCAACAAACTTAAGATTTCCCCTTTCTTGTCCAGGGTTTGAAGTGGTAGATGATCTGGCCAGGATCTCGGGGAACTTGGGTGAGCTATCCCACCTGTAAGATGGTTGGTTCTGCAGTAATGGGAGATGGATCTGCTGGAGCCGGCCAGCTTGGGACAGCTAGAAATCCCCTCTCTCAAGCTCAGCCAAGAGCATGCTGGCCAAATGCTTGTAGCTGTAATTACTGCAAATGGGTGTGACTATTTAAGAAACGATTTGAGCAATGCTTTGGCATTTTATAGAAGCTCACTTAAAGCAATTCTATAATTGACACTGGTCTTTGGATTTAATAAAGACATTTGGGGCAAGTTACTAACATGCTCAATGTCCAACACAAAGGAGCAGCATTTTTTTGGACCTTGGTGTCCACAGTGGGAGTTAGGCAGGAGTTAGGCACCAGGGTCCTTCTCAGAATTAGCCCTACCTGTCTTGCCCAATGTCTGTAGCTGAGCAGGGAATTCAATCCAGATCTCCCAAGTCCCAGAGCAGTGACTTAATCTAGAGATTAAGTGCTGCAGGGTCAGGCAAAAATCAAGTAAATGGCTTTTGTTTGTTTTTTCCTCTCATATCCTCTCCTGAGTCTCTGCAGGGATTTCTGCCTTAGAAATTCTGCCTTATGCCAACCACCTTCAAAAGCTTTGAATTTTTCTTGTGTGAGCTTGCTCTGTGGGCCTGATAGGGCTCACCAAATATATCTATGGTTAGCAGCCTTTGCCTAGAGCAAAGCCCCTGTGTGCTGAGTACTGATGATCAGGTACACGGTAAAAGAGCTTGTGCCCCAAAGAGCTTGCAATCCAAGGATCAAACGCCGTGGCATGTACAAACGCCCCAAATAGCCAGAACAAGGGGCACAGTCAAAGGATAAAATGGCTCAATGAAAGTCACAGCAGGGGTCTGTGCAGAGGTGTGTGCCGGATATTGGGACTCGGAGCAAGAGCAAAACTTTGGGTTTGGAAGAATAAGTTGCCAGATACAACTACTCTGTTCAACAAAATTACAGCCTGTGGCTGAGAGTATGTGGGAACTGTCATGGACTGGGATTTCAGAAAACCATGTGATGCATTTCCAGAGTGTCTCCAGAAAACCTGTTTCAATCTGGACCTTGGAATGAATATGTAGAAGTTGATCCGTGATCACCAGGCATAAACAAAAGGCTAGCAGCTATCAAACAAGATGCACTCTTCTTTCCTACCGCGCTGCCCTAGGTGCAAACTGGAGACATGGAGGCAAAACATACTTGTTCTCCAACCTTAAAACCCCTCTCTTCTGCAATACCTACCAGAAAATGCTGGCTGTGAGGCAGCCAGTATACTGAGACCATTGCCTGTTGGAGTAACCAATGCTGTCTCACCTCCTCTGATATTCTGGATCCATCCTCTGTCTCTTGCCTTATACTTGCATTGTAAACTGCATAGGACCGGAACTGTGGTCTTTGTTCCATGTATGTATAGCAGGACTCTTAGACTCTATATTATTATAAATCAGGTGGCCAACCCACAGTGATAAGTGTAGTCTCTGTGCGTGGCATGTAGCGGATCAGGGAAGGGGCAGGGAGCACAGAGGCAGATGGGGTTGGGAGCAGAAAACCAAGTAGCAGACTGAGCGAGGAGCACAGGGCATGGTGCAGAAAGCAGAGTAGCAGACCAGGCAGGGGAAGGGGATCTGAGTGGCACACAAGGAAGGTGCAGGGTTTAAGTCATGGCACTCCTGCCAAGAAGGTTGGCCCTATTGTTATAAATCAGAACAGTGCCCCAAGCCAGGTCCTCCTAGGGATGCACCCTGCATGCTTACACTTTCACTCCGCACACACCAGCCTTGCCTATAGACAATGGCAGACCCTGATGGCTGCAGACCTGTGTGGTGAGGTGGGTTGGGCCTGAAGTAGGTGTGAGGTTGCGCTGCTGGAGCCACCCTCAAAGCTGTTTAGCTGCTCTGGCCCAAACCCAGGCAGTGTGATCAAGTATTGGCATGCATTGGGGAGGGCATGCTGCTTACACAATCCTCTTAGGTGTGACCCGCTGGCTGGAGCCATGGGTGTAGTGCAACAATGGTTTCTGTATTTGGACTGAAGGAGGTTCACATTCAAGGGCCAGCTGGGTGCATGTGACCTCTCACGGTGAGGCAAGCAAAACCCCGGCACATCACCTCCTATCCAACAAAGTCCTATCTAAGGCTGCTTTAAGCATCCTAGATGAGGATGGTGAGAGTAGGAGGAAGCCACTAGACAACGTCTAAAGCTGAGGTTTGTAGAGCCATGCTCTATCTGGCCAGATGAGACAAATTTGATCAGTTAGTCTGACCTCCTGTACAACACAGACCAGGGATTTCCATCCGGGTTACCTGCTCACAGGGTGCATCTACATGAGGCATATAATGCACAATAGCCTAATAACACCGCACAGTAGCACGGCACAGCACAGGCAGAACTAATACGCTACTGCGCAGTATTATTAGGCGATCGCGCAGTCGCGTCACCAAGAAGGTGTTCACCAGGGCTACTGAGCAATAACTCTAGTTACTACGCATTTACTTAGTACTTCATTAAGCAAGTGCTAAAGTAAATGCGCAGTAACTACCGTGCATTAATGAACATGTAAACGTGGCCAGTCATGACCAAATTTTCTGAAAGCTCACTGCCTTGGGCTCTACATGGAGGAGTCACAGGGGTGTTGTTTGGGACATGGACACTTTCAGAAGAGCACAGGAGTCTGGACAGTCACTTTGCTGGGGTCACCCAACCTCAGTTGTCTTTCCTGCCTTGTGCAAGGGGCCTGGACCTAATGATCCTGCGAGGTCCCTTCCAGCTCCTTCCAGTCTATGAATCTATGAGTGTGCAAAGTACCCAGACATTACTCATTTCAGAAGTTAGTGAAGATCTCTGTGCCCACCCTCAAGGCCATGCCAAGGTCAAAGGGTGGAGAAAAAGTTAAATGCCTCCCTCTACCAGGCAGACCCTGTCTGCAGGGCTGACAAAGGGCTATCTATAGCTGAGCAGCTAGCTCCATATTTCAAGCAGAGGACCCCCTGAGCAGCACAAAAAACTGACTTCTTCCTTTCCATCCCATGAGGACATGCTTCCTCACAGATATCCCAAAAACCCCATGCACCATCTTCTTGGTGACCATATCTCATTGGAAAGCCACCTCCTCTTTTCAGCTGGGATGATGGTTGCATGATACTAAACTTTTGCCAGAAGCGGGAAGCCTTCATCTCCCCAGTGGACGATCAGGGAACAAGTTGAAGTGGGAGATATAGAAGCCATGTAATTTGGCAATGTGGGTTCATTCTACCTGGGCTCCTCTTCTCCCCCTGGCTGATGGAAAGTCACAATTCGAGCTTGTGTTTGGAGGAGAAAACAGTGGCAGGGTAATCCCTAGTGTTTGTTATTACCTGAATTGAAGGTGGGGCCATACCATACACAGGCTCTGGCAGAAATCATGAGACCAGACTGCATCCCTGTGCTCAAAAACCAGCTCTCCCTCTTCTCACTTGCTTGGGACCCCCCATCTCTTGGAGCACCCTCATGAGCCTGTCCCTCGTTCCTTGCCCTGCAAGACCCTGCCATTTGGTTGCTGATATCTTGGTTAGACATAGTGCCCTCAGATCCCCACAGATCTGATTCAAAACACCATTAATTCATTCAAAAACACCATTCACCTCAGTGTACAAGCTAGACAGGGAAACTGAGGCACGTAACTTTGTTGCAACAGCTAACCCAGACACATCGCAAATAGTGCCATAGCCTGTCGCAGGTGGGCATCAGCTTTATCCTTTGTGTACTGTCCAGCTGTTCTGCATCATGCAAAAATATTGGGGTCCCTTACTGCTGGGTACAAAGCAAAGTGCTTTCACACTCATGTTTCTGGGCGTGTTTGGAAAAAGGGAGCAAAACTGGTTGCTTAAAGAATCAAGTATGGGAACAGAGCAAAAGAGACCAGATTTCTTGGTCCCAGCTCTGCTACTAGTCTGAGAATGACCTTGGACAAGTCATTTCACCTCAGTTTCTACACCTGTGAAATGGGTTTTTGCAAAAAAGGAAAAGCCTTCCTTGTAAAATACTTTGAAACCTACTTATGTAAAGTGTTGTGTAATGGCTAGATGGTGTTTTACTATTGTCATCATTACTGAATCCCAAATCTGGTTAAAGAGCACTGATTGCCACATCATCAGTTTTCGGCTTTGCACAACCTTCCAAAACTCCTGCAACACAAAAGAGGAAAATAAATCCTGAGATGCGCCGCCTCAGTAGGTTTAATTGGATTGGCAGGTGCTTTCTGTTTTACCTAGCTGGCACACGGGAGTGATGTGGACTTAAATTCAGGGAAGTAAAGAGCTTTCAAATCCCTGCCTAGAAAGTGCTATTAGGAGCTAAGGTCCTATTATTAGCAATTAGCATTGCGATATGGAGGCTAATTTGTTTTGTTTCCCAGTTGAAGCTGTGTATCTGCTGTTCAACAGCCGGGTGTGCTACAGTCTGGTGATACGCCGAGATCCAACTAGAGGACAGGTAGTTTCTAAGTGAGTCTCGTGGTATCTAAAAGCATCCTGAACTCCCTGCCTTTGTTCAGTTTGAAGTTGGTCAGATGGAAATCTGAAGAGAGAGTTGGGATTTTCCAGTGTGCACTGGGGGAAACATGCAGAAGTGAAGTGCATTTCCCAACCCCATGGACCGCTGTCCTGAACCGTGCAACTTTCCACTGTACTCATCCCTAACCCTCGTCCCCCCAGAAGCTGGCCCCCTCCCAACCAAAATAAAATAGCTGGTCTCCTAAGGGAAAGGCATTACCTGATGGCCTTTTACTGCTCCTGAAGGCTTCAGCTAAAAGCTCATTCATGGCCACTCGGACCAGAAAGGGAATAGATACAGTCCGAAAAATAACCTGCCAAACTATGAGATCTGCAAGCACGAAGGACACATTTGATGGACTTTATGTTTCATGTCCGGTTGACATGTATTTCATAAAGGTGCTTTACAGCTGGAAGAAAATCTCTCTTAAATTTCAACCTCTCCACGCCCCCTCCTTTACAACAACAAAGGCCTGAAGAAGCTCCAAATCATTCCCCTGATGCTTTTGATGATAACAGGAAAGCCTGGATTGGACTTCCCTGATATCCCCAAAGTTTAAAACCAAGTGGAAGGGGGCGGGGGGGAAGACTTTTCCAAATAATGGAAAACAGATGATCTTCAGACTTGATGCAGACCTTACAAAGAAGCAGAAGAGGATGCAAAGCCAATGGGTTTGTTACTTTTTTCTCTGCAGGGCACTTGGAATAACCCAAGAGAGAAATGCTCAGAGTGCAAAAGACGTTCAGTTAATCCCCAATCTGGTTCGGAAAATATAATTCCTGCCTTCCATTGAAGCCGGGGGGGAAGAAGGGAAGAACAAGCCTCTCATTCCCCAGAAGGTACAAGGAACTTGAATATGTGAATGGGGAAGATGGGCATCCTTCCCGAACCCCGGCAGCAAGGAATAGGCCTGCTAGCTACCCTCTGAAAAGCTGATGGGCATCCAGGCCTGGTTGGTTATTTTTCCTGCGGATGGTGGTTGGGGAGAGGAGGAGGCAGTGGGCTGTCTCTCAAGGTGCAAGGCAAAGGAGATACCAGGTTGTGCTGGGAGGAGGGAAAGGATGACTGGGCACAGTCTAGACTGCATTGCTCTCAAAAGGCCAAGAGGTTCAGTGGATAAAGGATAAGGATAAAGCTGGTTTATTCAGAGAGCAGTACCTGCCTGTAGTTCAGCTGGTCCCTCCTGCAACCCCCCGGCAAATATACATAATACTCTCAAAGGTATGCACACATCTTCCCCCTTTACATGCAACATATCCCCGTACAATACTAACATTGGCAGTTTAGTTCAACCCATAGTTAAACGCACATTTTAACAGATCTGTATTAGTCTTTGTGTTGGTTTTTGAGGTCTCAGTGAGCTTCTCAGTTTCTCTGTATTCTCATATAGCTTCATAGCTTGTAAGGCCAGAAGGGACCTCAAAAGATCATCGGGTCCAGCTCCCTGCACCGATCGGGAAAGACAACTGGGGGGCAGGCGACCCCAGCAAGGTGACCGTCTAGTCTCTTCTCCATCCTTATTGGTTCAGTTCTTGTTGAGTTTCCTCGTTCAGATGTCTCTAACTTCTGCATCATTTTTAATCTTCTCTGTTGTTTCTTGTTGCCTTGTTGTTAGCGCTCTTGTCTTTGGTGAATCTCATGGTTCTGCTTTTGGTCTGCCCTTTACAAGCTGCAAGTGTCACTTGGTCCTTCTTAACACGTCCTTCCGGGGTGACTGTTTCATAGGATCTGAGAGCTACCAGATGGGAAACTAGTGCTTTTTGTTTCCACGTTCGTTCATCTGATTTAAGCGCCAAATCTATGTTGTGCAGTTTTGGTAACTCCCTGGTCACAGCACCAGGTTTATTTGACTTTCTTAAATTTTTTTAAGTGGTTTCACATCTTGCTTTTCATTCTGATGAGCATCATCCACAAGATTTGCAGCCTGGTTTTGAGTTTTCTGTTAAACAGCATTTCTGCCGGGGACAATCCATGTTTCGTGGGTGTTGCCCCGTAATTTAAGAGTGATGGGTAAGCATCGTCTGTATTTTTCAACAAATTTTCTTCACTATTTGTACTCCATTTTCCACCAGACCATTGGATTGTGGGTATTTAGGATAATGGCAGAATCCTTATTTGTTGGCAGACTCCTTATCCTCAAGAGAGTTGAACTGAGGTCTGTTGTCTGTCCTCGCCATTTGTGGAAACCCATGTCTAGCAAAAATGGATTTAATGTGAGAGGTGGCGTGGTTTGCTGTTGTCCTTTTGAGCTATGCAGTTTCAGGATAGTGAGAATAATAATCCAGCACTAATACATCAGTTTTTCCTGTATGCATGAATAAGTCAATGCCCACTTCATACCTTGGAGCTATGGGCTCCTCCGTGGCTATCAAGGGGTCTTTTCTTTGCACTGATGTGTACGTTAGACACATTGCGCAAGCCGAGTCTGGCAGGGCACCAGCAGGACACAACCGGGGTGGGGGGTCCCCCAGCGGCCAGCTGGCAACTGTGGGGGGGTCATCCAGCAGCCCCCTCACACATCCCCATGCGTCGCCTGTGCTTTACAGCATCTTCTATGTCATTATTTATGTTGCCTGTGCTTTACAGCATCTTCTATGCCTGCTAAAATATTTCCCTGAAAAAAATTATCATTCCCGGTAATCTCTGCACTCCTTCCTTATCTGTAGGGAGTGGCATGTTTGTAATAGCTTTAACCCTTGCAGGATCAACTTGCCCCCCTTTCTCAGAGAGCATTTTTCCCAGATACATTATTTCTTTGACCCTGAATTTGGATGTTTGCTTGCTTGGTTTCAAACCTGCTCTGTGAGCTCTTTCTAGTGCTTTTCTTAGCCTCAAGTCATGTTCTTCCATAGTACTTCCCCAAACTAATACATCATCAATGTAAACCATAGTTCCACCGAGACCTTCAAAAACGTGGTGCACCTTTCTGTGAAATACTTCAAATGTAAAACACAGTCCAAAAGCAATACTTTCTGAAGGGCATATTGGAGGTACATGATCTAGTGCTATTTTTTTCTAGGGAACTTGCTAAAACCTGAACGAGGCATCCAAAGTGGAGAAATATTTAGTTCCTGCCACGTTGCCAAAAATTTCTTCCCTGGTGGGAATAGGAAAATGCTCCCCTTTGATGTATCTGTTCATTTGCTTAGGATACAGACACAATCTCAAGGATCTATCTTTTTTTTTTGATTATGGCCAGTGAATGAACCCAAGCAATTGGCTGCTCTACTTTTTGTATTATGTTCATGTTAACTAATTTATCTCATTCCTTTTTCTGTTTCTCCCTTACTACAAGGAGAGCATTTCTTAGGGCACGTATGGGACTATCTTGTACTCAGTTGACAGTTTCACATCATAAAACTTTTCTTCTATGTTATTTCTTTCTGGTCCCTCAGGAGCATCCATTCTCTTAATCAAACTTAGAGTTTTATACAATAATTGGCACAGGCTTTCCTGGGACTGTTACAAACTAACCTTTTACTATCTCAATTACCCTCGTGTCTAACACGCAATGCACAAACACCCTTGGTTGCAATCATGCTCCCATTATATGCTCTAAGTTTCACCTTCTTATTCTCATAGTACACAGAGTTTGTTTTCATTTTTTTAAATAATGGATTCTGGTATTACATTGACCTGTGCCCCTGTACAGCATCTAATTTAAAAGTTACCATTCGTCCATCGGTGTCCAGGGAGATTGTCCAGTCCTCATACGAATTAACTTATTTTTGCATTGTGCCAGTGAGTAATTATTTCTCTTCCTTGTTGCATACAGCATGGGTGACTGGTGCCTCCTGAGTCGGGGGGGAACTTGCCCCCTCCCCCAGTGCCCAGTCAGTAACAGGAGGGGTTCTCTTGTGGCCGATTGCACCACCCTGGGGTGGGGTCTCCCGGAGCTGATCATGCCAGTGGGGGGGAGGGTAACACTGGCTGTCAGGGGGTGCACCAGCGCTCTCAGGGGGTACACATGCACCCCCGTGTGCTCCCTATGCATTGCCACTGGCATAGAGCCTTGCACTTGCTTTTTCTTGTGTAGTCCATCCTGCTCCTTTCTGAAAACTCTGGCAAAGTGATTGAAACTTTTGCATGTGTTACAGTGCTTACCAAACACAGGACATTGCATGGGTTTATGATAACCCCCACAGCATTTGCAGCTGACCGCTGTTTCTTCAAGCAGTTCTCTTTGGCCTCGGCTTGCCTGCTTCCTAGTGAGGTCCCCTTTTCTGTATTGTTTCTGTGTTGCCTTAGGTTTTTGCAGTCTTGCAGTCCTGGCTAATTCAGCTTGTTCTGCTTTTTCCTCCAGCTTCCGCAGCCTGGCGTTTGTTATCTTAGCTGCTTGGCACACTCTAACTGCCTTTTCCAAATTAAGCTCAGGATTTTCTAACAGTCTTTTCCTGAGGCTTGTATCCCTTATCCATAATACTTTTTGGTCTCTGATCATGGACTCCCTTAGGTCTCCAAAGTTGCATGTCTGGCTCAGCAGTCAGAGGTCTTTGACAAACTCCTCTATTGTCTCACAATCTTTCTGCTGTCTCATGTAGAAATTATACCTTTCAAAGGTTTCATTTTATTTGGTTATACAATATTTCTCAAACTTTTTTATTACTGTGCCATAGCTTTCCTGTTCTGCTTCTGACAGTTGTCGGCTATCAGAAGACAGAGCTACTGCGCCTGCTATATTTAAAAAAAAATAGCTACCCAGAGTGAATCTTCCTGCTCTGTAGCTCCACTGGTCATCAGATATATGATGAAGCTCTGTTTAAATTTCTTCCAGTTTTCTTCTGCATTGCTGGGCAGCTTTAACTCCTCTGGAATACAGAGATGCTCCATTTTTCTGTCTTTCTTCGCACCCACTCCTGGTTAATCATAGAAATCATAGAAAATGGGGGGTAGAAGGGACCTTCAGGAGGTCGTCTAGTCCATGCCTCTGCTTAAAGCAGGACCATCCCAAAGTAGATCATCCCTGCCAAAGCCTTGTCTAGCTGGCTCTTGAAAACCTCCAAGGATGGAGCTTTCACCATCTCTCTAGGTAACCCCTTCCCATGCTTTACTGTCCTCCTAGTGAGAAAGTTTTTCCTAATATTTAACCTAACCTTCTTTTGCTGCAGCTTGAGGCCATTGCTCCTTGTTCTGTAATCTACTCCCACTGAAAACAGCCCAGCTCCATCCTCTTTGGATTCACCCTTCAGGTAGCTGAAGGCTGCTACTAAATCCCCCATCAGTCTTCTCTTTTGCAGACTAAATCAGCCCAGTTCCCTTAGCCTCTCCTCACAAGTCATGTGCCCCAACCCTTGAATCATTTCCCGTGCTATTTGCTGGACGTTCTCCAATTTGTCCACATCCCTTCTGTAGTGGGGGGCCCAAAACTGAGCACAGGACTCCAGTGCTGAATCAAAGTGAAGAATCACTTCCCTTGCCCACTGGCAACACACCTACCAATTCAGCCCAGAATGCCGTTAGCCTTCTTGGCAACAAGGTTGCACTGTTGGTTCATATTCAGCTCCTTGTTCACTGTCACCCCCAGGTCCTTTTCTGCAGAGCTGCTGCCCAGCCAGTCACCCCCAGCCTGTACCGGTGCATGGGGTTGCTCTGTCCTAAGTGCAGGACTTTGCACTTGTCCTTGTTGAACCTCACAAGCTTCCTTTTGGCCCAGTCCTCCAAATTTGCCTAGATCACTCTGAGCACATGGTACTATGTGTTGTTCTCACAAGCCCAAGGAGTTAAGCTTATAGAAGGATAACACTTGTTTATTCAAAGATCGTTCTTAGTCTACCGTTCTGCTGTTCACAACTTATACATAACACTTCTAAGGGTATCCACATATACGTTTCCTACATCTCAGGGGGACTGACATTCAGAGCTGGGGAGACAGACCAGCACCAGACGCTGAGAGGAGTCCCCCTAAAGGCTTTGGCTTCTCAAAGGGAAGCAAGGGGGATTTGGCAGCGATAGGAGGGAGTCATTCTTCATTCTCTCAACCCCCTCCCCAACCTTAGGGGAGGGCAAACCAAGTGACTGCCTGGGGCCCCACACTTTCGAAGGCCCACATTTTTGCAGGGTAAGATTTTTACAAGGAAGTAGCTCTATTTGCATTTTAACACTCAACTATTTATCTAATTCGCCCCAAAACTATTAAAAAGATCCATGATACAACTGTGGTGGGTTAATATTTACCTAAGTACATACCTCTAGAGGGGCCCCAAATGACTCTCTTGCCCAGGTCCCCAACAACCCTAAGGCCACTGCTGGGGTCAGGCTGCCTTCTCCAGACTGCGAGGCTTTGCATCAGTGCAGAGTCCAAGTGCAAGTCAAGGGCAGACCGCACGCTATGCCAGGGGTTTGGCAGGGCTCTGGGGGAGCAGCTGCCAAACACCTGCCTGAGACAGCCTGTCCTGCACAGATAGGACATATCTGTGATGGCAGGGGGGAAGGAAGGGGGATCATCCTGTCCCTCCCCCTGCCCCACTGCCATAGGAACAAGGCCCCCATGCCAGTCAGTAGGGGAAAGGACTGCTGGTACTATAGTGGGGAGACAGGAGATGCTGGGCAACAAGGTTAATAAGATGACACTGCTGCCCCCCTCCTTGTCTCCCCCATTCGCTTCATCCACCTGGGGGAGGGAATGACTACTGGGAGAAGGTGGAGAGACGGTAGCAGGACAAGTCTGAAGGAGGCCCTGAAGTCCTATCATGGATCAGTTGTTGTCAGCTCTGGGTCCTGCTTAGCATCCATTTATCCATCCGTCCATCCCCACCCGCATTGCCCCAGCATGAAGGAGACAGTGCTGGTCTGTAGAAGAGCAACTGTGCCAAACTGAGAGGCATTTGCACTAGCTACTGGCTGCAGGCCCCAGCACTAAGATGTTCACGTGCAAATATGCCTGTCATGAGGACAGGTCCTCCAGCTATCCCATCATCCTTCATGTCTTGTTCTAATATTTCCTGAGGCAGGGTAGGAACTTCTGGTGGGCTGACACTGCTGGGGGACCGCTCAGACCCCAGCAGCTGTGATGCTGAACAGGAGAGCAACCTGGCTTCCCGTACATGCAGCCTCTGGCTGGGGAGAGAAATGCTTTGGTTTCCAACGTAGCAGAAATACGGACCGGGTTGTTGATGGCCAGTGTGAGCCCAGAGACTGAACACGCAGACATGTATGCACATAAATGGCATACACATCCCCCTTCCCTAGAACAGAGTATAGAAACGAGAAAATAGAAGAAATAGAAATCAGAGTATAGAAAATAAATTATATAGCAAATAGAAATAAGATATAGAACTATAGAAACAAGGTCTAGGAAATAGAAAACAAGATATAGAAATAAGATAGAGTAACAAGAATATAGAAACAACATAAAAACACAACTCCAAATCCAAAGTGCCCACCTCTTACAGATATGCCCCCCCATTGAAACTACACTCAGGCATGTCCATAGGTTTTATTGGGGTTTCCCAGCTTTTGGAGAGCAGAGATCAAGACATATAGCAGCAGCTTACAGGTCTGGGAGTGCAGAGCTTGCCAAAGCTGCGGTGATATACTCATTTTGTCTGCACTGACAGCCAGCCAGCTAGCACACCCACACCCACACCCACCTCTCCCCTTACATAAGCACGACTAATGGTTCAAGAAACAAGAGTAAAAATCCAAAGTGCCTTTATTGAAAGGAGAAGAAGAAATGGAGGCCAGTGTCACAACCTTCCCCCTCTGGGATTCCTCTGGGTCAGAGGGTCCTTCAGATGCAACGTCGGCAGCATTTGGCCGCTCCATCATAGCAGGTTCCAATGGCTTTCATGAAGATGGGACACAGCATAAATGCACACGTGCCATTATTTTTCGTACATGTGAGAGTATCTGAGTAAAAAATAATAGTCACTGAGTAAAAAAATAAAGCGAAAATAAAAAAATATCTGAATGTACAAATTCAAGAGAACAGCCTTTAAAGACCTTTGTTTGTATTCATCCATTCAGAGGGAAATGCAAGCAAAGACTGAGCGACAAGACTGGCCGGATTCTGCGCCTCAAGTGAACACAGACATGCCAAGCAAA
This sequence comes from Crocodylus siamensis, assembly GCF_052110815.1. Classification (NCBI taxonomy): domain Eukaryota; kingdom Metazoa; phylum Chordata; order Crocodylia; family Crocodylidae; genus Crocodylus; species Crocodylus siamensis. Next base: position 4,272,351 of record NC_143395.1, read on the forward strand.
CAAAGGGAATTCAACCTGCTGTGAAATTTGCCTTCACGATTGTAAAAGAGTCACTGTAAGTTTTAAAAAAAAAATCGCAGTCTGATTTTTTTAAACCTACAGTCACTATATATATAGATAGATAGACAGATATTTCTATATAGAGATATCTATATAGATTTATCTATATATCTATCTCTATAGATAGATATAGTTGTGTCTATATAGATATCGATATCTATCTGTCAATCTATCTACAGAGATAGATAGATAGATAGATAGATAGATAGATAGATATAACATCTAAAAGGACTAAGACTGAAAGCGGGGAAGTTATTTCCTTTGGTGTGTTTCCCAGGTGTGTCGGACGATGCCCCACGCAATGACTATTTCTCCTATGCTGTCTGTGTTGGTGCTCCCTTTGGTGGGAAGTCAGTTCCTTCACGTGCCAGCAGAAGAGCCAGAAGTATAAAGATCTGACCATACAAATGAACAGCGGGAGGGAGAGGAGGAGGATCCACTTGGGCCAGGACTAGCACTTGAACTTGAAGCTATTTGAAACCGTATTTACGGATTTGCAGATTCACAGAAGTTCGGGGCTGGAAGGGACCTCATGAGATCATTGGGTCTAGCCCACTTGCTCTGGAAAGGAAAGACTGCTGGGGTCAAATAAGCCAATAGTGTACTTCAAAGTTAAAAGTACAATGATAATTATGTGCATATACACATACAGTCTCTATGATTAGCAGAGATTAAAGCATTAGTATAGTGCCACTCGCACACCACCTGTTGTGAATAAACATGCCCCCCCACAGCATATCTCTTGTGTAAAAAGAGTAGCTTCCCATCTCCACAGCTAAATTCTCTCTGCACTTTTTTGACCCCTTAATATATAAATACAATAAAAACAACTGGACTGAGTTAGTGTCCTGCTAGGGAAGGTTTCTGCACTGGCTACCTTCAGACTGACAGGCTAAACAGGTTCCTTAAATGAACTGAAGGCTAACACTTTCAAACGTGGGCACCTGCAGAGAGGCACCTAAAAGGGAGCAGTCTGCCTCTGGGAGGTATGAAGCCCCTCACTGAGAGCCTGAAGCTTGCAGCTCTGCACAAAATCAGACTATTTCTATTTAAGTGTCTGAATATGGATGGGTAGGCATCCTCTAACAGACTACATGAGGGATTTTATTCCTTGTTCCTCACTTAACCAGCCACAAAGATCATCACCTGCTAGTGTGCTCCAGTTTTATTGGCATCTTACCTGCAAGAGCCTGGCACAGCAAAAAGAGGAGGGCAAGCAGGAAGTAAAGGATCCTCATGGCTGATGGTCACCCGGCTCTGGGACATCAAGGAGGAGAGAGCCTGAGAGGAGAAGGAGAGGTCCAGTGTTTATAGGGCCTGGAGGATTATGATCCTTTTCAGGTCCAGGTGACATCTGGGATGGATGAGCTGCAACCTCTAATTAGAAATAATTGGTACATGTACAAGTGTATGGGAAGCATGACAGAGAGGACAAGTGTCTGCCCTGTGGTTGCAGCTGCCTGTAGTGTTTACAGCTGTGTTAAAAGTGTTTACAGCTGTAAACACATGTGGCCAAATTCACAGGACCCAATTCACTTAGGTACTATTATTACTGTAGTACTTCAAAGCCCCATCCAAGGGCGGAGCACTGGATACACAATGGGTGTGTCTACACATGTCTTTACACGTGCCTAAACTTAATGAGATTTTCCCTAATGCTCATGAAGGTGATGTAGGTGCGTGTCTACAGGTGCACATGTGAAGGCACATTAACGTGGTGTGAGGACCGCCTTGGGACTAAAGTTAGTCCCAAGTCAGTCGACATACACGGTGTTAATGCACCTTAGCGCATCTACATGTTATGTTAAGGTGCTATTTGTGCATAAATTTGATACTTGCTTTTGCAGGCATCAAATTTAGGCATGCATAGCCAAAAGTCATCATTTTTAAGACTCGAGTAGATGCACGCCCTTCATGTGCCTTAAATCAGGCTAAAGCGCCTGAAATCAGCACATGTAGGCGCACACAACTAGTAAGAAACAATCGTTTCCCAAACCCTTTAGAATCTAAAAAGTCAAGACAAAGGAAGGACTATTTATCACCAGTTTGAGAATTAGGTTACTCAACCAAGGCTATGAGTGCCAGAACCAAGAGCTTTGAATTTCTTCTTCCTTCTAATACTAAGTTGTCCTTTTCCCACAGCTTGGAGGGCCTGCTGCCCAGCAATACAAGATCAAAGCAAGCTGCTTAGCACACATCCTTTGTACAGAGGACAGATCAGATTTTGGTGGGGAGAAGAACAACATCAGCTACTTCATAATTGAGAAAATACCATTGCAAGGTTCAGCTGGGGAAAGTTTGCGGGTGACATAAGGCAGTTAAGCAATGCAACAAGATTTGTGTACGCTCAGCTCATTGTCACGTGTCAAGAAGGAAAGATCTTGCTAACTCATGTCTGTACCGGGCTAGTTTAGACCTCAGTGACCTCCCTACCCTTGACTAGGAGGCAAATACAAGACTGGATCCAAAGCCTTTGAAATTAATAGAAGATGCCCTCCTTGGTGGCCAGAAAAGTTTTGAGTGAGCTTTGCAAATAGGTTCTTGAATTTTTTTTCCATGAACACAGTCCTTTCAGAGAGTTATCGCTGTGATTGACAGGATGTCACAGCCCTCAGCGGCCATGAATCCAACACAGTTTGTTACTGCTTTAGTGAACCATTTCATGAAACAAAGTGGGCTTCTTGATATTGTATGAGAACAAGTAGACCAAGGGTGGGCAAAATATGGCCCACGGGCTGCATCTGGCCCAGCAGGCATTTTCATCTGGCCCACAGTGCCCCTCAGCGAACTTGGTCCATGAGGCTGGGAGCAAGGCGTCCACATGTACAACATCCCAACATACCCTCCTGGGCCTTGTTCCCACCCTCTTGGGTGGATGGGCTCTGCCCAGCCAGCACCTTCTGGCTGGGGCTCCTGCTACAGCTGGAAACCTGCTCGCTCGGGGCAGCAGGTAGGGAAGCAGCGGGGCTGGTGGGGGCGGTGGAGTTGCAGCTGGGCAAAAGCGGGAGCGCAGCGCGGAGCCTGCTCCCAGAGGGGTAGCAGGAGTGCGGAGCTCAGCTGGGCAGGATGTGGGTATGGGTGCAAGGGTGGGGGGGTAGGGGCCCCTCAAAGACTCCCTCCATCATGTGCAGGCCCTGCTGCCAACAGCAGCAGCAAGCGAGGAGGTCAGGTGCACTCATGGCCCCCAGCACAGTGCCAGCCGCCCCTATCGCAGGGGCTCTGCACCGCGCACCTACAGCTTTGCACTTGCCCCGGAGATGCCATGCACTGGACTCGCGGGGAAGCAGGGGGCAGAGCTGCCTCCACTCCCAGTGGAGCGTGGGGACCTGCGTAGCAGGGAGCAGAGGAGGCAGCATGGGGCTTTCCCCACTGTGAGTGCTGGAGCCCCAGCAATAGGGCAGGTCCTGCTCCCTCCTCCTGCACAGCGCTGGCCAGAGCCGCACCCCACCAGGTGCCTGCACTGGACACGAGCGCCCCAACCTCCCCACCTGCTGCTGCTGCTGGCAGATGGGGCTGCATGCCAGGGCAGGAGTGTGTGGGGGCCCCTACACCCGCCACCCTCTCTCACAATACCCTCTCACAAGTCTCACAATACTCAGGATTGATTTGTGAATTAAAAAACCATGCCCATTGATGCACATGGTGCACATAGATGAGAAGGTTGGCTTCTGTTCAATAAGAAAGATCATTTCTCATTCTCACGGTTGCAGCGCAACACCACAAACTGAGTTCAGAAAGTAAAAACCCAGAAGATGCATAAAAACATCCGCGCTCATGATTTTTAAGCCAGACTCATGATTCGTGGGGCTTCACAAGTTCCAAATGCTGGCTAATTAGCCATGCTGTAAGACTGACTTTGTTTATGTGCTTTCCATAATCCTGAGCCATCTGCACCTGTACATTTCCCTAATGATATATATACAGATAATATCACTGCCTAATAATATTATCATATATTATGTTATTTTTTGAGAAACTTAATGACCCCTCTTGGCCAAGGCTTAAATCAAGAAGGCTATTTTGGAGTGTGGGAAAAGAGCTGAATGATGAAAAGGAAAAATAGAGCTAGCAATGAAACACAATTGACATCATTAACGAATTTCTGATCCCGGACCCCACATTGAAACCTCATGGCTTTGCTTTACCAAGGCAGAGCAGGACAATATTGAACAGGGCTCGTACTGGACAAGGTAGGTATCGCTTCCTATTACAGACATGGAATTTTATTAAAGGTCCCAAGTGTGAGTGGGGCAAAATCCAAACTATAGCACACACCATGGGGGACTGTCCTGTTTATTGCTTTAACAGTGCCACTGAAGACCTGTACCAGGTTACTAACAATGCCTTGTGATGGATATCAAATCTAAAGCTGTCACTTTAGCCTTATCCCTCGGTGCCATTGTTATCAGGTGTTTCTAGCTCGTTCTGTCAGTCAGTTGTTATATTCCATATGAATAAATAAAACAAAATAAAAAGTATAATATATGCAGTTAGATTTACTGTGTAAAGTACTATAAGTCTGCAAAAACCTGATTGTGGTAGTTAGCTAGTAATTGGTAGTGTGGAGGTAGCATCTAGAAAGTCAGGTCCTGAACTAGGATGCCTTTGTGCTAAACTCTTCTTATTCTGTAAGAGGATGAAGTTACCGCTATGTCTAATTTTTCTTATATTTCAAAATCCCATTATGATCTGAGGGTCTCACTGAGTATGATACACTCTTATTTTCATTGCATTAAGGAAGAGTGGGATGCATGTGCGTATGAGTCAATGTGTGTTTGTGTCGGGTATCCAAGTTGTAGTCATATTGGATTAGAGATTAGAGCAGAGGTTTCCAATCTGTGGTACGGCTACCACCAGTGGTATGCAGACAGCCTGTCAGTGGCACACATTAACAGATGTATTATAATTACTTTAAATGACAACCATTTGCTGGTGGTACTTAAGGTTTGCCTGAAAAATTTGCAGGTGGCACTTAAGGTTGTAGTGTCTGAAATTGGTGGCACACAATCTTTCAGGGGTTGGGGACCGCTGGTCTAAAGGAAAAAGGAATCAGAACTTATGGCAGAGGTGATATCTGTTATTAGAATAACGAGATTTTTGCAATTAAAATCCTTTAAAATCAGTTGATCTTTAATTTTCTTTAGTTTCTTGCAAGGTCTTGGTTAGGATCCTAGGTGTAAAATGTGTGTGCAACACAATATGTTTTACTTGGCATAAGGCCTGCAGGGCTAGAGACGGACAGCTGCATTCACGTAACAGCTAGATCTTCAGCAGGCCTCGATCCGCACAGTCATTTGTAAGCAATGGAGCCCACATCCCTAAGAGGCTGCTGCTTATGCAAACCTCATTAACGTGTCTTGATGTGTTTAGAGGCTGTTCAGATTGCCTGGCTCTGTTGCCATCTAGTGATGAGCTTTATGTTGGGCGCTGGAGGTGCAGACGCTGAATTGTGCAGAACTTCAGAAGTGTCAAGACCGATTATGGGGCAAGGGACGATCCTTTCCCATACATCTGGGAAACTCTCAGCACGGTGTCGATGTTAGAAAGATACGGCAATGGAGCAGACTGCTGTGGAATTTCCTTCGCTGGTGGTGTCACGAGGACGCTGGATAAGCATCGATCAGGGAAGATTTAGGAGGAGTCTTCCTGCATACATACAGGGGGTTACACCAGGCAGCTTTTAAGGTCCCTTCCAACCCTATGCTTCTATGATGCTACTGCAAGCACGTGATAATTAGCCAGATACTTGGCTACAAATCAGCAGAGCTCCAATGACGTTCAAGGGGATGTATCCCTTGACAAGAACTGAGCACCTGAACTTAAAAGTGCATAGCCATGTATGAAAAAAAACCCCTTAATTTAGCATTGAAGACCTGCACCAATTTAATGGTCCATTAATAACCCAATTTAATAATGGATGCAAGGATCCATTTTCATATTTTGTCAAATTTTAATTTCTCTGAGGTTTCCGCTTCAGTCTGTGCCACAGAGCACACAAGGTTTGGTGCTCACCGGCTAAAGTGTCATAACCAATACTAGGGTGCAATCTGTCCTAGTGTGGAAGGTCCTTGGCATAGAAGCCAGCTTGCCCCACCAAGTGCTTCTGATTATATAGCCCCCACAGATATAAATGAGCTAATCCTGGCTTTAACTGTGTGTCTGTCTGCGCATGGGGCGCATCCAGACGAGTGCAGCTGTGTGGTATGTGGCGCTGCAAGCACATCTGCAGTGTCACATATTGCACTGTTAAGTGTTTTCCATGCTGCATGGGCACATGCTGCCCCTGGATATGCAAGGGTCAAAAAAACCCTTGGGAAAAAAGTGGAGCAGCACATGCACGGGCAGACAGCGCCGCTGAAAAGTGGAGCCAAGCTGCCCGGAGCTGTGCTGTGGCTGCCAGCCAGGCTCAGCCCAGCAGGATCACCATTGCTGAAGCCCTGGGAGACCCCCAGAACCATAGATATCGCTGCTGGTAACAGCACAGTACTGGCCCCAGCCTCCCCTACCAGTCCCGGGGTAACTTGTCACGCCCCAAAGTGTGCATGGCATAGGGGCATGGAGCTGCGTTGCAAGGTGCACCGCTGCTACTTGGCCCCAGGAAACCAAACATCCGAGCTCATGGGGACATGGCCATGAGGTAGAGCCTGGTGGCATTGACCCAAGACCTGGGAGAAGGTTTTAACACCGTATCACATCCAGGAGGTCAGATCATAGAATCATAGAAAATGAGGGTTGACAGGGACCTCAGGGGTTCATGTAGTCCAACCCCCTGCTCAAAGCACGACCAACCTCTGATAGATCATCCCAGCCAAGGCTTTGTTGAGCTAAGCCTTAAAAACCTCCCAGGATGGATATGCCACCACCTCTCTGGGTCACCCGTCCCAGTGTTTCACCGTCCTCCTCGTGAGAAAGTTCTTGCTGATATCTAACCTCAACTTCCCTTGCTGCAACTTGAGCCCATTGCTCCTTGTCCGGTCATCTGCCCCCACCGAGAACAGTCCAGCTCCATCCGCTTCGCAACCCTCCTTCGGGTAGCTATTAAATCCCCGCTCTGTCTTCTCTTCTCCAGAATAAATCAACCTAGTTCCCTCAGCCTGTCCTCATAAGTTGCGTCCTTCAGCCCCTGAACCATTTTCCTTGCCCTCCGCTGGACTTTCTCCGATTTGTCCACAACCTTTCTGCAGTGAGGGGCCCACAGCTGGACACGGGACTCCAGATGTGGCCTCCCCAGTGCTGAATAGAGGGGAAGAATCACTGCCCTTGATCCGCTGGGAAAACTGCCACCCGTGCAGCCCAGGATGCCGTGGCCCTTCGTGGCAACGCGGGCGTGCCGTGGGCTTGTGATGTCACAGGGGTCTCCACAAAGGAGGTTCCACGGCAGTTTGCAGCAGCCAAGGACCATTTGGCCCAGGCGTGCATTGAAGACGGGCTGTTGGCAGCAGCACAGAGGAGGGTTGTGTTCGAAATATCCACCCCGTCTCTGCCCAGGGAGACCCTCGCGTGTCCTGCTCTCCAGTAAGTGCCTCTTGCTACTGTTTCCCCTGAAGTTTCCCCAAACCCTTGACTCTTTTTAGAGTGAACTGCGGGTACTGGAGCAGAGAAAAGGGGGTTTGATGCATCTGTGCTAGAGACGGGAGGCTTGGGAAATGCACGAGGAATTTTCCCACACCTTTCCAGCCCTCCCTTTTGCTTCCAGTCCTCCCGCCATCATCCCTACTTCCTAGCCCTCGGTGAAGGAGGTTGTTGCCTATGAAAGCTCACACCTTTCTGCTCCAATGAGTCTCTAAGGTACCACGTGCCCTGCCTGTTGCCTGTCACCCCCACTTCAACCCCATGTGCCCCATGACCTCTTTGAAAACACTGCTTTTTTATTGACAAATATGATTCCTGTTAAAAGCTAAAAGATGCGAAAGGGGGAAGTGCAGAACTCACTTGGGTACCTGTGTAGGAAGAGAAAAGCGTATGTCAGAGGCATAGCCAGCCTTAGGGACTGGGTAAAGTAAGACATACAACACGGTCTCCCAACCTCTGTAGCTGTAAGAGGCCAGCCCCGCAGCTTGCCACATCTCGTCTGCGAGCAACCCTGCTCCTTCTCTGTGGCCATCTGAAGGATGCTGAAAAAAGCTTCTAGTAGGCAAGTACAGTAGGGAGTGACTTCCAAAAATAAGGTGTTCTCTGCTAAGATGCACCCTAGGTCCTAGGCAGTTTGAGTCCAGGCATAGCCAGCAAGAGACCCTCCACGGAGGATGGCCAGGTTTTCCGTTCATCGTGGGAAAATGTGGATTTTCTCCTTTAAAAGAGAAAAATGCAGGAAACAGCATTGGATTGCACAATTCCAGCCTGCAAGGGGGCTGCTTGGGGGTGGGGGAAGCAGGATGCGGGGGGTGACACATGCATGTGTGCTTGTACGCATATGCACATGGCCAGCAATACAGCCAGGGAGTGGTGGAGAGCAGCTCCCCCAGCTGCCCACAGGTAAGTCTATGGGAGGGAGGTGGCATAGGCGACAAGGGGGAGGGTGCAGATTAAGGCCCCCGTGGTGAGGGAGGGAGTAGGGCAGGGCTGGGGCTGGGGTTGCTGCCCAGTTGAGGCAGTGGGCTGGCACAACTCCACACAGCTGCCATTGCCCCCACTGCTGCCAGGCAAGCAGGAGGTGGCTTGCCACGGTAGCACATCCGGTGCAGGGCTCCCAGAGGTAGTGGCAGGGGCAGGGCACCAGCATATCAGAGCTGCCCAGCACCACAAACCATTATGGAGGGGGGGCAGTCACAGCTGGACCTGTGTCCTGGTGAGTGAAGGGGGCAGGTGGAGCTCTGATTTTCCAAGATAAAAAACCCCCAAAATCAAGCACCAAAGTATATAGATATTTAGAATTTATTTTATCAGGATTGAGTTGCCTTCCCAATTGCTTTATAGATCAATAAAACATTGTATTCAACTGATACTTCTATGCATAGTGGTGTTTCATTTTAATCACAGGAAAACGTGAATTTGGGGAGGTTAATCAGAGAATTTGGCGGGTTTATAAGACAATTTGTGATTTTTAAACAGAGAAAACTGGGATCCCTGGTGCTGGCCATCACATTATATTTTTAACTTCTCTGCTTCCCAGGGAGGCACTAGCCAGAGTCGAAGTCCAGGGCTCATGAAGATCCTCTACCTTCTTGTCCTTGGTCTCTTCTTGTTCTTACAAGCTGCTTCGGGTAAGACAGAAACCTATCCCAGAGCCAAATGAGAGTATGAAGGAAGATAGGGTGCCTGTACATGAGCAGAGAGGATGCTCTGACACACTGTAATTACAACACATCGGAGCTGACTCAATTAATTGAGTGTGCTGGAGCGTGGCAATTACCATGCTCCAGCCAGCCTCCGTGTCTCATGTATCAGCATCCCCGTGCTTCAAAATGATGGCAGGGGAGTTTTATCTAATGCTCATTCAGCGAACTTCAGATAAATCATCCACACCACCATTTTGAAGCATGGGGACGCTGGTACACGAGACCCTCTGGGTGCTTTAATTAAAGAGGCTCCAAGAGCTGCTTTATTTAAAGTGCCCCCCTCCTCCACTCCCGGAGCACGTAGGCACCCATTAATAGCACCCTACATAAAGATTCAAACATGGTTCTCGAATCAGCGGACCTGACTTTCCATCACCTAGCACCTTTTTGTTTGACATTTATACCTGTGCACCCCTAGTAGCAGAGGCAATCCTGGTTCAGAAGCATTTTACCCTTGCTTTCCACAGGTCTAAATGACCCTATGGTAGGACAGGCCATGGAGGAGTAGGCGCTGTGGTGCAGATCCTCAGCTACAGTTTAAATAAATATAAATATATAGGGCAGGGCATAATATATATATATATAAATGCAACTCTACTGAAGTTAATGGACGTATCCCAATTCACTTCAGAGAGGGATCTAGCTTGAGTTCTTTCTAAGCCATTCAAATGTTGCCACAGCAAGATGAACAAGGTTGGAGAAAACTACTCAGTTAAAACACCAGAATCAAACCTCCCAGGATCACACAACCTGTGTGCTGTCAGAGACAGTGGGAATGCTGAAGCTCTGGCAGAGACAGCAGGCACAGCAGCATCTGCCTGGCTTCCCTGTACCCACCACCACCACCGCTCCCGGCTCAAGCAGGGATTCCCCACCTCCCCTCTCACCACGCACAGACCGTAGCCAGCATGTGGTATGCTAGCTACTGCTGAGAGGTGTCTAAGGCAGACAGGACAAAGGCAGACAGGACAGTGTCCACTTAAGGCTTTTTGGAGATAATAGGTCAATTGGTAATGTCCCTCCACTCCTTCCTTGTAAAAAAGTTGTTTAAGAAGAGCTTGAACTGATGAGAGAGGCTTTTGTTTTCTTGAAGGGGTGTTAAATGCTGTGTTATCAACTCCCTGCTAGCTCCCACCCTGGTCAGGAACAATGGGATGGGGTGGGTGGGGGGGAACTCCTCCCTAATCAGAGTGTCTTGCTGGCACCTGTCTGCATCCCTCCCCAGCTCAGCACTATAGAAGGGAAGGGAGGGCTGGCCTGGTGCCGCCCACTGCCCCCCCCAGCTTCTAGCCTGAGCCACTGCAGGCATATGCCTCCATTTCCTCACTCCAGAGGGAATGTCTGAGCAGCTACAAACTGGTTCAGCCTAGCTAGGTTAGACTAACCTGCAAAGATTGAATCAATTTAAGCTCAGGCTTTCTGGATGTCTGTCCCTAGCCAGGGGGCACCATATGCACTTGCATGCGTGCACGCATGCATGTGGCCAGGAATACAGTGGTGGAGAGTAGCTCTGCAGGTATGTCTAGTGGGACAGTGGCAGGGATGCAGACTGGGGCAGCAGCCACAGTGAGGGAGGGAGTGTGGCAGGGTTGGCAGATGGGGCTGGGGGACCCACCCACACCAGGTTGTGTCCGGGGCCAGGACAGGAATGCATGGCTGTGGGACCCGGCCAGGGAGCAGAACAGAGCTACAAAGGGCTGGCGGGGGGGTGTGGCTTCCTGCAACATGACAGGAGGGCATAGGAGGACACATGGCCCCTCGCATTTATTTGCCCACAATAGGGCATAGGGCTGCACCCTGGCTGCCTCTGCAGCCCAATAGGCAGGACCTGGTGCAGGAGGGTGGATTGGGGCAGCGAGGCTCGGTGCCACTGCTGCCACCGCCATGGCGAGGTGCCCCCTGCCCACTGGCAGCACCAGCAGCAGCTGTAGCAGGGAATTGTGAAGCGAGGCAGGGAGCTTCGAGCCTGCAGCGGGCAGCCCGCATCCTCCCCACCTGCAGCCAGGGCTCGGGGGCCCAGGAAGTGGGGCAGGATGGTCCCATAGCCCTGGCAGTTGCGGGCCCCCTGCAGTAGGACTGTGGAGGGCAGGGGGCTGCAGGTCACAGTGAGGGGCCCCAGTACGGTAGAGGGATGGGGAGGTGTGGGTTGCGAGTGAGGGGTGCTGGCAGGACCAGGGGGTTGCGGGTCAGGAATGAGGGGCACCATCAAGGATGGGGGGACAGCAGGTTGGAAGTGAGGGATATTGGCAGGCCCGGGGGGCTGTGGGTCAGGAGTGAGGGGGCACTGGCAGGGCCGGGAGGGCTGTGGCTTGGGAATGAGAGGCAACAGCATGGGCACAGGCACGGCACTGGCATATCAGTGCTGCTCAGCACCACAAAGCGGCAGGGGGCAAAGCCATACCTGGATCCACATCTTGGCGAGGGAACAGGGCAGGGTGAAGCTCTTATTTTCCAAGATAAAAAAACAAAAATCAAAAGCCAAAATTTATAGGTATTTAGAATTACTTTTATTATAATGATTGAGGCACTGGTCAGCTTCCAAATTGCTTTAAAACTGTAACTATATCAATAAAACACTGTGTTCTACTCATACCTGTATATATAGCAGCGGTTGGTTCATTTTAATCATGAAAAGATGCGGATTTTGGGTTTTCTAATCAGAGAATTTGGGATTGTTTTAAACAGAGAAAACCAGTGTCCTTGGTAATGACCAGACCTCTCTAGTGACGGCAATAATGCCTCTTTGCATAGCCAATGAGGTGTAAAGCAACCCTCTCTGCCTACCAAGAGTTTAACTCCGAGCTCCATACTGAACCTAACTCCAAGGTTTCCTGCTGGGGCGCCTTCAGAGAAAAGGTCGTGAGCAGCAGCTCGGGGGAAATCTCCATCGAGAGCCCCACAGTACTGGAGCACAGGTAGACGCACAGCAAGCCAGCACCCTTTACGATCATTTTTCGGAGGAGAAGCTAACCCGGCTGCCCACAGATGGAGATGGGGTAGCCTGGGAGCTGATGGCAAGGGTCCAGTCCACAGTCTATTCCCTCCGTCACAACTTCCTAGAGACCAGTTAGGGGTGAACTGGTTTCTTAAGGTTTCTAGGAGCACCGAAATCATCAAAACGGAAACCCTAAGGCCCTGACTTCTCTCTGCAGGCCTGGGGCGATGCAACCTGCTGAACGGAGTGTGCCGCCACACCCTGTGCCACAGCCTGGAAAAGTACGTCGGGCGATGCCACCGCGGGCTGAGAAACTGCTGTGTCGACGACTACGTGCTGAAGTACAAAATGTAGCGTGCTGGAGACGGCTGGAGGTGGAGGAAGGCCAGAGGAGCAGTCCCAAGCCAGTCGGACCCGTTGTTCCCCTAATAAATTATAGTTTGCATGGAGAGGGACACACCAGGCCGGGCTGTGCCATGTTGTTCTTTGCCGGGGCCTCCCAAACTAAAGGTCTTGAACCCCGGGGGCTCGCTAAGAAGTAGCAGGCGGTGTCAGCATGCAGTACATGGGGAAAAAAGACCCAGCTGGATGCTAGCTGGACTGGAGGAAAGACTAACAGGATGGTGCCCACCACACAGGGGAAAGCTAGCCCAGCAGTTAGGAGTGGGGTTCAAGTCCTTGCTTTGCCGCTGCCCTCCTGTATGACCTTGGGCATGTCACTGCGAGTCAAAAAGGGACTTGCAGCAGCACCCAGCACTTAGGCACCTGGCCTCCCGGCATGTTATCCAGAGCCCATGGAAAGTCTCTCGGCTCCCCTGGGAAGCGGTAGGTGCTTCAAAGCCGGTTCAAACCCATCATCATGCAGGCAGCCACTTAAAGGTCACCTACAGGGAAACCCTGGGGACAGGGAGTGTAAAGAGCTCCGCCACAGGACAGTACTTGTGTTTGCAAGTACTAACCTGCAGCGGAGCTAATTAGTTTCCGCATGTGGAGACACAAAGACTTTACCAGGGAGCTAATTAGGCAGTAACCATCTCATGTAGACGTGCCCTGGCTGAGGGGATTCAGACCCACATCTCCCACCTCCGTAGGGGGATGCTCCCAATGACGCAACTGGCCTCAGGGCGAAGAACTGAGGCTTCCTGGGACCAGAGGGAGGGGGGAAGCAGGAAGCCGGCTCTGCAGCCCAGGGGGAGTGGGGAGACCTGGGCTCCCGTTCCAGCCCCGAGGACTTTTTATGCATTTTAACAATTATCAGATAAAATACATGGGCCGTCGCAGGAGCAGGGCTGGGGACTGTCTCCTCCATCCAGGCTGCTGCCCTAAACCACTCGGCTACAGTCACCCTCCCTGTGAGGGCCAGAGGTGCTTGAAGGTTTCTCCCCATCTTCAGCAGGGAGGGGTGGCCAGTGCCTCCACCCGGCCCCCGGCAAGATCCTCTGTGGCTGGCCCTGGCGATGCCCCCCGAGACCGTCTGACCCACGTCACTCCCTGACCGGAGGTTTCAGCGGCCTGGACTCTGCAGACCGCCCCCTGCGGTTAGGGCTGACGAGGTCTCCAGTCAGGAGCAGGGTCCCCACCCCGACACACCGCCTCGCGGGGCACCCAGGGGCCACGTCCCTTTCACCCCGAGGGGCGCAGGGAGCACCGCTGCCACCTGGGAGGCACTGCGGCTTCCAAGCTCCCTGCCATGGGGCCCCAGGCCTCCATGTGGGGGCAGGGGATAAGGCTCCCGAGTCCCCTGGGCTGACAAGCTCAGCATTGCCAGGTCCTCATTATGAAATTGTAGTATTGGAAGCTCAAAATCCTCCTACGTGCTGAAAAACCTACAGTAGTGGGGGGGTTTCAGCACATACGATCATTTTGAGCTTCCAATATATAAAGTAAATAATAAGACGACTTCCTTGAGCGCTTCTTTGTGTACCTTTAGCGTACACTATTTCTTATTTACCTCCTTATTTACTTCTTTGCATACGTCTTTGCATACCACTATTGTGTACCACTATTTATTCCTATTGACTGATTTCTTCTTATTTACCTCTTTGCATATCTTCTGCGTACACTATTTATTCTTATTGACTTATTATTTTTTCTTTGCATAGCTTTCATGTACACTATTTCTTGTTTACCTCTTTATTCTTATTTACTTCTTTGCGTTGCATACCTTTCCTGTACTGCTATTTATTCCTACTGACTGATTTCTTCTTATTTACCTCTTTGATATCCCTCGTGTACCACTGTTTCTTCCAAGTGACTCATTTCTTCCTATTTACTTCTTTATTCTTACTTATTTCTTCTTATTTATGTCTTTGCATATCCTTTGTGTATCACTATTTATTCCTATTGACTTATTTCTTCCTGTTTACTTCTTTATTCGTACTTATTTCTTACTTACCTCTTTGATATCGCTCGTGCACCACTATTTCTTCCTAGCGACTTATTTCTTATTTGCTTCTTTATTCTTATTTACTTCTTTGCCTAGAAGTCTGCAGGTCGGATGCAGGAGATTCGCAAAGCGTGCAGAAGACGCCCGCTTCTCGCTCACTTCCCGCCGCCCCCGGGGCACGGCGTGGCCCCCTGAAGCTGCAGCGCGTCTGCACTGCGAGGCCCGGCGGGGCCGGCGGCCAGCCCCGCTCGCGCCCCTCCTGCCCCGGGAAGGCCCGGCGCCGCCCTCCCCGGCGGAGGCGCGGTTTCTCTCAGCCCCACGTTGCATTGCAACTTTTTTTTTTTCAAAGTATCTTCTGCTCGTGCGCTTGGCGCGCCGGGAGTGCAGAGCCCGCCTACCCGGCGGCGCGGGATGCGGGCGGCGTGGCCCGGGCTGAGCCTCCTGGTGCTGGCGGCGGAGCGCGGCGCGCGTGAGTCCCGCCGCTTTTATGGCGGAGCGCTGACGACCTTGCCGAGCAGCGGGCGGTGCCTTTGTCCCGCCGTCCCGTCGCTGACGGACTCTCCAGGGGTGCAGGGAGGAGGTCTGGGCTATCAAGCCCTGGAGGGGGGCAAGCCCAGTGGGCGGGCAGCGCTGGGCCGGCCGGGGCTCTTGCTGGGGCCCCTGGGCTGCTCTGCGC
Organism: Crocodylus siamensis; assembly: GCF_052110815.1. NCBI lineage: Eukaryota > Metazoa > Chordata > Crocodylia > Crocodylidae > Crocodylus > Crocodylus siamensis. Next base: position 4,287,686 of record NC_143395.1, read on the forward strand.
CCTGCTCTCCGCCTGGGTGCAGACTGGGGGGGGGCCGTGTTATGCCCTGCTGGTGCCATAGGACGAGGCGGAAGCTGGTTGCTTTTTCCCGGTGCCTTTTTCAAAGTATAGCTGAGGAAATCCTCTCCCTTCAGGATGTGCAGTTCATCAGTGACAAGCTTGGATTGGGGCTAGACTGGCATATCTGAGGAAATCTTCTCCCTTTAGGATGCGCAGTACATTAATAACAAGCTTGGATTGGGGCTAGACTGGCATATCTGAGGAAATCCTCTCCCTTTAGGATGCGCAGTTCATCAGTAACAAGCTTGGATTGGGGCTAGATTAGCTTTGAATACGGAGCCGGGAATCAGGAATAAGGGTGTAAGTTGTAGCCGCATCGATCTAAGGACATTGGCAGACGAGGCTCTTTGGGTGAGTCGGATCTCTGTTATTAGACTAACTAAAGAGTTGAAAATTTTTCCAACTCTCCAGTTGGTCCAATAAAAGAGATCAGCTTTACCCAAAGAACCGGGAATAAGGCTTTGGGAATAAGCAATCAACGTCAGCCGAATTGCCGTGGGAGAGTTTGCTCTCGTAGGTTCATAGTTGTTAGGGGCTGGGAGGGACTTGGGCAGGAAAGACCGCTGGGGTCAGATGACCCCAGAAAGAGAAAACACTAGATAGTTCATTAAGTAATTATTTACCCCCTTAATGGTTTGAATTGGATTTGGCATATTGTTACACGTATTTATTCTATTTGCCCAATTACTCAGTTCATCCCAATAAGGCATTTCGCAGAGCACAAAACTTCTTGACGTTGCTTAAATATCCGTTATCTTTCTGCTGTTTTAAATCCCAATATAAACTCACCGGTAGAATAAATGAAGTACGTCTACACTGTCATTTAGGCCCCCCACATTTTGGCACGGATCTGCTGTAAAAACTATTATGGATCGTTCTTAAAAGAGAAATTGCTCTGCTACCAGTGATAACGTCGTGTGTTTGCTTTCCATGCAGACCCGCTGGCCAGAGCAACCCGGCCCCTGATCCACAGCACGTGTTTTCAGAGCTGTGCGGCTCAGCGGCGATGCCCCAAGCCCCGGGGTAACTGGGGGTGCTGCCAAGGGTGCTGCATGGTGGTAGCATTGTTAGGGTCACGGGTATGATTCACAGGAGAAAGTGCCTCCTCAAGCTAGGTGTTGTATGTGGGCATAGCCAGGGGATGGTGGTTGTCCCACGGAAGGGGTTACGGTTTAATAGCAATGCAGTTACTGCACATTAGAAGTAGTATTTTGGGGTATGGGCAGGTGAAATGCTTCCCTTCACACAGTTGACAGTCAGCTGCTGTAAAAAAGGAGCAGACAGAAGTTGCAAACCCCGGCAACTTCACCCAGTCTCAATGGAGAATTCCCCTTCAAAGAATCAGGGATAGAGCCCTAGCCCTATAAGTTACACCAGTTCAGGTTTCATCTGTCCCCCTCCATCCTGGGGTAGCCTAGATCCAACCAGGCTGCTACCCTCTCCCCTACCGCCTTGTAGAGAAGCACAGTAAAGATGCCCTCTGCCCCAGGACAGCTACGTGTGTCCATTCAGGAACCAGGTGTAATTTATATTAGTAGGGAAACCCAGTGAACATTGCCCTGGGGTACATGAGCATCTCCCCACCCACTTTGAACAAAATTCTGACACTTTCTGTGTCTGCCCAAATTAAAACCCTTTTCTGAGCTCTCTCTGACCTAAACACCATCTGGATCTGCGTGGTGCTGCTTATCCCAGAGCAAAGGCCTCATTATGAATTGGTATTGTTCCTCAAACTTGGGGCCCCATTGCATTCAGCATTATATGTGCACGAGTAAAATGCCAGGCCCAGAGGACTTGTGGACGGTGTAGAAGATGCCAGCCTGGGTTTAAAAATAAGACAGAGGAAGCACAAGGGGCAGGGAGACGTTATGTCCCATATAAATGGACGGTGCACACGGCACAGCCTACCCGGTGCAGATCTGTGTATAGGTATTATGGGAGATTAGGAGGCAGTCAGTGGGGTGGTTCTGCATTTTTCCAAGGTTTTTCTGTGACTAAGATGAAGGAATGATATCATAGAGAAGTCGGGCTGGAGGGGACCTTCAGAGATCATCTCGTCCCACCTCCTGCCCGAGGCAGGAGCATCCCTGTCCAATCCGTCCTATACAAATGCATTATCCAATCTATTCATAAAACGACATAGTCAACCTGGACACAACCGCAAGGCATAACACCCCAACTTGCGACAGGTAAAGCAGGGGAATCAGGGTGGCCAGTGCCCCACAGCTACCAGGGTTGTTAAGACATGCTGGAGAAAGCCAAGGAAGAGGGCCATGTGCCCCGCTGCAGTGGAAGGCAAACACCCTTGCAGTCCATACCAATGTCATCACGAGGTTAAATGCCTTCCTTACCCCATTGGGGCGATGGGTCTGACTGAACGGAGCGGCAAGACCCTCTAGCGGGGAAGCCCTGGGTTTAAGTCCCAGCAGGAGCACTGACAGCTTCACAAATGCCCAGCCTTAGCTGCAGCCAACACCCATTGCTTCTGAAGCAGGCAGAGGTCTGCCAGGAAACTACAAGCCTCTCTCGGGGGTTCGAGGGAGGCTCCTAACTGCAACAATGGAATCCTTGGGGCAAAAAATGATAAAATCAGGAAAAGGAGTGCAGATAAAATGTTAATAGCTAGGGTGTCAAAGAAGGGCACTGGCAAGCACCCACTGCCCCTTGAATGTGTATATAAGGAGCTTATGGGCACTGCCCAATGAAACTGCTGACAAAAGTGTGCGGAGGAGTGAAAGGAAGGCAGCCCCTCAGACTCCTGGGTTCCCAGTGCCTCCTTCCTGGTCTGGTAGATGAGCAGCTTGGCCAGGTCCTGGAAGAGATGGTCCATACAGGACGCTAGGCTGGATAGATGGATTATGGCCACACCAAACAGAGCGAAGGTGGAGGAGGAGTGTGGCTGCCTGCTCTCCTACCAGGTTTTTCTTTCTTTTCTCTTCCAGAGATCTGCAGCGTTGTCCATTTTCTTCTCTCCAGCCAGTACCTCTGGTGTGGGCTAACCATTGCCTTGTCTCTGCCTGGCTATCTCGTCCAGCACCTCAGCTTTGTCTGGTTCCAGGCAGATGGGCACAGATGTTGCTGTGCTCTGGTGATGCTGCATGCCCTGCAGCTGGGGATTTGGAAACGGTAAGAAACAGACTCGTCCGCATTTGAAGAATTAAGGGGTTTCTTATCTAACCGCCGGGGGACAGGTCTGTGTCATTTGCATGGAGTGTGTGTGTGTATCCATGCGTGTCTCCGTAATTATAGGTGGCCGTGACGACTTCGTGGGTTGTGTGGGTGTCTCTCTAGTATGGTGCTAGCCTGGCCCTTCGTTCTTGGGGGATACGGGGCCTTAAGACAAGGGGATGCAACAGCAGACTGGTCCTGGCATTGCATTGAGGTGCACAAACACATCCCGTTCATCGTTATTCAGCTCAACTGACTTGTATAGCCCTTGGAAGAGCAGCTTGTCAAGTGGTGCAGCATCCTGGGGATTGTTTCATTTTTCCTATCGCTGAAAGGAAGGTTTCTTTGCTCTCTTTTTAAAGAAAAGTCCCTAAAACTTTTCATCTTTCCCCAGTGTGATCTGGCCTAGGGAACTTGTTTGGTTAATACCGACAAACCTTTACACTTCATCCCTAACTGCTGATTAATTCTCCAGCGACCCTCTGAATTCAGCAATTGTTTTGTGCCTTGAGCATAATTGTGCTATTGTAAGTGGATCTCTCAGAGGATGCATCACACTTTTCTTAACACAGAAGTTGGAAACAAAGAAGCTGTCTTGGTTATTGAACTTCTTCTCTTCAGCCTTGAGTGTGTGCAGCCACATTTAATAATGCTGGCAAATGACTGAGCATTATAGGAGCCCCTGGAGAGTGTCTTTCTTAGGCCAGGATAGTCTGTGATGATCACTTAGTTCAATTTCCTACCTAGCATACAGGGCAAGGAATGCTTCCTGGTCATTTCTGCATGCAGCTCAGCTTTTGATAAGGTTACCTGTCTAGTGCTTGGCTGGAGTGAAAGTCCAGCTGTACAGCTGTTTTTCTGCTTGGCTGGGGCAGAAGTCCAGGCTGTACAGCTGTTTTCCAGCTAAGCCACCCAACACATTAAAATAGCAAATTGCCAGGCGATGCACTGTGAGAAGCACAAGCCAAAAGCTGTAAGCAAATCAAAGGGGGCAGGAGGGCAGAAAAGCCCCCATGGCTCACCAAAAGCATCCGGGAATGTCTCCTAGCTAAAAGGGAGGTGCACACCCAATGGCAGGGAGGGGCCATCCCCAGGGAGGACTATACTGAGGCTGCTCGGGGATGCAGGGGGAGTCAGGTAGGCCAAGGCAGAGATGGGACTGGGACTAGCTTCCCAGATCCAGGACAACAAAAATTCCTTTTTTAAATACATAGCGGGCAAAAAGAAGGTACCGGGTAACATGGAACCCCTGCAAAACATGCTAGGAAATTTGGTCGTCACACCAGACGACAAAGCTAACCTATTTAATGACTTCTTTGCCTCCATTTTCCTGAGCAGGGACCAGATCAGCCCCACCACGGGGCTCCCCTCAGGCCCCAGGGGAGGCGCACCCAGGCCAAGGGTCAGTGAGGACCTAGTCAGGGAGTGTCTGGAGGGACTGGACATATTTAAATCAGCTGGTCTGGACGATCTCCACCCCCGAGTGCTGAGGGAACTGGCTGAGGTCATTGCGGGACCCCTGGCACGGCTGTACGAGCGCTCGTGGGGCTCTGGTGTGGGGCCAGGGGACTGGAAGAGGGCCGGTGTGGTTCCCATCTTCAAAAAGGGGAGGAAGGAGGAACCAGGGGACTATAGGCCAGTTAGTCTTACCTCGATCCTGGGGAAGCTTTTTGAGAGAATTGTTCTGGTGCATGTCCCCGATGGGCCAGCAGGGGAGGTCATGCTTAGGGGCAACCCAGAGAGCGGTGGTGGACGGGTCATGTTCGACCTGGAGGGACGTGGGCAGTGGGGTCCCGCAGGGCTCGGTCCTCGGGCCCGCACTGTTCAACATCTTCATCAGTGACTTGGACGAGGGGTAAAAACCACCTGTTCAAATTTGCTGGTGACACTAAGATGTGGGGGGACGTGGGCACGCTAGAAGGGAGGAATAGGCTGCAACCAGACCTAGACAGGTTACAGGGGTGGGCGGATGAGAACAGGATGGGATTCAACACCGACAAGTGCAAGGTGCTGCACCGGGGGAGGAAGATCCAGCACCATACCTACAGGCTGGGAACTCCCTTCTCGGCAGGGCAGAGGCAGAAAAGGATCTTGGAGTCATCACTGATGCCAAGATGAACATGGGCCGGCAGTGTGGGGACGCGGTCAGGAAGGCCAACTGCACCTTGTCCTGCATCCACAGATGTGTCTCGAGCAGGTCTAGGGAGGTGATCCTCCCCCTCTATGCGGCACTGGTCAGGTCGCAGCTGGAGTACTGCGTCCAGTTCTGGGCGCCGCACGTCAGGAGGGATGTGGACAGCATGGAGAGGGTCCAGAGGAGGCCACTCGCATGACCGGGAGCAGCAGGGCAGGCCCCACGAGGAGAGGCGATGGGACCTGAACCTGCTCAGCCTCCACAAGAGAAGGCTGAGGGGGATCTAGTGGCCTGTTACAGACTAGTCAGGGGGGACCAGCAGGCACTGGGGGGTCCCTCTTCCCCCGAGCACCGCCAGGAGTGACCAGGAATAACGGTCACAAGCTGGCAGGGGAGATTCAGACTAGACATCAGGAGGCTCGACGTCACTGTCAGGGCAGCTAGGGTCTGGAACCAACTTCCAAGCGAAGTGGTGCTGGCTCCTACCCCGGGGGTCTTTAAGAGGAGGCTGGATGAACACCTTGCTGGGGTCATTTGACCCCAGTACTCTTTCCTGCCATGGCAGGGGGTCAGACTTGATGATCTGCTCAGGTCCCTTCCAACCCTACTAACTATGAAACTAAGTGGATTTAATGATCCTGAAACTTGGCCTTCGATGACCAAAGCCTCACTTGCAATTATCATTATTATTAATTTGTATTACCACAGTACCTAGGGACACCATAGCATGACATGCTGTACAAATGCAGAATAAATTATGGTCCCTGCCCCAGAGAGTTTGCGGTTGGAGTGTTGCAGCCAACACAACCTCATGTCCCTCAGTTTGAGCACGCAATGTTGTGAGTTTGTTGCCAGAACAGGCTGTAATTGCTGGGAGAGATCCTGATCTGAGGTGGGAACGGCCAGACTGCTGGCAGGTGGGGATAACACAGGGATACTATCATTGGGACCCTCCTTACTCAAACCTAGTACTTCATACAGTCTCCTTTCTTCTCATTCATAGCATGGTCCAGTCACAAGGGCATCCTTGGGATTAATGAGTCAGATACTCATCATGCATGTGCCTCCATTCCAGATAAGCACATTTCAATCTTATCTTCTTCTGCACTGAGCTCAAAGCCTGTGGGTCTGCTTACCCATTGGGCAATTCGTGATCCTCCTAGGTAATCAACCCCTTTGTTTATTGCCTCCTCCAAGCAAGTCTCTTTCATTCCTTCTCAGGGTCTGGTACCAATCCCTTTGATTACATCAAGTGAACCATTACCATGGCTTTTGCAAGGCTGTCAGGCCCTGCCAAGTTGAGCAAATCCAGCTGCTTGTGAGTCTTTTGGGGAGTTTTAGCAGTTAACACTTTCCAATCACAAGAGCCTCTAGCTGGGCCCACGTAAAGTTTAAGACCAGAGGTCACAGCTGGGTACAGGCAGATGGAGGAGGACAAGGAGACAACAAGATGTCCAGCGAGGCAGTTGCCATAGACCAGGAGCAGTCTAATCCTTCTCAAATTTTTGTCAGGCTAAAGGAGAATTTTAAGAAGGGGTTTGAAGGAAAATAGGCAGCTTTGGGGAAGAGAGTCGCTCTGTCTAAACAAGTGTGAGACAGCTTGGGGGAAAGCGTGAAGGCCTTTGAATTGAAATCCAATCAATGCATGGAAGGCTGATCTAAGGTGGGAGCTGATCCTCCAGTGCTGAATGAGGGATAACAAGAAGAGGGGCTATGGGCTGGGAAAGGGAAGTCAAACACCTTCTGTTGGGTAAATGGCACGTAGAGGGGGAGCTAGGAAAATGCTCTTTGCTGCTGCTTTCTAAATGAGCACGTGCAGGGCAAGGTTGCAGCAAGGATGCATTGGTCCCAGCCAGGGAAAAGGGTGCTGCACTTACTAAATAGTGAGATGAGATGCAAACCAGCTGTGTGTTTGGACAGGGAAAGCCCCATCTAAGAAGCTGTAGAGAAAGAGTTTGCAAGTCCTGGGCACAACCCAGATACGAGGATCGAGAGAGGAGTCCAGGTAGAGCAGGGGTGGGCAAGTATTTGGGCTGGAGGGCCATGTAAGAAGTTTCCATGAGCTTCTGTAGGGGCCCCGATCTGCTCCCCGTACACCGCTGCAACAAGCACCGGTTCCATGGACTGAGGCATGCAGGGAGCAGATCTGCCCCAGGGCCTGGCCCTGCACTGTCACCACCCCACGATCCTGGTCCCCACCTGCCTGTCCCTCTCCCAGGTTCTGGGCCTGAAGGACCGGCATGATCATGGTGGTGCCCGTGTTGATTTGAGAAGGGACATCTTAGAAAATGAGGGGTCTCAGGAGCTCACATCTAGGCAGTCTGGGGAAACAGATTAGGATAAGATAGCAAGACAAGGTCCCAGACACTGAGGTTCTTACTCAGGCGGGCATTTCAAGCATCTGCCCTCTGCTGATGAAATCACAGGTGAGATGGGCATGCCCTGTCACCGGGAAGTCAGATGAGCGACTGCCAAAGAACTTTTCCGGTGAACTAAAGGAGGGAAAGCGCTCTCAGGGAACTCGGAGGAAACACTTCAAGGACTCCCTCAAGTCATCCTAGAAACATTTCAACATTGACCCAAAGTCCTGGGAAGATCTCGCATGCGATCGTTCTACCTGGCGAAGCCTCGTCTATACTGGAGCTACCGTCTAGCGGAGAAGAACTGCTGAGGCAGAGCAGAAGTGCCAACAGCGCAAATCTCACAACAGCAGCACGTCCGCTGTTGATCAAGCAATCCAAGGTGGCATCTCTTGCTCAGTGTGCCGTAGACAGTTCAAAGCACAAATCGGCCTGATTGGCCAGTCCCGCGTTCACAGAAACCAAACCAACCAGTCATGTCATGGTCACCTTTGAATTCAAAGGACAAACAGCAAGAAGAGGTAACCCATTCCAGTGCTTCAGCACCCTCCTAGTGAAATTTTTTTCCTAATATCCAACCTAAACCTCCCTTGCTGCAACTTGAGACCATCGCTGCTCGTTCTGTTATCTGCCCCCACTGAGAACAGTCCAGCTCCATACTTTTTTCAACTATCCTTCAGGTAGTTGAAGGCTGCTATCTCTTCTGCAGACTAAATAAGCCCAGTTCCCCCAGCCTCTCCTCACTAGTCATGTCCCCCAGCCTCATCACCGTTTTCGTTACCCACCACTGGCCTCTCTTCAATTTGTCCACATCCTTTCTGTAGTGGGGGGCCCAAAACTGAATATAGTACTATAAACTAAGTTATTACTTCTATTACTATCTGCTATTACTATCTACCATCTGTTAGTACTATCTGCTGGCAACACACCAATGCGCTCCCAGTATGCCATTAGCCTTCTTGACAACAAGGGCACCCTGTTGGCTTATACCCAGTTTATTGTCCACTGTCACCCCCAGGTCCTTTTCTGCAGAGCTGCTTCCCAGCTAGTTGTCCCCCAGCCTGTACTGGTGCATGGGATTGTTTTGTCCTAAGTGCAGGACTTTGCACTTGTCCTTGTTGAACCTCAGGAGATTTCTTGAGTTTCAACAAGGTTTTTGAGGTTTCTTGGTCTAGTTCTCCAATTTGTCTAGGTGACTCTGAATCCTTACCCTACCCTCTAGCATATCTACTACTCCCCCTCGCTTGGTGTCATCTGCCAACTTGCTGAGGATGCAATCCATCCAATCTTCCAGCTCTTTAATGAAGATATTGGGGGAAAAAACGGTCCTGGGACTGACCACTGGGGCACTGCATTTGCACTGGCTGCCAGCTAGACATCAAGCCACTGATTGCTACCTGTTGAGCCCAACGATCCAGGGCTCTGTCCACTTTACAGTCCATTCATCCAGCCCAGACTTCCTCAGCTTGCTTGCAAGGATGCTGTGGGAAACGGTACCAAAAGCCGTGCTAAAGTCAAGGTACATCGTGCTTTCCCTGCATCCTCAGAGCCACCTATGTCATCACAGAAGGCAACTGGGTTGGTCAGGCATGCCTTGCCCTTGGTGAATCCATGCTGACTGTTTCTAATCACCCTTTTCTCCTCTGAGTGCTTAGCAATGTGTTCCTTGAGGACCTGCTTGAGGAGATGGCTGAGAGTTCTGGTTTCAGAGAGACGGAGCGAGGTCTGTGTTTGGCCTGAAGGAGGCAAACCTGCGATCCAGAATCAGGATACAGTTCTGTGAAAGTGATGACAAAAGCCATTTTGCAACCCATGTAGTCTGGGACTCTGGTTAAAGCCGAAGCCTTGTAAACGGTGCTGTTGGGGTGGGAGTTAACACTTAAGATGGATCCATGTGGTTAAGCGGTGGGACAGGCTGCCTAGAGAGGTTGGACAATCTTCATCCCTGGAAATTTTCAAGAGTGGGTTAGTCACCCACCTGGCTGGAGCAGTTTAGTCAGGGATGATCCTGCCCGTAGCTGTGTGGGGCTGACCTAAATGATCTTGTGAGGTCCCTTCTAGCCCTGCTGCTCTATGGACCTGTCATTTGGCACCTGGGACACAGTGGGTACCCAAAGTGGCATCAGTTTAAGTGCTGCCCTTCCCACAAGCTTGTGCAATTGCTGTGAAGAGTCAGGGCCTGTTGGGGTGTGTGGCTGTCCCCCCTATTGAGAGAGGAGGATGGGCCTTTGGATGGTGGGGGACCTTTTCTTATATGTGCTCTGCCCAGCCCAAGAAGCCAGCAGATGAAATGGGGCAGAGGCTGAAGGGCTTTTATTTGGGCTTCAGGAAGGCAGTAACAGGCTCATCTGTAATCTCTTCGTGCTCATTAAATCCATCATGAGGATATTGGAAGTGTGTTTGGACTTGCCTGAATTGCAAAAATGCACAACCTCCAACAGCCAGCCAGCCTGCCAGCTGACAAGATTGACTGCGGGCCCAGAGTGTAGGGCAACAGCTACCCTTTAAGCAAATGCTTGCTGGAGCAGATTAAAATGCAGGAAACAGTTTGCATCCCCATGTGTCCGCATTTGACTAGTCTGTTAGCGCTGACGCATGCGTGTAACATGATAAAGTAGGTGGGGAAGAGCCCCTCTGGAAGAAGAGGAAGGGCCGAGGATGGTAGAACTGTGTAATTCGAGGGTGGGTTGTTTTCAAAACCCTTGTCCAAAACTACTTCTGAGAACTCCTTGTGCAGCACCAGCAATGTGCTTTTTACAGAGGAGTGGTAAAGATCAGGGCTCTCCCTGTCCACTGCCTTGCAGCATGGCTGCTCCTTTAGTCTGGCTGGAAGGTGCCACCAGCTCAGGATGGTATTGATTCATGTCCCCCGCAACACTGGGCTCCATTCACAGAAGCATCAGCAAGTGTCCAAGTTCCCAAGAGCCGTGCTTCTGCAAGGGTGTGATCCAAAGCCAGGAGACTTCTCCTGTAAAGCTGATGTAAAGTGCAATCCGAGTCGGGTGTTGTCAGACCTTGACTGCGCTTCTGTCCTCATCCAGGCACTGGGACGTCCTGCGGACAGCCGGCAAGGCAGGGAGGAGCTCCGCGGCCGGAGATCACCTCTTGCAGCAGGGGGACACAGCGGTGCTGCGGATCCTGGAGGCTTTGGTGCAGAGCCTGCCGCACCTGGTGCTGCAGACGTATGTCTGTGCCGCTGTGGAACCGGCAGGCCTCGTCCCAGGTCGGTGTGTGCAAAGGCTGCATGGCCCATCCCCCACAAAGGTGTCCCGTGGTTCTTCCATTTTCCTATTGCGGTCCCCACAATGGACATAGTCCTGCCAGCAGTCACCCCCCCAAAGACTGCCTGGCTATCATTCAGTGTCTCCTCTCCTCAGTAAGGCCCAGCTCTTGTCTGAGCAGGTAGCATGGTACCTGGGAAGGGATCTGGGGCCCCAGTGGTGTCAGTGGACCGAGCCTCCAGCCTCCTGGAGCTGGCCTGCTGCTTGCTGAGGGAATCCCTGGGTCTGCTGGGGACCTTCGTGGCTTAGGGACTGACCATGGAGTCCAATTTCTAGAACTGTGGCCATTCGTTATAGTCCCTGATGGGCAAGTCGGCCCTTCCTGCAGTGAATACAGCGCTGCCTTCCACAGTTTGGGAGCCGCCAGCCAAAGTACAGGGAGGGGATCAGGAGCGTTTCATTTCTTTGGCCGACCACCTAAAAACTTATGTGTGCAATGACAGTCCACCTAAAAGCCCCGCAAGCCAAAATGAGCCCACTGGAGAGTGCATTGTAGCTGAGGCTGCTTGATTTTCCAAGGGATTGAACAAGCGTGAGGACTTGATGGCTGTGATGCTCAGGATGCAGTATCTGTTGACCTCAAAGAGCTTCCCAAAGGAGGTGAAGTCTGTTTTTTTCTGACAGGGAAACCAAGGCACAGAAGGGTTGTGACATGTCTGAGGTCACAGTGCAAGTCCCTCCAGAGCCACTTTCTCTGGTCCTCCACAGTAGGAGATGCCGTAGCTCAGTGGCTCGGCCCTTCCCTTTTAAAAGTCCCAAGGGTCTCAGGTCCTAATCTTGGCAGCCCAGAGTCCCTCCAGACTGGAAGCAGAGCTGAAGTGTGGGGGCAGACAACTTGGCTGCCCCAGCTGTCCATCTGGCATTTACCACAAGCACCAAGCTCTCCACTGCACACACCAAGGGTCTCTCTATCATCCTATCCTATCTGTTAATTGAGAGGGTCTCTTTATCATCTCCAGTGCATAAGGGATCTTACTAGAAAGCTCTTCTGGGTCAGCTGAGGCTTATGAGTTTTTCAGAGCATGTCGATAAATCCACGTGCTACATCAGGGGCCAAAACACCCCAATCTCGACCCATACCTCAGCTTAGTGTGCCAGAGGCAGACGGTGGGGGAGCCATGAGGGGCCCAATCCTCGTTGCTGGTAGCGGGTGCATACACGCCTCTGAGTGGACGGTAGGGAAGGGGCCAGGGTTGTCCTGCAGCGGCCCCTTCCCCACTGTGTGCCCCATGGCATGCATGCAGCTGCCACTGCCATGGAGCCCAGCCAGGGCTCTGGAGCCCAGTGCAGCTGTTCGCAGCTTCCCAGCTGCCTGCCACAGCCAACCCAGGCTCTGGGCAGCAGCAGCAGGCAGCCAGGAGGCTGCAGACAGCTGCATTGGGGTCTGGAGCCCTGGCACCGGTGACCGTGGTGGCTGCACGTGCACCTCGGGGCTCATGGCTGACAAGGGACTGGGGTTGCACTGCCCCGGCCCCTTCCTGGCCATACGACGTGAGGCACATGCGCAGCTACCGCTGGCACAGAGTCCAGCCAGGGTTTTGGATGCTGGTGCAGCTGTTTGCGGCCTCCCAGCTGCCTGCCGTGTCCAGCCTAGGCTCTGGGCAGCTGCTGCTGGCCACAGAGCCCCGGCTGCTTGCAGCAGAGCTTGTAGCCTCCCCACTGCCTGCTGTGATCAACCTGGGTTCTGTGGCCGGCGGCAGCTGCCCAAAGCCTGGGCTGGCTGTGACGTGCAGAGCAAAATGGCCTTGTGTGCCATGCTCTGGTACGCAGGCCAGGAATTGCTGACCCCTGTTCTACATGTTCGCTACAGCTTCTGAATCAGAACTTCCTAGACCTTAAATGCTGGAGGCTGCAAGTAGGAGAGGAACGGGGGAAAAGACCCTGGTCGTACCCTGTTCACTCTCCCTTACAGCTTCGCTTTCTGCCAGTGTGTGACGTAGGAGACTGGGCAAGATGGACCTATGGTCTGGCCCCAGTAAGTATCAGTTCTTACGTAAAGTCTGTTGCAAAGAATGCAAGGTGTATGGACACCTAATAAGATGGAGAAAGCTGGAAGGAGAGAAAATGGGGCAGAGTTTATAGTGGCAAACAGCAGCAGTTCAGCAGAGGAGTGTTTGGTGGAATAGCTCAGCTGGAGGGCAAGCCATGGGCACTAGGGGCTGCATATCAGAAGTACTGGATCCATCATGGGGCTCTTTTCTCAGTGCCTCCCTTGCTTTCCTTTGTAGGCATCAGTGCTGGACTGTCCCTGCTCTCCCTGTCCTGGGCACTGGTCTCTTATAGTCGCTTTGCATGCCTGATGAAACCCGGACATCTCTACATGCCAGCGGCTGCCCTCCTGTGTCAGCTTTTGTGGAGGATGGGGATGCTGGGGACCCGGGTCATGGCTCTGGCTCTGTTTGCAAGAGTGTATCCTATCTGGGTTTTTGCCATTGCAGGTAAGATGAGATTTTCCTGTCGGGACCTGTGCAGGTAATATTCTCCTGTGTCTGCCAGGAGGGCTGAATTCTCCTGTCATCCACCTACGCAGGGTTGCATCAACCTAGGACTGGAAGGAATTGGTGAAAAGATACTCAGAGGCTTCTAAAAGGAGGACCTTGTCCTGTACTACACAGGAAGGCAAAAACCCTGACAGACTTAAGGGGGAAAATTCCTTCTTGCCCCCAAATTTGGGATCGATATGACCCTGAGCAGAAGAGCAAGACCCTCCAGCCACTGAGTTTTCTAAGTGCCAGCAGAAGCTTCAGTGCACCCCGGTTCAACCTTGCTGCTTAAGCTGTGCCCAGTGCCCCAGTATGGCAGAGGAAAATCAAGCCTTCCATAGCCCAGCAGTTTTCCGGAGGCGGGTCAGTGAACTTGAGGTTCATCCCTTCTTTCTGGTAAATGCACAGCTTTTGAAAGGTGTTGGTTGACCCACCCTGACTTCTGCAGCATAACCCGGGCCTGATTTTCCTTATGTTGGCTCATAGAAAATGGCACATGGAAGAGAGTCTGTTCATTTGGGCATTGATTCGTGTTACTTGGTACAGGAGCATCTACCAGCTGGTCCCCTACCCAGTGCTAATTTGACTTCTGTCCTTTGCTCTCCTCTCCCAGGTGCTCACTGGCTAGTGATGTCTTTCTGGGTGGTGGCTCAGCAGACAGACATCATCGCAAGTCCCACTCGGTGGAGACTGTTTAACTGCCTGGTAGGAGCCACGTATATCTTCTGCTACATTAACTTCCGGGACGGCCCCTCCAGGTACAGGGTGGCTGTGTTTTATGCGGTAAGTGCTCTGACACCCCGGCTCTCGTGTTACTAGCAAAGGAGCAACAGAAACCATAAAGGACTAATAAACTGTTAAGACCCGTGACGACTTCTGGGTGCCCTGTAACATGCCTATATAGTCAGGGTTTATTAAACTATATAGGAAAGGTCTAGCAGACCTATTCAAAGGGCTTCAATCTGTGACCTTTCCATAGTGCTTCAGAATAAATGTTCTCTCATCTCTGAGTCCTAATAGTGAGGTTCCCTGGGGCAGATGTTCTTTGCTGTGCTTTGAGACAATCAGCTTTTGCCCTGAGGTGTGAGATTTGATTGTCCTTATTTTTAGCCTGTGAAGCTACATTTTATGATGGCAGCTTCATCTTCCCTGCTGCCAGAGCAGATAACACCTGCCACAGCATCCAGCCAAGGAGCAGAAGCAGCAGAGTAATTATGCTGGCAGAAGGGAGGGCTCTACGGCTGTCGAGGTACTTTGCGTGGAGATGCACTCCGTTGCCCTGGCAGAACTGCAAGTTTGCTGGTGAAATTTTATAGGACAGACCAGGCCTCCATCTTCTGAGAACTTCCTTAAGCCCTCTCTCTGTCGCAAAGCTAGAAACCTCCACTTCTCATCTCTGTCCAGACAAAAGGAAGAAGTATCTTCTCCCAGTTCAAACCAAGTGTCACAAGGTGCCTTACCCTAGGAGAGGACCATTAAGTTATAATGACCCTCTATTGTCAGTAGTCATCAGCACAACTTTGTCTAGTTTTGGGCACTGCACTTCAAGAAGGACGGAATTGGAAAGAGTGCAGCAGAGAGAAGCAAGAAAGATTAAAAGTCTGGGAAACATGACCGACAAGGAAAGGTTGGAAGAATGGGATTATTCAGTCTGGAGCACAGAAGACTGAGGGAGGGTTCGATAAGTCTTCACATTCCTGAAGGGTGATAGTAAAGCCGCTGATAACAGGTTATTCTCTGTGGCTTCAGGGGACAGGACGAGAAGCAATGGCTTTAACCCAAAGCAAGGGAAATTTAGGTTGAATATTAGAAAGGACTTTCTAGGGAGGTGGTTAAACATTGGGACAGGCTACCAGAGAGATGGTGGAATGGAGACTGGACATTTCCAAATCCTTGGAAATTTTTAAGGGCAGCTTCGACAAAGAATTGACTTGGTTGGTTTCCCTAAGGATGATCCTGCCTTGAGCTGACCTGCTGCAGTCCCTTCCAGCCCTACTCTTCTAGTTTGGCAGATGGTTTGCATCACTGGAAGCTTCAGAGTAAGTGAATGCACATGGACAGAGGCATCGATAAAGAAAATCACCTAATAACTTACTGTCATCAAACAAAAATAGCAAACGGTACTGGCGGACTCCTCAGATCATCACGATGCTCTTGCAGAAATCTCCCTTTTTAGGAACTACGAAGAGGAAGTGAATTTGCTGCTGATGCAAGGGGCTGGCTGGCAGCTCCGGGGAGCTCATTCCAAATGCAGTAACAGCTATTTCCTTTTTGAGAAGTGCGTGTCATGGCTGGCACTGTTGTCTCTGCTGCTGGTCCCAGCTCTGCACTTATGCCCATGCACTGCTGGACCAGGGATGCCACACACGCTGTCACGTGTTTTTATGAGCCACGTTTTGGTTCCATTCAAAACTCGCGTGGGGAGGAGACGAAAGCGGGTGGAAGGGGTTCAAACTCAGCAGGCAAATCCAGACCTTTGCATGTGCTGTGTAACCTGTGCCGTGTTGGAAGGGTGTCTGCAACCCGCAAATGGGGGGCAGTTCTGTCGTGATGACTCTCTTTACTCTCCCCAACAGATCATGCTGGTTGAAAACATCCTCCTCTTGTTGGTGGCTACAGACCTGCAGGGCGCACTGTGGAGTAGCCTGTGCCAGGCTGGGGTTGTCCTGTCGGGATTCGTTATCGGTAAGATCTTTTGCTTTCTCATGCTCTGAATCACTGCCTCTCTGGGCAGTTGGGTATGTGGTGGCAAGAGTGGTTGAAAAACCCCAGGAGTAGAAACACTATTGCTGACCCTCGGCATCCTCTCCCAGGAGCGGGTGTTTAGTTTGGTTTGTTTCCTTAAAGCTCTAGATCCTGGGTTCATCTGATTACCTGAACTCAGTGTCTGCTTTCTTCCTGTTAACTTATTTTCTGAGCCCTTGTGTCTGCACAGAGATCTTGGAAAAGGGAAACCCAAGTATGACCTAACAGCTCCGAGCAAGAGACAAAGAAGCTTGTTTTAAAATCTCGTCCTTTATTTTAAGTCAGTCTCATGACTTTGGGGGCCTGACCCCTGACTTCTGAGGTCGGCAGTGCTCTAACATGGGCACGGTTCCTCATAGGACGTCTTCTGGTTTGGCACCTGTCAAAGAATTGAGGAGGGCTCTAAAAGATGAGCTCCTTCCTTTGGGGCAAAAGCCTCCTTGTTCCTGTCCCTCCGTGTGAGGGTGGAGGGAGAATGGGGAAGCAGCTTTCTCCACCCCTGGAAGACCCACTGTGGGCAAACTTTAGGACCCCAGTCTCGGACAGAGGCAGGACAGGGCAGAGCTAAGCAGCGTGACTGCGATTCTGTCTGCTGGCCCCACTGCAAAGAGATGAGCAGCTAACACTACCAATGCCTCACTCCCTTCATACCCACCCCGGGAGGGCCCAGCTGCTGCAGACAAAGTGGGGCAGAGAAGCCACACCTCATGATTGTCCTTGTACCCATGGGGTTGCCCTTTCCTCTCCATGCTGCCCTTTGCAGAGTTGCTAGCTGTCATTTTTCCTGCCCTTCAGGTTGGCACACCATTTCCATGGCAGGGGGATGCTACACTTAGCTGCTCATGTCCTGAAACCCCTGTCTGTCCTGCTGGTCGGTATGGTCTCGTTGTTTTCTTGATCTCTGCCATGTCTCTGCATCCAGGTCTTGTCCTGTACTCAATCTTCAAGTTTTTCTGGGGTGAGGCCATCATTTTGTCCCATGTCTAGTGTCTGGCATGGGGTTGTCTGGCCCCCGAGCAAGGTGCTGCAATCAGTCTGATACTACTGCTGACTGACCAGTTGGGTTGAAGCCCCAAGATGGATTATGTCCACAGGTTCTCTGCAACCGTATTGTATCTGGACACTGGCATGTAAGGAAGGCAACCACATCAGGTCCCTTTGATTAACTAAATTTGCAAAGCAAACACTGTCCCAGCACTTTGCGCAGTTGTGTTCATCAGCACTGGCGCTTCTGCTCGGATGCCATGCATTGTCCACGTTTCTCCCTCTCTTGCGCTGTGTGCTATGCAGAGACGTCAGTAAGCCTGTCATCCTGCACCTCTGCTCTTTTTCAGGCTGTGCAGCACTGGTCATTTACTATGGCCTGCTCCACCCCAAGTCGACGGAGATCTGGCAGAGAGCCCTGAAGACATCCTGCGGCATCATGGCTGCTCGAGGGAATGGGCCAGAAGGATCCTCTTTGCCATCCAGAAGCCAAGCGGGAGGGCGCTTTGCATTTCCAGGCCTGGAAGATGTGGACTCCTCAACAGTGGTACCTGCCTGGTCTGCACCCGGCGTGCAGGGCGACTCCTCGCTGGGAGAGCCCGGAGGCCAGACTGCCCTGAAGAACCACTGGGCCGACCACCACCACTGGCTGCTGGTGAAGCTGGCTTTGAAGACCGGAGACGTGTCCAAGATCAATGCTGCTTTCGGAGATGGGGGCATTGGGGAGGTTTATCCTGTAGGTGGGGTGGTGAGTCAGTACCCTGACGCCGAGGCTGGGAGATGGCCTGTTACTCCTAAACCCCGAGCGGGGAAAGACAAGCAGCCAGTAGCTGAGAATGGAGCTGGGGAAGGCTTGAGCAGGAAAGAGGAGACTTCTTACGTGACTTTGGCCAGCAGAAAGCCTGGTAGTTGTACTTCCGTAAGAACAGCACAAGAGGCAGCACCATCCGGCCTTGTGGCATCCAGGGGGAAACATGATGTTCAGAGCAGCCAAGAGAGAGACAACTCCGATTCATGCCTTGGAGAGAGCAGTGCCAGAGGGGACCCAGGCTTGTTGCCCCCCAGCCACCTCCCAGCAGGAGCAGCCCAGGCACACGAGGGCTCCACCGTGTACTTCAGTGCCGATACAGGCAGCATCGCGCCTGCTAGCACAAGAAGTCATGCATGCAGCGACTCTGCCAAGGGCCTCACAGAGCTGGAAGTGGGTGGCAAGCCTGTACTGGCTAACCTGGCAGGTGAAAGAGAGGACTTCCCAGTTCTCGTGGCTAACATCAGCCCCATACTGGCCACAGGCCCACATAGCCATCTGCAGAGCCCTTCCTCCCCATGCTTTGCCAGTCCCTGCAGTACCTCCTGTCCCCCTGAGGAAACTTCAGAGCATGAAGGAGCCCTGGGGGCACCGTGTCCCCACTGGGACACCCTGTCTGTTGGGATATGGGTGGCAATGGCGAAAAGGAAGCTGAGGCCAGCTGAGGAGCCATGCTTCACATCCACCCCCAAGTCTCACCCCACAGGGCAGGACTGCAGGTAGAGGGAGACAGTGGAGGGGATGAAGCTTTCTGCAGCACTGGAGTGAGGCTGTGCAATGCCCACCTGGTGCTGTCTCTTTGGTGTCCAGCTGAGTATTAATAACCTACCCTTATACCACCCACAGACTTGCACGGTTCTTGTCTCTGGGCTCTGGCCCTTCCTGCGGTGGGCCTGTCATTAGATTTCCCCTCCTTCCTTTCTGCCATGCCAGATAACTTTGCTGCTGGGCTATCTCCTGACACTCAGGCTCCAACCTTGGTACGCGTTTCTCTCTTTGACAGACAGGCATTGGGCATCACAGCAAAATTAGACTGCGGGAGAGCCTCCTGTCAGCCACGCTCCACACCTCTTGTCTCATGGAGGTGGCCCACCAGTTGTGATAGTATTTCGTACCTTGGGGATGCCAGCGGTAAGATGGGAGGTCAGTTAGCAGGACTGATGTGTTATGCAAGGGAATCCTCTGCAGGAGGCAATGAAGGAGGTGACCCAGCAATGAGATGCAGGCCCTTCCATGGCACAACATAAAGAAACGAGAGGATGAATTGTCCTCCCTACTTTCAGCTGTCTGTTGGAGCTGGCTCCAAGTAGCTGTTGCTCTTGGTCATCTCCTTTCAGGGACAGTCATCAGAAAGAACCAGATGGGCTGTAGAGAGACAGTATGAACCAGTGGATGGAGCAGGAGGCAGGACAGCTGGGTTCTTGTCACTGCTCCCCCCACCACCAGCCTACCAGGTCAAGTCGGGCAAGTCACCTTGCCACTTTTGTGCCTCAGTAGCCCCATTTTACAGATGGGGAAGCTGGCCTTCACTGCCTTTTCCTCAAGTGCCTTTAGCTCAGTTGATTCACAAGGCTGTAAGAGAGCTAGTTTTTCATAGATGTTTAGGATTGGAAGGGACCTTGCGGTGATAAACTGTAGTGGCAGGAAATCCTGCGGTAACCGAGCTAGACCACGGGCTCCTAGTTCTCACCCTGGAGCATTGTCCCACAGATGACTCTTGCACAGCAAGAGCTGTATTTTTTTCGAGAATGGCTAATAGGTTTTGGTGTCATGTTGAACCTTGGTGCCCAGCAAAGCGGTCTCCTTGAGGTGGGTGCTCTGCACTTCCTAAAGATGTAGGCCCCTTGAAGGCATCTCAGGTTGAGAACGCCAAGGCCCCCCAAATTCACTAGATGCTGCAGAAGAGTTAAGCCCAGTGCCTTTAAGTTAGAGCAGATATTTTTAATGTGGGAGCTGCCTCCAGATGGAGGGTGTGGGGATGGCGTGCTGTTGCCAGTGGGACTGCTAATGCCAGGGGGCGACCGCCTGGCTTCGGCTTCCAGGACAGACTGTATTCAGCAGTAGTATTGACACTCCTTTGCTGTGTCCTACCTCTGTTGCCTGCCACCCGGAGAAGTGCAGCCTTTTATTTTTTCCCTATAAAGCCCAATGTTGCCTATTTATTAACTTATTTAGATGTTAAGCTTATTAAGCGACTAAAGGAGGTTGCCTTTTGTGTATCCCTTACAAGAGCGTGGAAGGTGTCACTCAGCAGCCATCCTTCCAGATGGGTCTGGTACCAGCTGTTTGCTGGTTCCCAGTCCAGAGATGCTGCTGTTGCCTGGTTCTCCTTGCTGTCTAAGTGGGTAGCTATGCTGCTTCCAGGGCACTCATGGGAGTGCCATTTGCAAATCATGCACTGTCTTCAAACGAACGCCCTGAGGGTTGCCTTTCCTTTAGCAGAAGCCCTCTGCTTTGCACCTGCGTGTCCTCCCATCCAATAAAACAATCGCCAGACATGTGGAGCTGGCTAAAGAGTGGGATAAGGAGGACAGGCATGAAGTTGAGGCATGGACAAGGAATCCTGACTGCCTTTGCTCTCTGTTAATTTAACCCATTTTAATCTGAGTTGATTTGTTTTGGACATGAACCCTCTGGGCTTGTTTCCAAAGGCCAAGGCTCCTGTATTGCATTTGCATACTAGTGTCACACTGAACTTAATTTTAACACAACTAACTATACTGTGCTACTTTTTACAGCGTTTGGATGGTACTCAGCATGGAAAGAATTGGTTCCACTGCTGTCACTCTCTGCAGTGTAGCCAAAAGTGCCACGTGGAGCCATTGGTCAAGTTTTGTAAGCTTTTACCATTGGGCGTATCTTGGACAAGCTGCTCGTGTCTGAGACGCTGTTTTTAAAAACTACTAAAAGCTCCCTACATGTGTCTGTGGGTTTTTTTAAATGCATCATGTGCACATGCATCGGTGGATATTCCAGGGATAAAAGGCAAATGTACCAACACCCCTTCAAAAATAATGATAAGCAAAGCCTTAGACCCCATTCACAAGCAAACTACTACTTCATTTCAAACAAAGCAGGGCAACAGCAGCTAAGCCCATCTATAATGCAAAGACCACTGTGTTTTCTATTTTTTGTGCCATACCAGACTAAAGACACCTACCCAGTGTAGCCAGTAATCCTGTCTAGCTTAGTTTACCCATAGGATCTCTGCTTTTGGGTTCAATTTTATTTCATCCGTGGGTTCTTTGATTTGGTTTGGGCTTTTTTTCTTGTGGGGTGTTTTTGGGGGCTTTGTTTTGCTTTAAATCCTGGCTGATTTTAATAATTGCCCACCAGGGAAACCTCCCTTGCTTTGCTTTTTTGAACCGCCACGGTTTCTTCACGGATGATTGCTGCTGGAAGGGGAACTGTGGAAGTATCTTCAGCAAAGGGTCAGCATGGCGGAGAGAAGTGGGAAGTTTGCCAGGTCCATCACCTGCATACCACAACCTCCCCTGGCCAAAAAGGAGAGTGAAATGGGGGCGGTGAGAAACGGGCTTCTCCTGCACAGCTCAGTAGTGCACAAGGATCAGGACCCAGGCTTGTGCTCCTCGCTTCAGCAGCATTTTGCCGGCTGCATGCTAACACGAAGCAACAGGTGCTAGGGTCTGCGTGAGAACGTGGGGCGGTTGGCGAAGAGAAGGGAAGGCCTAATCTCTCTCTACTGTGTGTAGTAATATCAGTCTCTGATAGTTATGCGGTACCACAATGCAGATGAAGATCTCTCAGATGAAAAGTGCGATGCTTTAAAAATGCAGCCAGATACACACACGCATGAACAAGGTTGGCCTGTTACATGACAAGTGGAACTGGCTCTTTATGCAGAAGGCGAGTCCCTATGTGGTGTTGAAATATTGCCCAAGTGAGGGAAGCTGGAGGCCATCTCGCTTCCCAATTTGTTCTGTTGCATCTAAATATGGCAGCAATTGGCTCTTTCATGCCATGCAGCTGGCCGCCCCCAAATGAGTATGAGCTGGTTTCATCTCACTCCCTTTCACCAGTCCAGTGTCTCCCTGCGCTGGGTTCACAATGTCCGTGCACTGGGGGCGTGAATCAGAGCGTGCTCTGGACTTATAGGTCTTATGCCTCGGCTGTCTTCACATAAGCACTTTGCCATTGTCAAGCAGGACTCGTGGTAGAGGTGATACCTTTTATTAGACCAACTCGATTTGCCTGGGTACTTTGCCATTGTCATGCGATTACTCTGTAGCATCTCCTGATGTCAGGAATTGCTGTCATCTCTGGTGTGCACGTGATGAGCAGTGAAACAGCTGAGATGCCCCTGGGACTCAGGTGTGACAATGCTGAGTGTTTCTGGCTCTAGGAAGAGAATTCACAAACCCAAGCTGGCGCCTGAGCCCCCTGCGCTCCAAGTGGGGAAAGGTTGGTGCCTAGGATTGGGTGAAACACCATGCTGAAGACCGGGTGCCAGGACCACCTGGCATAGCTGGTGGGACATGCTTCAGTGAGGTGTGTCTGATAATCTCACACTTTGGATGCACTTAAGGGCCACCCTGAATTGGCACATACAGGTGATGATCAGACCTAATACACCTACGCTCTCGGTGCTCAGAAGATGGATAGCCCTGTCCTACGTGAACCTGTGTTTCACAGGCCAACACCTCCACCTCATCTTGGGGGACCAAGTTATCCCCTCGTGCACAGTCGTGCTCTGCCTCCTGCTAGCAAACCTTGAATTCGAGGCTGCATGGTGGCCCGACTTTAGCAGGAGGTTTCCCCACTTAGCCTTGCCTCTAGCCTGGTGGCGAGGGCATTTTCCAGAGAGATGGGCTTGAATCCTTCAGGCTGAGAGCCTGTAACCCAGGTCTCACACTTGGGTAAGTGCTCAAACCTCTGGGCTATTTTATTAGCAATAAGGCAGCACCAATACTTGCTCCTTCTTTGCCAGCCATGGCTTCAAAGGCTGAGCTGTTTTCAGTTCGTTTAAAAATAAGCAGGTCTCTTCTTTCGGGAAGGGGTCCTGGACGGGGGACTGCAAGGGGCTGGAGATGGCTCCCTGCAGCCCTGAGTGAGCAGCCTACATTCAAAAGCCATGCGGGACTGAGGACTTTCCCCTGTTCTCAGTTCATAGCTACATCTGCCTGGTGACCAAGAATGAGGACCTTCTCCATATGCCCGTGTCCTCAGGCCTCGTGCTAAAGGCCTTGCTCTTAGCATCATTGGGAAACAGGGCAGGAAGGGACCCGCACAAGGTCATCTAGTTCAGCCCCCTGCTCTGGGCAGGATCATCCCAGCCAAGTGTGTCTAACAAAAATTTCCAGAGGTTCCTCTTCAATATTTCTAGGCAGCCTGTCCCAAAGTCTGGCCACCCTGATCGTCTGAAAGTCCCTCCTGATCTCCAACCTCCATTTCCTGCTGCAGCTTGAGGTCAGTTCCTAGTCCTGTCCCCTACAGCCACACAGAAAAGCCTGTCTCCATCTTCCCGTTCAGATATTTAGGGTTTGCCAGCAAATGTCCCGTCTTCTCTTCTCCAGACTAAAGAACCCTAGTTCTTTCAGCCCATCTTTATAAATCTTGCTTTCCAGGCCCCTTGCTTCCCAGGCTCTCACTTCCCAGAGTACTGGGTTCTGCAAAATGCCTCCAAGTCAGCATTGGGAGGCCTAGATTCTTTACTCAGACAGGCCCAAAGCCTGATCCTGCCACTCTCTCACTTGGTGAAGAGTAGCTAGGTTTCCATATAGCTGGTAGGATTCACCCCTGCCTTTAAGAGAGTCCTGCAAGCTGCTCCGGCCTGATCCCACTGCCTTATATTATTAGAGATGCTACAGGCACTGGTTGCTTTATGTCTACAGGGTGGGGCTGGAATCAAGAGCATGAAGCTCACCTCCCCTATATAATTTAAAGATAGATCTGAATTACTTACATCGTAGCACCCTGGAGGCTCCATTAATGAGCAGGACTCCATTGTGCTCAGCACTGTGCAGCCACAGACTGAAACAGCTGGGACCTCCCTGTAGATACACGTCTAAGTTAATTCTAAATGGATTTGAAGGACCTTCCAGCTGCTTGTAGCTTTGTCAAGGTCAGGGGCAGAGGCAGGAAAGGGAATTTGGATTATCTGTTGGGCGCAAAATTTTTCGCCTGTCCCTGACATGAACTGGTTGTGTCAGTTTATATCTGCTAGCTTAGGTGGCTTCATAGCTTTAGTACATGGAGCTCCTGGTAGCATCAGTAATGCTTTTATAGCCTGGAGAAATAAACTTCCAGCTGATCATCTTCCTATTTGGTCTTTAAGCATTGATTTTTCCCCCCCTCCCCTACTAGAAATCTAAATGGGGCATGCCTTTCAGCTTTCCACAGGATACAGAGGTGCCAGCTATCATCCTGCCAACTCTGCTGGCTACAGCGTGTTTAAAGAAACACTCCCAAGGAAAAAAAAAACCTGGACCTGATTTTCACTACCAGGTTAAGCTGATAGCACTGCAATTCTCAACCACAGCACCCCTGGGGTGGTTTGAGATACTTTCAAGGGTGCCACGAGTTGCCACGCAATGGTAGTGCTGGTAGGTACGCAAACATGAGTTGCAAGATAAAGCCAAAGGTTTCAAATAGGAACCCATAGCACTACTGTTGTGGTCCAAGTTCTTTGCAATGGAAGAATTGGCTTATTATTTTTCTGCAGTCCAAAATAGTGCAAACGGACAGCTGGCATTTTCCAAGGGGTGCCGTTGGTCCAAGTCTAACAAGGGAGTCCTTTGAGTCTAAAAAGGTTGAGAACCGCTGCCATAGCATTTACCCTCGTTCCGATCAACCAGAGCTAAAGAAATTTTTCATGCCTCCTTTTCTGGGGCCACCAGAGGGAGGCCTGGAGAAAACGTGTTGCATACGCTGCTCAAGAGAGAAGTTCCTGTTACAGACCGGACCTTGCAATGCAGCTGGCACTGGTATGTGATACTGTGGCCAGATGGGAGCCGAGGAAGGTGGACCTTTGCCAAGCCTTAGCAGTGGGTCCAGGACAATATGCTAGAATAATAGTTGCAGCCAGAGTGCTTTGTGGACTTGCTGCTGGAACACAGCACAGGGCGATGGCTACAGAGACGTCCCATGTTCCAGCGCTCGGGTGACACTCCTTGCACTGTACCTAGACTCCAGGCAGCCCCGGGCAAACTTTTAGTATCGGGCCCCCCTTCACCAGAGATAATGATAATAATAATCGGACAACAGGGTGAAAAAAATAAACGTTTTTAGGCCCTCTTTCTGTTCGGTCCCTGGGCGGCTGCCCGGTTCGCCCATGCCCGCATCCGGCCCTGGCAGGGACATGGACACTTAATGCTGTCCATACCTCTCTGCATTTTGTTATGGGGTGGTTTCAGTTTGAAATGACGTTAAAGTAGGGACGGGAAAAGCCTCAGGAGGTTATCTAGTCTAACCCCCTTTCAAGGCCAGATCATTTCTGTCTCAATCTCCTCCAAGTCTTTGTCTAACCTGCTTGTAATAACTTTCACTTATAGAGAAGCTCTTGGGAATCTGTTTTCCAATGATTCACCAGCTCATTGCTAGACCAGTCAGCCTACATCTCCTGTCTTGCAGCTGAAGACCATTGCTTCTCATTCTGTCCCTGGTGCTCCTGCTCTGAGTATGAATCAATTAGGCTGTTTGCCTAGGAAAGCTGCCGTTGATGTGTGCACTCTCCAGGCCCCCTCAACCATTGAGTTGTGCCAGGGCTGCCACCAGTGAGACAGCAGGGCAGCCCTTTTGCACAACACTTGCCATAATAAATGTAATATGAATGCCTAGAGATAGATAAATGGATGTAGGGAAAGATCAAATAGGCACTGGGCCAAATTCTCAGCTGATGCAAATTGGCATTCTCTTTTTTTTTTTGGTAAGAGCTTCACAATAAACCGGTTCCCTCAAATCAGAACGATCCCATCTCAATTCAGCCAAACTGCATGACACTTCCCATGTACTCTCATCTAAACCAGCAGCGCAGGACTGGAGGGAACTTGCATTTTGGCAAGCTGGAGAAAGCAGGGCCAACTACTTGGTAGATCAAGCTGGTGTTTGTTGCACAGCACTGAAATGTCAGCATAAAAAAGGCCATCTTCCATGGAAAGGACATTTCATTTTTGGGAATGGTTCAGGTTTCCCAGGCTGGACTGAGCAAATGGTGTTTTGACTGCTTTCTTTTAAACTGGTTGTTAAAAATCCCTACTTTTTTTCTGGGTTTGGCTTTTTAAGTAAAAAAACTTAGACTTTTTAATGAAAACAACCCCGCTTCTGCTTTCTGACTGTTTCTTGTGAAAGCCAAGTGGTATTCTGACCAGCTATTCATTAAGCATGAGCAGCACCGTACCTGGACTCCTGGCTGCCTTGGGCAAACTTTTAGTATCGGGCTTCCTTTCGCCAGAGATGATGATGATGATAATAATAATAATAATAAATTACCATTTTCAGGCCCCCTTTCAATCTAGGCCACCCGGTTCACCCATGCCTGTGTCCAGCCTTGAGCATGCGAGCTGAATGGCCCAAAGTCTGGGGAAGTTCAGATCTAATGGTCTGACTTGGTCCCACCCCCAGATAGGACGGAGAGTTACCATACCTCTGAGCAGCTTCCTCTGTGGCACCAAGAGGTCACGCAGCCCAAAAGCAAGCCCAGATCCTCCTACATTTCTGCACACCTTAGATTGGCGCTTTATGCCCGTGTCCCCAGAGCTCCCTTCTCAGTGCAAAGAGCATTGTGACATCCCTATCCCCGGGGACTTGGTTCCACTTTGTTTCCCCCACGAGCCGGGCTTGATGGGGTTTTATTTGTTCAAAGTAAACTCTGCCTGGGCCCGCACAGGGCCTGGCTCCCCGGACACGGCCCAGGAATGCTGACGTTTGATCCGAGCTACTGCTTTTCCCGCTGACTCCCTCGCAAGCTCTTTCCACCCCCTCACGTTCCCATCAGGAGGCTTAAAGCAGTACAATGCCAGCAACAGTCCTCGAGCATGGGCCTGATCCAGTGACCTAAGCAGCTGTCTGCATCTCTGCAAACCGTAGCCTTTTGGCTGGTGTAAAAGGGCTGTTCTTGGATCGTCTCTTCCTCCCCTTTAAAGATACCTCGTATAAAGCTCCAGAAACCCAGCCTGAATGCCACCTTCCTTTCATTTCATTTTATTCCTTCCTCTACCTGCTGGCATAAGCAAGCTCTCACCTGCCTTCAGGTGAAATAGGATCCCCCAGCTCCTACCTTAGCAGTCATTTCACTATACTCCCCTGTCATTTAATCCTCCCCCATCTCCTCCGTTGTGACTAGCCTGACTTGGGGCAGGGCACAGATGATGGTAATAAGAGCAATAAGAACAGTATTTCAAGCGCAGCTCTGCCAGAGCCAAAAAGGGGGTCACCCATCTATGCCCTGGCATGACGCCTCCATACGCACAGCCTCAGATGCCAAGGGCCTCTTTTGCTACTATGCGGCTTGTCTAATTCACTGCACCCAGCTGTGGATATGGCCCCCCATCACTACCATAACCAATGGGCTTGCTTTCTTTAATTCATTGCTGCTCACAATACGCTGGGAAGTACAAGGCAGTGCTGTTATCCCCATTATACAGATGAGGAGCAGAGACACTGAGGGAATAATGGCTAGAAGCCCCGAAATGCTTTGTGTGGAAACGAGCAGAAGTCGGGTCTCTCAGTCCAAGCCCATGACTCTGGAGCCCTCTGCTCTGGGGTTGCCCAGCCCCGGAGGTGCTCTGATTACACAAACACTTTCCTTTTCTCTTTGAAGTTCCCCGGCACCTCGAATGGCACTCCTGCCCCTGCCTGGGGCCACCCCAGTCTCTGCAGCCAGGCATCTGAGGTCCACGTGAGGTCCCTCGGGCCGAGGACAGAAGTTACACATTTAAGTTACGCTTTAAGTCATCAGAAACTGGTTGAAACCTGTAACAGAACAGAAGTACAGTGCACAGAAACCGGTTTCAAAATGGCCGAAACCGGTTTAAGATAAACCCATTGAATGTAGGATCAGACTTCACTGATTTGGGTCAAACCAGTTTATGAAATGTCTGCCCCAGACCTCAGGATCCAGAAGCTAAGTTCTCTGTTGACTACTTGCCCTGGTCTGGCAGGCATTTTCTAGACCAGTTCACACAATGCAACCCAGGCCATCATTTGCTTCTGAAAGCTGGCCGGGGAGAGGAAGGGGTGGCCCACCTTTATATCACAGCCCAATGCTTATGGCCCTGTGGGAGACCTGGGTTTAACACTCCCTCTCCACCTGGAGGAATTCAACCCTACCTTTCCCACTTCCTGTTCTTCCAAACTTATGTTTGCCCCCTTCGCCACCAGGCTGGAAGTACGGCAGGGCTGAGGGCACGCTGCACCCTTCTGCTTGAAATTGCCCCCCACCCCCCGAGGCAGAAAAGAATTAAAAATGCAACAGGAAAAGGGTGAGGACAATTTTGTAGCCCTGTGGTTAGAGGAGAAGGGAAACCTGAGTTCAGGTCTCGGGGCCCGGCATGAAATGGCTGTTGGATAAAATACAACCGGGCCAGACCCCAGCACTGTCCTAACAACTCACATCCATTGCTGCCTCTCTCTGCAGCCTAGTGTATCTTGGACTCATCCCTGCCTGGTGCAACAGCTTCTGCTGGAGAGCATTTCCTACTCTAGCCTGTACCTGGCAGATAAAATGCTTGGGAGGGAGATGGGGGATTTGAGCCCCCGGAGGGAATCAAGAAGTGTAGGTCTCTCATTTCTTAGGTGCAAGTCGTGATTGCAAGGCTGCCCTGCGAAGGGGAAAAATGTGAGCCCTGCTTCATTTTTGGAAAGAAAAGGCGAAGGCCTCTGCTTTGCAGAGAAGGGCCAGGGCTGTGGTTCCCATGTGGACAGAGGAGCTGCAGTGCAACCTTGAGGAAGGTGCCCGGGGGATGAGATTTAAGAGCCACCCTCCTGTCCTCAGCATTTCCTAGCTGCTGCCTTGGCAGGGGTCTGCCAGCTGGCCACATTTTTACCCCGTGTGAACCAGTGATGCTCCATAGATTGACATGGGTTTACTCACCTCCATGCCTTTTTCCCCGGTGGGGAGACCTTGCCTGACCTTCCTGCACTCGGCTGCCTACATTTGCATCGGTTTTAAAAACCTGCTGCCGCCACAGTGCCTAGGGCAGACCAAATGACATGAAGGTGAATTCTGTCAGCTGCCTACTTTTTGCTTCACTTTGCCTAGCTGTCCGTCCTTCAGACAAGGTTGACCCATCCAGCAATGTTTGAAACACCTCCTATTTCCCTGGGGGCTCCTGTCAGTAAAATAACCGTGACAACTCAGCGGTGCTTGGTGCACGAGTTCTGCTCTGGCTGAGCTGTCCTTGGGTGCGTAGGACCTGGCTGCAGCTTTCCACCCCAGAAACAGCTGCATTCAGCCCTGCTCTGTGTCGACGGCAGTGGTAACCCCTCAATATGAGAACGACAGTCTTCCAGTAGACAGGGAAGTCACCGGTCTCGGACTGGAGAGGCCAGTCCAAGAGCTGAAGAGGCAGCAAACGCTTTCAGGAGGCAAGAGCGGGTCCTGGTGATGGTGAGTTGCATGTGCTCTGTGTACGCTCGTGAAGCACTGGAAAGTCCAAAAAGTGTGAAAAAAATTAAAAACAAAGCTCCGCGGAGATCAGAGAACAACTGCAGAGTCTCCTCATACCCGAAGAAGGGTGCTCGTGCCCGAAAGCTTGCAAAGAACTTTGTTCCAACGACTCAGTTGGTCTAATAAAAGATATCACATCCTTAGACCGACACAGCTACAACAGAAACCCCTAAACACCTTACCTTAGCCTTCCTGTTACACTTCAGCACTGTCTTGCCCTGCCCGGAGGGATTCAAACCTCCATTTCCCGTTCCTCCAACCCTACCTGTGCCACCCCAGCCCGCAGGCTGGAAGCACAGCAGGGCTTTGGCTAAGCGGGAGTCGGCAGCGGTGGAAGAGGTCGAGGTTTGTGTGGCGGATCCGACAAGGCGGGAGCGAAGCCTCAGGCCGGAGGGCAGGGGCGCGAGCCAGCGGGGTATCCGTGCACCTCCACTCGAGGGCGACAGGGCTGTGTCGGGGTCGACGGTCGTTTCCTGCGCGTGCAGAGGACGGGCTGGCATGGGACGGTTTGGACTGGAAGCACAAGTTCCTCACGGTTTTCTCCCGCACTTTCCCAGCCGCCCCCGACCAGTCGGCAATTTCCAGTTTAACCCCTTCCGTGCCGTTTTTTTTTTTCCTTACACATTACGATGAAATCCGCCATTGGACACTTTCTCCCGCCTGCTCCTCAGAGATGTCTCACGTACCCCCGGGGGGGGGCACCTATGGGGACCCCCGGGACTAGATGCCCTGTGGAGGCCCCTTCCAGCCCCGCTTCCCGCCGGGTAACCGTTAGGCTCAGGCCGAGGCCGGCGGCTGTGAGGGGCTCGGCGGCGGCGGCGGCGGCGGACGGGGCCGGGCCGAGCCGGGCGGGGCGGCGCCTGCGCGGCCCCAAGTTGAGCGGCCGGAGCGGAGAAGTTTGCGGGCGGCGGGGCCGGGCCGGGCCGGGCTGCTGCCGCCGCCGGCCATGGGGTTCCGCCGCCGGGCCAAGAGCCACCCGCTCTTCAGCCAGGAGTTCCTGCTCCACAACCACGCGGACATCGGCTTCTTCCTGGTGCTCTGCGTCCTCGTCGCGCTCATGTTCGAGGTGGGAGCTGCCCCCGCGCCCCTGGGCCGTCCCGCACCCTCCGCTGCTGCCCCTGTGCGTGCCGCTCTGCCTCAGGAGCTCCCCTTCCTGCCCCTCCTCGAGGGGAGCCTTCTCCCCTCTGCCTCTGGGACGCAGGCCAGCGCCCAGCACGCTGCCCCTTTGCTGGCTGCGGAGGAGGTGGTGACAGGGCTCCCGGGCTACGTCCGGGGTCACTTTGCTGCCATGAGGGGGTGGCTGGCTCTGTGGGACCCCTAGTCCTAGGCGTGGGGTCTCGGCCGCGACTGCGTGCCGTCTTGTCCCTCCCGAGGAGGGAGATGGCATCCTGCCGCCTGTGCTTTTGGGGGCGGGGGTGGTGGCCCTCGTCTCCCCCCAGGGCTTTTTGCTGGCAGGGCAGTGCTTTTCCTGCGCTAAGCGTGGTGGCAGGGCTTGTTTTCAGGCCGGGGGCAAGAGGGTGCCTGAAAAGATATTGTTCCTTACTGTCGCGCCCAGTCCTGGAGCAGCACCCCGCGGTGCTAGGCGCTGGGCAAAGGCAAGAGCAGAAAGACGGTGCCTTCCCCCAAAGAGTCTGCAAAGGGCAGGAGCTGGTAGCATCGGTGTGGTGGGCACCAGGTTGCCCCCCCCCCCCCAAGTCCTGCCTCAGCCTCCTCCGGTGGCTGCGTGCGTGGCTGTGCAGGGCAGCTTCTGAGATTTTCATGGGGAAAACCCCATGCCGTTTCCCATCCTGTGTGGTTGCAGGGTGCCTGCAGCCAGGCTGCAATCTTATTGCTCCAGGCACAGCCCTTCCTTGGCAGGAGGGGTGGGGGACTTCCACGCAGCACCTAGGCAGCGATGGGGAGCCAGGTGCTGGACCAGCCCCAGTGGGAGAGGGCTGGGTGCTAGCCAAGTCCAGAGCAGGGGACTGCTTGAATGGGGAGAGAGGTGTTTTTTGATTCAGTTTGAACTGGGGACATAACGGAGATCTGGGCTCCTCTGGGTTGTTAAAGACCCCCCTGGTGCTTCTCAGGACGGCTGGGAGTGATGGCCTTGCTGCCCTTCCCAAATTCAAACCAGCAGAAGGGTGCACGAGATTTTACTTGAGTCCCTTTCCACATGGTTTCCTTTCCTCTCCTAGGTGTGGTACGGAGGGGCGGTTTAATGCACTGTGCTGGGAAGAGAAACTTGCTCAGAACATCTTTTGTGGTGGAGGGGAGATGTGTGTTTGGGGGAGGGGGGGTCCCTTATCTAGGTGACCACTGATCTCTTCAGTGGTCCAATCTGAAAGGATTTTTAAGAAATGCAGCCTGCTCTTCACCCCGGATGCGCAGCGGACCCGTGGCTGCCGTGCTTGTGTACCTGGCTTCGTGCTTTTGGGGTTCCTCCTGTGTTACTGCCGGGTTTGCCTGGCTGTGCTTGGATGGCAAAGTGCACGGGAATGCGTGAATCCAGGGAAAACACGGGGTTTGGGTTTGTTTGTTTTTTTAAGCTTTCCCTAGCTGGGAGTTACTTAAAGAAAAAAGTTGCTTTGCTTGCATGGGGCGGTGTGGACAGGAAGGGATGCAGGTATGGAGTAGCCCCTTCTCCGTTCCCCTCCTCCTGTTTCCCATTCCCCCAGCTCTGTCCCTTTTCTCTGAAGGAGGTGTGGAGGGAGACAAGTCTTGGAGACCAGAAGCTTTCTGTGCTGCTTTTCCTTTCAGACCGGGCCACACTGCTCCTGCCATCTTCCTGTCCTCCCAACCCTGGAGGTAGAGCTGGGCCAAAGCCATGGCTTGCTCTGTCTCGAGAGATGTCCCGTGAGCCCAAGGTGCTCCGACTAAAACAAGACCGGTCAAAGAAGCTCCATGCAAGCCCACGGCCACCCATGCCCGGGAGGAGATGGGCACTGTCCAGTCACTCTGCCCAAAGAAGGAGCCCCATGACTTCCCTCCCATCCCTATGCCGGGGACGGGAGGGAAGTTCCTTCCCAGGGATGGGAGATGAAGGGCAGTGCCCTTCATCTCTCCCTGGAAGTCTGTCCGGTCTCTGCAGGGCCCTTTGTCAGCCTCTTCCCCCGTTTTATCCGTCTGAGGGCCCTGCAGGCCCGCGGGCACCCTGGAGAGGAGCAGGGACTCGGGGAGAGCAGGCTCCTTGCAGCCCTGGCGCTTGGCAGAGAAATGTCAGGAATGTGGCGCTTCCCTCTCCTTCCAGCTTTCCTCTTTCTCCCCTCGGAGGGGAGGAGATGAGGGCGGGTGCTTGGCGGTTCCTGCCAAACAACTTAGCCCTTCAGGCTTGCTCCATACGTGGAGCTGCGCAAGTCTGTGGTCAGTGTCTCAACTGAGTGTGAATGTGTCTGACGGAGACGGTTCCCCCCCCTCGCCTCCTGCCCTCCCTTCCCAGCTCAGTGCCACGTTTCAAAAGCAAATTGAGACTGGAGGGTAGAGGGGGGGAGTCTCTTCTAGCAAATGGGAGGAGAAGAAAATCCACTTCCTTAACACCCCCCCACCAATTTTTTCCCCTCCCTTTCATTGCAGTGCCCTGAATGAACAAGTAGTTTCCAGTGCACAGAAAACCGTAATGTCTTTTAAGGGGGAAAGGAGAAAAAAAAAACATTCAAACTCGGAGCCAGAAAGGCCAGCTGGCTGGGGCATAAATTCCAAAACCACATGCAAATGCTGCTAAGTCGGGCATGCCGGCTGCAAGTTTCTTAGTTGCACTTCGGGGGAAGGGCGGGGGGGGAATAGAAAATAACATCAGGGACTTTTCAGACGACGGTGCTGCTGTCTGGGAATGCAGAGGTGTGCGCCGGTGCTTTTACCGATACCGTTGTTGCGATGGGGAGCTGGGGGGTGGCTTTGAGTATTGGGTTGCAGTTTGTTGGGATAGCTGCCTCCATGCTGCGTGCCAGCTCAGGCTCTAGTGAAGTGGTCTGGATGCAGACATCCCTTTATTACCCTGAGCCGGATGGGTTGTCCTGGCCTGTGAATGCACCGCTTAGAGGGCTGTTTCAAAACCCTTGACCTTTTTCTCTTGCTGACAGTGAGCATGTCCCGACCAGGCCTTGTTTCTGCCGTCTTTAGCCTCCGAGCCACGTGCTGAATAAGCTCAGTCAGGCTTCTTGAAGCTTTAGCGCAGTCAGAAGATGACTGATCGACAGTTGTAGTACAGCCTACAGTTCTAGTTTTATTCAAACCTCCCACTGTGGCTGCTGGTGACAGGGTGGGTAAGAATGGGATGTAGTTCCCAGCCAGACCTTGGGATAAAATGCTCCAAAGCACCAGCATGATGCCAGCTCCTAAAGCCATGCCTGAGGCATAATTATCGTTCCTGGAAGCGGTGTTTTCCACCCCGCATCTCAAATCGGGAGCATCCAGCTCGCTGTGTGGCCTGGACGTGTTTACACTGCTTCAGTTTTTGAGAGGCAGTGCTCGGGGAGCAGCGGAGTACAGTTGAGGGCATGGTAAGGTTTCCATATAGTTGGGGCCCCATGTAGATGGGGCTTTTGATCATTTTGCCCCTTGTAAGGCTGGATTTGCAAAATTCATAGAAAAGTAAGGCTGGAAGGGACCTCCAGAGGTCATCTAGTCTAACCCACTCCCTGAGACAGCATCATCCCTATCCAAACCATCCTATAAAAATCCATTGTCTGCCCTATTAGTGAAACTACGTAGTCAGCCCTAATACAACCACAAGGCATAACACCCTAACCAGCCACAGAAAAAAACGGGGGGACCACGGTGGCCAACATCCTGATGCTGCAACGGTCACTAAAATATTCTCGAGAGATCCAAGGAAGAGGGCCATACCCCTTGCTACACAGGAAGGCAACCCTCCTGTCCCCAAGTTCATACCAATCTGACTATAGGGTAAAATTCCTTCCTGACCCAACATATGGCAGTCAGTTTGACCCTGCATGACAGGGCAAGATCCTCGT
The DNA here is from genome assembly GCF_052110815.1 of Crocodylus siamensis. Classification (NCBI taxonomy): domain Eukaryota; kingdom Metazoa; phylum Chordata; order Crocodylia; family Crocodylidae; genus Crocodylus; species Crocodylus siamensis. The sequence continues at coordinate 4,322,287 of NC_143395.1, forward strand.
AGTCAGGAAACTCTGGCTTAAGTTCTAGCAGGTGCATTGGTGCACCCCAGCCTTGGCTGCAACACCCAATGCTTCTGACGATGGTGAAACTATCCTCCCCCACCCCAATATAGGTGGTAGCAGGAGGGGGAAAAATTCCTTCCTAGCCTCATAGCAACCAGCAAAGCCCAGAAGCATGGGAAATACCCGTAGTAGAGCATAAGCGTTGCTATGCCTAGATCATCCCCGACCTGTGTCTGTCCAGCCTTTTCCCGAACTCTCCTTGGCCCCCAGTTCTTGGTCACTGTTGGCGATACCCTCGCCCTCTTTCATAACCAGGACCCATAACCCAGGTGGTACCTCTGCTTGCACTCTTGCACAGAGGCTCTTGCCATCTCCTGCCACTCATTCCTCCCTAGTGCTTCCAAGATCCGCCCTGCATCCGTTTGTCTAGAGCAGTGATTCTCAGCCAGAGCGGTACAAGATCCTTTTAAGGGTGTTGGGGTATGCTGCACTGTTATTAGCAGTATTAGACATGCAGACACCTGCATATGATTCACAAGAGAAACCTAGGGATTTCAAATAGGAACCCAGCATACCAAAACCACTCAACCTGGTGTAGGCTGAATTCTTTGCTCCAGAAGAATGACTCTCTCATGTTTCTGTACTTAAGAAATGAATGAAAGCTAAGAGATGGCATTTTTTGAGGAGTGCCTTGAGTCTAACAAGGGGTGCCTTGTGTTGAAAAAGGTTGAGAACTCCTGGGCTAGAGGCTGTTTGCCCAAGGCAGTCTCTTCCCCTGGGAGGGGTGTACCCGGGCTACAGGACCTTTAATGCCTTATCCAGAGCCGTAGGCAGATAGGGTTCTTTGAGTAAATGGGATCTCTTTTTATCAGACTGACTAAATAGTTGGAAAAAATTGTTCTTTGCAAGCCTTTAGGGACAAACACCCTTCTTGCAGCATAGGGAGAGCCATGCAGACAGGTTGGGCTGGGGTGGTTTGTGGCTGAGATCCTGGAGCACGGTGTGCAGAGCTTGCCTTTGCCCCTGTGGCTGGAGCTGGGCTCCCCATGGGGTGTCTCGGGTCTCTGCGCGGCCAAAGTCCTGCTATCCCTACGGACTTCCTTGTGGAGAGGCTCCGGAGGAAACGTCGGAGCCCAGCCTCACAATAGACCGTTTCCGGTCAGGAAGGATTTCTCAGGGCTCCCCGCATTTCCCAGAAGGCTGGGAATATGTTAATAGGGTTTAACCCTTTCTCTTACACTGGGCCACAGGGACACTGCTGTCCCAGGTGGTCTCTGTGCCTGGGGGCTGCCGGTGCACCTTATCCCAGTCATCTTTAATAGTCCCTGGGGCAGGGGCCAGAACCCAGATCTGCTTTCTCCCAGGGGAAGTGTCCTCATCACAGGGGAATAGAGGCAGGCTCCCTCATGCTTATTCTTTCTGTAATCCTGTGAATCTGGCATTCATGGCTACACAAGAAGGGTGGACAGGAGCCCCCAGCCCAACCCAACCCGGCCTGTAGCCTGGGCGTCGGGTCACTTTTCCGGGAAGTGGGAGACGAGGAGGGCCTACAACTTAGGTCTCCTACTTTCCGGGTGAGCGCTCTAACCACTAGTCTATTTTTGAAGGCCTCTTAGTTCCCACCACCACAGTTGCATTGTTGAATGGAAGTGGCTGCTATGCCTTGGGCTGAACGCAATACTGGCTGTATTCATTAGGTGTGGTCTGAGCCTGCCTAATGAACGAGTCCCCTCCAGGGACTTAGAGGTGGGGAGGCCTCACTTGAATGTCCTTGGGTGGGAGACCGGTCCAGAGCCCCTCATATCGGGCAAGATGGTGGCAGTACTGGGCACATACAGTGGCAGGGCATGCAGTGCCAAAGCGAAAACACCAGCATTCAGCATCTAGGCAGTTGGGCAGCATTTCTGGCATCAGGGGCAAGTGGCTGGTCTCTGCCTTTGGTGCCTTGTAGGCACCAGAATCCTGTTTTGGGTCCGTGCCTCAGCTCATCGCCCAGCGCAATAGTAGCAAAATGAACCGTGTTTCTTTCCTCCTGAACCCATCATCTGAAAATCGTAAGGCTCGTGCCTTTCATGGGACAAAAGCATGTTTGAAGTTGAGCTGTTCGGTGCCATCCCAGTTGCATCCCGGCGTTTGTGGGAGGCAGGAAGCGGCGTGGGATTCTCAGCACGCGAGTTCACTCCTGCAGACCTGCCAGGACCCCGCGGGAGGTAGCTGGGCCAAGCGGGCACTAGGGAGGGCTTGCTCTGGATGTAGATCAAAGCAGTGGCAGAGAATTGCTTCCGTTTCCAACAGGGAACAGCCCTCGAAACTCCTTGCTCCAGTCCCAGATTGCTCCTTAGTCATTGAATCTTCTTAACGATGCTGTAGCAATGAATGCATGTCTGGAAGGACTGGCCCAACTTGCTGTGGACTGCACCTGGCCAGGTGTGTGATGCCAGGTGCTATGACGTGAGCAACTTCTGCTGCCACTTGCTATTGCCTTGCTGGCCCACCTGCTCCCCAGATTTCTGTCTTTAGCATCTCCTAGCTGCATTCCTCTTGAGAAGTGGGTATCATTATCCCCATTCTACAGAGGCGGCAACTGAGGCACAGCAAGGGGAAGGCAGTTGGCTAAAGTCACCTAGCAGAAGGGTCAGAAACACAGTTCGGGTCTTTGGCAAGTCCTGAGTCCCAACCTAGTGCTCTCTCTGCTGCCTTGCACAGCTGGAAATGGGGAGGATAACGAACTTCTGTGATCTGGTGTTTAAAATCTTGTGGATAGCAAGCAGCAGAGGTGCTCTGGTTCTTGCAGTGCACTTACCTCTTGCCTCCATGATGCTTTTGGTGGTGTGGCCTTGCTAAATTTGGAAACAGCTTCTTGCCTCCCTCTGCCCTGAAAGCATTGGGGAGTTTTAGTTTAGTCAGAGCCAGAAGCACATCTGGGTTGTCGGGACACTCCCCAGCCAGCCTGGAGGACCTGGTGGTAACACTGCTGCACAGTGGTGCTTTTATCTGGTTCTCAGCATTGAAACATCCCTACCAAACAGTGAACTGTGCTGTTTTCAGATTTCATTCTCCAGGTGCTTGGCCCCTTAATGAGCTTTATATGGAGGATGTCCTAAAAACACTTCACAGGTATAAACAAATGAAGTCTCCTGCTAACCCTTCTGGGTGCATGAGAGTCCTTCGTGAGGGACAGGTGGGGAAACTGAGGCAGGGAGAGGTCAGTGGCTTGACTGAGACTTTGCAGCTTGTTGCAGATCTAGATGCAAGTAGGACGTATTGCTTAATGCGATGGGAATTGCCCTGGGTGAATGGGAGAGGATTTTTAATGATCTTATATTTCTGTATCGATTCCATCAAATAGTTCAGAAATCATTTTAAAACAGGCTGCTGCTTATTTAATCCTTGGGGTCTCGGCTTCCAGATTTCGGAGTCCAACATGTATGTGTTTTGCATCTGGAAGGTACTTGGGGTTAATGAGGTTTCTTCTTCCAATGGATGATCTGACTGGCATGGCTGGAAGAGTTTTACTTTCACTTCCTTTTGGCAAGTCAGTATTTTCACGAGTGCTTTTTTGGGGGTGGGGGGTGTGCTTAGTTTAAAGGAACCTGATTTCCATGCCCCCACACACACCTCGCAGCAAAGGTGGCGCATACTCAAGCATGTCTAATACAGGTATTCAGAATAAAAAAACCCTGGAATATGAAAATTGCAGCTGCAATAACCTAATAATGCTGGGAACAAGGGTCGTGCATGCTTTGGTATAGGGGTTGCATGGGATTTAGATCAGTGGCTCCCAAAGGGTTGGGGCCCTGGCTGGTTTGTGAGGGAGCCCTTCCTGCACCCTTAACCATCACACTTATAATTGGGGGAAAAAGAAGATGCCCTCACTAATCCACAGGCCACTGACGATGGTTTTGCAGCCCATGCTTTGGGAACTGCTGATCTAGGTTCCCTTCTAGAAGGGGGAAAAATGGCTTTCTGATCTACAGTATACAGGGCAGGAGACTCCCACCCTAGCAATTATGTGGAGGCCCCTGTCTATCCAGCTGGAAGATAATTGATGTGCAGTGGCCACCCGCCTTCAAATACTCATGGAGGGTTGGCCCTAGTCCTAGTAGTGTGATGTTCTTTAGATTTTTATCCCTGCTTCTGTGGACTTCCCCAGGACACATAGGGCAAGTCTGATACAGTGCCTGACTTTGGCAGCTGTGTACTTGCAGGCGCTGACAATACCCCTTTGCATGCTGGTTTCTTTTTCCTCTTTGGCCTAGACTTTTCCCCAAAGCTCTGCTGAAAACTGCTGCTCTGACAGCCTCACAAGGTTTTGCTGCGTTGCACCCTTCACTGGGATGGTGCATGGGGGCGGAAGGCTATTTTAGGGGGTCATTTCGGGTTGGGCTAAATACAAACAAGTGACTAGCTCCGGCATGTGTCTGCCTAATGCTGGGGTTGGGTATTGGTGTCCCTGGTCTGGAAGCTTGGAGGATTGACTTTCAGGAGTGTGTTTGCTGTCTAACCCAAAGTCCAGCGGAGCGGGTGGGAGGATGGAGCCCAGGCCAGGATGAAGCACTGAATTGCAAACCCAGCTGGCTGGTGGCTGGAGGAGAGTCCGAGGGCCTGACGATTGCAGGGTATTTGGGGCATTTTGTGTTGCCAACAGCTTCCCCTTGCAAAGGGCAGGCGCTGCTGCCTCCTCCGCCCCCTTGCTCATTACTCATCCCCCTAATCTGACCAGTCGCCACGTTGCCAGCTGGCAGGACACTCGACAGATTCCAGACCCCAGCTGGTGCCAGCGTGTTTATGCGGGCAGCAGGAGAGGCTGGCAAGGGGCCCATCCACGGAGCTGCTGCACAGCTCTGCAGAGGGAGGAAGGCGAAGGCATCTGGGAGATGAGATGCCAGCTCGTTTGCTCACACCCAGCACCTCTTGGGGATGCAGAGGCTGATGACTTTTGTTCACTGGCAAGAGCAAAGGTAGCATTTGGATTTTCCGAGATGGTCATTGCTGCTTGTGGGGTAGCCTGTTGAGGCTGAATGGCTTGTTGGGGGCCTGTGATGCCCGGTGCTGCACAACCTTAGATTATATGATAGTTGTTGCCTCGGTTCACAGTCAAAGCTTGAGGTTTCTTATAAACTAGTCAGGGGGGATCAGCAGGCACTGGGGGAGTCACTGTTCCCCCAAGCACCGCCAGGAGTGACCAAGAATAACGGTCACAAGCTGGCAGAGGGTAGGTTTAGGTTAGATATCAGGAGGCGCTACTTCACGGTCAGGGTGGCTAGGGTCTGGAACCAACTTCCAAGAGAAGTGGTGCTGGCTCCTCCCTGGGGGGCTTTAAGAGGAGGTTAGATGAACATCTTGCTGGGGTCGTTTGACCCCAGTACTCTTTCCTGCCATGGCAGGGGGTCAGACTCCACGATCTGCTCAGGTCCCTTCCGACCCTAGAAACTATGTGACTAAGTCCTTATGTGACTAAGTCCTTGAAAGCATCACCCAGGTTGGATATAGTGGAGTTGCTCTGTTTTGCACATTTATTCTCTGCTTAGTTATTCACATTAAAACCCACAATTTCATCTGATTTGGATGTGGATTAAATGCCAGAGCCCTGTGAGTACAGAGCGAGGGTGTGTATGGGGGGTGAGAAAGGTTGGTTTAATAAAAGATATCAGATTTACCTAAAGAATCTTGTCTGCCTATGTCCTTAGACCATCACAGCTACAACCTACATCCCTTAACAGAGAACAGCTTTTTGCACTTCCCATTCAAGCCCTCTCTTCTTCCTCAGCACCTCTGCTGTGCAGACAAATCCTTAGATGCCTTTTGAAAACCTCTCCCTGAGACTCCATCAGTGCTTGGTAGACATTAGGGGCAAGGTTCTTTAGGTAAATGTGATATCTTTCATTAGACCAACTAAATCATGGGGGGAAAAAATTGTTCTTTGCAAGCTTTCAGGCACAAACACCCTTCTTCAGGCCTGGGGAGAGTCTGCTGGTGTTCTCCTGAATGAAGTAGAAGCCAATATGCAAAATGCAGATGCATGGCAGTGAGGATCAGAGGAGAGGAGAGATAATAGTTGTGAGACAGGTAGGTGACAGGGGTAAGGGGGAATGGTGATTTGATGATAGAAAGTAGCTGGTAAGATGTGGGGAGGTTACCTGGGGTTACCAAATGGCAGGCAGGTTATAATGTGCCATAAATCCAATGTCTATCTTGAGTGTCTGGTTTTGTTTTTTTTTGTATCCAGTACATTTATGAAGTGAAGCCCGTAGGCTCGTCTACGAAAGGCGTTTTGTAAATCCCCTTTGAGGATTAGAGCTGAGCAATTGGAGAGAGAGTGGTTGTCTTCTGAGAAGTGTGCACGCGCAGGTAATTGGATATTTTTGTCTTGATGGATCTCCAGTGTGCATTTATCCTGGTGTGCAGTTGCTTGGTTTCTCCTACGTGTTTTCCATCAGGGCATTTAGTGCACTGGATGAGATGTATAACATTTCTGGAGGTGCAGGTGTGAGATCCAGGAAAGGTGATGGTTCTGTTGTGGGGTGTCATTATTGTGGGAGTGGTGGAGATGTGTTGGCAGGCTTTACATTTTTGGCATGGTTTGGATCATGGTAGAGTTTAGGCATCTCCCTTCATTGAAAAACCCAGCTTTTAAAGAGAGGACGTGGTGGTTGAACAAGAGGAGCAAGTGGGTCAGGGTGGGAAGTGCTGGGTACAATAAAGTATGAGGCTTCTTAGCTACCCAGGAGATGGGATCACAGCTTGGTGTCCTGGGCACCATCTCCTGGCTTGGGTTTTTTTTTTAGCTCCCCTGTGATGCTGGTACTCTTTGGTACTTCAAGATCTTATTGAAAAATAAGGCCTCTCCAGTCAGTGTGTGAGCCAAATAATCTGCAAGACACTCCTTCTGTGGCAGATTCCCTTTCCAGTTAACCCTTACATGAGACGCTTGATGATGCTGTGCCAGCACTGGTCCTTGGCATGGCTCTGTGAGCCAGGGAAATCGCCGTCTGCAAAATGAGAAGAAATAAAGGTGCCGAGAGAGATGATGTAACCGCATCTGTGGACAACGTGACTGAGCTGAGTTGGCTTTACTATGTATGTGGTAGCATGGGGACACCAGGACATCCCTCGAACCTGCTATCTGTGCATGTTGCCAGTCTCTTAACCCATTGCACGGACTCTTCTTCTGCTTGCTTGTTGCAGCCCCCGTAGCATCTTCCCCCAGCTCAGACTGCAAGCCCTGTGGCAGCTGACCATAAGGTTGCATGGCCTGATGGGGCCCCGATCTTGGAAGTCAAAGCTGGATGCCCTTCTGGATGGAGACACCCCAGCTCAGCCACGGTCTGTGGGCTCTGTCCAGGAAACAAAAGGATTGCAGCCTGTGTTGCGCAGGAGGTCAGACTGGAGGGATGGTTGTGCCCATGAAACAAAGAGATCTTGAAAATTTGTGTTTTAAAGAACGACACTGGTTCTACAAGGCTCCAGTGCTATTAATCTGGGTGCTTTCCAGGTCTGGGAGAACATGGAGAGTTGATCCAGTTTCTTTTGATTGCCGCAGCTGTTGTGCTAGTGATGTAGGTCAAGGTGGGAAGCTCCAGGGGCTTGAATGATCTGCACAGGGCAGGTACCATAAGAGCAGCACCTGGCTGAGTTTCAGGGGGAGCTGCTTCTACTCCCTGCACTCTTGGGATGGAGAGACGGGGCTTGGGATTTGAACTTGGGCCCTGGTCCTGGGTCCAAGTCCAAATCCCAGATGGCCAGATAACCCATCTATCATTTGCAGAAGGAACCTGGCGTGATCCAGCAAAGTGCAGCATAAGTGCAGAGTTGGACCACGCAGCAATCGCTCCCATTTTATAGGTGGGGAAACTGAGGCATGAAAGTGAAGGGACCTGTCCAAGGTCACACAGCAAGTCAGTAGCAGTGTTTGGAAGAGCATTCAGATCCCCTAGCTTCCAGGCACCAGATCATCTCACAGTGCAGCATAGTGGATCACCTCTGCTTGGAGAGGGTCAGCTCGGCTGGACTGGTAGTGTGGAAACTCTCTGGGTCAGCAGGCCTGTGGGTCGTTGCAGGTCTCTGGGCTTTTCCCTAGGGAGAAAGGAAGACCAAGGGGTGTCGGCTGTAGGCAGCACGATGCAACATGGTTTTATGCCTGTGGAAGTGATAATGCAGCGTGAAAGGAGATTTCGCAGTCTCTGCATTGGCCTCTTCAAAAGCTGCCTTTGTGCTTTCATTCCCCTGTGGAACTGGCTAGGGGAAGCTGAGGGAGGGTGGATTCGACTTCCACATACAGCCAACGAAAAGGACCAGTGCAAGGTCCAGGACAAGCCCTGTTGGGGGGACAGTGACAGCAGTAATGTCATAGCTCTCATGAGGCCTCCATCCGGGAAGCTGGTGCTATGTCGCAGAGGGGCACTGGGATTCCCAGCAGCATGCAGCGTTGCATTTCAGACCTTGGCAGCCTGGGAGACTTGCAGCATTTTAAAACTGGATCATTCTGGCTGCCCCATGTCTTTCTCTTTCGTTCAGTCGTGGATGCTGGTAGTTGCTGGTATCCCACATGGCCAAAGCAAAGAATAGCCGGTGTTTTGGTCCATTTGAGAGCTTGGAGCTAAACTTGCAGGTGGCAGAAAGCACTGGCTTGATCACTTCACTAGAGAGTGGCTGCTAAAATCACGGTGGACTCAACCAGGCCTTGGGGTACTGAGGTAGGACGCTATGGAGGATGCATGGCTGCAAATGCTTCAGTGGTCAGTTTAGTTGCTTTAGGGCCAGGAGCCTTTCCACAACCCGGGATCAGGAACTGGAGTCTGATCCCTATTGTGGAGTCCTGTGAGATGATCCAAAGAAGCAAACGGCATCTGGAAATTGGGGGATCTGAATTCTCTTCCCGGTGCTGCTACTGACTTGCTGTGTGACCTTGGACAAGTCCCTTTACTTTTGTGCCTCAGTTTCCACACCTATAAAATGGGAGTGATTGCTGTGTGTCCATCTGTGCGAATCAGTTGGTCTGTTACCCCTTCAGGTGCTAATATTACTTGTCTGTTGGCTATAATCATTTTGATGTAGAAATTTTCAGAATGTGACTGAACTTCAATCCCCACCATAGGGCAAGGATTAGATATTGGTACCAACTCTTGACATGCTATCGCAGACCTTTCCTCTGCACTGTTGTCACAGACCACCTTGGTTTTCTTCATCCTTCCCTGGCTGAAGCTGAAGTGGAGAGCAGCAACTCCATTCAGGCAATGAATTTCATAGTTTCATAGTTAGTAGGGTCGGAAGGGACCTGAGCAGATCGTGGAGTCCGACCCTCTGCCATGGCAGGAAAGAGTACTGGGGTCAAACAACCCCGGCAAGGTGGTCATCCAGTCTCCTCTTGAGGACCCCCAGGGTAGAAGCCAGCACCGCTTTGCTTGGAAGTTGGTTCCAGATCCTAGCCGCCCTGACAGTGACGTCGAGCCTCCTGATATCTAGTCTGAATCTCCCCTCTGCCAGCTTGTGACCGTTATTCCTTGGTCACTCCTGGTTGTGCTCAGGGGAACAGGGACTCCCCCAATGCCTGCTGGTCCCCCCTGACTAGTTTGTAACAGGCCACTAGATCCCCCTCAGCCTTCTCTTGTGGAGGCTGAACAGGTTCAGGTCCCGTTGCCTCTCCTCGTAGGGCCTGCCCTGCTGCCCTCTGGTCATGCGAGTGGCCTCCTCTGGACCCTCTCCATGCTATCCACATCCCTCCTGAAATGGGGCACCCAGACCTGGACGCAGGACTCCAGCTGCGGCCTGACCAGTGCCGCATAGAGGGGGAGGATCACCTCCCTGGGCCTGGTCGAAATACATCTGTGGATGCACGACAAGGTACGGTTGGCCTTCCTGACCGTGTCCCCACACTGCCGGCCCATGTTCATCTTGGCATCAACGATGACTCCAAGATCCTTTTCTGCCTCTGCCCTGACGAGAAGGGAGTTCCCCAGCCTGTAGGTATGGTGCTGGTTCTTCCTCCCCTGGCGCAGCACTTTGCATTTGTTGGTGTTGAATCCCATCCTGTTCTCATCCACCAACCCCTGTAACCTGTCTAGGTCTGATTGCAGCCTATTCCTCCCTTCTAGCATGCCCACATCCCCCCACATCTTAGTGTCATCAGCAGATTTGAACAGGGTGCTACTTACCCCCTCGTCCAAGTCACTGATGAAGATGTTGAACAGTGCGGGCCTGAGGACCCAATTGACTGTGTGGGTGTCGACATCACGGTTCCCCAGTTTCTTAATGAGAACAGGGTGAGAGACAGTGTTGAAGGCCTTCAGAAAGTCCAGGAAGACGACGTCCACTGCTACCTCTGCGTCTATGGATTTGGTGACCTGGGCGTAGAAGGCCACCAGGTTGGTCTGACAGGACCTGCCTTGAATGAACCCGCGTTGGTTGCCTCTGAGTATGATCTGCCCCCCCGGCCCCTCGGGGACATGCACCAGAATAATTCTCTCAAAAAGCTTCCCCAGGATCAAGGTAAGACTAACTGGCCTATAGTTCCCCGGATCCTCCTTCCTCCCCTTTTTGAAAATGGGAACCACACTGGCCCTCTTCCAGTCCTCCGGCCCCACACCAGAGCCCCACGAGCGCTCGTACAGCCGTGCCAGGGGTCCCGCAATGACCTCAGCCAGTTCCCTCAGCACTCGGGGGTGGAGATCGTCCAGTCCAGCTGATTTAAATATGTCCAGTCCCTCCAGAAGTTCCCTGACTAGGTCCTCACTGACCCTTGGCCTGGGTGTGCCTCCTCTGGGGCCTGAGGGGAGCCCCGTGGTGGGGCTGATCTGGTCCCTGCTCAGGAAAATGGAGGCAAAGAAATCATTAAATATGTTGGCTTTGTCATCTGGTGTGATGACCAAATTTCCTAGCGTGTCCTGCAGGGGCCCCACGTTACCCAGTACCTTCTTTTTGTCCCTGATGTATTTAAAAAAGGACTTTTTGTTGTCCTTGATCCGGGTCGCTAGTCCCAGTCCCATCTCTGCCTTGGCCTTCCTGACTGCCCCCCTGCATCCCCGAGCAACCACAGTATAGTCCACCCTGGGGATGGCCCCTCCCTGCCATTGAGTTTGCGCCTCCCTTTTAGCTAGGAGACGTTCCCGGATGCTTTTGGTGAGCCATGGGGGCTTTTGTGCCCTCCTGCTCCCTTTGATCTATGTTGGGATTACCTCCCTTTGGGCTTGGAGGATTGTCTCCTTAAGGAGCAACCACTCTTCTTGGACACCCGGCTCCCCTCCCCTCCAGGACCTCAGTGCTTCCTCGACTATTCTCCTTAGCTCATTGAAGTCCGCCCTCCTGAAATCTAGGGCTGCTGCCTTGCTGCAGGCCTTTGCCACCTTGGGCTGGATGGTGAATCCCAGCAGGCGATTATCACTGTTGCCCAGGTGGTCCAACAGGGCATCTCCCTGGTGGGGCTGTGCACCTCCTGGGTTAGATGGAGGTCCTGCATTTGGGCTAGGACCCTACAGTCTAGACCTGGCTGACTGCTCTTCCAGCAGCTGTCTGAAAAGTTCAGGTCCCCCATGATGACTACGTCCTTTGACCTAACTACTTCCATGAGCTGACTCATGAATTCCTGGTCTAGCTCTTCCCCTTGGTTGGGAGGTCTGTAGTAGACTCCCACCGTTAAGTCTCTTTCCCCTCGACTGCCTTGTATTCTAAACCAGTCATGCGTTGGGTCCCACCACATTTCATTGAGCCCCACGAGGTCTGGGTTGGTGTCGGCTAGCAGGAGGGTAAGTTCCTCCTGCTTGTTCCCATACTAGGAGCACTTGTGCAGGGGCATTTGAGGCCTCCTGTGGATGTGTGCACTGGCCCCCTAATCACAGCATTGCCCTGGCCCCTGTTGCTTACCTGGGTGCTTGTTCCGCTCGTCGGTCTAGGCCGGGCTGTACTTGTGGGTGCTGCTTGGTTTAGCGGTCTGAGGCTTCCTCTGCCCTCATCTTTCCCTTCCCACAATGAGCCTAGTTTAAAGCCCGCCGGAGGAGATCTGCCAACCTAGAAGAGAACACATGCTTACCTTTAGGGGAAAGGTGGAGCCCGTCCCACCCGAGCATGTCTCTTGTGCGGGTCATTGTCAAGGAAGCCAAAGCCCGCCTCAAGATGAGGATGGAAAATAAAAGCTGGTACAGATGGGATGTCACTTAAATTTCTCAAAGGCCACGTTGAGAGTCCCCCAGGAACTCAGATGCCAGATGCCACCCCAAAGACCCCTCCAGCGTAGAAACCCCCCTTCTCAGTCTTGAGTGTCTACAACATGCCAGGCATGACAAAGAGTTATCACGTGGAGTGTTTTCCAGTGAAGGAAGGCACCTGGGAAGGCTTTTTGGGCAGTACGGGTTTACTCTGCCTATACCTTCCCCCAACCAGCAGCTCCCCTGCATTCACAGGGCTCAGTACCATCACTTGTTCGGTTTTGGACACCCAGAAGGGGCTTCAATCCAAGGTTTGTGAATTGGACCAGGCTTCTTCCTGCAAGTAACTGGGGTTTGTGCCTGAAACAGCCTTGCTGGGGGTAGGGCATCTTCCTTTGAAGCTGCAGTAGCCCAGCCAGTGCAGAAGAGCTTTCTACCAACCCAAATCAAACCTCTAACTCCTGGGCAAGCTCTCCATGGTGCTAGCCAGAGGCTGGCTGTGAGCTTGTTTAAGCTAATGTTTTAGGCCAGATGTACCCACCATCCTCCTGGAACTCTATGCTGCATTGGACACCGTTAAGAGAGCAGCCACCTATGTTTGCCTAAGGGAGGGGGCAGGAGTCCAGGGGAATGTCCTTAAGATCATTATTTTATTTAAATCAAATCAATTTAAATCGCTGTTTAAATCACTGGTTGGGAAGCCTTGATTTAATCATTGTTTTCTATAAAAAGTGCATTTTTTGGTTTTGCTATAACCTTTGTTCCAGGCTACAGAAATACGCTTCAGGGTAGCCAACATACATTCTCCATTTCTCTTTAGCCCAGTGTTGAGAACTTTGGCTCTGACAGTTCCACCTATTTTGTCACGATTTTGTTCACAGATTGTCATCGGATTAGGCCAGTTCTCAATATATCGCCAAAAACAGTCCACTCCTGAGGGCCATCACATGTCTTGTGGGCAAGATAGCTTGGTTCCTCCTTCTTTCTTCAGAGCAGCTGCTGCAAAGTGGTTGTTACAGAAGTCATTTTCAATTTCAACAAAATTCTGTGCAAACTGTTTCTCTTTGGTTTCTACTGCACCTCCCTACTTGCATTTATCTCCAGACTCCCCCTTGCCCAGATCTACTCCACTCCCAACAATCCTCTATTTATTTAACTTCTTAAAACTTTGCACTCTTGGAGGTAAGGGCTTGACTCTGTGTTCACAAACTTGCAGAGACACAATGTGGCTGATGAGTAAGTAATCAAGTCGGTTCTCTCTCATCTCTATATACTGCTGTTCACAAGGATGTTCCCCCTGGAGATACAAATCCACAGTTTGAGAACTGAAACTAAGCATCACAGAGATGCTTAATGGGATCTTCTAGACTGAGCACTGAGTCCCATTGGGTGGAGTGGTTTTCTTTAATCTTCACTAATCTATAGAGAAGCCCCATACAATTGGGCCCTTAATATAGTCCATGACCTTTTTGTGACCTAGTTATAAAACTTCTGAAAAGGGTACATGAATAGATTGTCCCAAATAATATATAATTAGAAGTTATAATCCCTATTCCATAATGATATATTTGAGCGTTAACATAAATTAAAATGATCTTTTATATAGGTTGTTTTTTTTTTTTTTAAAAAAAAGCATCGTAATAGAAAAAATTAAAAAATATGATCACATAAAAAAAAATCTGATTTAAATGTTTAAAAAATCAATCGTTGACTTTTATCCACCCTGCTTAAGATGGATCAAGTCCTTCCTGGAGGGGACAAACCCAACTCATAGTGATGAGAAACTGAGACTTCACCACAAGGATCAGTCCCTCCTCCTTTTGCTTCCCTTTGATGTCTACAAATAGATGTCACCAAATGTAGCAAATCAGCTGTGCTGGGCTAAATCCCAGCACAGCTGATCTCTTTCATTGGGCACAACATATGTTGCTCATTGTCCTGCCCCTTAATGCTGTAGGACAATGGGTGACATGTTTTCCTGGGGTTTGAGGGTCCTGCAGACCCTGGGAATTCCCCATGCAGGATTGGACTTCTCGGCCCTCAGCTTAGGGTTTCCTCTCTGAGATGCATCCCTTGAGGTCCATAGGCATGTCTGGGTAAGCACAGCTCAGGTGGCCTGGTTCTGTGCAGGAATTTCCGGGGCGTTCAGGATCGGGGCCCTCGAGCCCCATTTGGGGTGGCTGCAGGGTGCAGGCAGATCCGAGCTGCCTGTGCTCTCCTGTCATACAACAAATAGACGTCCACTGCAGCAGTGTGGCACAAATTATTACTGCCTTCTGTCGCAGTCACAAATTTGGGCATTTGTGGTGTGGCAAAAGGTTTCCTTTTGCTTTTTGCCACCATAAAAATTTTTCTGGCAGCACAAAGGTGAGGAAAGGTGATGTCTGTTTCTACCCTATGCTCAGCTGCTAAGGGAACTGGCCAGGTGCCTCAGTAGGCAGGTGAGATGGAGCCTAATGTCTGCTTGGCTCCATGCAATCACACCACTGTCACTGTGAGGGCCCGGTGCATGGATGAACAACAGCTGGATGAAGCAGAGCACGAGCAAGACGGGGGATGCCGACAGGCAGGAAGGCGATGTTTTGAAGAGTCTGTGGACAAAATGAAGTGTCCCTTGGTTAAAAGGAGTTGTCGTTCACCAGGCAAATCAGTCTGGAGTTCAGGATGCTCTTGAATTGCTTGGAGATGTCAATGCTGCAGGCAAGAACTTTGCAAGTGATGCTTTGTGCTGTGGCTGCTGGGCTAAGAGACTGCCCTATCCTGGTGGGCAATGTCCTGGCATCTCCAACTTGCTCCTCTTCATAGCTGGGCTGCAGTAACACAATGCATTTGGGCATGAAGCCTTCAGCCTGGAGGGACCTCCAGCCAGGAGAGGCACCTGCAGCACATCTCTTCAGGCTGCTGCAGGCATGTTCTCTCTGCTAATTTCCAGGAATTCAGCCTCAAGTTGCATGTCTGCACCCTCCAGGCAGGACCTTTGGGCTTGAAGGCCCCGCCTCAAAGTTCCTGTGACCGATACCGTAATGATTCATGTACCATACTCCCTTTTTTCCCCCTTAAAATTGGTGATTTGAAAATAGGGCTGCACATCTTAAATAAGGAAACTGATTCTGAACAGTTTGGTTAAAAGGAAAGGAGACCTTTAAACAAGATGCATATCTTATATGGGGGTGTGTGGTATATGAGTCAGTATGATGTTCTGCAGCATTTTTTAAAGTGCGCTCCCCTAGACGACCGTAAATGTGGCCTCCGTCGATCAGAGTCGCGATGAACTTGAGCGCAGTCTCTAGTTCCTGAAGATCTGCACTGGTCTGCACGATGGCCTGAAAGAGGGGTGGTGAATATAACTGCCGTGCATGTCGTTTTCTTGGCAACATCGAGTCGTCCTGGTGTTCCTGGGTTTTTTGTTCCTCTGACATCAGAACAGGTGATTCGGCTTGTCGTGCTTTTTTTTGCAGCCCAAATTAAGAGCCAGCTGCTAATGCTTTGTTCTGTGATGAGAACAAAAATTCATCTTTCCCGTCTCTGCACGTTGGGGTAGATGCACTCTGTTTATCAGTTTACAGAAGACCGTTATAGACTAGCCAGTCCCCAGACACGTTTCCTTTGACGTTAGTACATGCCCCAAAGCCAGAGGCTTTCTGTCCCTGTGGGGAGGCATGCCAAACATATGGCATCCTGGCTTACCTACAGGTCACAGGAAGTTGGGGGGTATGGCTGGGGGGCATGGTCTGCCGCAGCATCTAGGGCCTTTGCACGTAGTGGTCAGTGGCAGAAGGGCGAGTGAGGGCTGCCAGAGCCCTTGTCACCCTCTGGCCACTTTGCCCATCACCACTGCTGTGGCTCCAGCTCTTTGGCTGCTGGCTCTGTCACTGTGAAGCTACCACCACGTGGCCCGTACCAGAGCTGGAGCCACCACTGCCTCATGCCCCAGGCTTTATCTAGCCTGCCGGGTTCAGATCCAGCCTGGGGCACAAGGCGAGTTGGACAGACACTCCTTGCTGTAGGGTACCCTGTGCTGGGAGGAAGATGCGACGTGTGCGATTGTCTGCTTGGCCACACATGTCTGTGGGGGTCTTGGGGTGCTGGTGAATAATGTGTGCTGTAATGCCTGGCTGTGCTGTTACTCCACCCCTGTTGCTGCAAAACCCAAGACGTCAGGACACCAAGCTGAGTGGCCCTTCAGTGTTTCTGGCTTGGCGGGGATGAAAGACTTGGATCTGAGCATCATCTGTGCTGGGAGAATCCCTGAGGGCATGCAGCCTAAATGGAGACATCTGGTTTGCAGTGGGACCAAACCCCACTCATCCTCCTGGACAGCAAGATTTTAACCAACTCTGTGCTAAAGAGGGGAGGTAAAGCAATTTCCTGACAGTCTTCAGTGCTGCTGTATCTCTCCCCCAGGAGTGGAGGAGGGTAACCTGTAGATGCTGTCTTGCTTTGCACAAGCAGGTGGCTTATTTGGCAAGAAGTGCATGGCTTTGGCCTTTTGCACTGGGCACACTTCAAAGCCTCAGTAACAGCCCTCATAGCACTTGGCACCCTGGAGAATTGAGCCACTTCTTTTCAGGTGCTGAACATTAAGTGTACGGGATGAAAGTCCTTGGCTTTGCCTATTGGTGCTTTGACCTTTGCACGGGGTGTATGGAGAGTCCCCTTCCCCTCGCCGCTGGGGTGCTGGAGGTTGATTTACCCTCAGATGGAAAGTGCTGTAGGGAAGCATAAATGGCCAATCCAGCCAACCTGCTTCCTGCATTCACCCCATTAGCATCTTAACTGTCCTTTGTGCAGTGCCTGGAAGATGCAGAGCTCTTGAAGAGGCCAAGAGAGCTTTAAAAGGAGGAGCTGTGTCCTTTCTTACAGCACTGCTGATGCTGCCAGTGGCTGCGATCCCTAGGTACAGCACCAGCATAATCCGTTCAGCCTTGTGCCCCTCATTGTGGTCCTAGGGCTAAGGAAGGGAGTTACTTGCTTGAAAGTTTTCAGGGCCCTGGCTCAGCTGTAGAGTCCATCTCCTTTTGGGAGATGGTTTCCATCCTGCCCTGGCTCAGCGTCCTGGCGTTGTTCTGCTACCTCTTGTGTCGGGGTGGGTACCTATCACTCGCCCCGAGTCTCAGCTTGGCTTGTGGTCCATGGGGAAGCCTGGACCAAGGTGGCAGATGGAGCCACCTTTGCTGGAAGCTCCCACTGGCGCCTCCATCCCTCCCTGCCCCAACAGCCTTTCACACCAGATGAGCAGTTGTGCTCTTACCCCTGCTTTGGCAGCCAGAGAGCTGTATTCCCACAGGGCCTGCTAGCGAGCTGAGCTTTGCTGGCCCGTGGGAGAACTAAAAGCAGGCCTTGGTCTCATCGTCTTCCCCACCATGTAGGAGGCAGATTTCCCACTCTCCCTAGCTTTGTACCAGTTCCCCTCTCCCTGCCCTCCCTGCACTGCAGACCTCCTCCCTGCTGCTCCTGGGCCCACGTTTAGGTTGGCAACCTGCAGCCAAGGATGCTAGTGCAAAGAAAGCAGAGACTGGGGACAGTAGGCAGGAGTCCCACCGGTCACCCCAGCAGGGCTCAGCTCTTGTTTCTCACCTTCTGTACACACCCCCACCCCGAATGCCTCATGAGCTTCCCGAGGATTAAACACAGGAAGGATTTAAAGGTGCTGCCTCATGCCAGAGCTGTCATTGGAGTTACCAGCACAATGCACCAGCCTGTTTGGGAGTGGGGAAACAAAAAAATCTTAGTCCAGCAGGTAGGAACAAATTCCCTCTGAGATGTTTTCCAGACTTGGCTCGGGGCGTGCATCGAGCGAGGTTTCTCCAGGTAGGAGTGCAGGCTGCAGAGGGTTATGTTTTATTCCTAAGGCAGCTTTTCCCCTCTCCGCTTTCAAAATCCAGCCAGCATCTGTTGCTCTGTTTGATAATACTGCCTTGGCTAACGCAGGTCTCTGGGAAGGAGAGGTTATTATGACAATCTGCTGGAGATCTCTGCTCCCAATCCCTGCTGCTTTGTGCTCAGTGCCCGGTTAGTTTGGAGAGGGGATGTTAGTGCCTCTGTCTGGAGTAGCAGGGGCTCACAGATACAAACTATTATTCATTTTTCTAATGAAAATGCTGGTTTTAGCATGTCTGCATTGTGTGGGTCCTCCTCCTATTTCAGAACCAAAGACTGGGTGATGTTAGGGGCCCATCTTGCTTGGTCCCATGGGGGGCTCCTCCACGCTGGGGACTACACTGTGTCCAAACCTCCTTAGACCAAGTTGGCCGGGTGTGCTGACGACCTGCGCAGATAGATGAGCTGACGTGGTACTTGTACACCGCCACGGTAATCCCGGTTTGTTAGGAGTTTTCTGTAAGCCGGTACCTCCCTGCATTTTTTGTCCAGGGAGTAACAAGGCCTTAATTTCTTGCCCCGACGTGTCCCGAGCTGTTGGCAGGGCTGCTGTGGAGTAAATGCAAACCTATGACATCTTCTGTGTCTCTTGTTTACCCACAGTAATCGCACAGGGCAAGGGGTAGCAGTGCAACCCCCCCCCCCCAGTGTATACTGTTATGCCAGTGTGTCCCCTTGCTGATGCAGAGAGCGGTTGTAGGAGATGGGCCTATCTATGGAGGTGCTTAATTGTGGCAATGGATTTGGACTGGAAACTGCCTCTAGGAAATAGCCAGAAAGCCTCAGCTTGAAGCAGGGCCCCAGCAAATTGTGAGCTCTTCTGCCCTGGGGTCAAAAATCAGCCTTTGGTACATTTTCAGCTGCTGAGTGGCGAGCAGAGGATCTGGACTCTGGTGTGTGCTGCAGCCTGACCCCGGGGGTGGGAGATCACTGAGCAAACAGGACTTTGTCTCCTGTCCAGAGCTGATTATTAAGGGCTTGAGATTTGTGGCAAGCAAACATGTACGGCTGGCTCCGGGACACGGGAGCTCTCAGCACGACCTGTCTGGAGGCAGGCTTTCTGCGGGGGTGTTTCCCATAGAGCGGCTTGCGTGGGCTGGGATACGGGAACCGATGGGGAAGTGGTAACAGCTCACGGAAATGGATGGATATGCATTGACATGGGGATGCTTTTTTTTTTGTCTTTGCCAGGTTACAGCCAAGACTGCCTTCATATTTATCTTACCTCAGTACAACATCAGCGTGCCCACTGCAGGTAAGAGTATCCCCCACACCGCTGCACCGGGCATAATCTCCTCCGCCGGATCTCGTCCATCGGTGCCGCTGAGCCTCACTGCTAAGCAACCAAGGCTGAATGGGGTAGTCTCACGTTCCAGAGACCGCCGCGGCCTGAGAGACTTTCAAAGAGCAGAGAAGCCATTTCCAAAAGAAAAAAAAAGAAAAAAAAAAAAGTCTGTTGTTGCAGAGCAGCTCAGTTAATACGTCTAAAGGCTGCTGAGTCTTGTGCTTCAGGGCAAAAGCTTATCCGCAGTTGGGATCAAGAAGGAATTTCCCCTCCTGGTTCAGAGGATTTATAGTACCTCTTGCTTCTTCCATTGCACTTGGCCAGACCGCCTGCTGCACTGTACAGCATAACGCTCCCCACCCTCAGCCTCTTAACGTTCGAACGGGAATGAATTGCCTGATTATGTGCCTCAGATGCTTTGTTTCTCAGTCCTGAAGCCTGTGGTCTCAGCTGCTGTCTCAGTGCATTAGGCTGCATGGGCTACTTTTCCAGTAAGGCAATCCCCAGCATTTTAATTGTCGATGATGTAACTAATAATTGGGTGGGAGACAAGTAACAAATCCATTGGTGCATGCTGCAGTTTCAGGCAAGCCACAGCAGGGCCCTGCTGAAAGAAATACTGTGCTGCCTCTCCGGGTTAGTACATCGGTGGGACAAATTGGGTCCCATTGCACTTGGCACTATACAGGGATAGGTGAAATGCCAGTCCTGGCTCCAAAGACCTTCCTTTTCAAGTATCCCCTGGTCAGTGGTGATGGAGGAGATCTTTTAGGCTGTCTTGTCCATGTCTTGCCCAACACAGGCTCTCCTGGAAGGACCTTTTCCTGTGCTCTGTTCAGTCTGACTTTCATTATCCTAAGCAAGCTTCCATCTGCCCTAGTCTTTGGGACACAGACTAATCCGCTTGCAAAGGAAAACCAGGCGGTTGCTTAGAGAAGAGGAGCAAGGAGTGTTAGGAAGGATGGACTAGCTATAATTAGGTGGAGTTAAGCTTTCCTCATTCTAAAGAAGGCTAAGGAGGGAACTAATTTGGGAACCTTCAGGCTAGCAGTGAGAGGCAGAAGACGAAGGATCTGGGAATTTAAAGCTGCATGTGTTCAGATTAGAAATACAACGCACATTTTTGACAGTGTAGGTGTTTCAACATCAGAGCAAGTTTAGCCCTGGTTCTGGGGGATTCTCCATCCCTAGCAACTTCTCGGATCCAGTTTTAGATCCCTTTCCTACAAGGAACGTTCCAGCTCACATTGACCATTCATCATAAATGGAACAGAAAATGAGCAATAACTAACAAATATAAATACAGGTGCTGGGCATTTCTCTTTCACTAATTAACATTTAGCTCCCTATATTAAGGGACCCATAGCATATTCACTCACCAGACATAATACAACTGAACACAACTTATTTTAACTCTTAGCTTCCCTTACAAATTAGCAGTTGTTTTTTCCCTCCTATCCATTAGAATCGTCTCAATCAAATATAATGTTGTTTTACTTGTTATTCTTTTTAAATACCCTTTTGGACATGAACTGGGAATTCATGCAGGCCCTGTGTTCAACAGTACATCAGGCTAGCTATATAGTCACGATGGTGTCTGCTGGCCGTAATGTGAGCCTGAAGTGATGAGTGAAGGTGCAGAGACCGGCCAGCAGCAGGAGATTAGCACTGAAGAGGAGGAAGAAGCTTGTTGGGGCTGACAAATGAGGTGTGCTGCAGCTCGATGGGGTTAACTTTTGGGAGGAGAAATTTAGAGCATTGAGATATTCAACCTGATTGTGACCTTCATTGACTTTAAGCACAGAAGGGACTTTCGGGATGATTTGGCCTGAGCTCTGGCACAGCGCAGACCAGAGGCTTGCACCCAGCCTGGCCTGCAATGCTGTGAGGGATTCCTCCCTGCTTCGTATGCTCCTAGGAAGCTGTGGGCTAATCTCCCCAGGGAACCAGCCAGAGGGCTGTCATATGGGATGTATGAAATTGGACCAGCTCTTCACTCCAATAGGGAAAGGCCCAGCAGGGAGTTGGAGCAGCAGCCAAGTCATCCCCCTTGATCTATTGTACTCCAAGCTCACTCGGGGAGAAGTTGTGCCGCTAACTTGTTTTCTTTGCTTGGTTTCACATCTCCCTTTTGATGGGACCTCTGCAGCTTCTCACTGCTTTCTCTTCCTTGCAGGCTCCTTCTGCTTTCTCCAAGGGAAGGAGAGGCGATGGGTTACTCGGAGCCACCAGGAATGAAATGGCTTGAATCAAACAGACAGCCCCCTTTGCCACCCTTTGATGTAGCAGCGTAGGGAAAGCTCGGAGCCAGAGACCATCCAGTCCCGTATCTTGGCTGCGATTGCTCCACAATTGACAGATGCAGCTTAATCCACCTCCTACACAGGCCTGATTTTAGCCTCTGCAAGTCAGTCTGGCTTATTCCTGGAGCTAGTGTCCCTTCCGAGGTTTTGTTGTTGTTGTTGTTGCTATTAATTAAAACTCTGGCTGCTCTGGTTTTCCACATCTGTGTTTCAGCCTTTTCAAATGATTTAAGTTCTCAGCCTCGATCACTTCTGTGGCCATCAGATCATGTGCTTGGTAGGATAATTATAATAATACATATCTATCTCATGCCCACAGTGCTTTTGTCTATCCCTCTCTGACCGCTTTACATAGGAGGTTGGTGTCACCATCCCCATTTTACAGCTGGGGAAACGGAGAGTTACAGAGGGACGAAGTGGTTTGCTCAGGATCACAGGAACTTGGGGCTTGGGCCATCAAATTTGGTCCTCTGTGCTCACAGGCTCCCATTCAAACAAGGATTCCGCAAAATAGCCACTTTACGCCCTCACACACAACTACAGGGTGCAGTATTGAGCCACTAAGGGTGTGCCACAGATGCTGTAGGTCAGAGCAGGGAGGCAAAGGCATTGCTCGCTTCCTGCATGTTACCACCAGGACTGGGAATAGGACCAAAAAGCTCTGAGTCCTAGCTCAGTACTCCATCCACCGCTTCTCTGTGTGCCTGTTTCAGATCAGCCTCCTGTCTGCTGCTATGAATGCCCCCTCATTTTGCGTTACAAAGCTCAGAGAAAAGAAGTCCTCCCTAAACTGTTCCCTTACTTCTTCTGCTTTTTCTTGACTCCTTTGATTCACCTCCTCTCTAAGGGAACAGTCCCGGTCTTCCAAATCTCCTTCCCCAGGCTAGGTTTTCCCATGGTCCTCTCACGTCTTTTCTCTGAATGCACCCTGGCTCTCCAATAACCACGGTAATAAATTTTGTGCATCTGGGATTATTCCAGCCCCTTTTTCAATAGCAAGATTATCTAATTTTGTAAGGCCCCAAACACCCAGTCTGGTCTATTTAAAAAGGAGTCTTGTGTGACTCAAAAAAATGAGTTGGAAAGTAGTAATAAGATTTTTTTGGAAAGCACAGCAGCATCATGGTGACTTAAGAGCCAGATGTCTATGGATATTTGAGCACTAGAGATGCAGATGCGCACCTAAAGGACTGATGAATGTGTCCAGCAAGGTTAGGTACCTAAATCGCATGGCCTGCTGTAGTTGGTAGCCTGAGTCGCATGGATGCTAGCACCACTGCCTGCCTGGCTAATTAATACTGTCGCAGTGTATTCTGGTGCTACGCAGTCCGCCTGTCTATCAGTTGTCCAACCCTCGAATTGCAAGCTGTTTGGTGCATGGAACCAAATTTATTCTGTTTGTACAGTGGTGTCCTGGCTGGTGGCCTGAACTCCTAGACGCTATGGTAACACAAATATTATTATATTATTGCTATTATCTCTGTTAATCCCCACTGTTGTTTACAATATCTTGGGGTGCCTAAATGCCTGTATAAATCTAGCCATATATATATATAATTAAAGATGAACCAGCATGCTGGCAATCCACCCATCCGCTTATCCGAGCACAATACAGGGACTGCAGCAGACTTGAGGCACCCAAGCTTCCAGGTTTTGCTGCCTCTGTCCTGAAAAAAAAGTAAAAATTGTAGGAAAGTAGGTCTGGAAGGGCCCTCAGGAGGTCATCAAGTCCAGTGATGCCCCATGTGCCAGATGGGCAGCACTAGGTCTGGCCATGGGCCGGATCCAGCCAGCGGGCCGTTATCTGACTGTGCAACATTTGGAAATTTGGCGGTGGGGAGGAGGGGTGGCTGTGTTGATTGGCCCCACTCCCTGCTGCCAAAGTTTCTGTCCCAAGGGGCATCCTGCAGGCCAGATCCCACCTTTCCATGGACTGGATTTGGCCCATGAGCCAGGGATTGAGCACCCTTGGTCTAGTCCAATCCCCTGCTCAAGTCAGGATCAGCCCTGACTAAACCATCATAGCCAAAAGTGTCTGACCTGCTATTTAAAAACTCCCAAGGGTGGACATTGCACAGCCTTGCTTGACCACCCTCGTAGTCAGACAGGTCTTCCTAATCTCCAACCTGCTTTCTCTGCTGCAAGTTAAGACGTGCTCCTTATCCCATCCCTTGCAGTGGCAGAGAATAGTCTGCTTCAAACTGCTGCCGTATAAGCACCCTTCTGGGATTTGAAGACTCTTATAAAATCTCCCTTCAGTTGTGGCTTGTCTAGACTAAATCATCTCAGTTTTTCCAGCCTTTGCTCATAAATCAGGCTTCTGATCATTTTGTCACTCTTCACTGAACTTTTGCTAATTTGTCTGTGCCTGTCTTGAAGCGCAATACCCAAAACTGGACCCAGTTTTCCAGGTGAAGCCTCACAAACAGATTTGCTCCTTGTGCTTCTAATTGTACCTGCTATTCTGGTCACACAGGACAAGTTGTTCCTGTGCTTTATTGCTATGGGGGCATGCTGTCCTGACCCGGCTATGGGAGGGTTGCCTGCCTTCCCCTTCCCGTTGCTTGTTCATCCACAGAATCCCTAATGAGGGGTAGCCAGTTTGTGCTTCCAGTTACACCAGGGTGTAAATCTGTAAGAACACCGTCAATCCAAGCCGGATGTGGCCTGCAGGCTTTTTTGGGTTGGAGTCCGTGAGAGATGGCACAGGTAGATTCTTGCTAGATCATTTTAGCCTCAACTCTGCAAAGCCCCTCAAGAGTGTGAAGGGATCCTGGGGTCTATCTGTGGGGCACAAGGCAGGACTGTCCAGAGACAACCTGCATTCACCCTGAACTAGAAACAGGGTAGCTGTGTTAACACGCTACTATTTGCAGGCAAATAAGCTCATTCAGGTTGTATCAGCACAGCACCCATCTGTCCTAGGAGAAATACGTCCCTGTGATGGCAGTGGGGCTCTCTCTGGGTGCTAGGACCTTTTTGAACTGGGCTTTTATAGACTCCTAGAAAATGAAGGTTAAAGGGACCTCGGGAGGTCACATGTAGTCCAGCCCTCTGCTCAAAGCAGGACCAGCCCCACCTATATCATCCCAGCCAAGGCCGTATACCTGGGTCTTCAAAACCTCCAAGAATGGAGAGTCCACCATCTCTTTAGGTAACTTGTTCCTCTGCTTCACCACCATCCCAGTGAGAGAGTTTTTCCTAATATCCAACTTCAACTTCCCTTGCTGCAACTTGAGCCCATTGTTCACAATGTCCTGTCACCTGCCCCCACCGAGAACAGCCCAGCTCCATCCCCTTTGTGACCCCCTGCAGGGACTTGAAGGCTGCTATTAAATCCCACCTCGGTCTTCTCCTCTGCAAGCTAAATAAACCCAGTTCCTGCAGCCTCTCCTCAGAAGTAGTGTCCTCCAGCCCCCAAACCATTTTCATTGCCCTCCACTGGACTCTTTCCAATTTGTCCGCATCCTTTCTGAAGTGAGGGGCCTAAACTGGACCCAGTACTCCCGATGTGGCCCCCCCAGTGCAGAATAGAGGGGAATAATTACTTCCCCCGATGTACTGGTAACGCTCCTACTAATGCAGCCCAGTATGCCATTAGTCTTGACTGCTGTCCAGTTTATTGTCCGTTGTATGTCAGCACAGGGGTCATTTCTGCTGGAGCTCTGCTTGTGCAGCAGCATCTACACCATGGGGGTCTTGGTCTCCACAGCTGTTTCGGCTAATGGGGCTGCGATCTCTCATGCTTCTCCCAGCACAGCTGGACACCAGGCAGACCTTGGAGTATGGATCCCATCTGTGCAGGCATATGCAGCGGGGACCTCTCCCTCCTGAACTTCACGTCTTCCCATCAGAGCCCACAAAATAAGAACTTATCCCTAAATGTGCTAGGTTGGATGTGAGCATCAAACTAGCACCACATTTTCCCGGGTCCTACATCCCTGCTTTCCAGTCATCCTTGCTGCCACCCTGGTCCTTCTCGCTGTGCTCTTTCTGCCCTTTGTTTCCAGGGGCATTTGGCGGTGAAGTCCATCTCCTCAGCTGCTGGACTTGTTCCCCAGGCAAATTCAGTGTTGCTGGAAGGGGCAGGGCTGCCAGCTGGCAGGACTGAGATCCTGGTATTTAAGGATGGAAGCAGCAGGATGAGTTAACTTCCCTATATTTCCCTTTTGCTCCAGGTTCCTAATTACTCTTTTTGTCGGGGAAGAGTGAAGTTCAGTGTCTTTCGTCCATTTAACCCCTACAGTCTTCACGGCCATGAAAACCATGAAGCATTGGGGAATCTCTGCATCACTGAGCATAATAAATCTCTTCACAAGCTTGTTTTTTGGGTAGCTTCAAAAACAAACTGTGGGAAGCCATGAGATGGTGCCCAGAGTGAATGGAGGATGGGAGTGGAGCAGATAGCCCCAGAGAGTGGGACATGAATGTTGCTGCTGGAAGGGGCAGTACAAGACCTGGACGGGGAGGTGTTAGCATTGGGATGCTCTCCCTTTCCTCGTTTTATCTGACAAGTCCCTTTAATACAAAACTATCATACCAGTCCCTTCTAAATCCTGCCCCCTCCACCGGGCAACAAGTATGTAGATGCTCAACAAGTGAGTGGATGCTCACTTTGCTGGGATTTGGGTTATTTGTATGGAGTGACTGTGGCTTGTCCGTCTGCTCCCTGCCTTGTCTCAGATCTAAGGAGCAGGGGGCAGCTTGAAGTCACAAGGGTCTCTAATGTTTTTGGGTGTGCATCACCCACCAGTGACCACCTCAGACACGCTTTGACCCGTACAGGCTGCCCCCTCAACCAGAAGTGGAGTAGCTGTGTCCACACAGGGTATCCATGTCTCCACAGGTGTCACAGCAAGAGGTGACACCATCACTTATCAGTGTGAATTAGCCTACTTGAAGGGTTGTACAACCACGGCTACCCTGCTTCTCATTTATGAAGCATCCCGCAGGGAGAAGCATGGTGTGCTGGAGGGTGCTGTTGCCTGCTGTGCAAACTTTACCGTGCAGACGCGCCCTCGGCATCTGGGAAGGCAACTTCGGGCCCTCGATCTGGTTCTGCGGTTGCTAGAGGGGTCAGACGGGGAGAGCCTACCTTGAAACCCAACTGCTAAATAGTGGATTGCTTTAGTTGTGGCAAGTGCCATAAACTCAACCCGTTGGTAGATGAACCCCCGGCTGTCAAGACTGAATGTGTGTGTGAGGTCCCAGAAGAGCCACCCCAGTGGTGAAAGGGTATTGAAGAACTGTCCTTCTGTTGGGCAAACCCCTTAGACCTGGACCTGCCCTGTCTTTGCAGACTTCATTATCAAGCTGAGCAGGTTTTGGATGGGTTGGGGAGCTGCAGTGCTAAAACCTCTCTCTCTCTTTCTCTCTCTCCGCAGATGGCGAGCTTGTTCACTATTGCTACGGGCTGAAGGACTTGGTTACCATCCTCTTTTACATCTTCATAGCAATCATTCTGCATGCCATAGTGCAGGACTATGCCCTGGATGTGAGTCATTTGTTCCAGCACCTCTCGGATGGCCCTTCCAGAGCTATATTGTGGGTGGCCTGGGTGCCTTTAGGGCTGGCATGGCAGATGATGAGCTCATGCATAGCAGGAGAAGGGCGAGTTCCTGGCTTACGTTTTTTGTTGTTTTTCCTCTAGAAAATCAGCCGGCGTTTCCATCTCTCCAAGGTCAAACACAGCAAGTTCAATGAATCAGGACAGCTGGTTGCGTTCCATCTCACCTCCATGATCTGGTGCTTATATGTCATAGTGACGGTAAGTTGTGGCGATGAGTCCCACGGAGGCTTGGTGCAGTCCCTTTTGGTTTTCCCCTTGCACTAGTGAAGTGTAATGCCCTTACTGTAGATTGAGCTGGCGGTAGTAGGTGTCCTTTATGATTTGCACAAGATTGCAAATTTGCACACACAAGTTTGGGGCTGGAAGGGACCTCATGAGATTGTCGGGTCCAGCCCCCCTGCTCTGGGCAGGAAAAAGGGCTGGGGTCAAGTAACCCCAGGAAGGTGTGCATCCAGTCTCCTCTTTGCTAGTGTGTTCTGGGCAGACTGGCATGATGCTCTTGGAGTAGGTTGAATTACTCCAGGTATGCCTTCTCTAGGGTCCTGGGGCTTCTTAAGGGGAGTAGGTCAAAGGGCTGTGAAGCAACATGCGCACTGAGGTCCCAGGTACTCCATGGTGAGTTCTGCATCAGGGTGAGAGGACTGCATAGCAGATGGAAAAAGGTCTATCTCCATTCCACTTTTAACTAAAGGTAGAGGTTGCAGGGAGCTAAATTAAAGCACAAACCACACAACCGCTCCAGCTGCCTCCAGGGCACCTAGTTGTAGAAGTGACCTGATGCAGAGCTGTTTCATCTCTGTATTCATCTCTGCATTGCAAGAGGTTTCATGTGCATCTCTAGTGATTCAGGCAGCTGGTGGGGTGAGAGGTGGTTTGGGGACAAGAGATGAGCTGGTTAAGTGGACGCTAAATGATCAGCCCCATGCTGCAGTGAGCGGGACAGCTTGCTCCTCAGTGATTGTTTGGGCTGCCGGCAGGCTCAGACCCATGTCACTACTGCAGTGTATGCCCTGTGCAAGGTTTTCCAGTGTGCAGCCTGTAATCCTGGAGTGAAAACCCGGCCTTGCTGAAGGTAGGGAAGATTGCACTACTGACGTCAGGGAATCAAAGCCCCATCTGTGTTGTGCTGTAGTAACAGCTTAGATCCTGGATGGATTCCCAAGCACAACCCCCTTGAAAGACATAAGACCCCAGGCCCTTCTTCCTCTCCTTTGGCACCCTGCTCCCTTCCCACAAAGCCCGTCAGCCTGGCTTTCTGCCCTGTGAGGCCCCTGTATTCACAGCAAAAAGGCTGGAAAGTCTCACGCAGCCAAGCTGTCTGACAGGCTGTGCAGTGACTCAAGCACTTGATAATCAACACAGCTGCTTCAGATGCCTGCTACTGCTGTTTCACAGAGTCGCTGGGGGGGACGGAGAGCTTAGCCTCCTACATTTCAGCAAGAGCCCATTTCTCAACCCAGGAGACCACAGCCCCTGGAAGGAGCAGGGAAGGAAATAAACTCTCCCAAACCCGGTGAACTCTGCATTCCTAGCACCATGGTGCCCAATTACTATTCTGCTCATGCCCCCATTGTGAACAGCAGGGAGTGGGGCCACTCGGTAGAAAACCCTTGTGATGCCAAAACACATTGCAGTGGAGAACTGTGGCTTTGGTCTTGAAGGTCGGAGGGGGTGAGATGGGGCAACGGTTTGAGAAAATCAGGTGCTGTGGAAGTTATTATGAGCATTAGCTCACGTGCTCCTGGCTTGTCCCCACCCAAAACCAAGTCAAACCTGTATCATTGCAACGGTTGCACTGTGCAACACCCAGGGCCTGTATATGAGTGGAGGGTCTCCTTTGCAAAACGAGTGTGGATGCGTGTGAGAACGGACCTCTGGGGCTGCATTTTAAAGCTGGGCATGAATGCATATTTCATTCAGCAAGTTTTGGACAGAGGTCATTGGTGTTGACACACTTACAGAGACTGCTCGGCTGGCTGTATCCCTGCACCTCATAAGGCCCCGAAATACACCGAGCTGGCATGGAAGTGACCTCTCCCCAGCCAACTCTTTCCAG
Source organism: Crocodylus siamensis (assembly GCF_052110815.1). Classification (NCBI taxonomy): domain Eukaryota; kingdom Metazoa; phylum Chordata; order Crocodylia; family Crocodylidae; genus Crocodylus; species Crocodylus siamensis. The sequence continues at coordinate 4,351,523 of NC_143395.1, forward strand.
GCCTAAAAGAAAATGGCATATTGCTAAAATAACACCCCCCCAATCTATTATTACCCTATTGTGCTAGGTGTTGTACAAACATGGAACAACATGGCAGTCCCTTCCTTCCCCAGGAAGCTTACAGTACCTCCCCCTCCCCTTCACCCCCCATCACCGTAGCCCCCACATCCTTTGGGGGTGGCTGACAGTCTGTTCTTGCCTGCTTGCCTTCTGCCTCTGCCCCCACCTCCTCCTCCTGTGCTGCCAGCTCTCTAGCAGCTGGCACTGGCTTACAGGGCAGTTAGATTACGGCTCTGGTGCCCGTTCCCTTTCATTGCTTCAACTAACCCCTTGATGACTGCATACCTTGGGCAGCAGGTCTGCTCTTTCTGGCCAAGGTAGTCAGGTGTTGAAATTCTGGCCCATCCCCTTGCCTCCCCTCTGTGGCTTGCACATACCCCCTGGGAGCAAGTTTGCAACCTCACTTGTTAGCGGTCCTTACCTCAGCCCCCTGCCATTCATTTCCTCTCATCAGGGGCTGCAGGCATCCCCAGGCCCGCTGCCATGCCAGGGTGCTCTGCAGAGGGGCAGGGGGATGCTGGATGATAGAAAGAGGCTTTGGGCCATTCTGAGCCTGTGCTCTGTCTCGCAGCCAGTCCCCTTGTGGGCTTAAATACCACGTCTCCTGCAGTTTGGCAGAGAAGATGCTCTTCCATGAGGATAAAGAAAAGACCTGAGCTCCAGCTTCCCCCAATTTGTTTTTTACCAAAGAAGGCAAGAGGGAAGCACATCTGCTAAATCAGGGGTGCTCCACCCCCAGCCTGTGGACCAAATCTGGCCCCTGAGGCTGTGTCATCTAGCCTGCAGGGCTCCCCAGAGATCTGGGGGTGGTGGTGCTGAGTACTAGATCAGGCATGCAGGGCAGCGTGAGACCTGATCCTGGTACACAGGGATCAGGTAGGAGCAGTGTGAAGCCCTCGGAGTCCGGTTTGGCCGGGTGAGGGTGGTGCAGAGCCCAAACTGGCTCCACGCTGTTCCTCTAGCATGCCGGACCCAAACCATGAGCACCACCATGCTTAACCAGCTCACTGGCTACTTCAGTGATGCTCAACCAGAGGGTGGTGGTTGAGGTGTGAGGAGATAAGCAGGTAAACCCAGGCTCAGGCTGGTCCCTGCCAGGCCCCTCTGCAAGGAATTAAGCATTGTAATGTATAAGTTAGTTCTGGAAATTGGGTACTGCTCATGTCACAGAAGTTACAGAGGGGGAAGCTTGAGCCCAGAAAGGTTGAGAACCCCTGGGCGATATGTTTCATGCAGAGATATTGCACGTCACAATGCCCTGTGGCCTCTTTGATGCCCAAATCTCCAGCCTGTAGCTTTTTTGCCTCCAGCAGTCACCGTCTTACCAACCAGGCTTTGAGCGCGTTGGTGCCCCGAGACATGAATGAACATGTATAGCTTTACCCCATCACTTTCTCCTTTTGGGGACAGCATAAACAGTGACCAGCCCACCTTCACCAAGCCCATTGCTGCTTAGGGTGGAACAAAAAACCATTACAGAGAAAGCATTCATAATAATGACCTGTCCCTGCTCACACTGGCTTTCCAGACATCTGCCATCAGCCATCATCTTGCTAGGTACAGGCCCAAGTCCATCAGTTCCTTGTCCCTCTTCATGCCTCTGACCTCAGCTCAGGCTGCCTTTTTAAACCCTTCACCCCTTTGTTTTTATGCCCTCTTGATCCAGAACAAACGAGCATGAGCAGTTTTCCCCCAAGAGAGTGAGGCTTTTAGACTTGTTTGTATGCAGGGGATCTGCATCAATTGCTTCCCAGTGTTTCCAGGAGTGGAGAGATCCATATAAAACTTGCAGTGTTGATACAGCCAGTCTTTTTCAATGCTCCACATGCCTGCAGCATCAAAACCAGCTTGCTCCCGTAATCTTCGACGCTTCCATGGTTTCATCTCTATTGTGCTAGACTGCTCTCAGCGGTGGCAGATGACAGAACAAGGAGCAATGGTCTGTTGCAGGAAGGGAAGGTTAGGTTAGATGACAGGAGAAACTTTCTCACAAGGAGGGTAGTAAAGCACTGGAACAGATCACCCAGAGAGGTGGTGGAGTCTCCCTGCTTGGAGGTTTTGAAGACCCAGCTAGACAGCCTTGCTGGGATGATCTAGTTGGAGCTGTTCTTGCTTTGGTCTAGATGACCTCCTGAGGTCCCTTCCAAACCTCATTTTCTATGATTTTTTTTTCTATGCTGCATGAAAAGAAGATCTGAGATGGCAAAGCATTAAATGATGATGATGGAGGAGAAAACAAGTTCAGGTTCCTCTTACAACCATTGTCACCTGTGTTGTCTAGCACCTAGAGGCCCCAGTGGTAGATCAGATGCAGGCCTGCGTACAGACATTGAGCACCACATCCCTTCTCCGAGGCAAGAGGTAGATATGGGCAGACGCATAGCACAGGGAAATGAGATGCAGCCAAGACTTGGTTCCTGTAGAAACCCACTGCCTTGCAGCTAGCTATGGTAACAGAATCACATGCCTCTCTCCATGCTGCAGCTGGGGCTTGCTGACTGGATAAGCCCTGAATGACTTGGCAACATCCAGATGTGGTTTCACCAGATCACCAAAACACAAATCAGGTGGGACTGACTCCGTTCTCCTCCTTCCACTGAGCTGTTCAGCGTGGTTGCAGGGTAGCAGCAAAGTTTTTGCAGCGGTACAGCTGTCTGCTTTCTGCTCCCTTGTTCAAGAAACACCCAGAGAGTGTTCAGCCTTGGTTCCCCCTTAGCACAGAGCAGACCCAGAGGAGATCAGCCCCCAAGGTGAAAGCCAAGTAGCCCAGCAGACCCCCTCTGCTACCTGCCTCTCACACTGTTGCGCTGGTGCCACGGGGATTACAGCAGCTCCTCGAAAGAAGCTGGCATCCAGGCTTCTCTTAGGGGTGGTCTTTTTATTGGCGCGACATTAGCAGGCCCCACTCGGGCCAGCGTTGTGCTGACAGGTAACTGCATGCCGGTTGTTCCTTTTGCTTAATAGACTTTGTCTTCTCTTGCAGGAAGGATACTTCTCAAACCCAAGGAGCCTGTGGGAAAACTACCCTCATGTTTATCTTCCGTAAGCATGCTCACAATGTGCTTAGTGTCGCAGCTGACCACTTCCTTCCTCTTTACATTCTTCTGGGGCAGGGGCGGGGGTGGGGAGGTGCGTGTCAGCAGCAGATATGTAGCACACAGTGCTGTATGTCTTCTGAGTCCGTCATAGTGAATGCATGCCCCCCACTTCCCACCCGAGCATTTTGCGTGCAAAGGAAATCTGTCATCTTGCTAAGATTCAAGGGGTGAGAGACTGCTGTATTATTGGGTGCTGCAGATGAAGTCTGGCCAGGTCTGGTACTGGCAGCGTTTCAGTCTCTGCCATTTTTTTTTCTATGCTGATTTCCCCACTCTTTTCCACACATAAAACAGGGTCATGGTCCTTCCTCCATCTCCTTTTTTTTGTACAGCTGGATTGGTTTGGGTTTTTGAGGTACTGGGAGGCTCCCGGGAGAGCATGAGTATGCAGAGCTTCAGTCTGTGCATGGTTGCTTCGGCCAGGAGCATAAGCAGCGTCTGGAAAACTAGGGGCCAGGACTTTACGGGCACATGTGAAGAGGTAGAGAAGGTGCGACTGTCCTGAAGGCCTGAGGCAGAGCTGAGAGCAGAATGTGGGGGTTTGTGGCCTACTCTAGCAAGGCCTCAGGATTGCGTGCATGCTGCTTCTTGTTGTGGTGCCAAGCTACTGGGTAAAACCCTCTGGCCTGGGCCCTACAGCAAGTTAGGCTAGGTAGTTATCTGGGCTCCTCCAACACTACATCAGTCCAGCCCAGGAAACCAGGATCCCACGGGTGAAATAACCTTTATATCCATCCCTGGTGCAGACCCCAAAGTCTCCAGGTGAGGTGGCTCCATAGCAAAGGGGTTGGCTGTTGAATGCCACGTGCAGAGCTGACATGTCAAGTTTGTAAGGAGGCCGTGCATAGGCCCAAGTTGGCCGTCCTATGGGCAGATGCATCATGCTGTATTTTGGTTCCTGGCGGACCCTCCTCCCGTCTTCTTCCTGTGGTGGTTAGGGGGTCTCAGCAGCCGCAGGACCTCCTTACCTGAGGCCCCAGGCCAGGCTCTCTTTTTTTTTTTTTTCACCTACCACCTGGGCTGTAGGTGACGTGCACCCCTCTGAGCACCTCCTTCCTGTTGAGACTCGCTCTTTCCAGGGAAAGCCAGTCTGTCTCCTGCTGGGGTAGCTGATTGAGAATGCAGCTGGCCAGGAACCACAATTGCCTTTTGTTCCCATGCTGGGAACTGCTGTAGGTCCTGGGGTAGCTCTGTATGTCCTGCTTCTGCTCTCAGCATGTGCTGTCTGCTCAGGTGGATTCTCCTCTTGACCCCCGAAGGACAAATCAGTCCATAGTGGGGCTTTATCCAAACATGACTGCCACCTGGGAGCTCTGTTGGCTGCGTTGCACGGGGCTGGAGGCAGCGGGGAGCACCGTCTCATCGATCTCTCACACTTGTTGACATTGCAGGTTCCAGGTGAAGTTCTTCTACCTGTGCCAGCTGTCCTACTGGCTGCACGCGCTGCCCGAGCTGTACTTCCAGAAGGTGCGGAAGGTGAGTGCTGGGCACGCTCCTCGGGCAGAGGAGCCACCAGGCAGGTGGGTGTGCTTGTAGCGGCTTGGAAAAGCCAGCAGCGTTCGAGTATGGGACATGTGGAACCTGGAGACAGGTGCTGAAAAAGCCGGAGTGGGCTGCTCCCTCCTGTGCCAGACCAAGAGCAAGCTTAGGAGATGCTTTTCAGCTGTTGCAGGCACACTGTCCTCCTTGGCTTTTCAGCTGGGGCGGGTTGAATTTTTTACCATTGTGCCATGACTATGCTCTGCATGGGAGCTGGAGGAGCAGGGAGAGCCCCTGACCTGGCTTGGGGTGTTATCTGTCATGCGGGATGAACCCCCTCATTTGGTTTTGCTTCCCCCTCCAGGAGGAGATTCCCCGCCAGCTGCAGTATATCTGCCTTTACCTGGTGCACATCGCTGGAGCATACCTCCTCAAGTGAGTGCTTGCTCAGGCCTCTGCAGCTGGAGCATCGGGGTTCTGGCCCTGGCTCTGGGGGTGGGAGCTCAGCCTTTGCTGGAGACTGGGGTCTTAGCTTGGACACCTGGAAATTTGGAGTTGGCCACTGTGTTTAGAATTGAATAAAGAGGGTTATTAAGCTTTTGAAACTCCCAGCTGCAGGATATGTCAGAGGTGAGGTGATGGTTACAGTTTTTGGGAACCAAGAGGCTCTTTAGGTACATCAGACAGGATGGATGATGCGATAGCCATGCCTTGTGCTTCCAGAGCATCAGATGGTGTTGGCTATGAGGCATGGCCCCCTCTTGTGCCAGGAGAAGCTTTCTCCCATGGCATGGTGCTTCACAGCTAAATGCATGTGAAGGGTTAGTACCTCTCCCCACAGCACATGTAGGGTATGTGATGGGCAGCACAGACCGGGGGCTGGGACTTGGGAGGCCCTGCTGAGTCCCTGCATTTCTCTGTGCCTCAGTTTCCTACATGGATTGTCTGTTCAGATTGCAGTCTCTTTGGGGCAAGGCGTCTCTCCTGCTGCATCTGTGCAGCCCCTGGTGCAAAGGGGCCTGGAGTTTGGTTGCAGCCTGTAGACACTAGGGTGGTACCCACTTGGAGTCAGGGTAATAAGGGGGATGGAGCATGATGGGTTGCAGCATGGCCATGCCTGTTTCTTTTCTCTCTAGCCTCACCCGGCTGGGGCTGATCCTCTTGCTGCTGCAGTACATGGCCGAATTCCTCTTCCACATGGCCCGCCTTGTCTACTTCACGGATGAGAACAACGAGAAGCTGTAAGTGCATGGAGCTGAGAGTAGACTTGCTTCCTCCCCCACCCCCAGCACTAGAGCCTGAACCAGCTGTTGACCTACCATGAGACATGGGCTCAGTCAGGGTCTCCCTCCCTGTCCATCCTTTGTACACCCTGCCCCCCCAGACTCCTGCTCCTGCTTTGCTTGTTTTTCTGTTTAGGTTGGTCACGCCATTTGTCACCAGATGGCTTCATGGCACCTCATAGTTTCGTAGTTTCTAGGGTCGGAAGGGACCTGAGTAGATCATCGAGTCCGACCCCCTGCCATGGCAGGAAAGATTACTGGGGTCAAACAACCCCAGCAAGGTGTTCATCTAACCTCCTCTTAAAGAACCCCAGGGTAGGAGCCAGCACCACTTCTCTTGGAAGTTGGCTCCAGATCCCAGCCGCCCTGACCATGAAGTAGCACCTCCTGATATCCAGCCCAAATCTACTCTCCACCAGCTTGTGACCATTATTCCTGGTCACTCCTAGCAGTGCTCGGGGGAACAGTGACTCCCCAATGCCTGCTGATCCCCCCTGACCAGTCTGCAACAGGCCACTAGATCCCCCCTCAGCCCTCTCCTGTGGAGGCTGAACAGGCTCAGGACCCGCAGCCTCTCCTCATAAGGCCTGTCCTGCTGCCCCCCGATCATGCGAGTGGCCTCCTCTGGACCCTCTCCATACTGTCCACATCCCTCCTGAAGTGCGGCGCCCAGAACTGGACGCAGTACTCCAGCCACAGCCTGACCAGTGCCACATAGAGGGGGAGGATCATCTCCTTGGACCTGCTCGAGATGCATCTGTGAATGCACGACAAGATACGGTTGGCCTTCCTGACTGTATCCCCACACTGCCGGCCCATGTTCATCTTGGCATCAGTGATGACTCTAAGATCCTTTTCTGCCTCTGTACTGACAAGAAGGGAGTTCCCAGCCTGTAGGTATGGCGCTGGTTGTTCCTCCCCAGGTGCAGCACCTTGCACTTGTCAGTGTTGAATCCCATCCTATTCTCATCTGCCCACCCCTGTAACCTGTCTAGGTCCAATTGTAGCCTATTGCTCCCTTCTAGTGCACCCACATCCCCCCACATCTTAGTGTCATCAGCAAATCTGAACAGGTGCTTTTTACCCCCTTGTCCAAGTCGCTGATGAAGATGTTGAACAGTGCGGGCCCGAGGACTGAGCCCTGGGGGACCCCCCTGCCCACATCCCTCCAGGTCGAACGTGACCTGTCCACCACCGCTCTCTGGATGCGGCCCTCCAGCCAGCTGGCAACACATCTGACTGTGTGGGGTCGACACCACAGCCCCCAGTTTCTTAGTGAGAACGGGGTGAGAGACAGTGTCGAAGCCCTTCCGAAAGTCCAGAAAGACTATGTCCACTGCTACCCCTGCATCTAAGGATTTGGTGACCTGGTCATAGAAGGCCACCAGGTTGGTCTGACAGGACCTGCCACTGATGAACCTGTGTTGGTTGCCCCTAAGCATGAAATCCCCTGCTGGCCCCTCATGGATGTGTGCCAGTATAATTTTCTCGAACAGCTTGCCTAGGATTGAAGTAAGACTAACTGGCTTATAGTTTCCCGGGTCCTCCTTTTTCCCCTTTTTGAAGATGGGAACCGCATTGGCCCTCTTCCAGTCCTCTGGCACCACACCAGAGCACCACGAGTGCTTGTAAAGCCGTGCCAGGGGTCTTGCAATGACCTCAGCCAATTCCTTTAGTACTCTAGGGTGGAGATTCATAGATTCATAGATGCTAGGGTCGGAAGGGACCTCAATAGATCATCGAGTCCGACCCCCTGCATAAGGGGGATCATCTGGACCAGCTGCCTTGAATACATCCAGTCCCTCCAGAAGCTCCCTAACTAGTTCCTCACTAACCCTTGGCCGAGGTGCGTCTCCCCTGGGGCACCTCCCTTGGGGACCGAGCACCTCATGCACCAGGACCCTGTCTGGGTGATGATCTCTGTTGCCATCCCAGCAGAAATAACCTGAGAGCTCCCTGCTTGGATGGGGGATGTAGTATGGTGGGCATCAGAGAATCCAACCCTAGATCGCTCCAGGCTTGGACAATCCTGAGTGCTGGTGGCCATGGTCCTGGTGTAGACGTAGCAGAAAGCCCTGCAGAATCAAAACAGAGAGTGTTTTGGAGAGTGCTCAAGCCCCCCTCTGGTTTGCCCAGGAAGTCGTATGGCACCAACACCAGCCTCATGCATTTCCTCTTGCTAATTGACCTCACAAGTGACTAGTTGGGTCCTTGTACTCTGTGGCCTTTTTAGGCAGCGGGGCCTTCACTGAGGCAGCGGTGGTTGGGGCAGCTCTTGGATGAGCTTTTACCTTGTAGGACAAGCGGCCCAAGGTTCACCAGCCCCCCAAAACACCTTGTCCCGGGCTCCTTGGAGGAGTCCAGCTGCTGAAATGACTGTACTCCAGGCACCTGCCAGCCTGCCTGAGAAGTCCTGGCAAGGGGAGGCTTGTCTTGGTGACTCTGCTGACTTGACTTCACACAGGTTTAATGCCTGGGCTGTTGTGTTTGTGATCACCCGACTCTTCACCCTCACCCTCTCGGTGCTGGTCATAGCCTTTGGGCTGGCGCGGGAGGACAACCAGACATTTGAGCCTGAGAAAGGAAACTTCAACACCCTGCTGCTCAGGTAGGTCTTTGCCAAGGGCTTTCTCCGTCGACTTTGTGGCCTGTAGCTTGGGAGATTCTTGGTGTTGCGGGCATACATTCATGTTGTTGGGAAGGGAAGGAAGCAGAAGAAAGCTGTAGTGACTGCCCTGTGTGGCTCCCAGGGCAAAGTTTTGTTTTTCCTCTACTGAGCTTCAGCTCCCTTGTGTAGGGATCTGAAACTCCAGATTTCTTCTGCTTGGGCTGCCCTTTGCAACAAGGACCCTGCTGACCGGGGATAGTCCTGAGTGCATGAGTGTGCTGAGTTTTAGGCTGTCGTGGGCCTCAGCTGAACAGTAGCGGGGGAAAACCTGTGAGCAAACACACCCCTCATTTGGCAAGTCAAATCGGCAGATATGAAGGGGCATGGCAAATCCCTCTTCTAGAGAGAGACCACTGGTGCATGGCCTCTTTTCTAGCCATCATTGCACTTGAAGGGATGCAGTCACTTTACTGCATTGAGCTTGTCTGGAAACGCCTCATTGCCTGTTGTCACAGATAGTGGGGGAGGAGGGACGATTCCTCAGTACAACCAGTGTGTAAATCAGGACCTTGTGAAAGGATGCACTGTCAGATGTTGTAGGCTTGATGAGGTTCTCTATCCTGTCTCTAACAGGAGGTTGCTATAGATGATCGTAAGAGTCCTGGTGGGCCATAAAATCTAGGACTGATTTACTCAAATGACTTATTGTAGACCAGAGAGAGAGGGCAGAGTATAAAAACCCTCCTTTTAGCTTTTTGGTGTTCGTTAGCACCCTGTTGTGTGGTTCCAGCAGTCGCTGTCTTCCCTGGTATCTGTGCAGGGGTCTTGGTGGGGAGGGACCAAGATGTTTGTGATAATTCGGGAGCCTGAGCTGCCAACGAGGCTCATGTTCATGCTGGTTGGTACCTGACTCTCCCTCTCCACAAAAAATTGGTTTGGGGAGTCCCACAAGCACTTGTTCCCAGTTCTCTGTGGCCCTTGGGGGCATAAAAGGCCACTTAATAGCTTGGGGACTGACTTGGTGAGGTTCGGGGTGACCATGGGGCCCTCCAGCTTTCCGGGGGCTCTGCTCGGGTGCTAGCCTCCCTGCTGCACTCTCAATCTGCATCTCCTCCGCACCCTTCAGGATGGGCGTGCTGCTCGTGGTCTGCCTCTTTCAGACTTGGATGATGTGGCGCTTCATCCACTTCCAGCTGCGGCGTTGGCGGGAGTACTGGAACGAGCAGAGCGCCAGGAAGCGGGCCGCAGCTTCTGCCACCATCACCAAACAGCAGTCCAAGCCCCTCAAGAGGGAGTCAGGTGAGCGCTTGGTCGGCGCTGCCGACAGCAGGGCAGGGGCGGTGGGATGGGGATGATCCAGCTGAAGTCAGGCCAGCTCCATGGGCTACGACCCAAGAGAAATCGGGTCTGCATTCCCTCGCAGCCCATGTGCTGCAGTGCTGGACCAAGGAGCTACCACCCTCATCCTGTTCAGTGTGCGAAGACCAGTGGAGGCATGGTGTGGGGCCAGCACAGAGAAAGCTGAAACAGTCCTGGGTATCTGCACCCCTCCCTGGGCTTGTCTCTCTAGGATGGATAGTCCCAGTCCCTTTCATGTTGAGTGACCAGCTGCACTCCCCCTCCCCTGCCCCCAGGTTATCATGAAAACGGTGTGGTGAAAGCCGAGAACGGGACTTCGCCGCGCACCAAGAAGCTCAAGTCTCCGTAGACCCAAAGGCCGGTCTGCAGGGCTGGAGGGTGAGAGATCAGGACTAAGCACCAGCCCTCTGCTCTCCAGCCCCAGGTGCCATCTTGGATGGCTTGAAAACACATTGTCTTCACAAGCTTACGCTCGCGCCTGCTCTCTATCTCTCTGTCTCTTCTCTTCCACGCTCTTTTTTCTCTCTCTCTTCTTCTCTCAGACCATTGCAATAAAACCAACCCCCCAACCAATCTCTCCTCCCTACACAGGAGCCCAACACAAAGCTCCAGCCTTCATCTTCCTCTCAATCCTATTATAAACCATCGTGCAATTCCCCCCATTCCCCCTCTTTCCATTCATTATTGGGGGGGGGGGGTGTTAAATGAATATGCACCACAAGGTAGCTCCAGATATGCGATCCCTTTTCCACAACAGGTTCCTCCCTGCTTCCTTCCCTCAACCAACTCTATTTTTCCCTGGATCTGTGGTTTGGAGGGATGGTAGCTGTGGCTCCAGGGGCTGACTTGCTGCAAACGTAGTCCAAGTGACTGCTACTGTTGGACATGGGGGGAGACTACAGCCAGATCTTGGGAGTTTGTGGCATCTTCTGGAGCTCTTGGTGAGCCTGTCCTGCCTCGAGCAGGCTTCACAGGATCCAGAAGGCACCCCATTTCTAGACTGAGCATCTCCCCAGAGGAGGCTGCAGTGTGCCCTTAGCTGTGTTTAGCAGCCCCTCCAGCCTTGGCTTGGGTCATGTCCTAGAGAGCTGGGCAGGTGACAGACTGGGGAACAGCTCCTGCTTGGTCTCCCCACCAAGGCACCTGCCCAGCATCTGCCCATCTCGCCCGCTTCTGCAGCTGGAAGGGAATCCCCACACCAGCCCCTCTGGACCTGCTGGTGCTACTGGCTGAGCCCAGTCCTGACTTGTCCTTCCCCCTCCTCAGTGGCACGGTGACCAGGCTTCGCCTCTGCCCCTTGACAGTCAGTGCTTTATGGCAGGGATGGCTGCACCCAGGGAAGTAGCTCAGGCCAAATTTGGGTTCAGGTGGCATCCGCCTGAGCCCCTCCGCTACCAGCAAGATAACCCCGTTTCTGCAGCCTTCGGGACGCGCCACGTGGCGTTGGGGCATCACGGTCCTAAGCTTTTGTGCAGCATCCAGGAGAATGGCTGTCCGGATAGGGTTAACGCAGCCGTACCCTTCCACCCTTGGGCATCCGAGTGCCTCTGCCATCCCAGCCTGGCCCTTCCCTTCTCTGCCCCCTTTCCTCTTCCAAGGATACCGGGCTTGTATCCACCAAGGTGCTATAACACAACCAGGTTTCCATCCCATTCCCGAAGCCCAGCCCCGTCGTTCCGTTTGAGCCATGAATGGGATGGGAATCGGCATAGACTTGCCCACGGGTGAGGGAGGGCTCCCACCTTACCCGCGCCATACGGCAGCCTTCTCGCCACCCCGGCAGGTTGGATGGAAATCCCCTCAAATCTACCTCAGAGGCCACGTTTCCGAAGACCACTTTTCCTCATCAGCCCCTCTTTGCACGTGGTGTTGGAAGGCGATGGCGGCAGGCAGGACCATTCTGACACCCAGGACTCCCCTCCGGCGCTACCCCCGGCTTCACCGCTGCCCTCCTCTTGCCAGGCCCATCCCAACCCGCTAGGCAGCAGGTCTCTTCCCATGCCATGTGTTGATCAAGACTTGGCCCGGTCGCTCTGCTGCATCCTCCCTCTGCGGGAGTTCCCGGTCGCCGGGCTTTGCCCCTGTGTGCAGCAAAGCAATTGGGAGTTTCCATTCCCATGGCGGGTGCTTCCTTTTTGGCAAAGCTGGTTCCACGTCGTGTGTTACCGCAACCTTGTTCGGTAGTATTTCCTCTTGGCCGAGTGTGGCGGGAGTGCTGCTGCTCCCGGAGCAGGAGGGGAGAGGCAGAGGGTGGGCTGGGGCACAGGTGCGGACTTGCTTCCCAAGCAATTCAGGTAGCAATCAGGGCTGACCCTTCCTTCCTAAGGGGCGAGCGACCTGGTGGGAATATATGACGCAAGATGCTCCTGGCTCATCCCTCTTTGCTCATCTGTGCCAGTCTCCCTGCAGGGTGTGGCGCTTGCCCACGCTCTCCTCTGTGCTTTTTTCAGGAGCCGACTGCAGCTCTCACGGGTTTTTTTCAGGCCGCCTCAGCCATGCTTCTCCCTCCTGATGGCCACATCCAGGGCTGGGGAGAAAGGGTCTGGGCACCTGATGCAGCTGCTCGGGTTAAATCCCTTCCCCTTGCCTCCGGTAACCTTTGAGCTTCAAGTGAGCAATGCCACCTGCAGACTCCCAGAGGTCTCCCTCCTGGTCCTGCATCTTGTGACTGCCCTGAGCCCTTGCTGGGTGCATGGTGTGCTTCTTCCTAACAAATTCATCATCTGGGCGGAGGGGACTCTGGCAATTGGAGAGCAGCATTACGGGATACAAGGTGGATGCTAACACCAGCTAAAGGGGAGCTGAAAAATGCAAGTGCTGAGCACCTCAGCTTAGCGCAGCACTCCCTTCCACCCCTGCCCCCTTTCTCCAGCCACATGGCTACCACTGCTTGGCAGGACTTCTCCAAAGCATCGGCTGGTGTCACTTGGAGCCGGTGGCTTTGCACCTGCTGAGGGACCTGCTTCCCATGCTTGAAGGTGGCTTTTGTGCAGTGCAAGCCAGCCAGGCTGCTGAATAATTCCTTCGGCACCCCAGGCAGCTTTTCCTCTTGTAACACCCTGCATCTCCGCAAAGAAGCTCATTGTTCTCTGTAAACCAAGTGCCTTACATTGCCATATAGTCCTTTTGTACTCTTGCCCTTTGTACCGTATTGATCACTACACCCCTTCCTCCAGCTCTCCATGGGTATGTATGACGTTACTTACAGTGCGCATATGTTCAGAGCCACCAGTAAAAGGGACAGGTTGTGTTGGAAGAATCCCTTTGTTTTCTATGCCTTTTTTTACTTGTTGAACAGTGTCTTCCATAGAGGGGGATATCCCCACCCTTCCCTATTTCCTCTGGTCCTGCTAGAAAAGTTGATGTGCAATCCTAAGCTGGAGAGCTCCAGCAGCGATGCAGCCCTGGCTGTCTTACCGCTGGTATCGTATGGTTCAGGTGATGCAGAGGGCTCCCATCCAGATAACTCTCCCCCTTCCAGTCTTGCAGGAACTAGCTCTAAATTCCTTGCATTTTGTCCCAGAACAAGACTTTCTGTTCTGAAGAATCGTTTTTCTTCCAGGTTAGATTTTATACTCTTTTAAATTCTCTAGCATGGATCAATTCACCTGCAAAGGTGCCAGGGAAAAAAAAGGGGGAGGATAACCACCTTCTCAGATGGGTTTTCTTCTTGGGTTGCATCCTGCAACGTGGTGCACATCTGCAATAATCCAAGTGCCCTTCCTCCACCAACGTGGGGGATCCGTAATTCAGTGTTACAGCATCCCTCTCTGCCCTCCTGGGTTGTGCAATAACCTACTTGGATCATGGTTGGAGTACTTACGGCTATTTGCGAACACTTGGAGGAGCAGGTCTGAGACATGGTCAAGCTGCGCGAACACAGCGGGCCTCACCTGCCCCTTGGCCTGAGCCATGGAAAAAGCCTTTGAAGCATGCGCTCTCTCTTCCTCTGTCCCAGGTGTCATATCAGCGTGATAGATGGGGCAGATAATAGCATTGTGCAGAGAGCGATTGTTTTAAGAGCTCATTGAATGAATCTTCCTTGCGCAATTGGGCATTAAAGTGAAGTCTGTTTGTTCTTCTAAAGTTGTCTTTGCCACACAAGTTCTCCCATTCCCCAATGTTGAGCAGACTTTCCAGCCTGGATGGCAGTGGGGGTGCCCAGGAGATTGGGCTTCGTCCCTGTAGGTTGGAGGTACAGCTGCATCTGACTTTTGTCTAACATAGATGAAGCTCCTGGAGGTGGAGTCCCCAGTTTCGGCTGACTTCTTGCCCTGGAGTGGGGGTCTGCAATGGTCTGGCTCTGCCAGCTCCTTTGTCACCTTCAAGGTGGCATGCTCGGGTAGTCGGCTAGTGAAGCTATCACCTGTACCCCTCAGTCCCCTCTCCATGTGCATGCTCTTTGTCAGAGGCAGGGAAGAACTCAAGGCAGAAAGGCTAGATTGGGTATACGTACCTCTTTTTTCCATCCATTTAATTCCACGGACCAAACAATCAAACTCAAGGAAAACTCTGTTCTTCCATATTTATACTGTCGTGCAAATTTCTTTTCTATTTTGTTGTTTCGGATAATTGTTTCAGACTTTTTAAAAAATCCCATTTGTTTCATTCCCCCCCCCCCCCCAGTCACTTAAGAAGACTTTTGTATGGATTTTTGTTTTTTTGTTAAGGAGTTTTTGTGACAAACTCTCAACAAAAGTATTTTCTGAAATAACTAAATAAAAGGCATAGAGAATCATCAATGTGCTCATAACCGCGTCTGCATTTTCTCTTCATTTTGCTAATGCTTTATCATCAGGGATTCTGTTTTTTTTCTGATTTAAAGAAAAAAAAAATCCCAAATTTTCTGATTTTCAAAAAGTAACCCCAAATCCACATTTTTTCTGTGATTGAAATTAAATGCCACTAATTATATATAGTAGTGGCATTTTATTGTAATCACAGAAAAATGGATTTGGGGTTACCTTTTAAAATCAGGTATCCAGGTTGTAGCTGTATTGGTCTAGAAGCAAAAGGAATTGGGGCTTGTGGTAGAAGCGATATGTTTTATTAGACCAACTAGATCTTTGCAAAAAAAAATTATTTATATGGAAACATGACAACATCCTGTTTACCTCCAAACAACTTTGAGGTAAGGAGACCATTCCAGCTTTTCACTGAGCCTAATCTGCATATAAAATGAACGGTTCCAAACCAGAAATTTTACCACCTTCAACTTTCCTATGAAATATGAACTTTTATTTCTACCCAGGATAAGTTTTACAATCTTTTCTCGTATGCCTGGAGGAAGGTTGTTTGTGCACGAAAGCTTGCAATTAAAGATTTTTTTTTTGCAAAAATCTGGTTGGTCTAAGAAAAGATATCTTCCCTACCACAACTCCCAATTCCGTTTTTAAATCAGAAAATTTGAGTTTGTTTGTTTTTATCAGAGAAAACCAGGATCCCTGTGTATTGCAAGCCAAGTGTGTGTTGCTGAAGTGTAACAGGTCAGCTGTCTTGAGTGTGTCAGAGGTAGGTACAGTCTGACCTGCTCGACATTTGGGCAAGTAGCAGCATATGCAGACCTTTGTGTGGGTAACACCTTCTGTAGCTACCATGGGGACATGTCTTTTGAGCCCGTTGCATTTTCTTAGCAGAACTGTAGATACCATCTGGTCATTCCCTGCCTCACTGCACCGTTGCCTTTGATGGAAGTGGGGGTTATGACGGGCTTTGGATCAAGCTTCTTCACCTTGCTGCCCTGACCACGTTCAAAGGAAGGTCGAGCAATGAATTTTTAAGATCTGAGAAGGGTCAGAGATGGTTTTGATTGAGTCTCTGCTGGATGAGGGAGCAGTGTACATGGCCCCAAAAGGCAAGAGCGCCCAGCTTGCGGAGATGATGCTGGGACCTGCCACGTGTTCGGCTGGGAATCCCAGGCATGCGTGAGGAAGCAGGAGCTGATGGAGTAAATGAGTTGTACATCCCGACCAGATGATATGATACCTGCATTCCCTGTGCCTGTGAAGCAGCTGCTCTTCATTTGTGCTTGGGATTTCCAATGGCAGCAATGATGGACTGCCATATAGTTCATGAATGATTCTGGGTCAGCTTCTGTCCAGCAGAGATGGGAACAGTGCCATAGGCTTCCCCCCGATCACGGCTTTCTTGACGCTCAGGAGGGGACTAGAACAAAGCTCTCAAGTTTTTTCGAATGGGACCAAAGTTTCTGAGATGGCAGGTGAACAGGTGAAGCGTTGGAGGGGTGGGGGCAGCCTCCTTTCCCAAGTCCATTCTCCAGGAGCTTCAACCACCGCTGTATCTGCTGGGCAGCTCCTGGGCTGGTGGCAGGATGTCTGTTGCTTTCGGGACACATGAGAGCAAAGCACCAAGTTTCCTGTTAAGCAAACAGGGTTATCTTTGGTGGATGCTTCATTTCAGCGCTCAGCTATTTAAGGCGCTTGGGATGTGTTGGATTCAAGGGGGAAGGATGCACGTGCCCTTTCGCCGCATTCATGAGTGAGGGGCTGCTGGCACAAAGACTAGCGATGGACACAGCAAGGTCCCAGCCTCTGTCCAGGGAGGGCAACACCAGTAATACCTTAACAGGATAGTCAAAATCTCTGCTTCTCATAATATTAAGCCCTGCTAGCTACAGGGATGTCTGAGACCTAAAGTTCTCAATCTATCCAGCTGCACCCTACCCCCCCCCCAAAAAAAAAAAAATGGTCTGGGGGAGGCAGTAAGGAATGCTGCTTCATTTTATTTGAAGCTTTTCTTGTGAGGCTGGTTTCAAGAAACAGCATCTATGATGGCAAGTGAAACAGAGAAGGCAAACTGGCTGAGACCAAGGGGACCCTGGTGGGGAAAAGGCTGAGCAGGTAAGAAGGAAGCAAAGCAGGAGTCGAGAGCAAGCGTTCAAGAGGTACAATGTTTTAATAAAGGTCAGTTTGACTGGGGACGTCCTGGCTGGCTGGCTGTGTTGCTGCTCCTGGTTGTCAAGAGAAAGCTCTGATGAAATCATGGTAACTAATCTTGTCCTCCCCGTGCAAACAGAGGCTGATCAGCTAGGGAAGAAACAGCAGTACAAGGAGATGAGAGGTTGCAGGTATTAGCATTTTGTTTAAAGGGATATGCCCATGACCGGGTGCTGCTAGAGGAGAGGAAACCTCCACCAGTTACAGACCTCCCCCTGTGGTTCTCAGCCCCGTTAAGAAACTGGGTTTACTGGTCTGGGTGGGGAACTGTGCTAACACAGCCCCAGTTACAAAGAGCCGTGCTGTGGCTGCAAGGGGCAGAAAGGGGGGTTTTGTTACAGCAAGCAACCATCATCTCTTCCCAACACCTTGGGGTCTCCTCTGGCCCCCTCAGTTCCCAGTACAATGGGGCACCAATTGTGGATGGGAACTTTGCTGCAATGCAAATTAACAGCACAATTTAATAGTACCCCCTCCAAATTAGCTGGGGGCTTCAGGAAATGAGATGTTAATAGTTTGCTAAGGCAACAAAAATTGAGGGGAATATCACTGTCTCTTGTTTCGCATCTCTTCCTCCCAAGTGGAGAGTGTTTCTGCACTGGCTCTGAAGCTAGCAGCACTTCTGCTGAGAAGCCCTTGCTCCAGGAATATCATATTTCTCTCCTCACATGTGTGTGTCAGTCCTATTTCTTACGAGGCAGCCCATGACGTCCCACAAATCTCGCCGAGGGCACCACAGCTCTGTCACTGTTAACCAAGCGTGTGTGTGGTTTCCTAGCCCTCGGGACGGTCTGTGGTGGTGGCAGTGGTAAAGACTCAGCATACCTGCCCTCTCAGGCTTGGAGCACTTCTATGGCAAACCAGCTGGAGTGCTTCAAGTCCTAGTCACTGGTGTTGGCAGGCAGCTTATGACTGACACCTGTGCCTGAGCCTAAAATTGAGATTGGTAGAGCCCACCCATACCCTTTCTCCGTCAGCTGCTGCCCTATGATGGAGCAGCAGCATCCTTGCGCTGTCTGTCTCTCCGCATGCACAGACCTGTCTGGGCTGTTCACGGCCTAGCCCATGCCCCAGCTCCATCAGGATGCACAAAGCAGGCATCCTTCTACCTGCCTCTCCTAGTGCCTAGTGGCAAGGGCACTCCTTTAGACGTAAGGAGACCCTGCTCCACTAAGGACACAATACAAAATACTACCATGCTTGCTGGAGCCCAATTCTTCCTACCCCAGCATGAATTTCCTCCCTAATAGGCTACAGTTTCCCTGGGAGGTGGAAGTAGCGGTGACAAATGACCTGACGTCAGGCAGGGGAAGGACCTGAACCCAGGTCTCCCCATCCCACTGCTGCTTCAGTCACTGGATCTGGGGTATTAGAAGCAGGTGGATGGCACTGGATGCTCCTCTTGGGTTTTGTGATAAAGGGCTGGATTAGTCCAGGAGATGGGTTGTGGCAGCCACTCTGGAGTAGGGGAGGTCAGCTTCTGCAGTCCCAAGGTACGCAAAGTGAAAGCAGCTCCACCCCTGGGTGCTGCCATGGGATAGCTCCCCTATGACCTGCCTTTCCCCTTTATCCCCCCTGTTCAGTGCTCCAGAAGGAGAGACACCCACCCCAACTCCATGGTGCCTGGATTGGGGAAGCTGATGGGGAAAGTCCTGCTAAGAAGGGACAGGCTTTGCCTCTTGAATGCCAAAGCAGGCCATGTCTTCTGACCTTATTCACCAGGGCATCGCTGATCGGCAGGTTAAAACGAGTGCAGAGGGCAAGGAACTCTGCTTTGTCCAGGAACCCGGAGCCATCCTTGTCCTGGTGAAGGAAGGCCTCCCTCAGGCTGCCATTGCTCAGGTAGTTATGGTGCCTCATCTGATCCTGAACCTGCATAACTAACTCCTCCAGCTCCTGCCTGTTCCTTCCAGTTGCAGACAACTCTCTGGAGAGGAAGGAGAGGGAAAATGACAGGATGTGGGAGTTCCTCGTGGCAGACTTGATCTAAGTCTTGGTCTTACGGGCTCCAGCACTCAAATGTCTCGTGGCCACTTGCGTTCCTGGTCCGGCTGGACAGTACACCCAGATGTACGGCAGGGTGCCAAAGGGCCTGTTCCAGATGACAGGCTCCTCTGACTGCCGGTCAGGACGTTGAGCTGGGATTTGAAGGTGAATTATAGGCCTAATGCTTGACACAACTTTGCTGGGAGACCCTGGGCAGATAGTTCCTGCCTCTGTTTCCCTTCCCACTACCCCTAATCTGTTTAGATGGTAAGATCTTTGTGGCAGGCGCTGTCTTCTTCCATGAAGTCGTATAGTGCCAAGCGCAATGTGGCTGGAGCTACTCTGTGCTACTGTAATGCGCTGGGGCTGTTACGCACCAAGCTCAGCTCCGTGACGTGGCTTCCCTGGGGCTGTGGGAGAAACCTGAACTCTGGAGGGGTAGGCAAGAGTTCGCTAAAAATGAGTGTGAACATGGTATGGAACAGACTGCCGCCAGAGCCGGTTCAAGCACCCACTTTGAACGCCTTCAAGACACTTTTGTATGTTTATCTTGCTGGGATCCTACGATCCCTGCTGGCTTCCTACCTCTGGGCCTGGGGCTGGACTTGATGATCCTCCAGGGTCCCTTCCAGCTCGAATGTCTATGAAACATGGGGCTGGCAGGAAGCACCTGGGCCCGAGAGTCAACAAGCTGCGTAATAGATGTTTAGTCCAAAGGGGTCCACAAAAGCATCCATTTCACCCTCCCCCCTCACAGCATGGCCACCCTAACTCCCAAAAATAGACCCAGGACTGTTGAAACAAAAGATCAGAGCTTCAAAAACGATAGGTGCTAGAGGCAGAGAACGGGAGCCACAAAGGTAGGGCCAATATGTAGGCTCCTGCTCAGGAGAGATCCTCTGCCTGGACAGCAAACAAAAGGACATGGGAGCTCTTGGAAACAATTCACTCCTCTCCCTCTAACCAGCTTGCAAGCAAATGATGTGCCATAAGGCCCTGTTCTCACCAGCTTCCACCCACTGCCCATCCATGCCTACCTCTCAGTGGCCTGCTTTGCTGCTCGGCGAGGGGCGAAGTGATCCCGCAGAGACTGCAGTGCTGCCGCGGGGAAAACGTCGGGGTTGCTTTCTGCGTAATTCAGGACATACTCATCAGCATCAGTGATGACGAACCTGTGGCCAAACACTGGGCAAAGGAGAACACAGCAGTTTGCACACCTCCGTGCCTGGGGAAGGCACTTTATGCCTGTGGGATAAAGCGAGCTCCCTGCTCTGGGGGCTCAGAGTGAAAAGACTCCTTCTGAACTCACTCTGTGAGTCAAGCTACTGAGTGAAGGCCTCAGACTTGACCCTAGGATAAATTTCTGTTGAGCACTGGAGAGTTAACACATCTTAGTATCAGGGTGATTTCCCTTGGTGGAGGCATTTATGGTCTGTGCTAGTGGATTCCAGGCCCAAACCAGTCTTGGAAAGCATAGTTTCATAGTTTCTAGGGTCAGAAGCGACCTGAGCATATCATCAAGTCCGACCCCCTGCCATGGCAGGAAAGAGTGCTGGGGTCAAACGACCCCAGCAAGGTGACTGTCTAGCCTCCTCTTAAAGCCCCCCAGGGTAGGGGCCAGCACCACTTCTCTTGGAAGCTGGTTCCAGATCCTAGCCGCCCTGACTGTGAAGTCGTGTCTCCTGATGTCTAGCCTAAATCTCCCCTCTGCCAGCTTGTGACTGTTATTCCTGGTCACTCCTGGCGGTGCTCGGGGGAACAGGAACTCCCCCAGTGCCTGCTGGTCCCCCCCGACTAGTTTGTAACAGGCCACCAGATCCCCCTCAGCCTTCTCTTGCGGAGGCTGAACAGGTCCAGGTCCCATCGCCTCTCCTCATAGGGCCTGCCCTGCTGCCCCCTGACCATGCGAGTGGCCTCCTCTGGACCCTCTCCATGCTGTCCACATCCCTCCTGCAGTGTGGCGCCCAGAACTGGACGCAGTACTCCAGCCGCGGCCTGACCAGTGCCGCATAGAGGGGGAGGATCACCTCCTTGGACCTGCTTGAGATGCATCCCAGGACATCAGCTAACCAAATGCTGTGCACCATTTTGATACACAGTAAAGGTAGGAGCACTCATGCAACCATGATAACTTGCATATATCCCCTGATGAGCTGGACTCTGCATGGCCCAGGACTGGCTGTTTGCAAACAGCCTATGCAATATCAGCAGCAAAAGTCAGAAAAACCACTGAAAGCGATGAGCTAGTCTGAGATGTGGGTGCTCTGACCGGGCACTAGGGTCACAGCCAGACCCACCTTCGACTGTGGCCCCGATGATGAGGTCAGCTGGCTCGTAGTAGGTGGGATTCTCCACCGTGCTGCCTGGCTTGGGGACTTTGGTCTTCCCGAGGTATTTGCCTCCGATGATCCCTGAATTGCGAACGGGTGGCTCGTAGATGCTGATCATGTCCGTGGAGAGGAAATAGGAGAGGATGAAACATCGATTTCTGTCAATGGGGTCTGGAGACTCCTGGAGAAGTGAAGGGAAGGAGTGAGCTGTGGGGTTGGGAAAGGCATATGTGGACATCCAGAGCTAGAGTCCCCCCTCCGCTTGGACACTCATAAGTTGCCCCTAATGACCTGCCATAAGCTAAGGAACTACAATCCTAGGTCATTCAATCTGAGCAGGCCAACAAGAGCAGCAGTGAGCACAATGTACAGTAATAAAACCATGGACACCACAAAATACAGGGTATCAGTGGACCTTTGCAGTACTCACAGACTGAAGATACTGCTCCATGGGCCTCAAAGGGGCAGAAACTGGCTTGCAACAACTGAATTTACTCATCATTTCCACAGGCTCGTTTCTCCAGGCACCAGAAGCGTACGATGCAAAATGATTTCCCACATGGAGGAAGCAGAATTAATCTGTGATGTTAATGGACACCTCAGCAAGGCTTGGGTAATTTCCAGCTCCTGAGGACAAGACATGCTCTCCCCCTCCCATAACACCAATGGATTTACTTGCTGAAAGTGAAGTTGATCCAAACAGTATGCTGTAATGTTAGGAAACTCCTCCACGTGACAAAAAGCAGCTGTTGCTAACTCTTCAGATCAGTGATTTTGAACCAGAGTGAAGCAGCACCCTGGCGAACCTTGCGATCCTATCAAGGGTGCTGCAGGATGCCTCACAATGTTAGCACTGTTGGGTGTGGAATATGATTCACCAGAAAAATCCAGAGATTTCAACTAGAAATCCATAGTGTTAAAACCATTCTGACTTGTGGTCTTTTTGAGTTCTTTATAACAGAAAAACTGAATCACAGAAGTGGGGCTGGTCATCTAGTCCAGGATCAGCCCTAGTCAAACCATCCCATACAAATCCCTTATCTAACCTCTTGGTAAAACTCCCGTCAACCCTGACACAACACAAGGCATAACACCCTAACCTGCCACAGGTAAAGCAGGGGGACCACAGCAGCCAGTGTCTTGTTTCTATAAAAAGTTGTTAACTCAAGAGACCTCAGGTACAGGGCCATGCCCTCTGCTACACAAGAAGGCAAAAACCCCTGTATTATTTTTCTGTAGTCACCAAACAAGTGAAAACTAAGAGCTAGCATTTCCCAAGGGGAGCCTTATGTCTGAAAAGGGCTGCCTTAGCTTGTAGAAGGGCTTGAATTCATACAGCTGAGGGTAGCATGGGAAATGCCGTTGCCCTTCCAGATGGCGACAGGAAGGTGGCAGGGGAACTCCCCTGTAAAAACTGCTCCTGAATGAAAAGTGCAATGCCCACACCAGTTCTTTCAGCAGCTTCCGAGATATCAAATTGCCTCTGGTGTGGCAACCGGCAGGCCCCGCATAATGGGGCACAGCTGGCTCCTGAACCCAGGACTAGCCTGTGGGAGGAGGAGGAGGGGATGCGTTTGAAGGCAGTCCTGAAAGCAGGCAGTGTGATAATAAGCAGGTGTGGATGTGAGGAGGCCAGATGGCTGTCAGAGGGAAGGCTTCAGCTGCGCTGCCGTTCTCACGAGGGCCAGCCCAACGTGGGGTGAAGTCAGTGGGCGCCTGTGTTGACTGCAGTGGGTTTAGGAGCAGGACTGCTTAGTCCTATTTGGTCCCGCTTTTATCCTCCCTTAATATAGGATCGTAAAATCATAGAAGATGAGGGTTGGAAGCAACCTCAGGAGGTCACATCTAGTCCAGCCCCCTGCTCAAAACAGGACCAGCCCCAACTACATCATCCCAGCCAGGGCTTTGTTTAGCTGGGTTTTGAAAACCCCTAAGGACGGAGCTTTCACCACCTCTCTGGGTCACCTGTTCCAGAGTTTTACTACCCTCCTAGTGAAAAAATTCTTCCGAATATCTAACCTGAGTTAGATGGGTGCCTACACAGTTGGATGGGTAAAAAACTGGCTGATGGGGTGCACCTGGACAGTAGTGGTGGACGGGTTGTACTGAACCTGGAAAGATGTGGGCAGTGGGGTCCCCCAGGGCTCGGTCCTCAGGCCCGCACTGTTTAACATCTTCATCAGCGACTTGGACGAGGGGGTGGAAAGCACGCTGTCCAAGTCTGCTGATGACGCTAAGATGTGGGGCGAGGTGGACACACTTGAAGGGAGAGAGAGGCTGCAACTAGATTTAGACAGACTACAGAAGTGGGCAGACGAGAATAGGATGGGGTTCAACGTAGACAAGTGCAGGGTGCTGCACCCGGGGAGAAGGAATCCCCCACAGCACACACAGCCTGGGCAGCTCCCCTCTTGACAGCACAGAGGTGGAACGGGGTCTTGGAGTCATTACTGACTCCAAGGTGAACACGAGCTGCCAATGCCAGACCGCAGCCGGCAAGGCCATGCATCCACAGATGCATCCCGAGCAGGGCCAGGGAGGTGATCCTCCCCCTCTATGCGGCACTGGTGAGGCTGCGGCTGGAGTACTGCGTCCAGGTCTGGGCGCCGTGCTTCAGGAGGGATGTGGACAGCATGGAGAGGGTCCAGAGGAGGCCACTCGCATGGTCAGGGGCAGCAGGGCAGGCCCTACGAGGAGAGGCGATGGGACCTGAACCTGTTCAGCCTCGGCAAGCGGAGGCTGAGGGGGGACCTGGTGGCTGCTACAAACCCATCGGGGAGATCAACAGCAAATAGGTAGATCCCTTTTCTCCCCGGCACCACCTGGGGTGGCGAGCAGCAGTGGGAATAAGCTGATGGAGAACAGGTTGAGGCTAGAGATCAGAAGGCAATGTTTTACAGAGCGGCCAAGATCTGGAACCAACTTCCCAGGGAAGTGGTCCGCGCCCCTGCCTCGGGCAGATTCAAAAGGGGTGTCCCACCTTTTTGAACAGTGGGGCCGGACCACAAACTTTTTATCACCCAGTGGGCCGGCGAGCCATATTCAAAGTCCTCACAGCGAGTGGTCTCACATCAGGGAGCGATGTCACGTGACCTTTGACACCAAAGACATTGCAGGAAGCGGCGCTGAAATGGGTCTGGAAATGCGCCTGGGGAAGTTGTGGTTTTCAGAAAGTCGGTGTGTTCGGCATGGCTTAGGAACAGGACATCCTTTTTCTGCGCAAGGGGCTGGACCAGATCAGGGCTGCCCAGCTGACTGCCTGCAGGCCGCGCGTGGCCCACGAAGGGCCAGGATGTCGCCCACCGTCTCCATGGGGTCTGCAAACAGTTAATATGTAGGGCGTGGGCCTGGGCAGCCACCTCTCCCACTGCTGTGCAAGGGAGAACGGCCTGTGGCGGGGGGAGGAGGGGTCCACGTCCTGCAAATGCAGCCTGCGCGGCTGAGGATGGGGGTCTGCATGCTGCTGGAGCAGCCCGAGCAGCGCGGGGTCCTAGGGGCCCACCCCCACAGTGTGCAGCCTGCGCAGCACGTGCTGGTGTCGTCTGGGGCCCACGGCCTCACCAGATCTGAACAGCCCTGGACTAGCTTATCCCTGAGATCCTTTACTAACTCGATCATGGTCATTGTGGTTAATTAAATAGAAATTGTAGGCATATACTGCAGAGATGTGGAAGAGATCTCAAGGATAAGCTAGTCCAGGGTCGTTTGGATCTGGTGAGGCCGCGGACCCCAGATGACACCAGCACGTGTTGCACAGGCTGCGCCATGTGGCGGCCCACGGGCCGTATGTTGGACAAGCCTGGGTTACATGTCTGGGGTCTTGTGAACCCAGCATGCATTCCTGCCTGTGGCAGGGGGTCAGGCTAGATGATCTGTTCAGGTCCCTACTATGAAACTATGAAACCTCAACTTCCCTTGTTGCAGCTTGAGCCCATTGCTCCTTGTTCAGTCATCTGCCACCGCTGAGAATGGTCTCGCTCTTTTGAACCCCCTTCAGGTAGCTAAAGACTGCTATTAAGCCTCCTTTCCATCTCTTCTTCTGTAAACTAAATAAGCCCAGATCCCCCAGTCTTTCCTCATAGTTATGTGCCCCGAACCATTTTTGTTGCCAGTTGCTGGACTCTCTCCAATTTATCCACATTCTTTCTGTAGTGGGGGGCCCAAAACTGGACACAGTACTTCAGATGTGGCCTCACCAGTGCTGAATAGGGGAGAAGAATCACTTCCCTTGACCTGCTGGCTGTTGGAGCCTATTGGTACACTCCTACCAATGCAGCCCAGGATGCCATTAGCCTTCTTGGCAACAACGGCACATTGCTGGCTCATAATTAGCTCATTGTCCACTGTCACCCCCAGGTCCTTTTCTACAGAGCTGCTGCCCAGCCAGCTGGCCCCCAACCTGCCCCGGTGCAAGGGATTGTTCCGTCCTAAGTGCAGGACTTTGCACTTGTCCTTGTTGAACCTCATGAGGTTGCTTTTGGCCCAATCCTTCAATCTGTCTATCCTCCAATATGGCCGCTTACCATGAAATGAATACTTGAACACAGGGAACCTCTCAGGGAGAGGTTTGTTCTCTGGTTTGCAGAGATCTTCCTCGTTCCATTGATTCAGATCAGGACTGGATGGGGCAAAGCAGGAAAAGCCAGCAAAAGATACCCCTTCCCCCTGGGTACCAGGAGGTGAAGAAAAGCACTTACCAGTGTCACCCGGTACCGCAGCACTTTGTGGTCATTCTCTAGCATCTTAATGATGTTTTTCTTGGGGGGTGTTGGAAGGAGGGAGAAGCAATTCTGAAGGGAGTCTTCCAGGAAGCCAAAGCCATTGTAGGGAGGAATAATCTGCACATGTGAGAGAGAAGAGGCAGCAGTGGTTATAAAGACACCCTTCAGGGAACAGCTCATGGGAAAAGTCCTGTTTGATGAGAATTACATCACCGGGTACCATCAACTAAGGGCTCTAATGTTCTCCCCACCATTAATGCCCCAGGGTTTTAGGTACAGGAATCTCAAGCTACTGTCTCCATTACACAGCCAAACTGGCTCTGTGCTAATTACTCAGAAAAGGGGCTTAGTAAAAATGGCCCTCTGGGGTCCCAGCTGCATTGCCTCTCCATCTCCAGATTGAATAGCACCAGCTATAAGGTTGGTTTTTCACAACTGCCAGCACTGCAAACTCTCCTAGGTAACCAGCTGGGTGCTTTTCTTCTAAGCACCACTGCCCACAGTTCTGCAGGTCAGGCTGTGCCCTCAGCCATATCTGGGCAATCCTATTGTGTCAGCAGCAGGAGCCCACAGGTATGGACCTGTCTGAATGATTTGGGGGACAATAGCTAGAGGGACAGAATCCAACTCCCTCCCTCCCAGCTACACCTTACAGCTGCAGCTGGCAAGATCAGACGTAGCAAAACTGGCTCTGCTGCTAAAATCAGCCAATACAATTCCTATCTACTGTGATCTAGTGAGCTGAAGAGAGGCGTTGCTATTCAAGATAATGTTATCAGAAGTGCCGAAGTGAGCTGGGAATGCACAAGTCCTTTCAGAATTGAATTGGAGCCAAGTTCCTAGGTCAGATAGCAGACATAGACATTTAACTCACATTAATTTCAATGATTAATACTGGAAAAACCAATAATAGTCTTATGACTAAGATGAAAATGTGTGCTATAGCTTAAACTAAGTCACAAAAAGCAGCAAGGAGGAGAAAGGGGACTTCACCCACCTTCTGTACTAACATTTTTTCAGTAACTCAAGCAAGATGGAACAGGTCACAGTTAGGCACCTTAAAGATCAAACAGGATTATAGCCATAGTATTTTCCAGAGTGCTAGCAGGTGCCTTTTGCTTGATAGCAGCTGTGTTCACATGAGATGCTTTACTGCACGGTAGACTAATCTACTGCACAGTAAAGCATCACCATATACACATGGAGGTGCTTCCTGTGCAGTAAATTAGTCTACTGTGCAGTAAGTTTACTGCACAGCAAAGCCAAATAGCGTTAAATGCATGTGTAGATGTGTCCAGCTAGCATGTTGGTCAGCAGTGATATTAACTGTTGAAGAAGCCACTAGCTATATTTCACTTATGTATAGGATAGGGCTGTCAACAGATACATGTTTTCCCATCTGGCATCTTCTTAACTTCAACCTCTTTAACAACACACACATATTAGGAGAAGAAAATATTTCTAAGAAGCTTATTGTAACAGCACATTGCAAAGCACGAGGTCTTCAGCATGTTGTGACAAACGGATTACATCCCTTGGCCCCCTGTGATATCTCTCCCGTTACCTGCGGGACCTCCTCTGGTGGTTGTTGCTTTATATGCACTGGCTGGAAGTCCAGGCCAAATTTCTCTTGATAGAAGCGTTGTGTGAATTTGTCACAGTCGTAGATGAAGAAGGTGCGTCCCAGGAGGGTGACGGACTTGCCAACTGCTAAATCTTTGGCAGTGAACCACTCTTGCACTTCCTGATCAGAGATCTCCAGCACACAGCTGGGGAAGGTTTCTGGGTAGGGTGGGGTGGAGGAAAAGTCAGGTTAATTAGCCAGAAGTTAGTCTTCATCCTTACACATGACTGGAGATGTGAGAAGAGTCTACACATGTTTGGCAAGTGTCAACACCTTCAAGGGGCTAGGGACAGAACGGTGATGATTAATTTATTTTGGAAAACAGAAGCAGGAAGTTAAAGGCTTTAAAACCA
Organism: Crocodylus siamensis; assembly: GCF_052110815.1. Classification (NCBI taxonomy): domain Eukaryota; kingdom Metazoa; phylum Chordata; order Crocodylia; family Crocodylidae; genus Crocodylus; species Crocodylus siamensis. The sequence continues at coordinate 4,379,380 of NC_143395.1, forward strand.
AGAGAGATTTCTGTTGGCAATGCTGGAAAGACATTTTACTTTCCAGAAACATTTCTGGGACAAATGATACAGACTACACACAGCCACACACACCTGTACCTGGGCACATATATGGCATCCAGCCACTCATGCAGACATCCACATTCAAATGCACTCACTCATGCACACAAGGACACTGGAAATGCCTGCTGACCGAAAGGGGTACACACAGACACAGACTCTTACTCTTCTTATCCACAAGGGTTTTGGGCAGGTGCTGGCGTTTCATCAGCACTGGGAAGGGATCCCTGCCATCATTCTTCTCATGGATTTCCCGAACCTCCACCGTGTCATCTGCCAAGTAGTAATGGATGATGAAAGACCGCTTCTCATCACACATGCTGTTGGCATTCTCCCATATGGCATAGAAACGAAGGACCTGGGGATATCAGAAAGCCAGGTGAGGGGCAGCACTCTCAGAGAAAAGCCACAAAAGCACCCTCTCCAAGGAAAGTCATTGTGATTTGGGGCTGTGCATGTAAGTGTTCACCACACACAGATCCCTGTGCAAAACACTTGGCATATCCTGCACTCCTGGGGCACTGTTCTCAGTGAGTTGCGGGTACAATGGAAGCAGTGCTAAGAAGGGCATTTAGGGGCTGGAGAGGTATGGCTGGAACCAAACAAGCCTGGCTTTACCAAGGAGCAGCTCCTGGGAGAGGGTACTTATCTACAAACACTGAGGAGGCACAGAGATTGCTTAGGCTAATTCAGGGAGCATGAGGAAGAGGACAGAGAAAAGAGGACCCCCAGTCAGTCTTACCTCGGTTCTTGGGAAGACCGTTGAGAAAATCATCAAGGAGCACATCTGCAAGGGCCCAGCAGGGGAGGTAATGCTCAGGGGCAACCAACATGGGCTCATTGAGGGCAGGTCCTGCCTGACTAACCTGGTTTCTTTTTATGATCAGGTCACAAAGTCCCTGGATGACGGTGTCGGGGTGGATGTCGTCTTCCTGGACTTTAAGAAGGCCTTTGACACGGTTTTCCACCACATATTCTTAAACTTGGTGACTGCGGCATTGATGCCTACACAGTCAGATGGGTGGGAAATTGGCTAGATGGTAGCACCCAGAGTGGTGGTGGATGGGTCTTTTTCAACCTGGAGGGATGTGGGCAGTGGGATCCCCCAGGGCTCGGTCCTGGGACCTGCACTGTTTAACATCTTTATCACTGATCTGGATGTGGGTGTGGAAAGCACGCTGTCCACATTCGTTGATGACACCAAGATGTGGGGCGAGGTGGGTACGTGGAAGGGGAGGGGCAGAATCCAGGTAGATCTAGACAAACTACAGAGGTGGGAGGATGAGAATAGGATAGAAATTGACACAGACAAGTGCAAGGTGCTGCCCCTAGGGAGAGGGAACCAACAACACACCTACAGGCTGGGGAACTCCCTTCTTGTCAACACGGTGGCAGAAAGGGATCTTGGAGTCTTTGTTGACTCCTGGATGAACATGAGCCACCAATGCGAGGAAGCAGTCAGGAAGGCTAACTACACCTTGTTGTGCATCTGCAGATGCATCACAAGCAGGCCCAGGGAGGTGATCCTCCCCCTCTGGGCGACACTGGTCAGGCCGCAGCTGGAGTACTGCGTCCAGTTCTGGGCACTGCACTTTGGGAGGGATGTGGCCAGCGTGGAGAGGGCCCAGGGAAGGGCCACCTGCATGGTCAAGGAGCAGCGGGACAGGCCCTACAAGGAGAGGCTACGGGACCTGAACCTATTCAGCCTTCACAAGAGAAGGCCTAAAGGGGATCTGGTAGCCATCTACAAACTCACCAGGGGAATTGGGGGTGGCTCTGTTCCCCCGGGCATCACCCAGGGTTATGAGGAATAACAGCCACAAATTTTAGAGAGAAGGTTCAGGCTGGACATCAGGAGACATTACTTTACAATTAGGGCTGCCAGCCTCTGCAATGGGCTCCCAAGGGAGGTGGTGCTCTCTCCTACCTTGGGGGTCTTCAAGAGGAGGCTGGGCAAATATTTGGCAGGGGTGATATGATCCCAGCACCCATTCCTGCCTGGGGCAGGAGGTCAGACCTGATGATCTGTTTAGGTCCCTTCCAACCCTAAGTACTATAATACTATGATACAGTGATTAAAGGAACATCAAGGAAGGTCCTTTGAGAAGTATTACTATGTGGGATAGTCCTTCAAGGGCCTGCTGTGCTGAGCAGAGACTCAGGGACCTTGGGCAGTCTTTGGGTCTACAGGGCTTAACATGTTCCTAAAACGAAAGGGAAGTGCTAGAAGATCGAATAGGCAGGGGTTAGTGGATTGCGGGTTCCCAACAAAATCCTTCTAGATAGGGGGTATTGGTATTTGCCCAAAACACTCTGCTCTGTTCCTACTTGTCTGTCCTGCTGTGGAAGAAGGGAGTGGGCTCGGCTGAGTCACTGAGGCACGTGAATGGTTACCCCAACTTAACAAAATTTGAACAAAAGAAAAGGAGCATCTCTGGGATGGCTGAGAAAGAAATTCTAGAGGCAGCCAAGTGTGGAGAGAAGATGGGAGAATTTGTTATCTTTTTGTCCTTGTCTTTATTAGCAAAGCCAGACCCCCGGAAAGGGGTGAGTTTAGACCCTGCGCAATGTGTGGACTGTCTACTGAACAGGCTGGGAAAAGGCATTTGCTCATAGGCATCCACAAACACGTGCTCAGGCAACACCTTGCCTGAAACATTTTGCCCTGTAGACAGGCAATAACAGGTGGGTTTAGAAACCGCCCACCCCAGGGAAGGCACCTAGGACTCACTCACCTGCTTGTCGTAGGTGAGAAACTGTTTGAGCTGGTCGAAGTCGGACGGCGTGACGTACTTGCGCAGAGGCATCTTGCGGAGCTCTGTGTAAGGGTCGAAAATCATCTTCTCCGGAGGGTTCAGTTCAATTCCTTGGCTCTCCAGGAACACCTAGGGGAAGTCATCTGGGCCATTAATGTGTTGTCACAAGGCTGCAAGCTCAGTGTTTCCACATCACCTGGAACAACAGGGCTGGGGCCTCCAAGTGCGACTGTAATAACAACAGAATTATTAATAAAAGACAAAGGTTTTACGTTCCCCCTTCAGTTCCAGTGATTGTGACTTAAATCTCACACCTATTTGTGTGCTAAGATGAGCCAGGACTCAGCTGAATTTAGAAACAGGCTTAGACCAAGGAATGAGACTTCTGCTAGGAACAAACCTACATGCGTAGTGGGGAAGGGTCCTAGCGGACTTAATCTGCAGCCCTTAGGATCCTCCTGTCCATTTTGCTCTCTTTGCCATTTACACACCTGTGTGAATGGGTCGCAGTCAACTATTCGGAAAGTCCTGCTGTACAGGGTGATGTTCATGCCCCGATTCAGGTCCTTCCAGTGATAATGGTCCCCGCAGTCATTCTTGGGAATTCGCTGGCGTTTGATGAACTTGCCTTGAGGGATGCCTGAGTTCTCCACGATGGGCTCCATGACAGACATGCTGTCATCTTCCAGGAAGTAATAAATAGCCACTTGGCGAATCCGGTAATGCTCTTCTGCGGATATAGGGACATCTTCCTGGAAATAAGCATCGAACTTCAGCACCTGCGACATGGGTAAAGATGGGAAAAGCACACAGGACAATTATTTGAATGATGCAATTAACATATTGGTTGTCAAAGCATGACGCAAATGGTAGCAAGATAAAGTGAAGCATGCCATGAGAGACTGTGACTTATGCTACTGTTCACGGTCTAGTCTTGGACTAACTGCAGGAATATCAGCGAGTCTTTTACTGATTGCACTGCGTGTCCTTTTACTTGTTGCAAGGTCCTTGGTTGCATGGGTTATCCAGGGACGAATGCAACTCCCTGGAATGAATATAGGGCTCTCCAAGCACGTTACAAACCCAAGGCCCACGCAGCTCAACACCCAACTCAGGAAACCATTTTTGAGCTGTCTGGCTTGAAGACAGCCCTGTATTCTCATGGAAGATACACTCTCCCTCACTCTCCTGCACTTGCCTCCTCTCTGTGGCACTAATGCCAGAGCCAGATTGCACTTGGGGAAGCAGAAAAGGAGGGTTCGTGAGGGCATGAGGATATGGCTCATTTTTGGGCACATTTATCAAAGGTTCATCACCATCCCAGGGAAGGCTCCCTCTGCAATCCACTAGTAGGTGAATGCCCTAAATGAGGACGGCGAGTAGCCCGGGCCATGAACTTCTCTGCTCCTGCACACCATCCACCCAGTTGGTTAGGCCTCTGGTTTGGCATATGCCGATCCTCCTCCCTATCTTGTGTGCTGAGGAGATCAGAGAGGGATTATCATTGCTGGGGCACAATCCCTCCCCAGCCTGGAAGGGAATGGCTGCTGCTCTGCACTGTTTTTCTTGGGCAAGTGACTTACAGATATGCTGGCCCTCAGCGGATACGCTGATGAAGCCTAATGACAGGAGCAGAAAGCAGTGGGACAGGCATTAGGGTACCATGGTATAAAGAGATGAGAACAACTCCACCCCTTGACTTCTCTGATACACAATCTGTTACAATTGCAGCATCAGCGAGAAAAGTGGGGGACAAGGTTTTCAGGGACACGGCCACAAAACAAAGCTTTCAGAGGTCATCCAAACTCTCCTTAAACTCCTGCTGAAGTCGTCCTAGTGTAGCCCATGGGAGGGTCTCGTAACATTTATATAACTTAATCCTCTTCCCGGGCAAAGCAAGCCTCTCTCACTCCAGGCCTCAACTGTCTATGACTAAGGACTCTGGCATTGGAAAAATATGCTTTGCACTGTCTGTTCCCCGGACTTCCCCGTGTTTGGCTAACAGTGTCCTGGCCTCAGGCTCTCTGTACCTTTTTGTCAAAAGCCACGTGGGCTGGAACGAAGTCAGAAGGTGGAGCCTGCTTGGGTTTGCCATAGGTCAGTATGGGTCTCTTGCTGGCCAGCTCATCCAATTCTGCCTGCGACAGCTGGTTCACATAGAGTCGCTCCCCGCCTATCCCTACGGTGGGGCGTCGGGAATAGGCATAACCGTTCCTGTAGCCCAGAGTCTGGGAGCGATGGAAAGAAGTTTTCTGTGGAAAGAAATCCAACATGCCTGAGACATGAAGCAACCCCTCTCTCTGACACACAGCGCAGGGCAAGATGGCACGGCAGTTCACTGGACCCCGTGGCGACAGTGATTTACAGTTCAACGTCTCATGCTGCCACATAGCCAGAGGAAGTGACAGGGGGCTGGTCATGTGGTGAAGTCCCTGGAATAGGCTCGATGCCTGGCTCTGCCACAGACATCCCAAACAGCCTTGGGCAAGTCACTTAGTACCAGATCCTATGCCACACTGCTTAGGTCCCCAAAAAGCTATGCGTGCAAAAAGTGAAGGAGAGGTCTCCCTCCTCCTCACTGCTTTGGGTGACTTAGTCAGAGGGCTACGAGGATGCTGTACTGCAAATGCAGCCAGATCCATGATTTCTCAAGGACTCGAACCAGGTGGAATCATCTAAAAGCAGAACTGGAAGGGACCTCTTGTCCAAACCCCCTGCCGGAGGCATGATCACCCCTATCCGAACCGTCATCCCATATAAATCCTTGTCTAACCTATTACTAAAGCTTTACAATCGGCCCTGTCACACAGCTATAAGGCACAGCACCCTAATCTGCTGTAAAGCAAGGGGACACAAGGCAGTCAGTGTCCCATCGCTGCAAGGGTTGTTTAAATATGCTCAAGAGATCCCAGGAAGAGGGTCGGGCCCTCTACTACGGAGGAAGGCAAAACCCCCCGCAGTCCATAGCAATCTGACCAGGAGGTAAAATACCTTTCTGACCCCAAATGTGGTGGTCAGTCTGTCTCTGAGCAGAGGGGCAAGACCCTCTAGCTAGGAAGCTCAGGGTTTTAGTCTGGGTTTTAACCAGCATGAGCACTGGCACCCCCCAGTCAACATCTTCAGCCTTAGCTGCATCCAACGCAATGCAATACTTCCAGATTTCTCATCCCCCTTTATGTTACTTAACTCTTAGGGAACAAAACCCACAGTGTTTTCCTCCCTCCCCCTTGCTTCAGCGGATACCCAAAGGCGGCATTAGGGATCTTCAAGTGAAACTCAGCTGTTCCACCAGCCGTCTCCCGAGTACGCCCAAGGGAGACAGACCCGTTCACGCAGTGCATATGCAAGCATGGTTAAAGGCCGTGCAAGTAAAAAGTTTGGCGAGAAAGGCAAAGACTCCCAGTAGAGCTTTATTTGTGGTGTCCATAAATCTCTCTGCCTCCGTGCACGTGGCACGCATCGGCCTGCCCCCAGTGCTGCAGCAGTGACTCGTTATTCTTTGCTGCCCTCATCCACTTTGGGGTGCAGCTTCCTTAGGGCAGCTCGCCTTTCGGGGACATTAGCTCTGCCAAGCTGCATAGTTCTGAGCCGCTGTTCCTATTCAATACGCTTACCGATGGTGCAGGGAGGTGACAAGGACACATAGCAAGTCAGTGGCAGGGCTGTGGATGTCACCCAGACTCTCACCCCAGTCCTGAGCAATGGGGGTGCTGTCTGGGTGGTCCTGCTCTGTTTGGGCTAGCTGAAGAAACAATGGGAGGAGATGGGAGTCCGCCCACTGTGACATCCCACCCCCCACAACTGCAGGCACTGAAGACGATGCGATGTGGCCAACTGATCCAACTGGATCCTCCTTCAGAGAAAGGAAAAGCAAAGCCAGGCCCTTTGGGTTACCTTAAGACTTCCCTTAGGGTCCTATGACTGTCATCGCATAGCACACGGTGGCCTCTACGTATTTGGAGGAAAATTCAAAAGGCCCCTAACACTTGGTCTAAAGGAGAATCTCAGTACAGAGCCTTTGACACACACCGTCCTCTTTCCCGGAGCGGCAGTGGACACTTTCCCCAAATGCACTGAGAGAACGTGCCTTTCCGGCCCCAAATTAGCAACCAGTCCAGTCTCATTCACACGAACAAGCCTCCCTGCCGATCGGGCCCATAATTCAATTTATAACCTCACTCGCATGTCTCATTACCCATTTTCGCTTAAAAAACAACTCTGCCAGCAGTGCCAGAGCAGCAGCAAAGCCTGTTCAGGTGAAAGCAAGAGGTTTGGCAGACAAGATGCTAACAGAGTCCTGCATAAATATGACACTGGCCACAAGACAGGCAGTTTCCTGCTAAGAAACCAGCATCAAAGCCAAAATGAGGAGCTTGTGAAGATATTCCAAGCAAAGTGGAGACACAATTTTAACCCACCTGGCACTGATCCTCCAGTAAGGCTCAGTCGGGGTCCCAGGTGGGTCTGATCCTTTGGCCGTAGGCACAAATGACTAGCTTTAAGACACCCAGGTCCCTCGTGGGGTTTTGACAATGCCGTAAGACCCTCATCTGCACCCGTAGAAGCCTAACCACGCTTCACATGCCAAGCGATGGCTGTAAATTTACAAATTTTGGGTCCTCGGGGTCCTGGTCTGGCAGACGCCAGGCTGCAATGGGAGCGATGGGCTGGATCCAGGCTCCTGCTGGAGGAATCCAGCCCTGTGGGGGAAGCCCAGGATTCGCCCCCCAGGAAGGGGGTTTTGGCACGGACATCGGGTGGGCACGGGGGCCTCGTCCTGCAAGAATCAGGCTCCCTTGAGGGAAGTCACACCGACACCGGGCTCCTCTCGCTGGGGGAGTCGATTCCCATGAGCACAGCCAAGACCCCATTTCCAGGATTATGGGGAAGGGGGCTCCTGTCCTAAGTACTGGACCCCCCCCCAGAGCAGGGGTGTTTCACCTCCAGCCACAGACCAAATCCAGCCTGCACAGCCACAGCCCCCGGCCGGCGGCGCTCCCCACGGGCTGGGACATTGAGCGGTGGTGGGGGAGCGATGGCAGCGAATACCTCCACCCTGCCCCACGGCCAAATCCCCATGGCCCGCTGCAGCCCACAGCCAGATCAGGGCCCTCCCCACCCTGCACGGGGCCAGGCTAAGCCCCCTTCCCCTGCACATCTGGATGGGCCCAACCCCACCGCCCCAGCCGTGTGGGACACACCTGAGGGCTGTGTCCCGCGACCCTGAAGCCAGGAGGGCCCCATCCTGTGTCTCCAAGGGCCTGGCGGGTACCAGCACGGCTCAGGGGCTTCGCTCCCCCGGGAGCACCCGAGGTGCCGCCAGGGCCTGTGGGTCCCTGGGCTGAAGGTGCCTGCCCCCCACCCCTGCCCGGGGCTGGGCTGCCAGGAGACACTGGATCCCAGCGTGGTGCTGGGGTCACCAGTGCAGGGGACGGTTTCCCATGAGGTGCAGCAGAGGGAGGGGCCCGTGGGGTGCAGGGGGCTGTGGGCTGCAAGTGGGAGGATGGGCCCTGTGGGTACAGGGTGGGCCATGGGATGCAGGGGCGGCGGGGGGCGGGGGTTGTGGATGCAGCAGGGGTCCATGGGGTGCAAGCAAGAGACTGTGGATGCAGGGGGGGGGCCGTGAGGTGCAGGGGGTTTGTGGGGTGCAGGGATGCCTGTGGGTGCAAGGGGGAGCTGTGGGTGCAGGGCGAGTATGGGGTGCAGGGGGGCCTGTGGGTGCAAGGAGCACTGGTTGCATGGGGGGCTGTGGATGCGGGGGGCATCGGGTGCAGGAAGGCTGTGGGGTGCAGGGATGCCTGTGGATGCAGGGGGGCAGTCATGGGGTGCGGGGGGGCTGTGGGTGCAGGGGGAGAATCGGGTGCAAGGGGCACCCTGTGGGGTGCAGGGGGGTCCCCCAAGAGGGTCCATAGGGTGCAGGGGGGTCACCTGTGGGGTGCATAAGGGTTCAAGGGGGGGCTGTGGGTACGGGGGAGGGTCCGTGGGTCGCGGGGGCGGTCAATGGCGTGTAGGGGGGTCCCCCGTGGGGTGCTGGGGGAGTCCCCCGTGGATGCAGGGGGTCCATGGGGTGCGGGGGGGCCCAGGGTCCCCCGTGGGGCCGCGCTCACCGTGGGGTCGCGGAAGCTGCAGCCGGGCAGCAGCGGCAGCCCCTGCGCCGGGCGGGAGCTCATGGCCGGCAGCGCCCCGAGGCCGTCGCCGGGCAACGCCGTCTCCATGGCGCCGCAAACATTCCAACATTTCACCGCCCCCCCCCAGCGAATGCAGGGGGAACCAGGCGGAGCATGCGCAGTGCGGCCGCAGCCCGCTTCCCGCGCGGGGCTTTCCCATGCGCTTGCGCAGTGCGGACTCCTGCGCCCCAGCCTCTTCCAAATGCAGCAGCGCCCTGCGCCTGGTGGCGCCCTCTGTGCGGACCCAGGCAAAAGCACCACCCACTGGCCTGGCAGCGGTGCCGCCGGCTTCCACAATGGCGTGAGGTTGCAGCAAGGCAGGTTGCCATTAGTGCCGGGAAGCACTTGGCTGCTGGAGCAGGAGGCAGTGCCATAGCCCCTGGGAAGCGGAGGTGGTGCAGGATGATAGGTGCAGCGTGCCCACGCAGTGCCCACGCCTCTGGGCTTTGCACACCACTGAGCAAAACCAGATGCGGCACGTCCAGGCTGGCGTGGGGCACCGCGGCGCGCCCAGCCTCCAAGGGCAGATCAGAGGGGCAGCAGGAGGTTGCCAGTGTGCCTGTCTTTATCGGCGGGCTACAGCCGAGCTGGCAGGGGAGAGGGGGCAGCTGCAGGGAAGGTTGAGGGGGAGGAGAAAAACGCAGCCCGAGCGCTCCCGGAGGAGATGGATAGACTCAAGGCCAAACGGGCCTGGACAGGAGCCACGAGCCAGTCCTTTGCTTGCTGTCCCTCCGCTCCTGCTACCAGCCTCCCTTCTGGTATGGATGCGGCCCCGTTGCTGTAAGGACCGGAGCGAGTCACAGTCTTTCGTGCCCCGCCGTGAGGGACCCGAGACGAGAAAGTGACTTGCCCGACATCGCACGGAAAGTCGGTGGCAGAGCAGAGACGGGGACCCCGACAGCGGTGCTGGGGTGAATCCCTTCTCAGCCCCTGCTCCCAGCACCTTCCTCTTGGGTAGCTGGTCGGGGCAGGGGGGAAACCATTGCAGCGGCTGATGCTTTCCTAGGATGTGAGGAATGGCAATAAAAATAGCAGAGTATGAATCCTGCTCTTGTGGCTGGGGCACTGCCTGGGAACTCAGTTTATCTGGAGTCTGTTCCTTCCTCCGCCACAGGCTGCCTGTGCGACCCCGGGTGACTCATTTAACCCCCATATGCCTATTCTGTATCTGTAAAAGAGTGACAACAGTGCTACCTTTGCCAGCCTTTTCTGTGTCTCCTTCCATTTGGATTTGAAGCTTTTCGGAGCCAAAAAGGCCTGTGCACAAACAGCACCCAATGCAGGGAGACTTGGATCCTGCTAGGGACTAAAGAACGACAGTGAGAAAAGTCCAGCTCCATGAACGTCCCGGGGCACAAGGGACATGCGATGTTTCATCAGCGATTAAGCCTCTCACGTGATCAAACTATGTTGTATTTCACTGTGATTCTGCATGTGGCTGATTGATCTGATGGACGGGGCTCCTGGCGAGACTCCCCCCTGCTGCGCGCAAGTCTGTGACATACGATATAGGTATCTAGCAAGATACTGATAATGGATGATTTACATTGAGAGCATTTTCTCGTGGGCTGACAGAAAGCCTCCGTTACCCTCCATCCCAGCAAAGCCTGGGGCTGGGAGACGTTGAACAACTGGCCACGGGTCGTGACTGCCCCTTCTAAAACCATGGGCGACAGCATGCTGGTGGTCTGATTTTCAGAGGCATTCAACTAGGACTTTCACTGAAACCAGCAGGAGCTGCAACCAGCTGCTGTGACACAGGGCATTCATTTTTTTTTCTCCCCTTTTTCCAACACTTGGGAGGAAAGAGTGAAATGAAGCCACTGGCACTTCAAATCACGTGCCAACACTTGAAGAAGACCGGACAACTTGGCATACGTAAGCGAGCCATGCCGTGGCCTGTTCCTGAAGACGATCATTGCAACAGCATCTGGTCCCCAAAACAAAAATCCTCCCCCCCGCTGTTAACACCCCCAGAAATGAACAGAAAGCACTTCAACCCTTTTGGTAAATCTTCCCCCGGGATGCTGGTTTCCTGCCCTCCCTTGCTGTCTTGGGGCTGGGCTGGTTGCAGCTGGCTTCTCCAGGGTGGGATTCCTGTCATCCTAAACAATGGTAGAAAAAAAAAATCCCATACTATGCTTTGCCCGTCATTATTGCTATTAAAACCCCCCCAAACTTTCTTTACTCTACTCCCCATTTTTTTTATCTTATAGAAGTATAACATGTGGGCCTGACGTGTCCCTTTAACCGTGTATTGCCTTTGGGTCTTCTTCTGTGGACAGTAACCCTTGAAAGAAGCACATCCCTTGCCTAGAAACATCTCTTGCCTAAGGTGTAATCCTGTGGTGCTGGTTTGGCATTTGCTTGAAAACCACCTTTTTTCCTCAGGTCGTTTGGAAAGGAGTCCTGGCATTAAGCAGCATGATCTCTGCTGCCGAGGGTGAGGGAACCTTGCCATCTTGTGGAAGAAAAATGAAAATACAGCAGTGATGGACACCCTTGCTGTTATATTTGAAAATGTTTTTTTTTTTTCTTTAATCTTCAGCTTGGCAGGAGGAGGAGGTGGAGATATTTCCTCCCTCAGGCCCCTGGAGACCAGCTAAATGGCCCAAACTGTGCTCCCAGGGTTGAAGAGCTCACCAGGAAACCCCGGGATGGAAATGCATCCTGTGTGTAGCTGGAGACGAGCAGGTAGCTGTTGCAGTTCTGGCCTTGCTTCAGCAAAACACTTAAGTTTGTGAGAGACCATCTACAAGAGGGAGTTACTCCTCTGCTTAACCTGAAACATGAGCCGGAGGGCTTTGCTGAATTGGGACCTTTATTCGTGGCCCTGCTGCTGACCAACTCCCACTTAGGGTTGTGCTACACCCAGAAACACGGCCTTGAAACCCATCCCACCTGCATGCTCCTACTCATAATGTCAGATCCTGTAAATAAGGCAACCTATCCGTCATGCAATGGAGCTGAGCAAATGTCCGCAGGCAGGCCTAGGACAGAGAGCTAAAGCTCATCACAGCTAACGATGCTAGGCACATGCTCAAGGCTGCTCAAAGGCAGCAACTTCACCTCCTTTCTGCAATCACGCACAGGCTGACCGGGAGCACAGTGGGCTTCATGCTGGTGGGCCCAGAGGTGTCACGGTGCAGCACGGAGGCCCTCGGACACACCCGTAGTCTCCCTACCTATGCCAATGTAAGCATTTGTGCCATATCTGTAAATAAGGCTTGAACAGGATTTTGCTACAAGCCCTGAATGAAAGACAAGTACAGCGTAATTTTTATGATGTTATTATTATTCTCCTCCTTTCCCTCCTCCATGTGTGGTCTTAGAGGCCAACCTTCCACTGAACAACCCAGCCGCTGCAGCCACCTGAACTGCCCGGCTTTTCCGTGGATTGACAAATTTCACATCGCACGCATCGTCTGGCTTTTATAACTTTCTTTTACTGGGGATTTTAAACAGTTGTCAGTACAGTGCAAAGCCTTGAATGTTCTCAGTGTTTTCAACAAGACAAAATTCAGGATAGGTGGGGAGGACAGCTGGTGTGTGATACTCGCACCCCTTGTCGCTTCCCAGGTAACGGATAAACCCCAATATATTCCTGTTTAGTAGCTTTCAGCTTGGCAAGAGGCAATGCTCGTCATCAGGAAGAGCTTTGAATACCAAGGCACGTGTGGGGCTTCAGCATATATCCCTGCTCTGTTATGTAAAGCCTTTGATGGAAATGCACCTTTAAGCTACCTACCATGCCCACTACACCAGGTGCTTCTAACCCAAACCTCCCATTCCCCTTGGAAAAATCCTGAATGTGATGCACACTGGGCCAGCTGGTGTCCTCAGTGTTAAGCAGCACAACACCAATGGCTACAGCAGAGCTGTTATGATCTCTACCAGTTAAAGCCAGGCCCCTAGTTTCAGCTGTTGGATCATGGGTTCACAAGCCCACTTCCCATAGGCAACCCACTGAAGATGGATGGGCTCAGCCTCTCGCACCCAGGTCGCTGTTAGACACTATAAACCACTAGATCAGTTATGGCTGATCAGTCTGAGGAAGATCTGTTCAGTTTTGCATCATTCAAGAAGTCCCCAATACTGGTGCAAATGATTTTGGGGGTGCCTAAGGATGGCAAGTTCCAGCTGAGCATGAGCTGTGGGACACACAACTGGCTGGGAAGCTGGTGCGGCGGCATTTAGTTTCTTAGGACCGCCAAAGTGAACGGCAATCCTCTCCCTGACTTCAGAGGGAGCAGGATAGCGCTGTCAGCAGCTGCTTGGTACCTGGCCAGGGGGAAGATGCATCATATCTCACAGCACGAGGTCCAGTGACATATAAGGCACGAGTACAAATCGACTTGGAAAGAGGGGGGATGCGTAAGCAGGTCTGATGACAGTTAGTTCAGGCACTGGGAAAAGAACCGGGGGGCGGCGAGCGGAGGTGGCTCCAGTGTTGGACAAAGCACCTTGTGTCTCAAGGACAGCAGCATTGGTCAGTAGTTCCCTGCAAAACCAGCCCCATCATTCCCACAGGAAGGTCAGTGGCTGGTCTGGCTGCAGAGGGGGATATGGGGAAGTGGATGGCGTCACTCACAGATGCAACGTGGGAAGACTAAAAACACCACCAAGGACGCAGTGGGGAAAGTGGAATTGCTTTTCGACACCAGTAGATGGTGATACGTCTCCACTGAAGGTGTCTTTCTAGGTTCTCCATGCCGAGATGGCATTGCTTTTTCTGTCCTCCTTTTCTTGGGGCAGAGCGTGTAGCTTGGTTTGCAATGCTTGCAGAAGCAAAGGCCTGGTCTATACCCAAAGACTGTACCCAAATAATCATGTCTCTCAGTGGTATGGTTTGCTACAAGCAAAAAGAGGCCTACTGCAGGTGCGCACACAGTGTATACAGGTATTTGCACCATAATCTTATGCTATATACCTTGAACAGGTGTCTTGCCCTTCCTGTAGGGAAGCATGTTTTTACCAGCATAACTGCATCCACGCTTCAGGGCACTACATTTTAACTGGACTGGTACTGCTACAGCAGTGATGCTCAGTCCAGGCTGGCTCAGGACAGCCCTGGGTGTATTGTGGCAGCTCAACAGAAAGCTCCTGTCCTACCTGAACTGTGATCAATAGAGACAGGAAGGGTGGATCTACATGAGCTATTAATGTGAATGAATAAACATCGGCAGAGTTTGTGCTGGAGTTTATTGCTCCCAGGTGCTGTGTTTACACGTGCACCGGGGACTGCATGAGCTGGCAGGGGACCCAGGGGGTCAGCCTGCGAGCCCAGGGCTGCTATGACCTGGCTCGATGTCCTGCAGAGAGGCTGGTTAAGGCACAAGGGTACTTCAGTGCAGTGCTAGCCAGCACGCAGCCCCCACACTGAAGCACCCTCGTGCCCCAGCCAATCCCCTCAGCATCTACACATGCATGGCAGTGCACTAAATAACATCCCCGCAGGACAGTACTTGTGTTTACAAGTACTAATCTATGGCAGAATTAATTAGTTTACTGTGGCTTAATAGGGCTGAATGTGTAGACTCTGAGACTTTACTCCAGAGCTAATTAGGCAACTCCACAGTAAACATCCTGGATAGATGCACCCAAGTGTGCATGCCACATTATTTGATATACCCAATGCATGTAGGAAATAAAGTATCTGCTTAAAACCATGGGTGATAAACTGAAGAGCCACTTGTGGCTCAGGAGCAGCAGTCTGGGTCTTACTGGACTATAGGAACATCGTTACATAGAAAGTCTTCCCCAAAGGGACAAGAGACCAACACATAATTGCATGAAGACAACCGAGTAGTTGTCTCCTATTAAAGATTTCTAGCAATGACAAACCCAGGCTAGATTTGAACCGTGAGCGCCAAGTTCAAAACCTCTCTCCATCCCTTAACCCAAGCAGCATCCCCCACATCCCATCCTCCACAGATTAAGTCATTAAGGCTAATATTTTCAGATCAGGGGGCCTAGAGTTAGGCCCCTGAATCCAAAGAAAGGCACCTAGTATGTGGCTTGGTTTTCTGAGCTCCCCCCACCCTGCCCTCCTCCATTTTCCTCTCTGATTGACCTTTACCCAGCAAAAGGTTATGGCTGACATCACAGCTTTCTGGGTATCAAACCCCACAACAAAAGGGGACTTAAAAAGCTCCTTAAGGTAGATATTTGAATGCTACAGCCAAGGCTTGTGCTGCGCGAGCTTCACAACCACCTCTCCCAGCACCATCTCCAAACTCCCCCCACATTTGGCTTTGAATGTTTAGACTCGAACTTGATGCGCCGCATCCTCGGCTGGAGCAAATCAGCACAGACCTATCAAAGCTAATAAGGATCTACCCCACATGTGAACCTGCTCGCTCAAGGACCACCTGAGCATGGAGACCGGGAACAGGACATACACAAAGCACTGTGACATAACCAACAGGAGGGGACCAGGGAGCATCAGAAGGAGCGACCAGAACGGACAATGCAAGAGGTGGGCACAGGCTGGTCCGACGAGGACTCTGCCCAGGCAGGAAATCCTCGAAGGCAGCCGATACGAAGCACCATTGATTTCAGTGGAGCTATGCCAATTTATATCGCAGTGCTCTGGCCCGGTGTCTCCAGTTTCCTATTTCCCACTGAAGCCAACACAGCAGGGCCTCGGCCAGTCGGCAAACGACTTCCTACGCTGCCAGCCCCTTGTCGGTTGTGTGTGTGTGTGTGTGTGTTGGGGGGGGGGGGGAGTCACAACCCCCTACAGGAAATGCACAAGCTGCCCCCTCCTCCCATGCCAGTCCTAAAGGAAAAGGCACTGGTGTCTCATGGTTATATACTGCCTGAGAGGCCCATCTGCCAGTCTTCTGCCATCCTCCCCTTGCAGCAGGTGGCAAGGGCCTCTTACACCATCCGCTCCATCCCTATGCCAGCACAGGGATGCTCCTTCCAATACAGCCTGTGCCCTCTCCAGTCCCTGGGCACCCATTGGCACTCTGCAGAAAGCAACACGCAGGAGCAATTTGCCATTCAGGATAAAGAAGAATCCTGCCCTGAGGTCAGGACAGACCATCAGACACCGGGCAGGATTTGTCAGAGGGAGGATAAACGCATCATTTTTATCTCCCCGACTCCTTTCTCCTCCTGCTATGATGTTTTAACTGATGATGAAATGTGGCAGGTTCCTCAAAGGCCTCTGTTTGCCCCTCTAAGCATGCCACAGGCTGGATCAAGGGCCCATTAAAGCACAGAACAGGGCCGTACCCACCGTTAAACGGGAAGGAGGAACTTCATGCCGATTTAATCTTTGTCACCTTTGTGGGCGACCAGGGAAAATCCTCTGCTCGTAACTAGGCTAGAGGCACAAACTCACATTTGACATAGGCTGCCAAATAGCCAACCATATCATAGACAAGCCAGGATGCATTCAAACAACAGACCTACAGTGGAAAAGGCCTGTATCCAGTTACCCCTCCCTGAGACTGTCTGCCGCGTCGTATGAAATTTTCATGAGCAGCCCTGGGACTCGGTGTCTGTAAACACCTGCAGCACGGCCGCCCTGGGAGAGAAGATGGCTCTGAGCTCACGTCGCAGCTGCGTCAGCTGCCTGAGAAATGCTGGGCCAACGCCAATCAGTGGAGCAGAGGAAAGGCTGAGGTGTCAAGGCTAGATCTGGCTCTCAATGTCCCTAAAGTTTTGGGTTTTGTTTTATTTTTTTTTTGGGGGGGGGGGGCTAGAGGGTTAAACCAGGCCTATTGCTACAACAATGATTTGTCACAGTCACCCTACGAACCTGGTATGGATGAAGCTGAGGACGGAGGAGAGTGGAAAGGACGTGGTGGACAAGAATCCAAACCGGAGAAGGAGCAAAGACGATTGCACCTGCATCTCTTTCAGCACCCTTGCAGCTTCACCCTTAGTTTTAGACTCAAAGCACCCAATCCTGCTCCCAGGGACATTTTTGTGATCGACTGCCATAATGGCTGGATTCACCCCACAAAGATGGACAGATCCCAGTGAGTCATCTCATTACTTTAGGACTGATCTTCATCATATATTCTCCAACGTCTGCCAAAGCCACAAGTGCTTCCCCATCTTCCCTTGGAAGACTGCTCCACAGTCTAATATAACAGCCCTTGGCTGAAACTGGGTATAATATCTCCTGCAGATTTACTGGAGTGGAATGGACAAGAAACCTCTGCCTCACCCATGCGTCCTTGGTTAGGTGTCCTGATCTGGCATAAAACACCCCCCTGCCCTGCAGGAGGTGGCCACTCCAGCAGAAATGCTTCTGATGCAAAGGCTCGTCCAGCCCGAGCCTCCTCTCTCAGCCATGTTAGACAGACAGTGTTATGCAAACAAACCAGTTTAGGTCTATCTACATTATCCTCCTTCACTGGTTTCCAGCAAGCTGGACCCAGCCAGTTAGTATCTACTCCACTCCAGGATGGCCTCTCAAGAGTCCTTTTTAACCAGCGCTGCCTTGATCCGACACCGCAAGAAGTAGGCTGTGACTGCACTGCAGGCCACGAGGCCAAAGAACGAGCCGCAGGACACATAGATGGAGAGAGGCCCGTGTCTCCTCTGGAAGATTTCCTGCCTGTTTTTGTAGTCTAGGAAGATAGCCTCCAGCTGCGAGAGCGTGCAGATGGCCAGGAAGGTGTGGAAGATCTGGTGGGCATGGCCAACGATGTCGCAGGACCCGGGGAAGTATTTCTCAGGCACGGGGCAGGAGAAGAAGTAAGCGCTGATGAGGAAGAAGAGGATCTGGAAGGTGTGATACCAGGCAGCCTTCTCCTCACAACCCCCCAGGTGGCACATGACCACCCGATGCGCCACTGGGCTGATGTCCAAGACGAAGGCCAGCCCGGCTGGGATGACTTGGCACACCTTCCTCATGATGGGGTACGGGCGGCGGTATCGGTATTTGGCATAGCAGCAGCCGGCACAGGAGAGCCAGCCGCAGAAAGCAGCTGCCGGGAGGAAGAAGAGCCAGAACTTATCATACCAGGCTTGATCAGAGCTGTAGTAGAAATGGGCCAGGGCACTGCCATACTGGTAGATGCTAACGCCGACGTAGTCCGCAAAGTAGAAGGTGTAGTGGGACAGCTCCGACTTAGACTGCAGCAGATGGGCTAGGAGGCTACACGTCAGGTAGGTGACGGAGGACAGGACGAAGATGAACAGGGGCAAGGACTGGACATCCATGGACAGCTCCTCCCCGTCAGCAAAAGTTTTGAACCTCAGCAGCACAGCCAGGGCGGCCAGGAGGTGGGTCCAGACATTCACCACCTCGTTGTGCTTCTGGAAGAGGCTGAAGAAGTAGTATCGCCACTCCTGGCCGGTGGGGCGGTACCCAGTCTGGATGTAGGGCTCCCGGAAAAGCTGGGGCACGTCCGACTCCCTGACGGTGCACGGCATTTTGGGGAAGCCTTCCTCCAGCAGCTTGGGCAGGCGGCGCAGCTGCTGCCCGCTCACTGACAAGGTGCTGATTCGCTCCAGGATGGCTGTCATCATGCTCCCTGCAGTAGCTGGTAGTCTGTCACCAGGAAATGTTGTGTTCTTGTCCTGCAAGAAGGAGAGAAATGAGAGGCATTCATGACCAAGAAACCCCCTGCAGCATGAAGCCCATGGTCCAAGGATCTGGGGGGGATGCTCTCTGGAGCTCATGGGATGCTGCAACCCCTCTCCCTTCTCAACCCAAGCTTTTCAGGGCATTTTAGGTGCACTGAGATTTAGGTGAGTTTGCCTCAGTGACTGGGACACTTAATAAGGAGAGGCCCCACACATCTGAGCCAGCAAAAAGCAGTGGGAGAGCTGCAGACCTGCATGCCTTGCCATGCAACAGGCCACCAAACCTGCCTTCCCAGAGCAAAACAACACTGCCTTAGTGCCCTTGTCTCTCCTGCCCTTTACCTGTGGCAGGCTGCTTTGGAGCTGCAGTATGCAAGAGGGGCAAGAGCAGACTTTCCTGTGGACCCTTCTGCAAGCACAAGGGATTAGGATCAGTGGCCCATGAGGCTCTGCCAGTGCAATGCCCAATATTCAGTTTAATCTGAGCTGAAACCTCTCCCTAAGATGAGGTCTGCATGGGCATGCCCCTCCTCCTGTAGCGGGATATCAAGCCCCTCGAGACTCTGACCCATGTCCATGGAAATATGTCTATACCCCTGTGCAAGAAGCTTTCACAGCAGGATGCTGAGGAACAGACAACCTGCTCCCATGAAGGTCTCACCCGAATCCCCAGACTTTGGTTTAAACTTTGCTGCAGAAAGTCTGATATCCCTTTGTTCATTTTAACATTAATTACTACCCCGGCAGCCTTATTCGCTGCAGGATTAATACAATGCAAATAAGGGGCAGTTGTACAAAAGCCTATTGAGCTCCTCTTACAGATCTAAGTATAGGGGGCAGACAACTAATACATTTTCTCTGGAGTAATCTCACTTTACTCCTGGGTAAAAATGGATCGGACCCATGCTGTACAGGCTTATACCAGCGTAGATCATTTTACACCAAGGTAAAATTACCTCCCCCAAAATGAGAAGCGGCTATACTACCATGTGAGTTACACCAGAGTGTATTGATCATCTGTCTGCTCCCCAAGTCTGTTTCCTCCTGGGTACCCCGCTTTGTGCAATACATATTGGGTGCCCACTGCCTAACGGCCAGTCATTGCAACAACTCCTATTGGGAACAGTTAGCAAGGGAGAGCTCGTTGTATGCCTGCTCCTTACTGGGTGCCTTTACACGTGCAATTCATACACAGCAATAAACTCCAGTGCATATCATACCAAAGTTTATCGCTCCCAGGTGCAGTGTTTACACATGCACCTGGGACCACAGCATCTTGAGTTGGCTTGGAGCAGCCCCGGCTGGCAAGGAGCCTGGTGGGAAAGCCTGCCAGCCTGGGGCTGGTCCGATTCAGCTCAACGTGCTGCTGAGGGGTTGGCTGGGCCATGAGGGTGCTCCCGTGCAGGGCTAGCCAGCAGGCAGCCCCCGCACTGAAGCACCTTTGTGCCCTAGCCAGCCCTATCAGCATCTACACATGCATTGCTGCAGAATAATAAAAAAAAAACAAAAAAACCTCCACCGTAGGATGGTACTTGTGTTTACAACTACTAACCTATAGTGGAGTGAATTACTTTACTCCATCCTAATAGCACTGCACATGTAGACGCTAAGAAGTTTACTGCGGAGCTAATTAGGCAACTGCAGTACGTGTCTCATGTAGATGCACCCACTATGAAGCAGATTCACTAAAGATTAAAATCGAAGATAAATTTCTCCAAAACAATTGGGCCGTGTGTCCATTCCTTAGGAAAGGGGCGTCAAACTCACCTGGCCCTGCAGGCTGGGTCAGGCCCCCAGACTCCCTACCCCACAAGCTGGATCCAGCAGCTGTGATGCCTGCTCCAGCTGATCTGGGACTGCGCCACACATAGTGCCTGCCCTGAATGCAAGTCCTGGACTGGCTGGAGTGAGTATCATGTGTGGCAAGCTCCCAGACCAGCCAAGGAGGACACTGGACCACCCCTCCCACCACACCCCACCAACCCCACAGGCTGGATTCAGCTCGTGCTCTGCTCTGGGACTGCACTGCACATGGGGCCTGCTCTGGGAACCACGCTGCACGCAGCACCCATCCCAGACCAGCTGGGGCAGGCACTGGATCTAGCATGCTGGGGGGCGTCTGGATTGGCCCCATGTGGGTGCCATGCCCTGTCCATATGCACGGTGTATGGTATGTGCCCCGGGCCCTGTGTACAAGGCTGGTCCATCATGCATCCCCTGTGGCATGTGGGTCAATTCAAGTCCCAGGGCCAGTACCGGGGGCTGGATAACATCACTCCGCAGCCCGCAGACCAGATCTTTGACACCCCTGTCCTAGGACTACTGTTATCGCTTTGTTTAAAGATGTGCACAACCATTTGCAAGATCTGAGCCTCTCCCCTCAGCTGACAGCCACCCAGCAGCCACCATGCTGGAGACAAGTAAATCCAAATAAGTATTCTGTGTCGGGGCGGGAAGTATTTCCCTCTTTCTCTATGCAGGGATGATTGGCAGAGCATTTCCTAAAGGACCTGGAGACTAATAGCTCCGCGAATCCTCTCATTGCTACTTTGCCCTTAAACCCGGAGCAAAGGCTGGGGAACAGGACAACAGATCTGCACCAAACCAGGTCACAAAACCTACCCTGGGAAGGCAACAGGCCCAGCTTGCAAACCTGTGGAAGAGGCAGAGAGGAGAGTCGAGGATGGTCATCGTGACCCTGACACAGCATCTCGGTGTCTCCCACTTCCTCTACCAACCCGCGTGGGCTGTCAACATGTGTCTGACGGCAACTTCCCAATTCCAGCAGGCACCGGTTGCCATACCCAAGATTACAAAAGGGTTTCTAGCACAGCCCCTGGTTCACTGGCATGCTGACCTCTCAGGGCTGTAATTTTCCATGACTGCCAAAGGGGAACTTGTTTGCTGAGATTGTCCCAGCTCCCGTCGGTCATTTCAAGGTGACAAGAGGGCTCTTTTGCATGCTACCCTGGGACAAAACAAGATTTTAACAACATGTTTTTAAAGCGGGGTTATAGCACAAGCTGGCAGCCCGGTGAAATCTGCTAAGGGCTTCTGCCTTGGCCTCAGACCAGGAGGAAATGGTTTACATCTTGACTATGTGAGAGCAGAAGACCCCCTACTCCCCACTGCAGCAACTGTCCTGCAAGGGTGCGGGAGCAGGTAGTTGAATCCTGCATCCCAAGGTCATCCCTGACTATAAAGCACAGCATCTCTTGTGCAGCTCAGTGCCAGGGTGGTTGTAAGCCAGGCTGGTGTGCCCCTTCCTGGCCCCATCAATCCTGGGGTTATCCAAGTCCCAAGGCTATCTCTGCAATATGCTGGAGCAGTGTCAGGGCTGCTCTGTTTGAAGCCGCTGACCATCATGGCCCAACTCAAGCCCCTTGCCTTGCATCCCGGTCAGTCCAATAGCTCTATGCCCCTGGACGAGTGCGGTGATTCACATCACACAGGCACTCAGTTTACCCAGACACAACACATGGCAATGCCACCCGGCACCGACGGTGCCAGCAAACTGCGGGAGGAGCAAAGCAGCCGGGGAAAGCACCCGTACCTCCCACTGAAACCCAGCGTGAAGCCCAGGGGGCTCAAAGTCCTGCAAAACCCCACCCAGTGCACAGCAGCGCCCACCCTTGGCACAAGCATGGAGAGTGCAAGGAAGCTCCTTCGTGCAGCATGACACAAGGACCATGAGCACTTACAGCTCTGCCATGTAGGGGAGATAGCTGTTCCTGTGCAGGGGCTGGCCAGGGGCCTGGGCACCATTTCTGTCCCTTGCCAGGCAAGCTGGGTCATGCACAGGATGATCTCACGGCAGGGTAGCACGAGGTCACTGTTGAGGAAGTTGGGAAATTTTCTTAGATACCAGATCCTGTTAAGGGTGCAGCATTTACATCTATTGCCACCACATGTATCATCAGGAAGCAGGCAGAGGCTAAAGAAAATGAAAATATAAGTGGGCGGCAGGGGGTGGGGGTTGGAAATCAAGAAAAGAGTCCATTCTCCCCCCTTCCCCAAACAGACCCACATAGGAGTTGTGGTTTGGGAAGTCACTAGGAAAAGGGGAATCATCTCAAACAAGACCACAGGATCAGAGGAAAGTAGAGCTGGAAGGGATCTCACGAAGGCCTCTAATCCAGCCCCCGCTCAGGGTAAGACTGTCCCTAACCATCAAGTCTCTGCCCAACCTGCTCTTAAAAATTTCCAAGGATGGAGATACCAACCCTCCCTAGGCAGCCGGCTGCAATGCTTGACCACCCTCGTAGGCAGAAAGTTCTTCCTAACATCCCACCTCAATTTCCCCTGCTGCAGTTTAGGACCATCAAACCAAGGGGTGGTGCAAGCTGTCTCACCAGCCTGGAGCAGAGGTGGGTAAATCTCCCCAGCGGCTCTATCTGGGCATGGTCTTTCTGAACAGGTGAGGGGGGCCCAGCTGGCACTGCAGGAGACTGGAGATATTGCACGTGTGTAACATGGCATCACAGCTGCCTCTGGGTCAGCTCCTCCCGAGAGTCCTAGCCTGGGATATGCCACGCTGCACGGCCTCCGGCCTGGAGCCGAGCACAAGGGCATACCTCGCATCGCAACCAGGGCTGTGGCCCTTCCCGTGCTGGGAGAAGACCCTATGCAGCTTGCAGACAGGATTCTCTGTATTGCCACACCGAGCAGCCCATCGTCCGCCGTCTCTAGCTGACCACCTCCCGTCCCTGGGGTTTGCCTCGCACCCTGCACGGCACTGAATGCACCGGCAGGCTAAACTCCCTAGTCCAATGCTCCCTCGGTGCTCCAAACCTCTTCTCTGGCCCCTGCCCTTTTATTGACTCTGGGTCCAGGAAGCTCAAAGAAAGCACAGGAACCTGCACTCCCCCAGCCAAAATGCATGTTGAGCGGGGAGGTCCCAAGATGAGCCACATTGGGAGCCATAACTTCTTGCCCATGAGTGGACCTTAGCTTTCCGCACGCCATTGGCCTCTCTCCTCCTACTATCCACGGGACCCACTGATGCATCCCACGCCGGAGGGCTTGTAGCCAGGCCCCAGCTGACTATTCCCCAACTTTCCTTTAAACAAACAGCAGCCATATCCTCTGGCCTACTGAAGGCTTTAAGCTGAGTGATGATCACTGGACAACCAGGAGACCTAGTGGTCTCCCAGAAGACTTTTTATCAGGGCTAGCTTGTGTGACCCTCGTGCACCCCACTGGGGACTGTGGGTCTGGATCTATTCAATATAAGCTGGTTAACCCAAACGTCTTGGAGACCTCCAACCCCCCTGCATAAATGTGGCACTACTGGTGTCAAGGGCTCTGACAAGTTAACCACGTGTCATTGGCCTGGCATAGTAAGACCCAAGTGCAGCTTGTACCCGGCTGCTGTGATGCAAGACGGATAGGCCTGGTATATAAATCTAGATAGGCTTAGATGGAAAGATCCCCGCTACTCGTCCAAACAGGCACCAATGCATCACCAAAGCAGCATGAATGTCTTCCTTGCCCATATGGCGCAAGGGCTAAGGGAGACCACGCTGGCAAGGTCCAGAACAGCTCAGGGCATCCCTACATAGGCAAGTGCATGCACATGCTGCATGCACCGGCTCTGGCACCGTGCGTCACAAAAGACGCGCAGAGCGGGCTGCGGGGACTTCCGACGGCCGACCGCTGTGCTAGGCTCCAGCTCAGGGTGCAGACCGAAGCGTAGCACTGTCCCGCTCCTGGATGAACAGCAGGAGGACGGAACAAGCTGCCTGGCGAAGCAGCGCGCTCCCCTTCAGTGCAATCCTCCTGGCAAGAAGAGACGGGGTGGGTAGCTATCTGCTATCATTTAGGAACAGCAGATCCTGCATCCCTGCAGGGAGAAGACTAGATGACCCTCGAGAACTGGTCCATGGATTCCAACCCTACACTTCTACGCATCTTCCCCAAATGTATTTAGGGCCCCGTCAGAAGTGCAGACCAGCGATTCATAACTGGGGAGCCCTCAAGATCCCGTTAAGGGTGCGGCAGTGCCTGGCCCTGTGCCAAGAGATGGGTGCTGTCCTCCATCGTCCCATACCCTGTGCCCACCCCCATGTCCTGTGGGTGAGTGGGACCCGCGGCTGCTTTTTTGGGGACTGCTGCCACTGCCCTACCCTGCTACCAGGCAGGCCTGTGCTGGCCGCCCCCATGCCCTGAGCAGCGAGTGGACATGGGATGTGGAGCTGCACTTTTCCACCCAGCTTTTCCCACACTCCCAGGGCCAGTGGGAGGGACCGTAGGGGCAGGTGGCTCCAGCTGCTAGAGGCGCGAGCCCCAGAAATGGGGTCACCCTCGTCCCCCCCCTCAGGTACAGACCAGGAGCAGGAAGAGGGCCCAGTGGAGAAAGTGAGGTCCTGCCCCCATGACCCTCATCTGATACCACCTACATCAGTGGTCCTGCAAACATTTTACCCTCCAGGCTTCCTCCATCATTTTTCTGAATTTAGATCGTCTCAGTGATTCTCGACCTAGGTGCCACTAAATTGAGAAAAGCAATGGCAGGGAGCCTTCAGGCTATCGAGACTGAGAACCGCCGGTGCAGACCATGCACCGTTTTGAGGAGGAGCTAGAAATGCTCAACACCCTTAAAAATCAGGGGCACGTCAAAATGGATCCAAGTGATCTTATACGCAGGAGCGGCTCAGGGCTGGCATAGTAAGACCCAACTGCAGCTTGTACCTGGCTGCTCTGATGCAAGCCTGATAGGCCTGGTGTATAAATCTAGGTAGGCTTAGATCTGGTGTATAAATCTAGATGGGCATCTAAAGCCTATCTGTAGGCTTAGATCCCCTCTACTCATACAAGCAGGCACCAATGCACCACCAGGCTCAGGGTGCCGAAAACTCCCGCACGTAAAGGGCGAAACCAGCCTTACGACAAAACAAAGCAACACCATCCCTCGGTATCAAAAAAATAATAATTGCAAGAAACAAGTTGGAAACCGAGATAAAACCATGCAAAATTAAGAAACTCCTGGGCTGCTTATTTTAAAGCAACCCCATGACACCAGCGAGCAAAAAAACAAGCTGGCAATTTCTAGCGATCATGGGGCGAACAAAGCAACAAGCAATTAATGTCCAAGGGGGGGGAAAAAGAGAGACAGAAACCCAAGGTCAGCGCTGACTGTTTCGCTTTCACAGAGCCTCTATTCTTCCCCTCTTGCGGGGGTGTCGTGACTGCTGAAAGCAGCATTTATTTGGAGGGTGGCTCAAAACCTTTCCCTACCCCGACCTCCGGAGGATACAGTTATTTGGGCTGCTCCCAGTCAACAGCAACCGAATAGCATTTGTTTGGGCTCAGAGATGCAACAAGGGAAAGGAGCGAGTGGAAAGCAGCCAGGTGGTATCATTTACAGCCATAATAGGAGCATAAAAATACAAGGAAAGCGAGCCCTTTTCAAATCTTCCCCCTTGCTGTTCTTGCTTTTCACCCGGGGTCCGACATCTGATGGGGGCATTTGAATGAGACAATCTGAAGCTCTGTACGGGCTCCCGATCTCCCCATCGGGCTGGCACCAAACCGAGAGATGTGAAACGAAGATTGTTCTGATCTATCATGCGCTCGAAGAACATTGTTCAGGCACTAGATATGTGTGCAAGAAAGGCAGGGCTTCATAAGGGTCGATTCCCAGTACACCAGGCAGACGGAAATGCAACCTGAGTTATGCCAAAGTCTGTTTAGAGCTGTTTTCTTCAATAGATGTCTCCGTTTTAGGAAAGACTGTGATCCTATATGTTATGACGTTAGCCGTGCTGGATGATTTCCCCTGCAGAGCTGGCCAAGGCATTATTATTCCTAGCTATACAGCGTCAAAAATGAGTTTGCCACTGACAACAAGATGTCTGACTTCACGATGCGAGAATGAGCCGCTTCTAAAGCCACCAGCTCCAAGATTAGGTTGGCTCGTTAGAGGGTTTTATGCAAATGGATGGAGCAGCGGGTCCTCTGTGAATTCATTACCGCTGGCTCAGTTCTTTTTAAAGGAAAAGATTTTCCCTGGGAAAAACAGCCACATTTTAAAATACAAACACTTCTGTAAAAACACTGTCAATATTGGCTAACTTGCGGAGTGGGGATGGGGGCAGCATCATTTTTTAAACCACTATCAGAACCGCTAGGGGTTGTTTTAATTTAAAGAAAAATGGTTCTCAAGGAGCAGAAATGATTTTGCAAAAATCATTGGGGAAAAAAAACCCATTCTTCCACGTCCACACTGCACCTGGAATACAATCATAAACTGCACAGAAGTGCAAAAAATGCAAGTGCCCCAGCTGGACAACTGCCATTTGCATGCACAAAGTGAAATATTTTTGCAACATCCTATTTGAGAATCATGGAAAATGGGTCCATTTGAAGCCTAAAGAAAAATTAAATCCCTGAAATCTGTCATCCCTTCTTTTCCCCTAATCAACTTTACAATTTGCTCCTTGCTGGGAGGTCCGAGAGAGTGGTGTTGGATCATCATCCCAAAAGTGCCTGCATCTTCCACCCTGTCACCCCTCCTGTTCAGGGTATATGTAAGGCACTGGGCGAGACTGCGAGGAGCTTTGGGCATCATGTGCATGTTGCATTCTGGTTGGGAAAAGCATTTATAAGTAGGGACAAACTTAAATCACAGCTTTGCGATTTTCATGGAAACGGCAAAAAACCCCCCAGAGATCTCTGCAAAAAATGGCACTGGCCCCGATTTCACAGGAAATCAACCAAAACATAAAAACTAAATAAAAATAAAATGCTGGTCCTGGCTGCCAGGGTGGCATGAAGGGCAGCACCCAAGATAAGACAGGGCTGTTCCTTGATGTTTCTCTGCCAATCAGTGCAGAAGGGGCAGGGACACATGAAGAGCAGCCCCAGGGGTCTTTTATCTCAGCAGTCATGACCATTGCACTCTCGTGTGGACCTCAAGAAGGTCACCCACATATTTGGCACGTCCAAGCTTGACCACAGTCACACTTTTGGCACGTCCAAGCTTGACCACAGTCATGCACTCAAAAAAGATGAATGTGGAAGCCTCTTGGAGTATCAGCTGATGCAGAATGCGGCTCCCTGACACCCCCAGGCCGTTACGAGCACAGTGCTGTGGTGAAAGCAAACCAATTTTTCTCACAAGGAGACGAGGAATATTCAAGACCAACAGTGCAGCGTGAAATCCGGGAACTCAAAGCCCTGTTGCTTTACAAGGATCCATTCAGGACAGAATCCTATTACACTTTCCACATGCAAATGGCCGGGATCCAGCTGGGGAAGTCCCAGTCTTGGCACGGACGCAGACTTTGCGGTTCTATTCCACGTGCAGCACGGACATGGAAAAGTCCACGCAGCTACTCAGCATGGGCAAGTACACACTTATACATGGGTACGCATGTATATATGGTCTGAAATTGTGGCCCAGGAAAAAAAATAAATAAATCAATGAGGAAGATGCTCCTCCAACTAAGGCATTCATGCAGGAAGCTGGAGTGCCAGGTTTCCCTTACAGGGTATTGAACCTGCAGCGCTCCAACTTCCCTACGTTTTAGCCACCAGGCTGCAGGTTAGGCATTAGTTAGCCAATCACTTTTCCAGTGCTCCTTGTTTTGCATCACCTCCTAGACATTTGATAAAAATGGCTGCAGAGGAGGAGGCCGTTTTTGCCCCATCGGGAGTGAGGATTCAGACAAGAAACCGGTGCCTGCTCCCTCCCCAGGCTGCAGCCATCTCACCGAGCAACATGCTTGGATCTCCATCTCGGCTGCCAGCTTGAAGAAAAGGGGATGGCTACTGCCCAGCCTGTGGCCTGGTGCTTAGAGCACTGCGCTGGCAAGTTGGGGTCTGAAGCTGAATTTCTCCATCTCAGTGAGGGGAGCCTATAAGCCAAGTTTCCTGCTTTCTGGGAACATGCCCTACCCAATGAGTGACTGGCATCCCTCCTCTGGCATCTAACACCTAGTAGGCATAAGGCCTTACCAGGTAGAAGTTTTGCAACATATGTTCATATGCCCTGGACCAGCTCACCCAGACTATAACCTGCAGCTCAAGCTCACCAGCAAGATGCCTGCTTATGCACCTTGTAGGAGGCTCTAAACTGCTTAACGGTGACCCATCATAGCACCTGCTCACACCCACTTAAGCACAGCTCAGGTTAGAGAAGAAAAGGCAAAGGAAACGGGGAAGGTGAGAAAATGTCCTAGGCAAGACAAGTTCAGAAAGCAAAAAATAAAGGCTGAAGCATGAAGATGGAGGGGGTTGTTACACATCACACTTACACACATGCTAAGTGTGCTAAGACTCCTTCATGAAGATAATATCAATTGCTATCACAGCTGGGATCCAACAGGTAGACTCCACGGGGATCTCCATCTGACTCTGATGGGTCCCTGGGCTGGGACCTGAAAAATCAGCTGAACTAGCCATAACCCAGTTTCTGCAGGATAGCAACCACCTTTGGTGCCTTCATAACCGGTGGCGTCTCGGCTGCGAGGGAAAGGATCATGCCGATGCAATTTGTTAGAGCTAAGCGAAGGCTTACTTGTTCTAACAGAGCAGTCGAGGATCAGGCACCTGCATTAGTTTTGATTTCCAGAGATGCTAAATACCCAGATACCAGAGAAAACAGGAAATGGAGCTCTTAAACCAGGCAGACTCTCACCACGAATGATGGGAAGGGGGGTGCTATTTTAGATGGCAGGGGAAAGTCCCAGACCAACAGGGAAGAGACAGCATGAAGCAGCAGGTGCAAAAAGGGAGGAAGGGAAGAGAGAGATGAGGGGTGATGGGAAGGGGGCATGGGGGGAAAGGGGCAGACCAGAGAAAGTTTGTGGAGGGTATACTCTCCAATGGGAGCCGAGTGCAGGGGACTCAAGGCAGGACCCAATATGTAATCCCAGAGTTATTGCCTCCTGACAGAACGAGCCTTGCCATCCAAGATGACAAGCAGAACAATGCCACTTTTCTCTGTTTTCTAGCCTGGAGACCTGCTTGGCCAGCAGCCAGCTTCTCTGTGCTGAGCAGTAAGTGCCTCCTGACACCAACCTTGCATTGTCCAAAGGTTGGGTGGTTTCCAGGACGTGAGACTAGTGCACCTAGTACAGTCAACAATGTGCCAGGGCTTTGGATGTAGGTGAAGTGAGACCAAGTTCCTGCCAAGAGGAGAATCATGCTTTCCTTGGGCAGCGCTTGGGGTGTTGGAGCAGGTATGGCAAAGGGCTCGTTCATGGCCGTGGGCCAGGAACTGCGCTCTAGATCTGGCAGCAAGCTGGGCCATTAACAACCTCTGTCCCCTGGGAAAGTCACTTGGTCCAACGCATTTAAAACATAAGCGATCAGAAGATCAGGTCTGATTTCTAGCGGTTCTGGGTGCTCTGTTCCCTGTCAACCTGTCCAGCACCTCCAAAATAGAAGCTATGTATTGGGGTGCTCGGAGATGGGTTTTAGTGACTCACCTGAGCATTGGTGAGAGACTACGGGGTGAGTTTCCATGGACAAGGACATGAGACAAGTGATGTACTGGTGAGAGTCATTAACTAAAGGAATCTTGCAAATAGTCTCCCTAAACCTTCATAATAACCAAAACACTTAGACCACCGTATAACAAGCAGGGGCAATAGGGGTACTGCCAATGCCCTGTCCCTAGAGTGGCAGGGAAACAGATGGGTAATGCATGCTCAGAAATTCCTATAAAAAAGGATCATGCCCCTTGTTCCAGAGGAAGTCAACCCTTGCCCCCTGTCCTGCCTCCTCCCAAATCCATGCCAATCTGACCTCGAGAAAGACCTCCCTTCTAATCCCAGAACTGGCTTGCTATGACTCCGAACGGAAGAGCAAGGCCCTCGAGCCAGGAACCTCTTGGTTCTCTAAATACTGGCAGGAACATCAGCGCAGCCTAGTTTAAAAGCCCCGGCCTTAGCTATAGCCAACGTCCCAGTGCCTCAGAGGAAAGTATTAAAAACAACTCAGAAGCTAGTAGCATTCATGAGCTGTAGTGCTAAAAGCCATTCATTGTCTTCTCTGCCAAGACTGTAGATGAAGATGCCAATTAACACCAAGGGTTCCAGAGTATTTCGTGGCCTAAATACACTTCCAGCAGGAATTCAGTCGTGACCGATCTTATTGCACAAGAACCAGCCAGTGAAAACTCATTCACCGATGGCAAAGGAGACCAAAGCCCCAGCTGAGAACTAAGTAGCTCCTGCTGGAAGAACAAGGAGCAATGGTCTCAAGTTGCAGCAAGAGAAGTTTAGGTTAGATATCAGGAAAAGCTTTCTTACTAGGAGGGCAGTAAGACATGGGAACAGGTTAGCCAGAGAGGTTTTGAAATCTCCATCCTTGGAGGTTTTTAAGACCTGATTAGACAAAGCCTTCGCTGGGATGATCTACTTCAACGCAGTCCTGCTTTGAGCATGGGCCTGGACTAGATGACCTCCTGAGGTCCCTTCCAAGCCTCATTTTCTGTGATGAAACAAGTGGTCAGGACCTCGTATAGGATACTACATCTAAAGTGTGGAGGGCTGCCGTAACTAAATTCTAGAGGCAATCGCTTTCAGACTTCCTTCCAAAGCTCCTGCTGGATTGACTGAGATGCTCCTTAACTTAGAAGGCAAAAGAAGGTAGGAATTGGGAGACAGTCCCTCAGTGAGAGGTTGCAGAGAGACAAAGGGACTGCAGAGGCTTGCCTACTGCTCCACAATAAATACTGTCATTTATTTCTTCCTATTCATGCCAGCTTATCTTTACTAAACCTGATGACCACTACAAGTGGGGCATGGTATCCTCCTTCACATCCTATCCCAAGTCCCTAGGTGATGTTACTGTGCACTGCAGAGGCTGCTACATCACACTGGATGCATCTACACAAGACATCTATTGTGGAGATGACTAATTAGCGCTGCAGTAAGATGTCACCATCTGCACATGCAGTGCTATTAGACCAGAGTAAAGCAGTTAACTCTGCTGTAGGATAGTACTGCCAGACACAAATATTACCCTATAACGGAGTTATTTTCTTTACCCCAACACACATGTAGACGCTGACGGGGCTGACTGAGGTACGAGGGTGTAACAGTGTGGGGGCAGCCTGCCAGCTAGCCCCACTCTGTAGCGTGTTTGTGCCATGGCCAGCCCTCTGCAGCATGCTGAGTTGGGTCGGAGTAGCCCTTGGCTGGCAGGCTAACCCCTGGGGCCCCCCTGCCAGCCACAGCTGCTCCACCCTGGCTCAACATGCTGCATCCTGGGCACCTGTGCAAATGCCATGCCTGGAAGCAATAAACTTTGGCGCAAACTGCGCCTGAGTTTATTCGGCCACACTAATTGCACATGTAGATAGAGACTGTGAACACAAAGTCTTTTGGGAGAGGTAATCCCCACCTCACCCCTGGACAATGCCGTGTCCCTTCCACACCAGCCACATTAAGTGAAGCAGCATGAGATCCGCCCTGGATGCAAAACCCACCAGGTGCGGGTGAAGTGGGAAGGCAGCCATGGCACGGGTAACATCTGCACTGGGGAGCAATGAACAGCCTATGTGAAAGTCTGGATTTCATGTCTAGCCACGGCCAGGCAGGGATGTACCCTCAGAGACCTGGGAGTTTGCACCAATAGTATTAGGTGCAGTTCCCACTTCTCTGGCTGCTTCATTTCCTCCTTATAGCCTCAAGACCTACTGATGGAGCAACCTCCTTTCTGAATCAGCACCTCCCTAGAAGACTACAGGATACCAAGGATGCAGAACTCCAGGCTAGGAACAGAGCCCAGCAAAGTCAGTAGTCAGAAAATCAGCATCAGAGGGGCTTACCAGAGCAGACCTTCAGAGCAACTGCTGGCTGGCCTGCAGCCCACTGCCACTGATGGGACTCAAAGGGGAAGCTAACCAGGAAACCCAGACAGTGGCCACCTGGTTCATTAGCTGAGGAACAGCTGCCAGTCAGAGCCCCAGACTGGTATAGCCAACTAAACCATTAGCCCAGGCTGGGCCCCTGACTGATACCACCTTAAAAACCAAACCATCCCTCCTCCTATGGGCAGATGTATGGACTTTTACAGGACTTCAAACCCAAAATGTATGGGCTTGTTCATGCAAGTGAGATTCCTGTCAAGCCAGATCCTTCTAGAGATCACTGGTTAAAAAGCAAAAAACAGCGATCCATATTAGCACTGTGGCATAAGCCACCATGGCTTGCACTGCCTTGACATGCACCAGCTGCGTTCCCAGATCCACCACATTTACATTCTGCATGGGATTTCTGCAATCAAGTGGCCCTCTGTGCCCTGCCAAACAAATGGGCTCAGGCTGTGGGAGCATTGTGAAAAGCAAGGGGGAAGTTGCCCAACAGATCTCCCTTAGCCTGTAAAGCTGGACTGGCCAGGTTTTATTATTGCTTATAAATATGTCGTCTCCACCAAGACAAATGCAGAAAAATATTTTTAAGGCTATAGTTCTGAAGACCACAGCATTTGAAAAGAAAAATAGGCACATCTTTATCAGGCACATCATTAGCAAGATTTGTAAGCACACGTGTCGCCAGTGAGCTGCCGGCCCTGCAGTGTCAACCTTTTCTGTACCGGGACCCTTCCCTATACTGGGGAATCCCTAGCCCCGGTTGAGCTGTGAGGACCTTCCACTTTGCAGCACCAGAAGGGCAAGGTGACTGTGCCCCCAGTCCCCAGTGTGTGACCCGCCAGTGAGTGACATACCCCAGGAGAAGAGTCCCTGCCTTAGACACTCTTCACGGGAACATATCACCGCCAAGGAATTTATTAAGCAGGTGTTAACATGATGGTGAAAGGGCTGGGAATGGCTGCTATGTATTGCTAGCTATACGCAAGCCTTGTAAATGATTTAGAAACACCAAGCTGTGCACGCAGCTGCCTCCGCAACCGTGTCACTGCTACTCCCTCGAAACCGCTCCCTCCTTCGGCTCGCTTACAGCACCTCGCCGCTTCAATCTGGTTGTAGGCACTTCAGGGTGGGGGGCATCTTTTCCCCCTGCTTCGGTAGAGAGCCTTAAGCGATGAGGTCCCTGATCTTGACTGAAGCCTTGGGCAGAGCCTTGTTTAAAAATATGCCGCGTCCCATTCCTGTTTAACAGCGTCAGGACCTGGAAGCGCGTGCAAAGCCTCAGGATGGATGGGAATGACCTTTAGCCACAATCAGGAATCAACAGAAAGGTTTCTGTGGCCTGGCTTGATTTTTCTGTCCCTAGAAACTCTTAGCAACGTATGCAAGCTACCCAAGGAAAGGCTGAAAAAAACTGGGTGCGCTTAGGTTGGAGAAAAAAAGGAGATTATGGGAGGACATGACAGCAGCTTTCAGATGTTTGAAAGGCTGCCATGAGAGATGGAGAAACTTTCTTCTCCTTTGCCACAGAGCACAGGACTAGAGGCAATGAGTCTAGGCAAGGTAGGCAGACAGGTCAGACTTCATTCAAGACATGCTTCCTGATCCCCAAAACAGCAGGACACTACAAGAAACTGCCTAGAGAAGTTGTGACACCTCCTTTGCCAGAGATTTTCATGAAGAGGGTGACTGGGCACCTGTCTGGGCTGATTCATGAACAGTAAATCCTGCCTCTGCTGGGGGAGGACTAGATAACCCCCAAGGTCATTCCCAACCCTATAATTTACCAGATAACATCCAGGTGAATCTGTATGTTCCCCAAATAATAAAAATGCACGCCTTGTTTAAGTAACCCATGGTTATGCTCCCTCCCAGCATGTGCAAAAAGCAACCGTATACTTTCAATCTGAATGGTTTCTACCTCGGAAGGGAAACAACCCACAGAGAAGACACGTTCGCCCCGTGAAGACACAGCAGATGCACCTTGCCCACCCCAGCCGCTGTCCCCTAGTCAGGGAAAGCTGACTTAGCGAAGACACTGCACAAAACACAAGCACCAACACCTACAGTCATCTCACTCTTCAGTATATTTAATCCCACGGTACCGGAAAGCAGCCTTTCGTCAAACCCAGCAACAGCTGAAAGAGCATAACATAGGAACAAGCTTTTAATGACTAATAATAGCACACGACAGGGCAGACTTTGTCCCTAGCTCTTCAAAGTGGATATACTTGCAAAAGGGTGCTGAAGAGTCGCTGTCCATATTTGCAGCTGCATAAGCCAATGAGCTTCCCAAAGTCGGGCAACAACAAAGCCAGGATTGGAACTGAATTCTCTTCCTGACAGCTCCTTATTTAGCTCCCCCGGAGGCAAAGATGCTCCTTTTCAGAGGCAGCAAGCCCTTAAATATTTTACCTTCCCTCTGACCTAAATGCACACTAAGTCTTATTCAGCTAAAGCAGAATAAGAGCAATCCACGGTAGGTAAACCTAAGCTACAGCTTCACAACAAAATGTTGCGGCGTGATCCATACTCGAGTTACTCGTCTCCATGAGTCCAGTGCAGGTCGGAGGGACCACACTTTGAAATGATCCCAAAGCTGTGCAGAGGGCCTAGATTTGCATTTGATGGGGTGCCGAATGCTGGTTGTTACCAGGGCTCCTGGACACCACGCTGGTCTCCCCCGCCCCCCCCAAAAAACATGTCGCCCACAGACTCCAGAGAGCCACGTGCGTCTTTTTCTGGGGATTCAGATGGGAGAAGGCGGTGAGAAAGACGCTGGACAAGACCAAGCAAACCAGAAGCAGGCTAACTTAACTTGGAAGCACTGTTGCACTTGAGCTAAACCCGAGTGTGAACAGGGGTCGGCTTAGGGCCAAAATTCAAGCCAAAAATGCAGTTAAGACAAACTGAAGGGACAACGAGGAGTTGTCCCAACATGACTTACGACCTGTCCACGCAGACGGTGCCAGTCAATTTGCATTAAAAGCTCCACGACTCTTGAGATCCATGTGTGCGGGTACACGTGAGCTTCTAGGCAAGAGCCTCAGGTGGTTTATAATCCCTGCCATACCAGCAAGCTCTCGCCAGTCATCTGAAGTTGCAGACAACTTCTGCCGGCAAAGCAAAGCAGGAGGAAGTCGTCTTTGGGGCAAAAATCCATTCAGAGAAGGAAGAGCGCTTTTCAGAGTTCACCTATCAGGTGTCCTGCAGCATGTTTATGAGCTGTGCGTAACACAGCAGGGAGGCGTATAAATTAATACACCGGGGCCAAGGTCCTGCTTTCATTCCCCCAGGTATCCAGCAAGATTTGCACCACTGGAAGGTGCCTGAACTGGAGTTGCTTCCTGCACCTTGACACCTGCGTGACGGAGGAGAATCTGGCCGTGAGGTTATCAGCAACAAAATCCCAAGCGATAAGAAGCAAAAGCAAAGAAAGGGAACAAAAA
Organism: Crocodylus siamensis; assembly: GCF_052110815.1. Taxonomy (NCBI): domain Eukaryota; kingdom Metazoa; phylum Chordata; order Crocodylia; family Crocodylidae; genus Crocodylus; species Crocodylus siamensis. The sequence continues at coordinate 4,415,186 of NC_143395.1, forward strand.
GGGTGGGAAACTTGCAAGCTCGGGAAGGAATTTGCCTTCCGTGAAAATGCTTTTTTTTCCCCACTGGTGAAACTGTTATAACTAAGTACAGCCTAATCCAAAGTACACGGAGCTCAGCAGACACGCTGGCTACAAGGAGACGTGGATCAGGCCCACTGCCAATAGTATACTCTGCAATAATAATACTCCGTGTGCTAGGAAACACGCCCCAGAAAAAGGACTAAAAACAAGAGCAGAAAGGCGGAGCAGAAATACACCTGTCTGATCTACTCCTGAGGGAGATTCTCCGGTCCATACTGAGGAGCTCTGCTCATAATTTTGATCTGTTCCTTCGAAAGTCTGGGAGGAAATCAAAGGTCCAAGGTGCACAGCTTTACTCATTACCCATCCTGCACACTCCTTCCAGGAGTAACACCCTGGCTGAGAAGCCTGTCTAATCCCAGCCTTTATGGCATCCTCCTCAAACGCTACTCTGATCCCCTTCTCTTGTCCTGCCTGCTGCTCTGCTTTCTGCTCTCTCTGCCTGTTCCCTCCCCAATCTCCCATGCACCACATACGGGCACTCGTGGCATACGTGCCACAGATTGGCCACCCCTGCTCTAATCGATTCTCTGATCCAACCTGCCTCTCTGCGAGGCCTCAGCCACCCTGATATTACTATTCAGGTTGGGGTTTCCCTTCAAATTCAAGTGCAAGCTGTAATGTGAAGGGACTTCTACCGATCTACGAGGGATCGAAGCTGGGTCTACAGAACAGGGGGCGAGAAAAATATATAAATCAAGCAGCCCTGGCTTTATACCACGGCCAAACAGGAAGACTTTGGAAATGTAAGAACTGTGGGATGGAAACCCCGTTTCTGATCTGCCCCCAGCCCAGCCCCCAGCTCATCCCAGCGCTCACATTCCCACCCCGGCTCTCCTGGGCATTTACAGAGCAGGCGTTATCTGAGCCGTTCGCCGCCGTTAATATATGTATCCTCTCATCGCTCCTCGTGCGGAAAGGAAGCAGCTGTGGACCCATTAAACAGCGGAGGATGTGACTCCGTTTAGCATGAATGTACCCGAGCCAGCTTTCAACCTGAAGCCACCCGAGCAGCCCGCCAGCTTCTCAGGCCAAGGTTTTGCTGCTGGCCCATAGTCCCCCCGCTGCCACGGGCGTGTGGCATTGCCAGCTGGGAGCTGGCTACGGTCAGCACGGACAGACGAGCCACTTCTGCCTGTGCAATGCGCGGGTCTCCAGCGAGGCCAGCCTATTCGATGCAGAGAAGCAGCGCACGCGTGTGCGGACACTTAGGCGGTTAGCTTCCCCCTATTGCTACACGAGGCTCTCAGGTGTGCACCACCAATTCCCTGGAACAACTAAGACAATGACAGGGGCAGGACAGAGGGGCAGAGGCTGATAACAAGTGCCCCAAAGGGGTACGTGGAGCAGAGCATGCCAGCCAGCACCTGCTGGCCTCCAGAGGGATCCAAGGAGCCAGTGCGCACCAGACATCACCGGAGGAGACAGGAAAATGACCCGCAGTCGCCAGGCATCTCCAGCAAGGCGGCAAAATCCAACCCCATCATCCCTGCCCCAGGCAGGCGCCACTGCCGCCAAATGCTCTCACGCGGCGATTCTCAACCAAGGTCCCACCGCACCTGGGGGTGCCGTGACATCCTTTTAAGGGTGCGCAGAGACACAAATGCACTTGGTGGTGCAAATACCTTTTGCCACCCTTGGCCATTTTCAAGGGACCTAGAGCCAAGCTGCAGAAACGTGGCCCCAAAGCCAGCGTCCAAGCGACCGCAGTGTGACCCTACGCAGACACGACCGCCAGCTTGGTCAGCAGAGGAGGGGAAGCCCGGCCTGCCACACCGCTGAGCAAACCAGCGATGAGACGCAATGAAGCAAAGCAACAAGGCCTGAAAGGAGACGTGAGAAGGGAAGAGCACACATTAAATCATCCAAATACACCGCATCATCTCTTGAAAGATGAATATTGGCAATTGACGGCACCAAATGCATGGGATGTTATTGTGCTCTAACGGGTATCTTTTTGTTCAGATGCTCACATCTGTAGTTCGCAAAAACAAAGCAGCCCTGTCACAGAAGACCCTCAAACTAAGGTAAAAGAGAAACAGGCCAGTGCTGAACGTCATTCCACAAGGGGGAAAGAAAGGAGATTTAAACAAAAAACCAAAAACCAACTACCCTCCCTTTTATTTCAAAAAAGCGTAAGAAATGATGACCTCAGCGGGTCACATCCACTGCAAGCCCCTGCTCCAAGCAGGACCAGCCCCGGCTACCCCCCCAGCCCCGGCTTTGCCCAGCCGGTCTTCGCAGCCTCCAGGGATGGAGACTAACCTGTCCCCGCCGCCACCCTCCGGGCCAAGGGCCCGTCTTCCTAACCTCCACCCTCGAGTCCGCACCGCCAGGGCCCCTCTCCGGCCCGCTCCCCGGGCGGGGTGCAAATCCCGGCCCCACGAACCGCCCGAAAGTGTCGGTGCCCGCCAGCCCCGTGAGAGGCAGGGGTGTGGAGACCGCCGCGTCCCGGGCCGGGCGGAGGCGGAGGCGGGGGCCGCCCCGAGGATCCCGCAGCGCCCTGGGGGCTTTTGCAAGGGGCGGCGGCCGGCGCCGGCACCGGCACTCACCGCGCCCGGGACCGGGACCGGGACCGGGGCCGGGCTGAGGCGGCTGAGGCGGCGGCGGCGGCGGGCGGGGCGGGGCGGAGCCGGCCCGGGCCCTGCGCATGCCCCGCCGGGCACACGCGCGCGCACGCGGGGGTGCAGCCCCGACCTCGCCTGCCGGGGACACGCGCACACGCGCGGGGGTTCACACGGGTGCCCCCCGCCGGGCGCGCACGCGCACGGCAGCCCTGACACACGCGGATGCGCGCCCGGCGGGGGGCACGCGCACGTGCACCGCTGTGCGTTGGGACACGGACACACAGCGATGCCCGTGCACAGGGGGCCTTCCACACGCACACGCGCGGGTTCACACAAGTGAGGCACACCCGGCTCTGGCCCCCCCGTGCTGGCGGCTGGGCACACGCGCGCGCGCACTGGAGTTCACACAGTTGCACACCCCGCTGCACCTCCCTTGCACGGGCAGCTTTGCCTACGCACCCCAACACCCGCTTCCTGCACCCCCCCACCCCCGGCCTGCCACGCACACGCACACGCACACGCACGGGCACGGGGACTCGTCTGGATCCTTCCAGGCACGATTCGTCCCTTCCCCGCCCCCCCCCGCCTTTCCGACAGCCTTGCACCCAGCCTGGCCCCCCAGGCACAGCCTGATGCCCCCCAACACTGATGCACCACTGACCCACACTCGCTTCTTCCACATCTGCCGGCTCCTTCCCCCACAGACACACTTCCACCCCCCATACACCGCCTGCCTCTCTCTCTCTCATATATATATATTCACCCGTACTGACCATGTCCACACACACAGCCCATCTCCCCACACAACAGACCCATGCTGGGCTCCCACATGCACGAAGCTCCCTGCTATAGTGGCAAATCACGCAATAACTGTACCTGCAAAGAAAGCATCATGTGACCCAAAGAATGACTAGCCAGCTATGCCAAAGAGCCAAGCAGCTCTACGCTTAGTGCTTGAAAACATGTCAACTTTGTAGCTGGTTTCTACCCGCCTTTCATTCGGATGTGTAGCAGGACTTAACAGATGCACACACAGCTCCATCTCCCTCTGACACAAACACTTTTTTGACCCCAGCAAACACACTTGGGGCCACGCAATAAGCCTTCCATAGGGTGACACACATGTCCCAGTCACACCCCCATTTAATATGCTGACATTGTCTGTCAGACACACACCCTTTGCAACTTGCCCAAATATTCTGCATGTCTGATCTCTCCTGCCTGCCTTCCACATCACCCGAGTCCCACACACATCCCATTCACACCCCCATTTAATATGCTGGCACTGTCAGACAGGCGCACACACACACACTTTACAGCTTGCCCAAATATTCTGTATTGTCTAGTATCCAAGCCACAATCCTGCTTGCCTAGTATCCAAGCCACAATCCTGATCTGAACTAGGATCCTTGAAGATAATCATCAGCTCCATCAACCTGCAGCCAAGGACCTATGTGCCTCCTCACCATACCCGTTTGATTTCCTCAAGCCAGCTGCATTCCCTGCATTGTTTCCAGGCCTGCGTGTCCTTTTCTGGCGCGCGGGGGGGGGGGGGGAAGAGCAGGGGGCAACTTAGAAAACAAGCAATTTTTTTGTGGTAAGGATGATCCCACAAGATTCACATCCTTAGGATCTCGTGGGACACAATCTCTGATTCACACCACGATGTTGCAAAATTGAGCCAGCGTGTTCCCATGTGATGCAACGATCGCAGGACAACCCCAGATTGTTGCCTCTTGCTGCAGGGCCCAAGCCCAATGCGGGAGACAAAGAGAGGAAGCTTTAGTGTCTCACAAGGTGGTTTTGCTGGGACACCGAATGGACTTGTAAAAAACAATACAATACATAAAAATCAAGTATTCTTCTCCTCTGCAGCCAATTCACTTGTGCTCCAGACCTGCAAATGCTCACTAGAGGACAGGCCTCTATCCCTGCACTGATTTCAGAGGAGCTTTAGTATGGCCATCTCCACTGAAACCAGTGCAACTCAACACAGATGCCTCGGTCCTCCCATATCAGAACCAAGGTTTAGGTTGTACCAGCAATCCCCTCACCCCAAATTCCCTCATGACCAGCGTGGATCCACCAGAGGTACCAAGAGTTGGAGCTCCAGCAGTCCAGGCTATTTTAATCATTAAGTTGCTGAATCCTGTTCAGACCAGGTCTTGATTTGCAACCTCCTAAATAGTCTGATCTAGAATAGTTCTTGTTGCAGGTGTGGGAAGTCTTCTGCTTCAAACTGGAAATGACTTGGAGACACTAGAGACGGGATTTCACAAGTGTATTTTAGCTACCTGTGCAGCAGCAAGGCCTTGGCTGCCACAGCCCCTCTGCTTTACCTGTGGCAGGTTAGGGTGTTATGTCTTGTGGTTGTGTTAGGGTCAACTGCATAGTTTTTGCCAATAGATTGGACAATGGATTTGTGTAGGATGGTTTGGATAGGGATGACCCTGCCTTAGGCAGTGGGTTGGACTAGATGACCTTTGGAGGTCCCGTCCAGCCCTACTTCTCTATTATTCTAACTGCAAAGTTCATTAGTGTCATTTTTAAACCCCGCCATTTATCCTCTTTCATGCTGCTGTTCTGCAGTTCCCATTAATTATAGGCGATTAAATCAAATAAACGTACGCTTCCTAGAGCAACTGTGTGACCGGTTGCTTGTCTCTTTAATGGACAGCACGCCATGCTATGCTGGAAGGAAATTAAACTCTGAACAACAGAGGCCCGAACCTACGAGATGCTTAGTCTCCTTGATACCTGGGAGAAGTCAGGGTGCTCCCTAGGTCCAGAAAGGTACTTGGCACTTTGCTGCGTCCAACCTCAGGTTGGGAAGCCACGATTTTTCTTGGGGAATTTGAGTAATCTATCAAGGTCCTTTCAAGCTGCAGCATGACAGGCTTCAGAGCAAACTCCTTTGATTTTTGTGGATGCAGACTGTGGCTTGGGCCTGCTGCTCTTATCCTTATTTTCCCCATCCGTTTCCTTGTTCAAAGTTCTGTATGTTTTTGGCTGCTGCTCTCCTCCCCAGAGATGGCTGCAATTCATTGGCGGTGAGCCTATGTGCAGGTAGAGGGAAAGAAGATGGTTTTAGTAATGTCTGATGTTATTTAGCAACATGTTTGTTCAACATTTGTTCTTCCTACATTTTTTGCAGAGGCAAAAAAAAGGGGACTCATTATATGGACTAAGGTGCCGAAGCATGATCCTATCCCACACTACTGGAGTCCCTGAAAAAAAAAACCAAACCCAAAAACCAAACAAACATCCATCCATCTACTTTCCTAAGAAGCCTCCATCTTAGCTTTAAGATGAAGTCACAAAAATGATCCAAGGAGCTGGAGGGGACCCATCCACTTTTTGGATGACTTATATTAACCTCTACTTTCCCCCATCAGCCCCTTGACGCTGATGGGAGAAAAATGCCACTGCAAACTTCAAGCCACCACAGACTTCCATAGACTTATGCACCTGCACCTAAGGTAGTTTACCAGCTTCAGTAGCGCAAAATAAACCTTGCAATCCCCATTTGTGACACATCACCCATACAGACAGTCCCTGCAGACCTCTCCAAACACAGTGTACTAACACTTGCATCCCAGTCCAGTGTCCTTTGCCCTCCCCCAGCCTTTCCAGCTGTAATTCTTCCCTGCTCTTCCCTGCACCCTTTGCCTCCCGGGGCAGTCACTACCCTGGGGCAGTCACATGCGGGTACTTTGGCAGCTCACCTTTTCTTCCACTTTTCCTACAGCTGTTGTACCGGCTCAGAAAAGTCAGCGGGTAGGTCCTTTTCCTGATCCCCCAGCTCTCTGTTCCCCTGCTCAGACAAGTCAGCAAGCAACCCCTCCTAGCTCCAGCCTTCTCCAACCCTGCTGCTCTCTGTTGGGGTGATCACCGAGCAAACCAGTCTGCTACTTCTATTGCTATCAGCCTCCCAACCAACCCCTGCAGAGTCCCAGAGGGGTGACTCCTCTAGGAAGCTCCTACCACTATCTAATAGCCCCTCTTCCTCCATTTACTTCTCTCAAGTACCTTCCCACCCCTCTAATCAGGTCCCACTGGAGGCATCTGCTGTATTAAAAAGGCACTGAACCCATGCTACTTATAGGGCCAGCAACTTGGGGACAGTAACGTCTAGGACAGCAACTATCGCTACAGTACCAAACACTATGGTGACTTGTTTGCAAGACTCTCCTTGCCTAGGAGTTCATAAACCACAGCTATTACTAGGACTTCTACAAGCAGCTGTCCATAAAGCTATAACCCCTGCAAATCATACTCACTTAAGAGCCTGCTGCAGCCCACTGAAGTCCATGGAAAAACTCCAGTGGGGTAAATGCCTGTTAGCAGCAGACAGGCATGAACAACAGCCATGTGTAAGGACAGGGAGCTTTGAGGTGAACCCACTTTTCCTCTCATCACAGCAATGAGGCTAAATGAGGGACTAAAGGTCACTGGGGGTTATTTTTTTTTTTTTAAATATATTTTGTGTTCCAGGTCAAACTAGCCAAATCAGTTCCAAATCATATCAATTAAGCAAAACTCAATTGTTCCAGAAACCATTTTGATTGAGCAGGCAGAGCTCCATCGTTCTCAACGCCACGTACGGGGCTACAACAGGGGAGCATCTTCCATCTTAGCCTCTCACCCCCGGCCTTCAGATGCTCACAAATCCATTGGCAGGCATCCTACGTGCAGGCCCAAATCCAGAGGTCTTGGGGTTTGGATGCCCCAAGACACAAGTAAGCACCTTTCATCCCGGACTCTTTAATGCTTCCTGCACCCGCTCTTAGCCTGAGCGAGACTATCAGGAGCAGTTCCCTGATGCTGAGCTAAGGAGCAGCTGTTTAGCAGACAAACTGAGGCCGAAGAGGGAATCTGTAGACAATAATAAGTGCCTCAAGCAGATCTCTGTGAGATGCCAACAGGACAGGTCTGGGTCCGGTTGTCCTGCAAGTGGATCTGATGTGTGAAACCCAAGTCCTGTTTGCCTTTGCTTCCACTCTTGGATTTGTGATATCACTTTCTCCTCCTCAAGACACACCTGTGACCGCTGCTTGAGCAACCCTTATCATAGGCCACTGCAGTGATGATTGCTCTCCAGGGCGGGTGCAGCCTGCTTGTTTTGCCTGCTAACTTTTGCTGACGCCAAACAGCGAAACCACCGGCAGCGTTCAGCGCCTTCGTCTGATTGCCTGATTGCAGCTGAACGCTTCGGGTAGGCTGAGGTCCTATGGACCTGCTGTGCTGCTGTGTGCTATGAGTACAGCCCCGCGGACTGCATCTGCTGAGCTCAAGGTACCTTTGGAGACAGCCCGCCTGATATCCCACTGAACGCACAGGTAGAGAGCTGCCTTCGGGATGCTCCATGTTGCAAGCACTTCTAGGCAGCCCTCACCTGCTGCACCGACACATGTCCCGGGAGAAGCCACCTGTGATGATCCTAAACCTCTCAGACACGCGTCTGCGCCAACACAAAACCTTCCAGCCCATCCTGATATCATAGAGCATGTGGTTGGCACTGCTCAATGCATTATAAAGGTCTACAAAATAATGAACAGTATAGAAGGGATCAATCGAGGTTTTCTTTTTCAATCTGCCTCCTTATCCTTGCACTTTGCAATGAGTACAAGTGAAAGGTGACACATTTGATAAAGGTAAAGAAAAATGCTTCCGCTGCCCACACCACACATAATTTATCACTTTCACAGAATATAGCTGAGGTAAAAGCTTAGCAAGATTCAGAAAAGGACTGAAGGGCAAACTGATCCACAGTTAAACAGGATGCGTGAAAAGATGCCTATGGGTTTTGGAAGGGATACAGACCCTCATGCTTCAGGGCACCAAGAGGTCAGGAAGAAAATTGCCTTCTGGGCAGGTTAGTCCATAAGCATCCATGGGGGATCGTCCTTGAAGTCCATCTCAGAGACAGACATGCTGGATTAGTCCGATTCCTGCCTTGTTTCATTATGGCAATCTCTGTATGTGATAGCTGGAAGGGTCTGCCTGGATCAAAACCCAATGCCCTGCTGGCATCAGTGACCACATGATATAAGCCATGTGAGCCTGCTTTACACAAAAAGACCAGCACTGATGGTGTTACAAGGAAGTGTGACAAGCTGAAGAAGGTTTTTGTGACTGGTGTGGTGGACTGTGCAACTCCTACACACCACGTGATGACTATTCATGACCTTATGAAGATGAATTCTAAAAGTGGCACATCCTTGTTTCTGAACTGGACCAGACTGCCAGTGCTGAAGCTGCTTGGGACCAGCAAATCCCATAGATTCCCCCTGCTGCCCTGGAGCCGGGGGTATAACTCCAGTAGGGAGCAGCTTTGGGCATAAAACAACATTGATACTTTAAGAAAGCAAAACCCAAGAAAACCCCAAACCAGACCATGAATTTTTCTTGAAGAGCAATCACAACTGGAAAAATATCAACTTTGAACCTCGGATGCCAGACGCAGAAATGAATTGTGGCCTGGGATTTGCGACTGCCGCAAGGAGGCAAAAGGGTGCTTGTACTTCCTTAGCTACAGGGCAGAAATACTGTACACACTTAACACACGCACCCACACACCTTCACTTCCGTGCTAGCAGGAGGTTTGTTGTTCCAACCATACCTCGGTTTCCATTTGCTTGGCACTGATTTCACTCTGATAGAAACCACGGTCCTTTTTCTTCTTGGTGCTACACCAAATTAGAACAAAACAATGACTCAACCAGTCCATTGCTTGCCCAATACCACTGTGAACTTAGGAGTCATCTCCATCTTAGCAACAGAAGGCAACCGAGACTAGCTGAGGGGATCATTCGGTGGGACTTACAGGCTGCCTGCCCTGCAATAGCTAAGTACACTCATTTAAATAAAGGAACCAACCTCTACCATGCATTTAAATATAGAAACTAACCTCTATGCTTTTTTTTTTTCTCCCAGCCTGCAAAGGAAATAACTAGATCAGTTCAGAGATAAGTTTGGGGTGTGCAGATAAAGGGAAATACTGAGAGAGATGCTCGAGTTGGGTGCAGGCACGACTGCGTGAAATCCTCTAGCTTGCATTATGAAGGAGATAAGACTAGATGCTGAAAGGGGCTCTCCTGGCCTTCAAATCTAGCGTGCTGAATTTGCACCTGAACCCAATGAAATGCATGGTCCTCCCTTTCCTTGGTACAAGCAGGTTTCATGATCAGAGTCCAGTTTTTGGGTTTCTCAGCCTCTTGAATACATCTGAGCAATAGAGGGTTTGGGGGTTTTTGGCCAAATCACTTATTGCTGAAAAATGAAGGCCTGGATCTACCAAAATATTCTGCCAATTCCTACCACTTTCCTCAAACTGCTTCAGTAAAAAATGAAAAAAAACAAAAAAGAAAGCTTGAATTTTTCCTATTTAAAAAGTACAACGAAGTGCTTGGTTAGAAAAACATGTCCCATTTCATTTTGGCATGGTTTTTTTGGAAGAGCAAATGAAACCCTCAAATCAGTGATTTGTGAAACTCGCCTCCAGAGTAGCCCACAGCTCTGTTGTTCCAGCAAGAGACAGCTCCCATGGAAAGGACCAGGTTGCTTTGAGTGTGGAGGATATCACAAAGGCAACCAGCGGTGAAGGGAGGATTAAAAATGGCTCAAACAGTAAATTGATTGGACAGACTTTCAGTTTAAATTAAGGAGCCAAAAGAAAACAAATGCAAAGTCCCCGGGAAAGAGCACGTGTATGTGTCTCATCTGCAGCAAGCTGCAAAGGACCGGTTCAAGCTCAGAGATCATCTCCTAGAAACTTCAAGGCACAGGATCTAGGCAATGAAGTCAAACCAGTGACATTCCTTCATGCTCCGGAGAAATGCAACAGGGTTGGGTCTTCCCCGAGACATCTTAGCCCAAAATGTTGCCCTATTGTGGGTCAGGCAGGGGGTGCCTTGTATCTGAGAATTTAGCACGAGCTGTAGAGGTGGTTATACTGACAGTTTTGTTCTCTGGGGTAGATGGCCAAGTGCTTTCCAGTTCGCTTGAGGTTTCTTCCTACTGCACCTTTTAGCTAAGCTGTACCCCCAAGTTCCTTTGTAGCTTCTCTCCCTCCCGAGTTGGCCGTTCTTGTCTCTAGGGCAAGGCCTCTAGCTGGGGACTTACAGTTTCATAGTTTCTAGGGTCGGAAGGGTCCTGAGCAGATCATCAAGTCCGACCCCCTGCCATGGCACGAAAGAGTACTGGGGTCAAACGACCCCAGCAAGGTGGTCATCCAGTCTCCTCTTGAGGACCCCCAGGGTAGGAGCCAGCACCACTTCTCTTGGAAGTTGGTCCCAGATCCTAGCCGCCCTGACAGAGAAGTCGCGCCTCCTGATGTCTAGTCTGAATCTCCCCTCTGCCAGCTTGTGACCGTTATTCCTGGTCACTCCTGGCGGTGCTCGGGGGAACAGGGACCCCCCAATGCCTGCTGGTCCCCCCCGACTAGTTTATAACAGGCCACTAGACCCCCCTCAGCCTTCTCCTGTGGAGGCTGAACAGGCTCAGGTCCCATCGCCTCTCCTCGTAGGGCCTGCCCTGCTGCCCTCTGATCATGCGAGTGGCCTCCTCTGGACCCTCTCCAGGCTGTCCACATCCCTCCTGAAGTGCGGCGCCCAGAACTGGACGCAGTACTCCAGCTGCGGCCTGACCGGTGCCGCATAGAGGGGGAGGATCACCTCCCTGGACCTGCTCGAGATGCATCTGTGGATGCAGGACAACGTGCAGTTGGCCTTCCTGACCGCGTCCCCACACTGCCGGCCCATGTTCATCCTGGCATCAGTGACGACTCCAAGATCCTTTTCTGCCTCTGCCCTGACGAGAAGGGAGTTCCCCAGCCGGTAGGTATGGTGCCGGATCTTCCTCCCCCGGTGCAGCACCTTGCACTTGTCGGTGTTGAATCCCATCCTGTTCTCATCTGCCCACCCCTGTAACCTGTCTAGGTCTGGTTGCAGCCTATTCCTCCCTTCTAGCGTGCCCACGTCCCCCCACATCTTAGTGTCATCAGCAAATTTGAACAGGTGCTTTTTACCCCTCGTCCAAGTCACTGATGAAGATGTTGAACAGTGCGGGCCCGAGGACCGAGCCCTGGGGGACCCCACCGCCCACGTCCCTCCAGGTTGAACACGACCCGTCCACCACCGCTCTCCGGGTGCGGCCCTCCAGCCAGCTGGCGACACATCTGACTGTGTGGGGGCGACACCACAGCCCCCAGTTTCTTAGTGAGAACGGGGCGAGAGACAGTGTCGAAGGCCTCCGAAAGTCCAGGAAGACGATGTCCATTCCTACCCCTGTGTCTAAGGATTTGGTGACCTGGTCGTAGAAGGCCACCAGGTTGGTCTGACAGGACCTGCTGCTAATGAACCCGTGTTGGTTGCCCCTAAGCATAATCTCCACCCCCGGCCCCTCGTGGACATGCACCAGAATAATTTTCTCAAAAAGCTTCCCCAGGACCGAGGTAAGACTAACTGGCCTATAGTTCCCCGGGCCCTCCTTCCTCCCCTTTTTGAAGATGGGAACCACACTGGCCCTCTTCCAGTCCTCCTCTCGTAAAGCCGTGCTTATCTGCCAGCCCTTTTCATCACAGCATGAGAGATTAATTTGAAACAGAACTGCCCTAAAGCCTGCGAACCAGGCATCAGCTCCTTTCCCCATTTACTCTGCTCCCTCCGCCCCAGCATGTCCCTTTTTGGTGGATACAAGTTTTGCAGGGCGCTTCTCCGGGAGAGCTTTCTTGTTTTTCCGCCTCTAGAGAAGTACAGTCCACAGCTGCCTAGTTCAATGCTGTAAATCATCTCCCCTGGGAACACGTAACTCCTTCAGCTCTGCACAAATGTTTGTGGGCACATTTCCCTTCTCAGTGCAAATTATTTTGCCAGCTTCCCCCCGCAACACACTTTGCTGCTCTTTCTGCATTAATGATCAGAGCCCTGACAATAAACCACGCACCACCAATTTGTTCCAAGAAAGATCCTGTTCCCTGGAAAGCCAATATTTTCCTCCACCAGAGCACATGGATTAGCTACGATCCAGGTTGCAGTGGGGAGCAGTCCGGTGAAGCTACATCCCTGCTACCTTCCCCACCGCAGCCTCCCATGCACGAAACACACTCACGCCATCAGGTTGCTCAATCCTACCACGGCCCTGCCATTCAGATCCTTTTGAAATGCTCACATCTACTGAAACGCGGAGCAAGCTGAAAAGCAAACAGTTTGCTGGGCCAACTGATTTGTCCGATCCACAACCCTATTCTTCGCCAAATCCTCCTACTCTTTCTGCCCTGATCTTTTCTGCTGTCCCTCTCGCTGGCTGTGTCATGCCTAAATTCTAGCCCATAAATGCAGTGCAGCGGGGACTGCCTGTGTGCCCTGTGCAGGGCCTGGCCTGCCCTTGGCACAACATAAATCTTTTAGTTGTGCAGAGGTATGAAGTGGTGCTCCCCAGGGGTCTGTCCTAGGTCTGGTGTTGTTTAATATCTTCATTCATGATCTGGATTAAGTGCACGCTTAGCCAGTTTGCAGGTGACACCAAGTTGGGTGGAGGTGCAAACACTCCAGAAGGAAGGGTTAGGATCCAGGAGAAGGGCTAGGATCCAGGATGCCCCAGATAAACTGGAGAAATGGTTCACAGTCAGTTGGATGGGACTCAAGAAAGACAAGTGCAGAGTTTTGCACTTGGGATGGAATAATTGCATGCAGAAATAACAGCATGGGGAATGACAGGCTAGGCTGCAGTGCTGCAGAGAAGGACCTGGGAGCTACCAGGAGATCATAAGATGAATATGAGACAACAGGAATCTCTTGTAGGAAAACAAAAATCCTCCTATAGCATATTAACAAGAGTGTCACTTGGAAATCAAAGAAAGTGAGTCTTCCCCTGTGTTTGGCACAGGGGAGGCCTCACCCGGAGTCCTGTGTCCAGTTTTGGCCCCATGCTACAGAAAAGAAATGGAGAGACTGGAAATGTTGTCGGCAGACAGTGATAGACATTATTAGAGGCTTGGGAAGCGTGATTTATGAGGAAAGGCTGAAAGGTCTTGGCTGATTTAGTCTGGAGAAAATCAGACTTGAGAGGGGATGTGATAATGGTCTTCAAATAACTGAAGGGCGATTACAATGAGGATGGAGATGGGCTTTTCTCTGCGGCCATCGGGGACAGGACCAGGAGCTGTGGCCTCCAACTGCAGCGGAGGAAACTGAGGTTGGAGATTAGGAGGAGGGTGACCAAGAGGGTGGTCAAGCACTGGAACAAGCAGCCTGGAGAAGTTGTGGACTCGCTGTTGCTGGAAATTTTCAAGAGCGGATTAGACAAACACACGACTGGGATCGTTTAGTCGAGGGATGAGTCTTGTCTTGAGCAGGGGGTTGGACCCTTCCAGCCCTGCTTTCCTATGATCCTGTGAAGCATTTATGGCTTTAGCATGTCACCAGGGAAAGTCTCCTTTGGACCTCCCACACTAGAGTTGGATGTCAGCCCTCAAACAAGAATGTTTCTAGCCCTACAAACGCTCTTGCTTATTCTTAATATGGACCAATATAAGGCTGGATTTTATTGGTAGACATATAAATCACCCTGTAATATTATATGGCCAGGGGTTCCAGGCTGGTGTGGAAAAAGGCTTTCCTTTTCTCCTCACCGGTAACCCAAGGATGATACTCACCTGTCTCAGGAAGCCTTTGAGAGGCCTCATTCATGCGTGCTAAGTGCCCTGAGATCTGTGCATGGAAACTTCTCTATGCACAAAAAGTGTCACCAATGACCCTGACCAGACAGCGCGGTGGCTTTGTCTCAATGGCAGCACAGAGATCTCTTACCTTGCTGCTGAATAGGGCCACGAAGAAATTGGAGCCCAGGCCATTATGCTCTCTCATCATTCCTTTGTCGTCCTAGGCACTGGACCGTTGAGATAAATTATTAATACACCAACTCTTGCACCTGAGCAGTTGCCTTGGGACGCTGCTGTGAATAATAACAGGTGGCTATTTTTAACCCTACCTCTTGTTACCTGGAGCCGTAGTTTCTTTTGACTTCTCAGGCTCTCTGCCACCCTGCCCACATGTATGCCCACTGGGGTGGGGAAGGGTTTGCTCTTCCTATCCTAACAAAAATGCAACCACTGAGGGATTTACAGTTCCACACGGCTGTGCTGGGGATAGCCAGGCTGCAAGCGTAAGGACACTCAAAACACAAGCCACCAGCCACTAGAGGTAAATGAGACTCGTTTTTACATGCACCTAAACTTAATGCACATTAAGGTGATTTAGGTGTGCGTCTACACATGCACACACAGTAATGTGCACTAATGTAGTGTGTGGACCAACTTGAGATTAAATTTAGTCCAGAATCAGTTGACATACACAGTGTTAATGAACCTTAATGCTGTATATGCCATGCATGCATTGCTATGTATGTCACACGCGTGTGTCAATGCTCCTTCTACACATGCATGAAGGTGCTTTCACTTTTGCAGGTATCAAATTTAGGCGCCAACAGTTTAAAATCGCCATTTTTAAGGTGGATTAAGGGCACACACGTGTAGACCCATGCCCTTAATGAGCCCTAAAAATGTCTAATGTGCCTTAAACTGGCACATGTAGATGTGCCCACTGTTAGCAATACAGGACTTAGGATACATAATAGAGCCATTTCAGTGCCAATCAGCAGAGGACAGTTGTACTAAACCAAGATGCACAGCCTTCCCTTCTCTCGCACTCTCTTTGCACAGACAATAATAAAAATTGCACACAAGGGGAAAAGCAGTATATAGCAAAGCCCATGACTTGTGTGCTGCTTGTGGGGGTTTAGGGGCCATATTGTAACCCCACAGATGCACCGTGAAGTGGCTCCTAATACAGCGGATGGCCTGCTGACTCCCTGCTTCATCAGGCGCTCCTATGTTTTTTGGCTGATAATGAAGACTCGCTCCATTTATTCCCACGTGCATCAAGCCACAATGTATTATTATCTGTTGCAAAGAGAGGAACAGCCCCGACAGTTAATGTCAGGGTCAGTTAATGTTTCCAAAGTGTCCCAAATGTCTTCTTGCAACTAAATCCTTCAGCCAAATAACAAGCATCCCATTGTCTTGTCTGCTCATGTGTCGTCCTAACAAATGCCCATCCTTTGCTTTTACAGCACCCATCAATTCATTCCAGGTGCTGGATTTGTTGCTGCTACTGTTCTTCTGTGTGGGCATCCAGGACCCTAGACACGCATGGGACTTGCCAGAGATAAGTACTTGGGGTCAGCTCCTTAGGGGGACCCGAGCTTTCTATCCCCTCTGAGCCTGCAGGCTGCTCAGAAGATGAGGTGCCCAGCCCAAGGCAAGGTAGCCCCATATACATGCTCTAACTTGCATTGGCTGGAATAGCCTTCTGGTCAATGCATTGTGGCTACACACCTTAAATATATCCTCTCTGCGATCAGGACCAGGAGCAAGTGTATAGTCACCGGTGCTGGGATCATGTCACCTGGGGGATTCCCTTAGATGAAGAAATCTGCAGCAAGGTCATTACAGCAGGTTTCTGTCTGCTGCACCGACAGACGTGCCCAAGGCAGCCAGAGGCAGAGACCAGAATCTGCTCAATGGTCCTGATTCAATATATTTTGATGGTGCTGGTTCTCCGCCATCAGACAGTTGGTAGGAATACTTGCACTGTTTTTATTCTGATTCAGGGGCATTTTCTTTTGACCAAGCCTGTGCACACATTTACATTAGTGCAGCCTGCAACATATGGAGAATCAGGCTTGGATGCACTGTCCCGGTCATCTTCCACCCTAGGTCAGCTCCAGCCCTAGGCTGGAGGCACCATAGAGGATCAAGGAGGGAAGATGCAATGGCATTGTGAATTCCCTTGCGTTACATGTTACCTTTACAGTCCATTAGCCTGAAATTGCAAAGATCAGCTTGGGAGTCTGAGACCCCAGGCCTGATTCTCCTTCCAGTCACTTGAGTGCAGCCCCATTGAAGTTACTGCTAGGAAGAGGAGAATGAATCTCGTCCTAAGAGAGATCAGGGAAAGGGACAGGGTTGAGGAGGGATGAAGGGGGAAAGAGGGTGAAGGAGGCTTCCAAGCATAGACTTATAGAAAATGAGAGTTGGAAGGGACCTCAGGAGGTCACATCGTCCAACTCCCTGCTCAAAGCAGGACCAGCCCGAGCTAGATCATCCCAGCCAAGGCTTGGTCTAGCCAGGTCTTAAACACCTCCAAGGATGGAGACTCCACAATCTCTCTGGGTAACTCTGAGAGAGTTTTTCTTATTATCTGACCTAAACTTCTCTTGCTGCAACTTGAGCCCACTGTGATTTGTTCTGCCATCTGCCACCGCTGAGAACAGTTCAGCTCCATCCTCTTTGTAACCCTCCTTTTGCAGGGCAGAAAGTTTCCCGCTATACAGAGCGGCAAGAGAGGAAAGCAAGATGGACATGAAGTGCATGCTGCAGAATCGATGTAACTCAGCATCTGAATATAGGTACTTGGCAAGATGTTCTCCATTTACTCCAGTTTTACGCTGGTCAAGCTCCACTACTTCATTTAAGCCAAGGGAGGAGAAGAGAAGCCGAGATAGAGAGGAGGAGAAGGAGGGGCAGAAGCATGGAAACCTTGGAAAACGGAAAGCAGAACATTCAATCCGATGCGGGACGAAAGGCAGCAGCGGTAACAGGAACAAAGGAGTGGCATGAATACCCTCCAGGATTCAAGGTGACGCCAGCTGTGAAGCAGATCTCAGCGGTCTCCAGGCAGACCTGATTCTGATACGTAACCTGGCAAAGAAACCAGATACCTTTGTGCTGCTCACTCATCTGTTCAGGCAGGGAACCCAAGTGCTTATTGCTTTGAAGGGGATCTGCTCCCTCTAGCGGGATGAAATGTGAACGAGACCTCTGACGGCCTGTGATATGATACACAGCCAACAATATCCTGTGCGGATGTTTATTCGTGCCATCCTCATCACCGCTGCTTCCTTTTCTCTCGCACTCTCTTTGTGCCTAGACTTCCCAGTCCAGCACCAGAGATCTGTTGTGCTAAGAGAGATGCACATACACTGAAAACAATCCTTCCTTCCTTCCTAATGGTAATTACAATAAATAAAACAAAATTTTATTTATTTAGGGTGTTTTTAAGTCATCATTCAGGGCATTGTGTTGGCTGCAGCTAGTGCTGAGGAGTTTGACTGGGCTGTGCCAGTGCTCCTGGTGGGACATCAAGCCAGAGGTTTGACTGATTTGGGGTCAGGTGGGAATGTTACCCCCCTGGTCAGTTTGGTGTGAACTGGGGGGATTTTTGCTTTCTTCTGTAGCTGGGGGGATTGACCCTCTACTTGGGATCTCTTGATGGTATATTAACAACCTTTTGTAAAAGCAGGATGTGCTGCCGTGCACTGCCGTGCTCCTCCCGCTTTACCTGTGACAGGTTAGGCTCATGTCCTGTGCTGTGTCAGGGTTGATGGTAGTATTGGGAAAACTTTAGATGATGGATTTGTGCAGGATGGTTGGGATAGGGATGGTCCTGTCTCAGGCAGGGGGTTGGATGCAACATTTTCTCCCCAGTGCCTGGTCCGACTGCTGGCCTGATACTGGTTTCGATCCAGTGCCTGGGGCCAGCATAGCAGCCACCATTAGGCCATGCGGAGGGGGCCTGAGCCTGGCCCTGCAGGGGTGCAAAGGGGCCTTCACCTGGCTCACGTGAGGGGGCAGGGATGTGACCCAGCCCCAATCTGGCCCAGGGAAGAGGTTGCATGGTCCAACTTTTTGGGAGCAGGGGGTGTGCACTGGTTTCAACCCAGCGGGCAAGGCGTGCAGGGCTTGGGAATTTGGCAGGAGGAAGGGGTATAAATGGCCACCACTACCCCGCTGCCAAATTTTCTGATCCATGAAGAGCCTCACGAGCCAGAGGGCCTCGCTGGAGGTTGAACACCCCTAGACTAGAAGAGCTCTGGAGGGCCCTCCCAGCCCGACTTCTGCGCGATTCTGCGATGAAAGCACAGCTGCACCAAACAGCATGCTTACCTGGCAGGGGAGGCAGCGTGACCACGTAGGCGAGCTCCCCCCGGCCGGGGGGGTACCATGAGCTGCGAGGTGGTGTGACTGCTGGCTTGCTGGAGCGATGGAGGTAGTGGAGCAGGACGAAGAGGCTCGGTTGCTGGAGGCGGCGGCGCGGAAGCAAGCCTTGATTCTTGAAGCGTATGGATCGGCAAGTGTTTCATCTAAGATGCTGTTGGCTTCGACAATGAAGCGCGCTTCTGGTGAGCGTCCTGGCGGCATGGCGGAGGAGGTGGTTGGGGACTGGTCCACGGTGGGCCGAAGAGGCAAGGTGGTGTCTTCGGAGAGGAAGAGTGGTAATGTGGCTGGGCAAGAAGGTTCTAGAGAGGGGGCGGTCCCGCTGCAGGAAGGGAGGCGGAGCTCTGCAGAGAGCAGTAAAGCTGCCCGGAAGGGCCCGGAACCTTCCTGTTGTTTGTGGGAAGAAGGAGACCCCCGAAGCACGGCGAAGCTGCGGGTGAAGGCCACTTTGACCCCAGAAGGGGTCAAAGGAGAAACAACTATGCTGAGAGCAGACTTTATGACCAGGGTGCTTTTTGAAGAGTTGCATGTGAACCCTAAAGATTTAAGTTGCGTGGTGGCTTTTGATCATTTCCGCCACTGGAATATCACCTTTTGGAGGCGAGAGGCGTACGCGGCCTTCTGGGCCCGGTACGCGGAAGTAGCAGACAAGGAGGACTTACGGGGTCTGCATTTTGAAGCAGGCCAGAAGGCACGGGAGAGAGTTTTATATTTTAGAATGTATACAGATGACCTGGAGCATGCAGATGTCAGAAGGTGGCTGGAGGGGCGGGTCGAAAAGATCCTCGATATTCAGCGGGTCCTGGATCAGTGGCAAATCTGGACCGGGGCATGGAGAGCCAGAGTCATCCTGGACGAAGACCCCAGACACCCCGGCACGGTGAGACACCTGCCCTCTGTCATGTCCATAGGGCCCTACCGCGGATACGGGACTTATCACGGCCAGCCGAAACTGTGTAGCAGGTGTGGCTTGGCGGGGCACCTGGCGGCCTTCTGTAGCCTGACAGTCTGCTACAGGTGTGGCGGCAGGGGGCACCGGGCACAAGCCTGTAAGGAGGAACTGAAATGTACTGTTTGTGGAGGTGAGGGGCACCTGCAGCGCCAGTGCCCCCTGTCCTACGCGAACAAAGCCCGAGAGTCACACGCAGCAGAGGAGAGGGATAAAGAAAAGCCAGAGGAGGCGGAGTCCACCAACGTGGATGTAGACACCTTCCTAGTGGAGGAAACACCGGAAGCGGAGCAGAGACACGACGTGATCGAGGCGGCTGACCAGCTTTTGGTGTCGGGAGGAGAGGAACACAAGGAGGAGGAGCAGAGCGAGGCGGCGGGAGAAGGGGCACACGAATCGGACTCAGCAACCATGGACTTGGACCTGTCTGGGGAGAAGGGGAAAGAACCCTCCCCTGTAAAAAGAAAGAAGAAGCGGAGGGTTAAACCTATGAAAAAGAGAATAGAGGAGGAAAGGGGAATGGTCCAGGAGACGGAAGGGACTGCACAGGAAAGAGACAAGGGGAAGAGCGGGGAGCTGCTGGTGGAGGGACGAGAGGTTGAGGAGTCTGGGAGGGCGGACGTTTGTGGCTATCTCAGCCCGACTGCGATCAAACATCTGGCTAGGGCCACGGGGATGCGGAAAGTGGGGGAAGACAGCTCAGATCCCAGTAGCGGATCGGATGTTTAACGAAGTAGGCTTTTGTCTGGAAAATAGCCATGATGGCGTTGACTATAGCATCCTTAAATGTACGTGTATATGGGAGACAGAGATGGGAGTCAATGTATACCACCTTACAAGGTCTGGACGCGCAGGTGTTGGGTCTACAGGAGTGTGGGATCCCCTGGGGGAGAAATTATGGCTATCTGGAGAAGCGCTGGGAGGTGGGACCGTCGTGGTGGGGGGGCCCAAACGAGAATCGAGCGGCAATGTGTTTAATAGTGCCTGTTTTCTTTTTTTTTTTTCCCCTCTGATAAAATGGATAAGGCACTCCAAGAGTGGGTGAGGGAACTTGGAATTATATAAGAAGCAAGTTAAATGATTTCTAAATGGGGTTTTCAGTAAGTCACAAGTGGTATTGTTTCTTCTGTGAATGTTAGGAAATTTTGTGAAAGTGAGTTTGTATTAACTTTGTGAAACCTCAGGTGGGTTTCGTTTCTTTGTTGTTTTTCTTAATGTGTTTGATAGTGTCAGTTTTTGTAATAAAAGGTTTAAAAAAAAAATCTCGGCTTAGCTCTGGCTGCTGAATAAGGTCTAAACGCTTGAATGTTGCCCCTCCTGCAGCCATTGCTCCCTGCAAAACGAGGCATCGTACGCGAGACCGCTACCCAGCCAAGAGAAGTCAGCGCGAGAAAACTCGTGGCCTGGCACCTGCAAACTTGAACTGTTTTGAAAGAGCACGAGAAGAGTGTTTGTGCTGCAGAAAACTCAGGGCCCGCAGCCGGGCAGGGGCGTTTCCCCCACTGTTTTCCCGGGGCCAACCCTGCATGGCCAGGTCCCTGCCCGAAGACCACCCATCCAGGGCCTGCTTCTCCTAGCGTGCACCCTGCCAAGACCACAACTCCCAGCATGCAACGCCCCCCTCTCTGCGCAGCCTCCATTGAGGAGGGGGCGGACACTACACATCCCACAATGCCTCTCGCTCCACCCATGCGCCAGCAACCTGCCTCGGCGACTCCCAGTGCGCCGACGTTCCGCGCGCGCTGATTGGCCGGAGCGCTGGAATGTTGGCTGCCGGGCCGGCTTCCTCGCCCATTGGCCGGTGGCTCCCGGGCTGGCCAATGGGAGCGGGCGGAGCCTTGGCGTCTGGCGGGAAAATGTCTCGAGTTTTGGCGCCAGGGGGTGGTGCCGGTTGTAGCGCGCGGGAAGCGGCAGCATGGCGCTCCCCGCGGCCGGGCTGGAGGATGCGGAGCTGCGGGAGGCGCAGCGGGACTACCTGGATTTCCTGGACGATGAGGTGGGGAGGGGCTTTGCAGGGGCCCGCTTCATTAATTATCACCTCTAAATTAATTCTTCCAGCTGCCAGCCAGTCCTGGGCCCTCCTGATCACCCCCTTCCTGGCCCTGGCCACATTTGTGATCTCTGCCCAGGAAGGAGGCTCCGGCCGGGAGGGTCCCGGAGACTGCGGGGCCCCTTTCCTGCCCCTCCTCTCTGAGCAGAGTTGCACTGGGCAGTGCCCACGGGCTCCTTGGATTCGTTAGGAGCCCATGACCTTGTTCCCATCCTTGTTTCCTCTCTAGTTGACCCCCCAAGTTAATTGGCGGACACCCAATACTCCCCCTAATAATGAGGGGGCTAGCCACTGCTCTGGGGGAAGTCAAATTCATGTTAACTGTATGCATGAAGTAGGCCGGATGCTGGAAGGGAGGGTGAACTGGGTCTGACGGGGGGGTTTGCCCCCCCCCCCCCAACTCTTCCTCTCTCACTTGCAGTTTCCAGCATTTATGGTCCAGGAAGGCCCGAGTCCAAGGCTTCTCTCTTAGCCCCCCTGCCGAGGTCCCTTTGCTCCAAGCAGCGGTCCAGTCTCTTTTTGAAGCTGGCAAAACTCATCTCCCGCTACATCCGGGGGCATCAAGTCCACACTTGAGTTGCAGGCGGGGTGACAAGTAACTTCCTTTTTGTGGCTGCAAACTTGCTACTTTCATTTTGTCACCCCGCCCCCCCCCTCCCCCCCAGCTCTTGTACGGCGAGATAGCTAATCCCTATTGACTTTCTCTTCACTGTTTAGTATTTTGTAAATCCTTACACATCCCCCCTCAGGCATCTCCTTTCTAAACTGAGCAGGCCTGGCTTCTTTAGTCTCACCTCATATGAAAACCCCTCTATGCCGCTCATCAGTCACCCTTGTTGCCCTTCTCTGGACTGTCTCTAGTTCTTTTATCACCTTTTTATGGTGAAGGACCCAGGTATTCAAGGGGTGGACGCAGCATGGGTTTGCGAAGGGGTATAACGGCACTTTTTATTTTGTTTGCAATTTGTTCATGATTTCCTTCCAGGCACCTTACTGGCTCTCTCTTGTGACCTTTTTTTTTTTTTTTTTGCTTGAAGATGGAAATAGAGCTGCACTAACAATTTTTTTGGTTGCAAAAACCTCAGCCTACAACAAGGCAGAGCAATTGTAATGTTCTGGATTCCTCTCTGAGATCTCTAAGTTTTTTTTGTGTCATGAATCGTGTTGGCAGATAATGTCAAGGGTGGATCTAGGATTTTGAAAAAGGGGTGCGGGTGATTGTCATCCTGTATAACGTAGCACACAATTTTCTCCAGGGAAAAAGAAACTATGAATATGCTCAGAGGCCAAATTATTCAGTTTAGCAAGAACAAATGTAACTTCATTGGAAGGAGTTAAAAACAGCCTGTCAGGGCTATGAAAGAAGGGCTCTGTTAGCAGGAGCAGCTCCACAATGGCAGAGCAAAGGGTAGCTTGGTTGGTGGAACATCAAGACCATTAAAAAAGAGGGATGGTCGTTAACACCGGTGGAAGAAGAGTTTAGAAGAAATCGGGTAGAATATAATGAGCCCTGAAATCGGTTGGCTGGACGAGAAATGTCCCTGTCACTACCAGGCAGCTTGTTTTAAACCTTGGCTGGAGCAAGAAGAAAAAGTGGGGGACACTGCACCCCACCCTGCACGTGCCTCTGAACAGTGCTAACCCTTAAAAGAAGCACAAGGCACCCCGTGGTGCTGCAGCACTGTGCTTGATCTAAGCTAAACTCAAAGTTGTGCTGCTTTAAGGGAGGAATGACACCAGCACAGTTTCATATAGTTAATCAACTAAGGATTTGGGAGGGGGTGCATGTAGAGTATAGGGGAGGGAGTTGAGAGCGTGTTCATAATCCTGGCCCTTCCTTACCACCAGGACATTTGGGGATTGGTGGCAGTTTGGGGCTGGCAAAACCATTGCTGGTTTCTGCAATCAAGCACGTTGCCTTCTAAGCTGGACCGTGCTCTCGCCTTGTGTCTTTTGCAGGAGGATCAGGGTGTTTATCAAGGCAAAGTCCGGGACATGATCAGCGACAACCAGTATCGGCTGATCGTCAGCATCAATGACCTGCGAAGGAAGAATGAGAAGCGGGCCAGCCGGTACGTGTGGCCTGCAAAAGGATCGGGAAACAAAGGGAGCCCAGCATCCCTCCAGCTGCACAGTGCTGTCCTCTGCATGCTGGGTTTAGAAGCGACATGGGGAACGGCATCCCAAGTGCTATAGGATCATAGAAAAGGAGGGCTGGGAGGGACCTCGGGGGGTCATTGTGTCCAACTCCCCGCTCGAGGTAGGATCATCCCTATCTGACCCAGTCAAGTGTTTGTCAAACCTCTCCGGCATCCCAACAGCTGGAGATATGCAGAGCGGAAACTGGGAAATCTTACGGCTGTCCTGGTAGAAAACTTTGCAGACAGGCCAAAGGGTTAAGCTGTTCTCCCTCCCTCTCTCCAAGGCTTTTCAGTGGCAAGAAAGAGGTGCAACACGTGCTTCTTGTTTTCTGCACTTGCACTCATTTAAGGAAGCAGCAGGCCGTGGTCGATGTACTTTCCTTGGTAGCTCCATCCTTAGTAGTTAACCCCTGACCTCACTTCCCTCCTTGTTTTCTTTATTTGCCCCAAGAAATCAGTTGATGTGCCCATAGTGACCTCCCTTTTTAAGGGGGACTTATACTTTTCCTTGGCGAACTTAGACCCAAGATCTCCTTGGCACATCAGGTATGCTTATCTTCTCTATTTGCCATCTCTCAGACCAGGAAGGAGGCTCTGGCCAGGAGAAACTCGCATGGCTGCGGCACCATCTTCTCATCACTCCTCTGCTCACGTTTCCAAGTGCAGTTTTGCTGGATGGCATCCACTGGTTCCTTACTCTTGTTTGAACATCAGTGGGTGCTGGCCACTCGGTATCCCCACACAGATCCCTTCTTGATAACCTAAGACCATCACTCTCATCCCTGTGTTCTCTCTTGTTGTCCCCTGTAATTAGTTATGTGTCTAGTGACCTCCCTGAGAGGGGCCTGTAGTTGTCTTCGTGGGCCTAGAGCCTCTGTTCCCTATTACACAACAAATAGGCCTGTCTTTCTGTAAGCATCTGTTGGAGACTAGTTGCAGGTTTTCTGTTGCAAGGGAGTAGGGAACTATGTGTACCTTGTCTCCACTGGGATGGTACAACAAAAACGCTACAGCGGGTTAATACATGAACAAAAATGGCACTTATTATGGCAGGGAAGATTTGTTGTGGATGTGGCTGACGGATGAGTCTGTCTGCAGTAATAAAGAAGGCTCCTGTCTCCTTTCCTATAGGAGGTAAAAACGTGAAGTCTGTGTCAGAGCTAGATGCAGGGATTGCCGCTTCCCTGCATGGGAGCTATTCTCTGTGCAGCAGTCCCTAGCGTGCAAGCATTTGTGGTACTAAAATCAACAAATGGCTGAGCCTTGGCGGAAGCTAATGCTGCGATTGATGCTTGCAAAAGTTTCCAAGACAATTAGGAGGCAGAGGGGCATTGGGGCCAGTTTTGTGGATTTGTCTGGACCCCAACAGATTGCTTTAGATGCAGAGAGGTCTCAAGCGTGATGTAAAAGGCCACAATCTCTCCAGTTCAGTCTGCATTGCACAGCTTTGCCAGCCTCTGCACTTGGCTCCTGTGCAGCGGCAGAGCCCTCCCTTCTGTGGCGGGTGGTCTCCCCACTTCTGCCGAGGGCTGCAGAAAGTGTATATGGATGCTTTCTTGCCTCCATCTGGGTGCCGGGTGCATTCAACTGCTGGTGCCCTTGACTGCACATACACCCAGGGTGGGCAAAATGGTGGATCCAGCCAGGCATGCAGCTGGGTGGGGAGGGGCTCTGCGGCCAGGACCCTGATCCGGCTCACGGACTGGATTTTGCCTTCCCCCAGCGTACACTGTGGTGCCTTGGCTGTGGCGTCTGCTCTGTGCATTTGTTTGCCTTGTTCTCCCAGCCTTTTTGCTCCATGAAGGTACTGGGACTTACTCCAGCGTAAAGGAGGTGCCTTCTTGCTGTGGCTGTGCTGGCCGGGTCCTCCTCTTCACAGCAGAAGTGACCGCCTTCCTCTTGCCGTAGGCTCCTGAATAACGCCTTTGAGGAGCTGCTCGCCTTCCAGCGGGCCCTAAAGGACTTTGTTGCATCCATCGATGCCACCTATGCCAAGCAGTACGAGGAGTTTTACATTGGGCTCGAGGGCAGTTTCGGTGCCAAGCACGTGTCGCCCCGGACGTTGACATCCTGTTTCCTCAGCTGCATTGTCTGTGTGGAGGGCATTGTCACCAAATGTGAGTGTTAGAGGGAGCTTGGGCCCCTGGAGCATGACATTTGGGTGTTGGAGACAGTTAGGTTGGTCCTTAGGGGTTAAATAAGCCATGGGGCAGACGGTGGCCAGAATTGTGCCCTGTTGGGGCATGACTGGCCAGCAGGAACCCCTGGGCTGGTGCGGGCAGACATGGTGTTTTCCCTCCTCACTTTGTTTTCTGCCCTCTCCTTACCTCATACCCTGGCCACAGGCTCCCTGGTGCGCCCCAAGGTTGTCCGCAGCGTTCATTACTGCCCTGCCACCAAGAAGACCATCGAGCGGCGGTACACGGACATGACGTCGCTGGAGGCTTTCCCTTCCAGCTCCGTCTACCCCATGAAGGTGAGTGCAGGGGAGGCAGCAGTGAATGCTGTCCCGCACATGGAGGCTGAGCAGCGTCTGTTGGAGACGTTGTAGAGGCTCATGCTTTAAGCATTTGAGTTCCTGCTGCTGCTGCTTTTCTTCCTTTTTTAGACCCCCTCTAGTCCCTTATAGCCACTGGGTAGGAACTCATCTGACGTAACCCTGTTGTGTTAAAGTGGCAGCTGCCTATAGGCTCTGCTTTGTGGCAGAGGCATGAGCAGCCCCTATTGTGGAGCCATGCCCAACCATCCTCCCTGCCACAGCTAGTGTGGAGGTACCTGAGGTAGGTTGCAGTTCGGTAGGTTGTGGTTCACCCTAGTTACAGGATAAATCGCCTGTGATGAGATCTGTGGTTATATTGCTGTGGGTACCTGAGCTAACCTGACTGTTTGCTACAGTACAGTGTAGACATCCTTTTGGATGGGATCCAGTGTTGCTCCGCTTGCCTCTGGGGTGTGGAAAAGGGCTGCTAGGGACCAACTCTTTTTTCTCCTCCAAGGTCTGTTGCATGAGACCTCTCTGCAAGTGGTCCATGGTTGCTTCTCTCTTCCATGAAGGCCAAGGTCAGGGCATGGAGAGAGACGTCTGGGTAGCACAGACAAGGTGTCTAGGATGAGAAATACTAGGGGAAAGGCCCTTTACCTTATCTCCCTACCCCCTTTTCCTACTGCTGCTTCCCTTCTCTCCCTGCAAAATCCTCTTGTTCTGCTCTGGACAAAGGGGTCTCACTAGTGTTGTCTCATCTCCTCTCCAGGATGAAGAAAACAACCCTTTGGAGACGGAGTTTGGCCTGTCTGTCTACAAGGACCATCAGACCATCACCATCCAGGAGATGCCTGAGAAGGCACCAGCTGGGCAGCTGCCCCGCTCTGTGGACATCGTTCTGGATGATGACCTCGTGGACAAGGTGAAGCCAGGGGACCGGATCCAAGTTGTGGGGACGTACCGCTGCCTGCCAGGGAAGAAAGGGGGCTACACCTCGGGCACGTTCAGGTGGGTCTGTGCCTGTCCAGCCTCCCCCTGTTTCTATGGCTGCTTTCATCCTAAAAAGGGACCCAGCGTTTAGAGGGAGAAACAATTCACTTGCCTCCAAGATGCAACCACTTCAGGGGTGGTGGGATGAAGTGAAGCTGTGGTATAAAGTTGGAATTAAGCCAGGACTCTGGAAACCCCTAAATCCTGTGACTGACTCCTTTCCTGGAAGGATTGCTTTGTGCGGTGCTATGTTCCCGGTGGGCACAAAGGGTAATACAAACGCTCGAGCAGTTTCGTGGTTCAGTTAGCTGAGCTGATGAGAGGGTGTCAGGATAAGGTTTATCCCAGGCTCACCAAGACTCCTTCGCATGGAGAACGCCTGACGCTTGTGGAAAGAGCCCTGGGTTACTGCTGGGGGCTGTAGGGCAAAGTCTGAAGGGTTACTTGTGGGCTAGGCCTTTTTAATAAGTGAAATGACCCAGCTCCTTCTCTCCAGGACCATCCTTATCGCCTGCCATGTAAAGCAGATGAGCAAGGAAGTTCGGCCTCTTTATTCTGCTACCGACGTGGCCAAGATCAAGAGATTTAGCAAGAGTCGCTCAAAGGTATGAAGTCCGTCTTCAGATATGCTCTTGAGAGAGACCTAGAGGCAGAGAGCTGTGTAAGCTGGCCGGCCTGGTCTCAGTGAGGGTTGATCTCTAGGGGTATTTTAATGCAGCTTCCAGTTTCTAATGGCTCTAACTTCAACTTCTGCCTCCTACACTGTGGGGGAAAAACTCTTCCCCAGTCTAACTGGTGATGCTGTATCTTTTTTTTTGCTTATCCCATGAGCCAACGTTAAAGAAGTCCCTTTGCTTCTCATGGATGCTTAGCATGGACACCTTCTGGTCTAGTTAGCAGCGTCTTGTGCGTGGGTTGTTTAAGCTGCAGGAGTCTTCTACAAAGGGATGTGCGGACACTACCTTAAGGGAGGAGGTGGTGATTTTAATCTCTTGTGACTAGCACTGGGGTCTGGTCTTGCACCTGAAAGCTTTAGCACTGATAGATTAATTCAGGTCTGTGTGTGAAGAATTCTTCACTGAGAATCGCTGTCTGGGGCTATCTGCCAACACACCCAGCATCCACGTCAGGCTCTCGGGTTAAACAGTGTGCCTGTGCTGGGGTGGGGGCAGCAGGGGCCGGGTCACAGGCACGTTCTCCGCTCCCCACTCAATTTGAGCTGGTCACGATCTGCCATGTGTGGAGTGGATTGCAGCCTTGGCCCCGTGCTGTCACTGCCCTGTGATCCTGGCCCCCGCTCCACCTGCCTGTCCCACGGAGACCCTGCTTGCCTGCCTGCTGCACCTGGTGCCCCGGTGGTGGGTGCTGGCAGGATGGGTCCAGCGGCAGTGGTGACACTGGCAATGGCAGCTGGAAGGAGCCACCGCTGCCGCAAAGTGGAGTCGGCTGCCGTGTGCCCCCAGCCCCCTGCGCCCTTGGCAGCGGGACCAGCTGCACGCAGCATGGCGCCTGAGCTGAATGGGGCTGAGGGATCCACTGCAGGCCAGATAAAATCCCTTGGTGAGCTGGATCTGGTCCACGGGCTGTATTTTGCACACCCCTGGCTTAGTCCCGTGTTGAAAACAGTTCCCTTCTGTCCTTTTCGGAGGGAGGTGCGGTTTAAAACTGGCGTGTTTGAACGAAACGGTCTCTTCCCCTTGTATCACTGATGTTGAATACTCCACTCTGCTGCTCAGCTGTTGTCCCCAATGGTTCAGGGAATCGAAGCAGCTGAGTCTCTTCTTGATTTGGTCCCAGCTGCAAAGGGGAATGGGCTTGGCATGTTACCAGTTAAAGTCCCTGCCTTTCCTGCCTAACAGAGCCTGAGCTGCTTGATCTCCCCTTCTTGCTGCCAGGGGTTCCTTATTTTTGTACCCTCCCTTCTTCTGTCTTAGGACATCTTCGACCAGCTCTCCAAGTCCCTGGCCCCCAGTATCCATGGGCATGAGTACATCAAGAAGGCGATTCTGTGCATGCTGCTCGGCGGGGTGGAGAAAGTGTTGGATAATGGGACTCGCATCAGAGGGGACATTAATGTCCTCCTGATAGGTATGGCTGGGGGAATTGGCTTTCAGACCCCCAGGGTGGCATTGGGATCCTATGATGATGATTTTAGGTTTGCTTGAGCTTCAAAGTAGGTGTGATTGACCGGGCCGCGATCACAGCTTTGTCCCTTCCAGGAGACCCGTCGGTTGCTAAATCTCAGCTCCTGCGGTACGTGCTCTCCACAGCCCCCCGGGCCATCGCCACGACTGGCAGGGGCTCATCTGGGGTGGGTCTGACTGCAGCTGTCACCACAGACCAGGAGACTGGTAAGGGGCAGGCTGGATCCTGTCTGGGGGGATGTGCTGTGGGGTGCAGTAGCAATGGGAGGGTTTCTGTAGTCTTTGCATCCTTCCTTGCTTGCTGGGAATCAGATTATATTTCCTCCTCCTGTCCCCCAGGTTCAGTTTTGAAGGTTTGTCCTGCTTGTGTCTTGCTTGCCTCTTGCCCCTGGCTCCTTTTGTTGAGGAGAGCTAGGCAGAAGGGGTCTGAAGTCAGGACTGTGTCAGTCCACGATCACTTGGGGCTGAAGGGGATGGCTGCACCCATAGGGAGAAGAGGGAGCCTGCTGGAGGGTTTGGGGATGTTGGCTGGGTGTCACCCCTGACGTCTTTCCATCAGGGGAGCGCCGCCTGGAAGCAGGTGCCATGGTCCTGGCTGACCGGGGTGTGGTTTGCATCGATGAGTTTGACAAGATGTCTGACATCGACCGCACGGCCATCCATGAAGTGATGGAGCAGGGCCGCGTGACCATCGCCAAAGCCGGCATCCACGCCCGGCTCAACGCTCGCTGCAGCGTGCTGGCCGCGGCCAACCCTGTCTACGGCAGGGTGAGTGGGGTGAAGGCTGATTGTCCACGGGGGCTGCCTGAACTGCCTTGTTGCCAAGAGCTGGAGATCAGGAAGGGAGCATGTGAAGCCAAATAGGGTCCAGTTCTCATCCTCCTTTCCGGGAGACTCATCTGTCTCATCTGCTCTGGGACTGGATTAGTGGGCTGGCCAGGAGACCCTGGGGGAAACTCCAGGCAGTGCAGACTTCCAGTTCAAATAAGGGGCTGGGGGGAGTCAGGGTTGGAAGAGCCCACGTTGGGGATAGTTTTGAGCACCCGGCTTGCGGCCGGCTATGGAGAAGGCAGCGTGCGAAAAGACCTGCGAAGCTGGGGCATTACTGCCCTTAACTGCCCCCTTCCCTCCCATCTTCAGCTGTGCTGGGGTCTCCCTGCTGCTCTGAAAGCTGAGATTTCCAGGCATGGCTGATGGTGGCGGCATTGCCTTTAACAACTCGCTGTCCTTACTTGCAGTACGATCAGTACAAGACTCCCATGGAGAACATCGGCCTTCAGGACTCCTTGCTGTCCCGATTTGACCTGCTCTTCATTGTCCTGGATCAGATGGATCCAGAGCAGGATCGGGAGATCTCGGACCACGTCCTGCGCATGCACCGGTACCGGGGCCCCAATGAGCAGGATGGGGACGGTGAGTTCAGATTTCCCTCTGAAAGCCCCGTGCATTGTCTGAAAAGCTGGTGCTTCTTTCATTACCCGTGAGCTGAGACTCCTCTCCAGCATCTCCTACCCCCGGACACCCCAGTCGGCTTCCTGCCGCACAGTGCCACAGCCCTGCCTGCCTGTCCTCTCCAGGCCTGGGGGCTGCAGCGGGGGCAGCTGGACTTCCTGCATGGCAGCCATTGTCACTAAGGACTGCCGTCAAACAAGGCCTCTCTGGGAAGGAGATTCCCTTGCTGTTTGGCCTAATTATTATGGTTTTATCCCATCATTCCTAGCCCCGTTCCCAGCCTCCAGTGTCTCTCACTTCAGTGCCAGCCAATTTCAGGGCTTAGCCAAGCTGTAGGTATAGTTGCTTCTAGGTTCCCTTATGAGCCTGTCCCTTGAGGGGTCAGACGAAGGGTGCGGAGATGCTGCTGTCCCCAGTCCCACCTAAACTCGTGCCTTCTCCCTGCAGCCATGCCCCTGGGCAGCGCCGTGGAGATCCTGGCCACAGAAGACCCCGACTTCATTCAGGAGGAGGAGCAGGAGCTGCAGGTGTATGAGAAACATGACAACCTTCTGCACGGGCCCAGCCGGCGCAAGTGAGTGTCCTTGTGTGGGGTGGTTGAGTCCGCTGCCAGTGGAGAGGGCCAGCCCCTGTGCCTCCAGGCCCCAGGGATTTAGGATCATAGCAAAGCAGGGCTGGAAGGGACCTCGCAAGGTTGCCTTGCCTGGCCCCTGCTCAGGGCAGGACCATACCTGACTAAACCATCCCAGTCAAGTATCAGACTAACCTGCTCTTAATGTCCAGGGATGGTGATTCCTGAGTTTCTCTGGGCAGCCTGTGCAATGCTTGAGCACCCTGGAGAGTCAGAAATTTCCTCTTAATCTCCAAGCCATTGCTCCTAGTCCTATCCCCTGCAGCCACAGAGAAAAACCCATCTCCATCCTCTCCATAATCGCCTTTCGGGTGGACCGATAGGAAGGGAGGTGTGGCAGGGGCCTCAGGAGGTCACATGTAGTCCAACCCCCTGCTCAAAGCAGGACCATCCCCAACTAGATCATCCCAGCGAGGGCTTTGTCTATTTGGGTCTTAAAAACCTCTAAGGATGGAGCTTCCACCACCTCTCTGGGTAACCTGTTCCAGTGTCTTTACTATTCTCCTAGTGAGAGAATTCCTCCTATTTAACCTAAACTTCCCTTGCTGCAACTTGAGACCATTGCTCCTTGTTCTCTTATCTGCCCCCACTGAGAACAGTCCAGCTCCGTGTCTTTGGAGCCCCCCTGCTATTAAATCCCCTCTCAGCCTTTTCTTCTCTAGACTAAATAAGCCCAGCCTCTTCTCAAAAGTCATGTGCTCCAGCCCCGAACCACTTTGGTTGCCCTCCACTGGACAGTGTCCAACTTGCCCACATCCTTTCTGTAGTGGGCGGCCCAAAACATGACACAGGACTCCAGTTGTGGCCTCCCTAGTGCTGAATAGAGGGGAAGAATCTCTTCCCCGGACCTCCTGGCAACACACCTACCACTGCAGCCCAGGATGCCATTAGCCTTCTTTGCAACAAGGGCACGCTGCTGGCTCATAATCACTTATTGTTCCCTGCTGCCCAGCCAGTCCCCCCCAGCCTGCACTGGTGCATGGGATTGCTCCGTCCTAAGTGCAGCACTTGACACTTGTCCTTGTTGAATCTCGTGAGATTCCTTTTGGCCCACTCCTCCGATGTGTCCAGGCCACTCTGAATCCTAGCCTTACCCCTGAGTGTATCTGTTACTCCCTCCCCCCGCCACCTTGGTGTCATCTTCAAACTTGCTGAGGGTGCAATCCAGCCCATCTTCCAGCTTGTTCATGAAGATATTGAAGTTTCCAATCAATCCATATCCTTGAAGTGTGAGGCCCAAAATTGTACTGCACGGTACTGCATTGCTGAGCAGCATGGGAGAATGCCTTCTCTCCCCACCTCTGGGGTGCCATGCTGCCGCCACGGTGCCCCAACCTGTAGCACAGGCTACAGAGAAGTATCCCTTTGCCGAGTGTCACGTGTGCGTGCAAAATACACCGCCTTGAGAGCGTGCACGCGCCTTTTATTGGGGTCCCTTTCACGTAAAGAGCAGGTGAGAAAAGGGCTGCGTGAAGCTTCCCATGTACTCGCCCCTCATGTGACATGGGTATGCGTGTCCCTGGCAGAGAGAAGATTGTCAGCATGGAGTTCATGCGGAAGTACATCCACGTGGCCAAGATCATCAAGCCCGTTCTGACTGAAGAGTCAGCCAGCTACATCGCGGAGGAGTACTCCCGCCTCCGCAGCCAGGACCAGATCAGCTCCGATGTGGCCAGGGTGAGCGATCCAGGCAGACTACCCTCGAGCTGAGGCTTGCCTGGCAGTGCAGCCCCCTGCTTGTCTCGGGGCGCTGCAGACTTTTGAGCTGCCTGCTTTCTGCCCCTGAATTGTGGCCTGCGATCTGCTAGGACCCCAGAGAAGCTCACTGCAAGGCTGAATCTCCAGGCTGAGTTGTTGCCCTTTTTCTGAAAGCAAACGGTTAGCCTTGAGCCACAGCTTTCATTGCTTTTAGCCGGCTGGATGCTGAGGCTGTAGCACTTGTTCTGCTTGAGGCTGGAGCCCCACCGCATGGGCCAAGCATGGTCCCTACCCTGGTTTTCTGGCTGGCCCTGTCCGCTGCCTGCCTCAGTCCTGCCTTTCCCGGCCCAGCCAACATGTTTCGCAATGGATGGAGCTATTGTGTGATCCCCTTCTCCCCCACCTCTGTTGCCCTTCCCCAGACTTCCCCGGTCACGGCCCGGACGCTGGAAACGCTCATCCGGCTCTCTACAGCCCACGCCAAGGCCCGCATGAGCAAGACCATTGACCTGCAGGACGCTGAAGCGGCCGTGGAGCTGGTGCAATTTGCCTACTTCAAGAAGGTGAGAGTGCATTGAGGGAGGGCTGCCTTGCCCTTCAGTGGGCCCTTGTAGCCAAAGCCTTATACTGAAGGGCGCCGTTACATTGGGACTTGGAGGAGCTGGGTGCCCTCTGCATCTGCTTCTGGCTCTCACTGGAGAAAATGGTAGAGCCTCCCTCTAAGGATCCGGCTGCGATTGCTCTTAGCCGCTGTGACTCGGGGCAGGCGAGGTTTAGGGGCTTGGCTTGCTGCCTTGAAGCAAATAGACTATACTGAATCTTCGCTGTGTTTGGAGCCGGCACCAGGCCCTTAGAAGCGAGGAGCACAGTGGTTTTGGGATGCAGGAAGTTGGGCTTCTGGGTTCCCTCTCTGGTGATGCTGCTTTTGCCTGTGCTGTAATTCCCTGTGGTCAAATGCAGGGAATAGCGGCATCTCTCGGTGTTGAGCCTGCACTAGAAGGAAAGCACATGGAGATGCTGAAACCATCTGTTGTGTAAAATATTGCATACCGTCGCCAATGCTGTTCCAGTGTGCCTGCTGCTCTGGCTGCTTTGAGTGACTATATCACCAGTTTGGTGTCAGTGCTGGCTTTGACCTGCTCGTGTTGGGCGGTTCGCTTTCCTCTGCAGGTGCTAGAGAAAGAGAAGAAGCGCAAGAAGCAGCAGGATGATGACACAGAGAGAGATGAGGTGGAGGAGGAGGAGCTGGAGGCAGCGGAGAGAAAGAAAAAGAGGTAGGGGTGTCTGTGTGTAAATCTGGATGCCACAGTTGTCACCGTTGACCAGCCCCTGCTGTTTGACCAAATTGCTCCAGGAATGCATTTCCCAGCAATGATCAGTCTGGGCTGAGCAAAGGTTTGTGCCTTACAATCACAGAAAATGAGGGTTGGAAGGGACTCAGGAAGTTGCATTGAGTCCAACCCCCTGCTCAAAGCAGGACCAGCCCCAACCACATCATCCCAGCCAAGGCTTCAGCTAGCCAGGTCTTGAAAACCTTCAAGGATGGAGAATCTCTCTGGGTAACCTGTTCTAGAGCTTCACCACCCTCCTAGTGAGTGAGTTTTTCCTCATCTCCAACCTAAGCCTCCCTTGCTGCAACTGGAGCCCATTGCTCCTTGTTCTGTCTGTCACCCCTGAGAATGGTCTCGCTCCATCCTCTTTTGAACCCCCTGCAGGTAGTTGAAGGCTTGAAGGCATTTCAGCAGTCTGCAAGATGGTGTGGCTGTGGCTAGTGTCAGGACCACATGTGCAGCCTGCCAGTGCCTCTGGGCTGCTGTGTGCCGTGCTGCGGGTTGCACCCGCGTACATCGTCTTGGATACTAGCATGCGGTCCCATGAATGATAGGAGAGTAGCCCCTCGCTGCCTAGTGGTCTCCTCATACCATGTGGTATGAGGAGACCACCATGTGTTTCTTCAAGGACAGGAGGTGTTGCCTTGCGTAGCAGGCATAAGAGTAACCTTTTCTTACCCGGCAGGAGGAGGAAGTCAGCCTCTCAGGACCAGGATGGCAAGGAGGGAGATTCTTATGACCCCTATGACTTCAGCGATGCAGAAGAGGAGATGCCAGAAGGTGAGCGTCTTCTGGGACGTCACGCTGGGTTGTGTGCAGTCAGGTCTGGGGCTGCTCTGGGATCCAGGTGCAGATGGGTGTTGGGAGCAGGTTCCAGGGACAAGTGGGGTCAGAAAGGCAGGAGCTCAGCCTGCGAGTGGGGTCTAGGGACAGGCAGAGTCAGGAAGCTGGGGGATTGGGCAGAGAGTGGAGCTGAAGCAAACTGGGGCGAGAAGCCAGGAGTATGAGCATAGCTGGAGCACAAGCTGGAGGGCACAGTGAGGCAGTCTGGGACCAGGTTGAGCCCTGTTGCCCAGATCATTCCTGCTCCTGGGCAGGGAGAAGTGGAGGTCAGCTGACTCCAATGGGCCCTCTGGGGATGGGGGTGGGCAGAGGGCGAGGCCCTAACAGGGGCTTCGGGCCAGTCTGGGTGGTGAGCTGCCAGGAGGAGCAGCCACGGTGGTCAGGCTGGAGCCCTGGGTTCAAGATTGCGTGCCTATATGTCCCAGACTGATTCCCAGCTATGGGCACTGGGCCTTAGATGCAACCTGGAAGCATACTGGGCAGACTATACAAGGGGCTCCCAATTTACA
This sequence comes from Crocodylus siamensis, assembly GCF_052110815.1. Taxonomy (NCBI): domain Eukaryota; kingdom Metazoa; phylum Chordata; order Crocodylia; family Crocodylidae; genus Crocodylus; species Crocodylus siamensis. The sequence goes on from NC_143395.1 coordinate 4,451,111, forward strand.
TGATCTGCTGGGCTTTGTCCCAGCCAGTCAGTGAGCTGACATGGTGTAGCAACCCTGCAAGGTGGCAGTGAGGCATTTTAGGGGGCACATTCATGCCACAAGGCTGCTGTAGGATTTTCCTCCAGAGTATACCAGCTCTAATGGGTGCCCCCACCTCTCTGCTGGTGATGCTGCCCTGAAACAGCTGTCCAGTCAATGTCCAAGTGGTGCCATTTTATATACTCATGTTGTGCTATGAATCCAAGTGGGGCTTTGTAAGGGCCATTTTTCCAAGCACTGTGAGTGACTGACAGCACTACATCCATCCTGGTGTTTTCATGGGGGGTAGGGAGGGTGAGATCAAATGGGCAATGGGACAGTTCTCAGCATTGGGGGCACCCGATTTGAAGATGTCCAAACAACCTAGCTTGGACAGAGCACTGGGGTGATGCCCCAGAGTATCCAGAGGTAGCAGTGTCTTCATGCCCTTGCTTCTCCAAAATGCATGATAACAGAGCTGGCACTAAATAAATACAGTGAGGGATGCTGCTGTAGTCCTCCCATGCCAAGGGCATCCTTCCTTTTATGACTCTTGGCTCACAGATGTTAATGATTAGCATGGCTGTTATGAGAGCAAAGGATGTGGTAGTTTTTGCATCTTAGATTAATTCAAATAGATGTGATATAGCACAAGCTATCATGACCTGAAGCTCATGCGCTTTATCAGATGCTGCAAGAGAACCATCCAGGGTCCTTACGGGAGCAGCCAGGGTGCCTTTATTCTCCAGTGCAAACAGTTAACCTGTAATGTGAATTGCAGCCCACTCTGTAAATGCTCCCAAAGGGATAACTTTCTTTTTCTGGGGCAGTGTCTGGCACCTGTCACTTGCTGGGTGCTGTACAGATGCAGACTAAGATGTAACCCTGACCCTGAGTTGCAGCAGTGCTTTACCACCCTTTGCATGCGCACGGATGTTTGAGGGGATTGAGTGCAATTCCTCACTGCTGGCTGGTTAAATCTTTTCTCTTTATTCTCTGCTTCCAGTCCAGGCACACACTCCTAAGACTCCAGAAGCTGCAGAGACTGGTGGGGCTACAAAGCCTGAGCTGGCTGAGTCAAGGTGTGTGGCAGGCTAAAGAACCAGTGGGTGGGTTGGCCCCATTATGGGTGTCTGCATTTCAGAAGCACTTTCAACAGGTATCTGTCCAAGAGCTTGCATGCCTTTCCTGGGCCCTGGGTCTCGTCTGCATAGGAGTTTGATCCTTAACGCGGCCCGTATCCTCATCTTAGATTACAGCCTGCTTCAGGTTTTGTAAACTAATCCGGGTCAGCCTGTGTCAGCACTTGAATGGGAGACTCGTCATGAATGCCCAGGAAGTGGCGTTGGTTTCATGTTTGCATGGCGGGGTGGGGAAGCACAAGTTTTTTGTTTTTTTTTTTGGAGAGAATCAGTGGATGGCGTGAGCATGGCTGACTTGACTTTGGGGCGTAACCCCCTTACGGTGTAGGAAACACTGTACTGTGGTATAAACCCAATAGCAGTCGGTGACACCAGTCTTTGGTTTCTTTAGTGGGGTGAGGCTTGGTCTGGAGAAGACCACGTAGCTGGGTGTTAAATTTTGACCTGGTGCTGCAGGGAAGAGAGCGTCTTATGTTTAGCTCTCGATTCTAGCAGACCTTCCTTTTGCTCGCTTAGGCTGAAGGCATTCAAGGCAGCCCTCCTGGAAGTGTTCAAAGCTTCTCACGCGCAGTCCGTAGGGCTGAAGACCCTGATGAAGTCCATCAACCAGGACAATCCTGATCCGTTTTCATCTGCTGAAGTCAAGGTGGCACTGGAACGCATGCAAGATGACAACCAGATCATGTTGTCGGATGACATTGTCTTCTTGATCTGATCTTCTGGGTAGGAGAGTCCAAGTTCTCACGAACGTCTTATTCCGTAATAATCCTCAGACTCATTTTGAACTTTTCTGCCGCTTTCTTTAGCCCGAGCTCCAGCTGGAGAATGCCAGCAGTTGTTCTCTACCTTCTAGTGGAGCCTGGGAAGGATTATGTAGTTGGCTTCAAACGGCCTGAGCTAACACGGCCTCTTTTGGTGGCATTGATTCCAAAAGAATTAGAGTATTGTTTTAATTTTTGTAAGCAGCTAAAAGGCTTTATGTGCACATCCCTAGTCTTCTACATGAGTGTTCAGTGCACTTGAAAGCTTCAGCTGCTCCTCAGCAAAGTCGATTTGGGACCTGCACCTTAGCTTTTGGGGATGCAAGTTGTTGCCATTGTAGCCAAACATTCTTACAGAGCAGAAGTGTCTTGTTTAGGTAAAACCTTCAACTCTGCTGCTATTATTTGGAGCGTATCCACATCTGAAGTCTGGATCTTTTCTTTCAAAATAGCAGTGAATAAATTCACCAGTGGGTGGTGATGGTTTTTAACTTTAAGTAAAGCACGGATTTATCAGTCAGACTACTGAAGTGCCAGTAAAATGCTGTCAAAGTGACTGGCGGTCCCATGATTTCTGACTCATAACTGAAGTGGCTCAGTTTCCAAGTTTAGATTATTGGTCCTCTCTTCTGACTCCCTGTGCTACAAACTCAGCATCAGCTGTCCCAGCAATTAGATTTCGGCTGCCAATTTTGTGGTGGTGCCTAAAGCCTAAAAAGAGGCCGGTGTGTTTGGCAGGCAGGATTCAAATATCCTCTTGCTATGCAGCATTTGACTCTGCAGCAACTCAAATAGACCCATGATGAGTGAATCTTATAGTCCAGGCTGAAATTTGAAAGCCAGGTGGACAGGCAGGGACCTGAGAAGGTCAGGAGCGGCTGAGCTGATAATGGGCTTCAAAACGGGTTCTGCACATCTGGAAATTTTAAGGCTGCAGCAATACTAAAACTCTGTAAATTTTTGTTTCATACCTTTTGTCCCGAATCTCCTTTGTCTGCTACAGTGGGCTCTGCCTATACAAGAAGTAGAACAAAACTTTTGTGCCCACTTGAAAGTCTTCACTAATAGTAGAGATGGAAGGTAACCCTTTCAAACAAATGGGGGCAGGGAAAAGCATCCCCCTCCCATTGGAGGCTAGTTGGACTTATTCTCCTAAATCACTTGGCTTTTGGAGAAACTTGACCCAGAAGACTTGCAAGCCCTGCCAACAGCTGGTGCAAACTCCTTTGCAAGCATTTTTAAAGCATGTGTTTCTGAGCAATGACTTGTAAGACTCTCTGCGCTGGGGTTTCTGGGAGACTGTACATCAGCTGCCCATAAGAGGATTGTCTGTACTTTTAAAACTCTGCAGATGTACCTGGCCAGTACTCTGTTTTTAAACAGACCCTGCCCTGAGCAAATTACTCATGGTATGGGAGGTGCCTACGGGCAGAGAGGCTGCCCTTCATGAAGGGCTCTGAAGGTATATGTTGGATGTGGTCCTTGGGTTTCACTGTGTGTGTGCGTAGTCAACACTGTGTGTGTTTTTTGCTTTGTGGTGATCTCCATCCCATGTTCTGTCCCAGCGATGCCACAAACACCTACTCATCTAAATAAAATGTCAAAGTTATGTCTGGTGTCTTGCATTGCAGGTGGTGTGTGGACTAAGGCTTTACCTAGCTGCAGCCACCTTTGCCTATGTAACAAACGTCTGCATGTATGCGCGGAGCCCTGAAGATGCAAGCTGGTGCCCTTTTTATAGGGGCGACTTACACTAGCAGGGGGGAAACCTTTCTCCCAAGTGTGCCATGAGTGGGGACCTGCCAAGTGCAGGATTTCGTGGGAATCGTGTAATTGGCAGTCTCCCGTGAAATAGCTGGTTCCTCATGGAAAAACAAAGCCGGCAAAAAGTGTCTCCTAGAAGGGTTGGGGGTGGGGAAGGGGGTAGACTGTGGAGGAGGCAAGTTCCTATTTCTGCTCCCCGCCTCCCCTTCTGGAGATGGAGAAAAGCCTGCCAAAAGTCCCCTTGAAGAGGGCGTGGGGCAGGGAGAGTGCTCCTGCCCCAAGGGCTGCCTGGTTGCTAAGTCCTGGGAGCCTGCTGTAGCGGAGGGGAAGAAGGTGTGGGGCAAGTGCGGCAGAGCTCCCTGGGCAGTACGGTTCACACCGAGCCCTCCTCGCTGGTGCTGGAGCAATTGGCGCCACGCTCCCACCAGTGCCTGCCGGCCGCCCGGGTGCTGCTCTGTGCCCCTGCCTCCAGTTTGTAGGATCGTAGAAGTCGGGTCGAAGGGACCTTGTAGATCTTCCAGTCCGACCCCCCCCGCCTGGGCAGGAGGAAAACTGGGCTCAAATGACTCCAGCCAGGTAGACATCAAGCCTCCTCTTGAAGCCCCCCAAGGTAGGAGCCAGCGCCACTTCCCTCGGAAGTTGGCTCCAGCTCCTAGCCGCCCCGACCGTGAAGTGGTTCTTATGGATGTCTAATCTAAACCTCTGCTCCAGCAACTTGTGGCCGTTATTCCTTGTTATGCCGGGGGGGCGGCACGAGGGGAAACAAGGTCTCTCCCAAACCCTTCTGGTCCCCCCTAGTAAGTTTATAGATGGTCACCAGGTCCCCCTCAGCCTTCCTTGTGGAGGCTGAACAAGTTCAGGCCCCGTCGCCTCTCCTCGTAGGGCCTGCCCTGCTGCCCCCGGTCATGCGAGTGGCCTCCTCTGGACCCTCTCCATGCTGTCCACATCCCTCCTGAAGTGCGGTGCCCAGAACTGGACGCAGGACTCCAGCTGTGGCCTGACCAGCGTCACATAGAGGGGGAGGATCACCTCCCTGGCTCTACTCGAGATGCATCTGTGGATGCACGACAAGGTCCGATTAGCCCTGCCAACCGTGACCTCGCATTGTCGGCCCATGTTCATCTTGGAGTCAATAATGACTCCAAGATCCCTTTCTGCCTCCGTGCTCTCAAGAAGGGAGTTTCCCATCTTATAAGTGTGCTGCTGGTTCCTACTGCCCACGTGCAGCACCCTGCACTTATCAGTCTTGGAACACATCCTGTTTTTGCTAGCCCACCCCTGTAACCTATCCAGGTCTTGCTGCAGTCTTTCCCTCCCTACTAGCGTGCTCACCTCACCCCAAATTTTGATATCATCAGCAAATTTAAACGGTGCTTTTCACCCTGTCATCTAAATCGCTGATAAAGAGATTGAACAGTGTGGGCTGAAGGACCAAGCCCTGGGGGACTCCACTGCCCACTTCCACCAGGTCGAATATGACCCGTCCACCACCACCCTCTGAGTGCGACCCTTGAGCCAATCTGCAGTCCATCTGACTGTGTAGGCATCAATGCCACAGTCGCCTAGTTTTTTAACGAGGATGGGGTGGGAGACGGTGTCAAAGGCCTTGCTGAAGTCCAGAAAGACTACATCCACTGCTACCCCTGCATCCAGGGCTTTCGCGACCTGATCATAAAAGGCAATCAGGTTGGTCTGACATGACCTGCCCCTAATGAAACTGTGCTAGTTGCCCTTGAGCATCATCCCTGAGGCCGGCTCATCACAGATGTGCTCCATGATAATCTTCTCAAAGAGTTTCCCTGGGATTGAGGTAAGACTGATGGGCCTATAGTTGCCCGGGTCCTCCCTCCTCCCTTTTTTAAAGATGGGGACCACATTGGCTACCTTCCAATCATCCAGCACCTGGCCTGAGCACCACGAGTGCTCGTAAAGCCGTGCCAAGGGCCCTGCAATAACCTAGGATCTGGTGCTGGACCCCCGGGCACCTGCCGGGAGTGGTGTGGCGCGGTGTAGCAGGAGCAAGAGGAGGAGCTGTGTTGGAGACAGGGTGCAGAGCAGCACCTGCCTGGCTGCAGCTTGTTGGAAGTTGCTCCTGCTCCAGCACGCGGGGCTTTGGCTTCAGCTCCTGCGAAAGTGTCCAGGAGCTGAAGCAGGAGCCACCTGGCTGAAGCTGCTTGACCACTGGCAATGGCATGAGATGGCACAGTGCGGTGCAGCAGGAGCAGGTTGCACCATTGCACCGTGCTATACTCCTGGCAGGCACACAGGGGCCTGGCTCCAGATCTTGGAAAGGGGGCAGCTGAATTTGGTAGGTCCCTAGCCATGAGGCTTGCAAGCAGGGATGTTTGCAAAAAGGCACGGTGTTACCTGCTGTGGCTTGGCTCCCGGGGATCTTGGCGACAATGGCACGTAGCTGAATGGTCTGTGCTGGATACCGGGAAGTTGGGTGGAGACATTCATTTGCCATAAAACTTGCAGGTGGTTGTCAGACCAATCCTTTGGACCAGGACATAGGGAGTTCACCAAAAGCAGGCCCAGGAGCCAGAATTAAAACCCCATGTCTGCTACTGGTCTAGATCCTGTGATTGGCCTCCCTGCTCCTTTTAATCTACCTAATTAAAAGGTTTTTTACCTGTAAAATTGGAGTCATGTGTCCCAAGTATAACGCAAGGATTTGCTTGGAAAACCCTCTGCCTGCTGCCTCAAATGGGTGGTCAAGGCATGCTTCATCTCCCATCACCAGGGATCCAGGTTTTCTCTGTTTTAAAATAGCAAATTCTCTGATTTAAGCCCCCAAATCCACAACTAAAATGAAATGCTGCTATATGCATAGGTATCAGTTGAATGCAGTGTTTTGTTGATGTATTTACAGGCTTAAAGTGATTTTGGAAGCTGACCAGTTCCTCAATCATTGTAAAAAAATTACATCTAAATACCTAGAAATGTTGGTGTTTTGGTTTTGGTTTTTTACCACGGAAAATCAAAGCTCCCCTTCCCCCTGCTCTCTCCCAACCCCTGCCTATGCTATTGCCCCTCACTCCCAAGCCACCGCCCCATAGATGTACCTGGAGGGGGTTGCGGGAGCTGCTGTCTCCTGCTGCTTGGCTGCCGTGTGCATGTACACGCACACATGCACGTGGTGCCCCTTGCCTCCTCGCCAGCCCCAAGCAGCCTATTGCAAGCTGGAACTCGGCGGCCCGCTGTTTCCCAGGCTTTTCTTGTTTAAAGGAGAAATCCATATTTGTCTTCATTAAAGGAGAAAAAACAGCTTTTTTTCTTTGCTGCAGGAGAACTATCTGCATTTTTCCACAGCAAACAGAGAACCCGGATCCCTGCCTATCGCCCATGGAGGACATTGCTCCGCACCCGTAAGAAATGGCACTGCCGTGAAAGAGGGGAGCTGAAGTCAATGGGTGTTTGGATCCCATGGCATTGCAGCTGGCATTGCTGCCGCTGCTTCGCTGTTCTCTTGCGCAGGATCGGGATGGGACACCCCAGCCTCCAGCCTCAGTGTGCTGTTCGGAGAATGGGCAGAAGAGGTTCTGCTCTTCTCCCAGCCTGCCTTACTTGGGCAGCCTATCTGCCTATATAAGCAGAGGCAGGATTGCAGCCTCTCCAGGAGAAATTCTCTGTGGAAAGGTCAGTCCAGCCAGTTGTTACTTAAATACTGTAGTGCAAAGCTCTGCCACGCGTCCTGCCCTGGTCAGCAACGATGCACTGCTGGGAGAGAGAGAGATGGGCAGCTCCACCCAGGGACCATCACTTTTTTGCAGGGCTTGGGTATTGCTTGCTTTATCTTGCTTCAGGTTGAGAGGTTGAGTATTTCCTGCTCTGGAGAAACTGTTTAAATCAAATCCACAGCCCACACATGAGTCAACCCGCACAAAACAAGATGGAAATCGGCTCTTATCTCCCCAGCAACTATCAAGCAGTGGTGTCGGACAGATACAGATCGCAGCTGAACTGTAAGCACCCCAGCCCTCTTCAGCTTGCAGGAATAACGTGACCTCTGAGGTGAATCCAAGGATGTGATGAAGGGGAAATGACCCCATCTTATTCATCGTTGGCTCTAGTCAAAAGATACATTTTCTTTCAAAATCTTTTTTCTGGGAAACATTGAGCTTTGGGCTCAATACGTTTTTTTGCAAAAAGGCTTTTGGGCTCAATAAGTTGTTTGCAAGAAAGCTGTTTCTTCCTGTGGAGCACTTAGCTGTAGCAGAAAACGATACTTCTGGATCCTGGTGTATGCATGAGAGGTCACCGGGACCATCAATGCATACGCCTCGGCAGGAGTGAAGGCTGCCCAGATCTTCCTCCCCCCACCCCTTTTAGGCAGTATCCAAAGGCCAGACCGAGTCCAGATGTTTAGTGCCTCGATGACTGCAAGCCCAGAAATTAAACCCAGGTCTCCATACGGTAGATAAGGATTCGACCACGGGAACATGGTAGCTGATGTCTTGTAGAGGATTTACCTTTTCGTTAAAAAAAACCACCCCAAATGCCTGAGAACTTGAATGTCCCAACTACAAAATGCGGCTCCCATGCCATATACCATTGCTGACATGCCTCGGGTTCAGCTACGCCTATAAAATTACAGAACCAGAGGCCTGAACAGGACTTGAACAGGTCATCTAGTGCAGCTTCCTGCCCAAGGCAGGCCCAGTCCTGACCAAAACCTCCAAAACTACTAATTGTCTAACCTACATTTAAGCAATTCCTGAAAGGGAGCACACAACCCCTCTAATCTGTTCTAGTGCTCATCTACCCTCCTAACAGAAAATACTTTTCAACATCTATCCTAAATCACCCTTTTTTTTTTTTTTTTGCAATTTAAACCTTTGTGGGGGGGTTGTCCTCTCCCTGTGGATGCAGAATAATTGACTGACATTTTCCTTGTCAGAACTTTTTTGCATGGGAGAATTTTTATCTCCCCCCTTCTTAGTTTTCTCTACTTTAAGCAATCCCAGTCCCTCTAGCATTTCATCCGATTTATCTTGTTTTCCAAACCTTTAATCATTTGGACTCTTCACTTAGTCTGTCTCAAAGTACAAAACCCAAAACTGGACCCAGGACTTCAGGTGAGGCTTCACTGGTGCCGAATAAAATGGAAGAGTCGCCTTTTGCGACTTGCATGGAGCAATCCTCTTTGTATATCCCAGCAAACTATTACTTTTATTTTCCCCTCAACAATATTGTACTGTTGACTTATTCAGCTAGGTCCATTATGACTCCTCCCCCCCCCCCCCCCGACATCATTTCTGGCAGTGCTGCAGCCTTCCCAGCCATCCTCTCTTTCTGCCGTGGTGCTTTCCAATGAGTCCTTCCTAAAGGCAGGAGTTTGCCCATCTCCTTGATGAATTTCATTCTATTGATTTCAGACCGCTTCTCCAGCTTATCCCAGTTAATCCTTTATTCTGTGGAGCGTGCACATACTGCACAGTTAACCCAGCCTCTTATAGGTTCATAAATGTAGAGGTGGAGGGGACCTGAGTAGATCATCAAGTCCAACCCCCTGGTTGAATCCCACCAGGTTTCAGTCAGCCCTATTATGTCCAGGTTTGTACTAGCTATCTGGAGGGCCAGTTCCTCTTGCTTATTCCCCATACTTTGAGCATTAGCGTAGAGGCATTTAAGACCTCCTATCAGTCCATCCACCCCCCGCCCCATTCCTCGGACTATCCGGACCCTTGTCACTTAGCTGGGTACTTCTTGTGCTCATCACCTGTCTTGGCTGGGAGGTGTCCTCGTGTCCTCCTGTGGCCCCATCCCCTGGCAAAGCTAATTTAAAGCACGCCATACGAGATCAATCAACCTGGCAGAGAAGACACGCTTGCCTTTAGGGGAAAGGTGAAGCCCATCCCACCCAAGCATGCCCCCTACGCGAAAATATGGGTCGTTGTCCAGGAACCCGAGGCCTGGGCGGGGGCACCAACTCCAAAGCCGCCGGTTGACCTCGTTGATGCAGGCCTCGAGATGCCGTTCGCGTCTACTTACTGGTATACCGCCTGCGCCCCTGTCTCCTTGAGCTTGGCCCCCAAGGCCTTGTAGTCCTTCGTGATGTGGTCTGGGTTGCCCTTGGCCCATGTGGATTAGGACCATGGGGTACTGGTCCAAGGGTCGAATGAGGTCCCTTCCAGCCCTAAACTTCTGTGAACCATGGGATGTGCCCCGAAAGAGCAACACACACACACACACAGAGCTAGGGAGGGTGCAGCGATACAAGTATGACTTCATTGTTGGGGTTCTTCTATGGGGTGTGTGGGTTTATAAATGTGGTTAGGAAAAGAAAAGGTGCAATGGAAAGCTACAATAGAGGATGTGTGTGTATGTGTGTGTTTTTTGTTTGGTTGGTTTTTTTAATAAAAAAAATCACTGTTGGGGTGCTTCTGTTTGCATCCGGCCAACCTGGGTGCTCAAACCCAGGTGCTGATCTGCATTTCAGATATAGGATTAAAATCACTATTTCCAACAGCAGTAACGAAGCTTACGCGGAGCTGTAGGCTCTCTGCCATCAAATGTCTTCCCGGAAACAGGGTGGATTTGAGTCAAACGTCGCACCCTTCTAGCAAAGCTGGTCCGAGCACTGGTGCAAAGGAAGGGCCTGTTTGCGTGAGTGATTAGCAGAGCTGCAAATGCAAAAGCGATCTGTGTGCTATTTGATCAAATCTCATTTTCTGGGAAAAACCCTGGGCATACTGAGGTCAACAGTAAGGCTCCGTGGAGTTTAGAGAGGCCGGGTTTTCATCTGCTCCTTGTCGCCTTTCACTCAGATACGCTTGTTGAGCCCCCATCCCACGTTTTGGACTATGACCCTTGGTGCAAAGTTCACAGTTTGGGGAGACCATTCTGCCTTGCCTGTCGTGGAGCTACGCACCAGGTACGTGCCAGAAGTGGAAGGTCTGATCTCGTGAGGATGGCGGCGAATTCTTAAGCGGTGTTTCACTGAAACGCGCTCCATACCCGCGGTGACACTCGGTGCCTGTGTCACCCCGGTTGCTGTCTGAGGCATTGCAGCCTCAAGGTCAGACGTGAGCTGGCAGTCGGAAAACGTCATCGTTGGTCCATAGACCAAACTCAGTCCCAGTGTTACTGGAACAGAGAAAAAATGGCTTCCGCTTATGTACGCCTGCACTGGCATTCGCGATCCTGGTTCAGCTCAAGCAATCTGATTCCCAGCCTATTCAGGTAAACTAATGGGATGGTAAATGAGGGTTAGATACACTGCTACTGTTTTTTTCGGGACGTATGAATGTATAGTTTTCTCTAGGACTCGGCTGAGGGCGAGCTGTACCAGTGTTGCTTTTGTCTGGATTGAACTCCATGAGGATTATTTGCCTTGAGTTGGTACCAGGCCACAAACCCTAGACAGACCTCTAATTGCTACTTCATGCCACTATTGTTGGAGTAAATTCATTTTAACAGCATAACAGATGCCTGTAGTTTACTGGATGCAGTTACAGGGACTGATAAGTATCTCAGTCTTGACTTTCCAATACCTTGCACAACTTTCTATTGAAAAGGGACTCTGCGGGGCATTGTGCGGCACTCCTTCACTTTGCCCCGCTGCTCCCTGGAGTAGGCTGTTATTTGGCCTTGAAACCTCCGCAATAAGCCAACACCTCTCTGAATGCTAAAAGATATATGGGTTTAACTGAATGCTGTGGTGGGATCCTATAGGAGCCGACCATGACTCCGAAATCTGCAGCAGTAGTGGCAACCTGGCAGCAAGACACGGCACAATGCTTGGTGTGCAACTGGATTGTAGTCTGTAGCCGTGTTGGTCTAAGGACATTGGCAGACACGGTTCTCTGGGTAAATCTGATATCTTTTATAAGACCAATGCAAATAGTTGGAAAAATTCCCCTTTGCAAGCTTTCAGGTATAAATACCCTTTGTCAGGCTGAGGAAGCATCTCTGGTGTAGAATTGGGTATCTATTTGTAATGGCTAGGGACGATGGAGAAGGACACAGTGCTGTTCTTTCTTTAAGGGGGCTGAGTTAGTGCTTGAGAGGTGCTGCCGCTCTCGAACCATAAAGCCTAGCCCACTCCATCACCTGTTTAAAGGGTGGCTGATAATCCCTGTGTTCACTTCCATTTTGTTACATTTTCAAATGGCATGATTGTGCCTGAGATTTTCTGCAGAGTTTCTATTGAACACATTTTTTCCTCCCCAAAATGATCTTAAAAAAAATCTCAAAAATGAATGTTTTAAATATGGTTTTTTTGAAAAAATCATGATAATGCACATGGCTGCTCAAAAATTAAGAACGCAGAGAACATAAACTGGCAAAAGCCAGGGGCAGGACACAGAGAACAGCTTGATGGGTGAACATAGGCACATGAGAGCAAGAAGAGATGCATGAGACAAGAAGGTATAATGTTATCCACCTATAAGGACGATTGAGTGTGAAGCTTGGAGACTGTCACAAAGGTAGAAGGGAAAAGAACAGAAATGTATAAACTAAATACTGAGCCCCTGTCCCCTCGCCCCCCAAGCGGGGTCATTTCTTTCATTAATAGCCTCCTTTAAAAACGGGTTTGAAAAGTTTCAAAAAGAGAATCCACGACTGGTTGGCTTCTGAAAAATATTCCTTCATGAAAAAGATTGGGGTTTTTTTTGCTATTGTTTGCATTCTTGCTATTGGATGAAAGGCGCTCGTCCTTTTCTGAGTGTGGATGTGACAACGTGAGTTGCAAGCTGTTATTTCTAGGGTTTCTCCCTCCCCTCAACCCACTCCAGCTCCATTCTTTCCGAAGTGTCCCACTTCCCATTGACTCTCATGAATGAAGTTTCCAAATGACAAGAGCTGCAGATAAAATCTGAAGCTCTGGCTGTGTAATATGCAAATCTGCCATTCTCAGGAAATCGGGCTAACCTAATTTAATCTGGCTGAATTTGTGATGCCTACTGCTGGAAACAAATGCAGTTTGTGGAGACAGTGGCATTCAACTTGTCAGGCTACACGAGACACTCTACTGTGCAGTAAGGTGCCACCGTGCAACCGTGCACAGCAGCTACTGCACAGTAAATTAGGCTAACGTGGTTTTCTACTACCTGTAAATACAGGTGGTAGATTAACTGTGCACTAGCTACTACGCAATACTGCTCAAGTAGACAGCTGACTGGGAGCAAATTGCTCCTAGTCAGCCCAAGCAGCAGCGGGCTGGGGAACTGTCCCCTCCTCCGCAGCCGTTTCCCGGCCCTGTACTCCTCTTGACTGATCGGGGCACAGGGCTGGGAAACAGCTGTCCCGGAGGAGGGACTGCCCCCAACCCACTCTCTGAAGCCCCGTGCCAGGCCAGTGGAGTCAAGAGCTCTCCCTGACTGTTGTAGGGGGGTAGGGTAGGGCAGGAGTAGCCCTACACCGTATTGCTTCCAGCAGGAGCAAATTTGCTCCCAGCGAGCACGTGTGTAGATGCACTCTCAGGGAAAGCTTACCGTTCAGTATTTTACTGTGCAGTAAGCTTATAGCACATTCACAGCATGTGTAGATGTGTCCACTGAGGTCCAAACAGATCAGAATCAGGAATGGATAGCTAATGGAAGATAACCAGCACGAACTGACAAATTTATAAAGGGTGGATACATAACTGGTTGGATCATCCCACTCAGTGAGTAGTCATCAGTGGCTCAAAGTCTAGTTGGGAGAAGGTATTAAGTGGGGTTTCCCAGGGGTCTGTTCTGGGCCAGGTATTGCACATCATCTTTATTAATGGTTTGGATGATGGGAGTGAGTGCAGACTTAGCAAATTTGCAGAGGGCACCAAGTTGGGTAGAGTTAGAGAAACTCTGGAGGGTAGGACTAGAATCCAGAACGACCTGGATAGACTGGAGAAACGATCCACAATCAACCAGATGAATATGGTATCATTAAGTCTTAATGATAAGATTATGGAGACCAGAAGAATCTACGGGCATGTGTCAGGAGTGATTTTTCATGACCTAACATCAACTCTCTTGATTCTAGGATGATCTGCACGGGATTTCGTCTTTCTGTGGATCCCCTCCCACTTCCCATCCTGCCGTCAGAAGTGGCCATGCAGCACGTAGCTTGGTGACTTCCCAAGAGGAGTAATAGAAGCCCCACGGTGTAGGACATTTAATGACTGGAACAGCAAAACACCGAGGAGGGCTTTTGCATCAATCCCTATGTGACGGGCCGGCTGGCAGTGACCTAGCCCAGGGGTTTTGAAAGGGCAAAAGATGATTGGAGGACTTGGCATTCCCTTTCCGCACCAATCAGGCCCCAGAGACTCACCCCCCTGTGCCCTGATTGGCCCCTTGGGTCACCTGGAGGGGGGTAAAAGAGGCAGCACTGCTGACTCAGGAGAGAGATCAGTGCGGGACAACAAGGAAGGAGCTTCACAGAGCTGGCAAGAGCTGAGCCAGCAGGGTGGGAGCAGTTGCCCCAGAAAAGCCTGAAAGAGCAGGACCTGCAGGCAGCAGTGGTGTTAGAAATGGAGTATTGTTAGAAATGCACAGCTTGCATCTTGCACCCGATAAGAAAGAAACACTGCCAAGGACTTTTTTCCTTGCCCAGCCTTGCCACAGCTTTTCTTATACTAAATCGCAGACTCTCCCCCAGCTTCTCCCTAGCCTTTCTCATGCAGATTACAGAAGCTGGAATTCAACTGACTGTGTCCTTGAAAGGGGCGGGGGGGTTAAACTCTTGGTGACCTATAGTACTCTCTGAGCATGCTTAATTAGCTGATGCATATTTACCTCTCCGCCCTGCATACTTAAGTAGTTAATTATAATATACATGCGATGTATGTAGTGATGTAACCACATGTATTCTTGTATGAAACGGAAGTGAGCTGTAAGAGTTCCTGTTTCTGCACATGTGCCCAGGAGGAAAAAGATAAATACAGCCTGCAAAATTCCTTGGTGGGTTCAGAATAATCTGAGTTTTTGACTCTGCTCTGACCCTATTTGCAAATACACCTTTTGTGCCATCTAATGAGTGTGTGTCTGTGATTTTAGTGGCCTCCAGAGAAACGAACTGCTTTTAAGCATCAGTGGGACCCTCAGCAGTGTGGTGTGTGGCCGGCAGGAGGGGCCCCCACTGGGCTCCAGGATCCCCCAGGAGAGGCTGCAGCCAGCAGGAGAGGCTCCCCTGCTCCAGGAAGGACCTGAGTAGCGACCTGAGGGGTTCCCAGCTCTGCTTTTAGCTCCTCCAAACAAAGGCCAGGCAGCTCCATGTAAGGCCGGGCTCTGGGAAGGTCAAGACCCCTAGCAGGATAGACCGGTGCCCCCAGTGGTGCCTGTGTGGCAGTGTTCCTGCCCACCATGTGGGAGGTCTGGGCTCAAGTCCCAGTGGAGAGGACTTGGGATGAGTGAGGTAACAAGCAGCAAATCTCCTTGCAGTGGAAAGGGGCCATTGTGTTTTCTCCCCCTCCAGGTACTAAGGCCCTACATTTCCTTGTCATTTGACATTTTGCATCTTGTGCCTTTTTATATTTCACCAACCTGTACCGTTTGTTCTGCTCTTTGTGTTTTATATTTTGTTATCCCTGTTTTTGTCAATGATTGTAAGTGTCTAACCTTTGTTGAATCCTGTCCCCTTGGGGCATTGTAGTGTCTACTATATCCTCTGATTTACACCTGCTATGTTCCCAGTATTAAAAGGTGTATGGTTAAGTCCCCCTCAGTGGTCTGGCTCTGCTCTGTAGGGGAGGAGAGTCCCTACACCTCCCACAGCACTTGTGCACCTGCTTTGATCCCTTCGGTTGGAGAGGGAGTACCTCTTAGAGTACCGCCCCAGTTACACCTAGGTATTGTCAAAGGTCTGTGATTCGAGAGAGGCACTGTAACCTGTGCATTTGCCTTCAGATGGCAATGGCCCCTGTTGGCCAAGGTTTTAAGCTCTGAACATCCCCAGATTGAGTGGAAGAGGCAGCCTGGAAGGGAAAGTTCAAGTTTGGATGCGACTTCTAAGGTGGGAGAAAGCCCCATCCTGCTGCTGCTTTTGAGCCCATAGGAAAGCCAAGTCCCGGATGCCAGGGTCTCTGCCTCACTCCTGGGACTGAGCTGTGCAGAGCAGGAACAAGTAGGCAAGGTGTATTTCCTCTGTAGGAAGCCCGAGTGGCCCGTGACCAGTGTGGACTGGCCCCAGGAGATCATCAGGTCCCTGTCTTACTGCCACACATCAATGCAAATCTATTTGGTACCAGGGAGAGTCAGCAGCTCAGGCAATACCGGCAGAGGCAATGACTATTTCCACGATGCTCCCAGCTTCTGGGGTAGGAAGAAAAATGGGTCTAAGTAAGGTTTGGATCCATTGCTTGCTAGATTATATTAACTGCAGAGTCCCCTGGCAAGGCTGCTGCTGTTTGGAAATCACCAAGGCTTTTCAGCAACACCCGTGGTTTCCTCATTCTTTTGTCCCCGTGGCCCCAGGTTAGGACAGAGTGGGAGCAGACATCCCCGAATTTCCCTAGCCTGCCTTTCTATGATTGTCCCTTAAAAGTGGTCAGAACCAGATGGGTGCCATAGCAGTGGGGTCATTTTGCCACCAGCACCTGCTTATTGTCAAGGGTAACCTTGCCCCATGTTTGCTCGGTTGCTCTTGCCCAGCCTGCGAGAGGCTGCTGCTGCTGCACTTTGCAGCTGGAACAGCAGGCGGAGCTCTCATGTAGACAAAGCACCGCCGTGGTCTATCAGGATTAGACCGCACTGCCATTTTTCCCATACCCTCTTCCCCCTCCTGGTTAGACCTTCTGCAAGGTCTTCTCTCGAATGGGGTTTATCTGTGCCGGTGTCGCTCCTAGTGCAGAAGAGTCGAGCTGTGATTTTTTTCGCTGGTACAATTTGCTCTTGTTTGAAGCCGGGCGACGCCACTCTGATGCATGCCGCGGCTTTGCCTATTTGCGCCGGCCTGGTACTGCCTCAAATCCACCAGTGGCTGGCAGTGATGAGGGTCTGAGGCCCGTTGCACATCAGGCAGTGGACAAGAGTTGTCTTTAAACGAATCTTTCCTCTTGTATAAAGGTTTTCAGAAGATCAGAAAATCCAAATCCAAAGCAAGATCTCCCTGGTAGAGTGCAAACAGTGGCATGGGCAATACCTGGATGCCATGGGGACAAGTGTCAGGAGTTTCAGGCTGCAGCACATTTTAGGGTCTCCAGAAACATCAGGAAATCCTTTGAAATCTCATCTGTGATGATGCAAATGACCTTGAAACAAAGGTCATTTTATTCATTTTCCCAAGCAGGAAGCAACTGTGACCACCTGAAGCCTGAGATCCTGCCCCTGCCTTTGTTTCAAGGTCATTTGCATCATTGCAGATCCTCACAGGACGCAAGAGGCTTTATACCCACTATGAACTGACGAGTTTTTCATCTATCGACTCCTTTGTGACATGCTAGGAAATATGAACTTTCATTTCTACCCACAAGAACTTGCAATTAAAATTTTTTTTTGCAAAAATCTTGTTGGTCTAATAAAAGATATCATCTCTGCTATGAGTCCTGATTGCCTTTTCCTCTAGACCAATACGGCTACAACCTGGATAAATGGAAGCAAGGCAGATTTAAGGTAGGTGCTGGGGAAAAGCTTTCTCTATGGAGCAAACGCTGGGACATAGCTAGAACGGAGGTTGGGAAATGGCTATCGAGGGAAGTTTTCAAGAGCAGGTCATATAAGCATCTGCCAGAAGGGGTTTTGGGAGAGATAATCCGGAGAAATGAATGCGCTGACTTCTTGAGGTCCCTTCCAGCCCAGGCGCTGAAACTGCATCAGTGTCTGAGGTTCTGGGCCTTTGTCTGTAAGTAAATCATGCCGTGGGGGTGCACAGAGAGCAAATGCAGGCTACATCCTCTGAGGAAGAGTCTGCCGAGACCAGCTCAGTTCAGATACGACTGGACTTTCCCCAGCCAGCCTTTGATAACGAGACATGCTGACTAAAAGCCGTTGCGGTGGGAGGCAGTCAGATGGCATGCTGATTGCAACGATGAGCCCGAGAGCTGCGCTGGTGGGAGCCTGCAAAGCCACGAGAGCTGAAGCAACTTCCACGTCCATGGAGGTCTCCAGCAGATGAAGAAGGCCTGCTCTAGGGCAGGGTCTTGCTTTCACATCTCCGTCGAAGGGATCGCGCTCTGGTGCTCACGCCGCTGTGCCAATAAAAGGACAGGCTTCTGCTTTTGGGGCACATGGTGTGACTCTGGTGGGGGAAAAGCTCCAGCTGGTAGAGCTGCACCTGCACAGCAGTTTTGGCCACCATCATTTGGTTGGCACAATCGCCTACCCTGGAAATCTTCAAGAGGAGACTGGGCAGTCACCTCGCTGGGCTTTCCTGCTTGGTGCAGGGGGCTGGTCCCTTCCGGCCCCGGAGCACCTTCCAGAGGATAGGAAGTTTTGACTGTCCTTTCTATTTAGCAGATGGGGAAACTGAGGCACCGAGACTTGCCCGGCACCTGGCTGTCCTGTGTCCCGTGCCAGTTCTGCCTCTGGGGCAGCGCTGCTTCCAGCACACGGCTGTGGAGGAGGTCGCACACATGTTTTCTTTGAGCCCCAAAGTCACTGTTATTTTTCTTAATTAAAGAAAGATCTCGGGCTTGTGAACTGCCTGCAGCTTTGTGAACTATGGGGCTTGATTTTGCAAGATCCAGCTGCGGGCTACCATCCAGTCAGACAAGCCTGGAACACCGAAAATGGGGCAAGAAACCCACTTCCATGTTAACGAACAGCCACATTTTCTTCTTGGTTTTGCTTTCTTTAAGAAAAGACAATTCCAGCTGGGTTTGGGCCGGCTTCTGCTGATGCTTACTCCTCTTGGGAGCTTGGGGGGTCCCCCTCAGCCTCCATCTGTGAATGGAGCAGCGCTGGGGGATTGCTTATGAGGCCCCAGGGTCTGGGAGTCGGGACTCCTGGACCTGTTCCTGGTACTACCGCTGACCTAAACGTAACCTCAGTCTGTTTCCCCCATCATGGGAATCTGAAAGTGCTGCTTGCAGGGTGGGAAGCCAGGCTGCGGAGGTGAGAAATGATGGGGAAGTTTACACGGCGTCACTAGAGGGAGCTGCGGCCATACAGCAAAGCAGTCCTGCACCTCCCTGGTTAAAGGATAGTTCCCGTAACATCAGTGCCTAGACGTTTCAGGGTAGCGCTTCTCGGTCGTATGAGGAATCCCAATACATCCTCAAAGAGCTTACAGTCTCTAGAGAAACTGGGTGAAGAATCATTGAAAATGAGGGTGGGAAGGGACCCCAGGAAGTCACATCTACTGCACCCCCCCTGCTCAAAGCAGACTATCCCCAGGTAGATCACCCCAGCTAAGGGTTTGTGTTGCCGGGTCTTGAAAAACTCCAAAAACAGAGCTTCCACCACCTCTCTGGGTCACCTGCCCCAGTGCTTTACTACCCTCCTAGTGAGTGTTTTTTCTAGCATCCAACTTAAACTTCCCTTGCTGCGACTTAAGCCCGTTGCTCCTTGTCCTGTCATCTGCCCCCACTGAGAACAGTCCAGCTCCATCCTCCTTGGACCCCCGCTTCGGGGAGATGGAGGCTGCTATTCAATCCCCCTCAGTCCTCTCTTCTCCAGACTAAATCAGCCCAATATGCTCAGCCTCTTCTCACACATCATGTCCTCCGGCCCCCTCACCATTTTCATTGCCCACCACTGGACTTTCTCCAATTTGTCCACGCCCTTTCTGCAGTGGGGGGGCCCAAAGCTGGACACGGGACTCCAGATGTGGCCTCCCCAGTGGTGAATAGAGGGGAAAGATCACATCCCTTGATCTGCTGGCAACGCTCCTACCAATGCAGCCCAGGATGCCATTAGCTTTCTTGGCAAGGGCACACTGCAGGCTCACATCCAGTTTATTGTCCCCTGTCACCTCCAGGTCCTTTTTTGCGGAGCTGTTTGAACCAGTCAGCCCCCAGCCTGTACCGGTCCAGGGGGTTGCTCCATCCTAAGTGCAGGACTTTGCACTTGTCCTTGTTGAACCTCAAGAGATTCCTTTTGGCCCACTCCTCCGATGTGTCTAGGTCTCTCTGTATCCCAGCCCTACCCTCCAGCATATCTACAACTCCCCCCAGCTTGGTGTCATCTGCAAACTTGCTGAGGGTGCACTCCATCCCAACTTCCAGGTCATTGATTAGTGGAGAAAGGAAGCTTTACTGTTTCCATTTCACAGATGAGGAGCTGAGGTCCAGAACTATAATGATAAAGGGCAAAGAATGTGCAGTTAAGTGCTTTAGGAGCCAGGGTGTCTGCAGGAAAATTGGGAAAAGGCCAATGCAGTTCAGATGCCTGCTTCTTTTTATCCTTACTCTCCTTGCCAGTAAGCATCTCCATCGCCAATCTACCCCATGCATCGTAGCACCAGTTTCCTAGGTAGACTTTGAACATAGAGTCATAACATCATGGGTTGGAAGGGACCTCATGGATCATCTAGCCTAATCCCAGTAGGTTCAGGACCATTTAGCAGATCACTGCACATGATGCATAGCCACAGAGACAGTTTCCCTATGGATAATGTATTTTTTAACACTTTTTTTGTTGAAAGAATGGTTTGATTGCCCAGTTTGTTTTTTCAATGAATTCCTATTCCTGAAAAACAGGAATTTCCAATTTTTTTTTTTAACAGAAAATAAAGACATGTAAGTAAATGGGCTAAGTTTAGTAAAGGGCTGACGACTGGGACGCCCAGGCCATATTTCTTCTTTATTTGCGATTTGTATTACAGAGGGCTTATGTGTTGCCTTATAGGTCTCAAAGGACATGGTTTCAGGGGCTGTATCAGATGAACCCCCTCCTGTAGATAACCTAGCCAAGCCCATGTGCACGGCACAGCTCTTCTAAAAGGCAGGGTGACCCAGTGGAGGAGATGTGGATCTGTCCTACTGAAGATTTGGTTTCTGGGCTCAGCTCTGCCAGCAAAACTTGAACATCCTTTTTCATTCTGCTGCATCCATCTGGAGAGAAATCCTGCCTTGCCTGATTATCAAAGGTCGTAAAAATACCGGGCCTGGTATACACTTAGCCAGATTCTGAACATGGGATAGTTGATAAGTAATGGCTTACGACTAAAATCTGCAAGGACCCTAAGGTTAGATGTACACCAAGCGCAACTGGAATTGTGTGCATTTAGCACCTACCCCCCCGACAGCACTGTAACAATCCCAGCCTGTGTCTGCAATGTATCCTGTCATGCAAATAATGTTTTTTTTTCTTTATCCTGGTTCACTCATACATTGATGGTAAAGCCAGTAAAAAGCACCTCTCTGACCTGTGTGCCTTCCCAGCCAAATTTCCAGTTTCTTCCCCAAATCACTGCAACACAAGACTTAAGAAAAATGAAGAAATTGGCGTTAAAGGGACATTTATTTTTTGCCTGTTTTTGGAATTCACTTTCTTGAAGACAAATTTACGTAGAAAACGTCAACTGCGAGCCCCGCGCATGGAACATTTCCGCTTGGAAAGCGAACAAGCAGCCGAAGAGCGGAGGACGATAATGGAAAGTGTTACACAGTGAAAATGCACATTAACAAGCCTAAGAACGTCATTGCTTTGCTGCCTATAATAATTTCCATTTAACGTTATAGCTGAAAAATTAAACCCATGGCCACGGCAGTATGATTTCTCTTCTCCTTTACCTCAAACAGGCGATTAGGGGAAAAAAAAAAAAGAGAGAAAGAAAATAGGTCAAATGTTGACCCACAAAGATGGGATTTTGGTAATTCTACCGTTGCTCAGTCCCCTTCCACTCCTCATTTGTCATCTGTGGATGCATGACAGATCGGACCACTGCTCTCAAACAGGAAGCAGTCAGAAGAGAAGTGTGTCATGAAGTCGCTATCATCCAAGGAGAATTAGGGCAATGGTGACTGTGGTGACCAGAAGTATCAAACTTAATGTGAAGTGCATTGTTGGGCATGCCACGGTTCCTACTAGATATGCATCCAGACCTCTGGCTTATGATATGATCTATAAGCATGTCTTGTGCATGCATCTCCCTCGTCGTTTCCACGGGAAACACGTCGGAGCAGGGCGCACGCTTTGTTACCCTTTGGGCAGCCCTGAGGAAAGGGGGTTGGCATCCTTTAGTTATTACAGCACCAGGAAACAACGATGCTCTTTGAATCTTATGGAGTGATCCGCAGTGTCGTCATATTATAGCCCCACAGTGATATCTGCAGGTGTATTTTTGCCCAAGTTTTTGCACTGTGCCTCTCCCCGTGGTATCCGAACACACCCCTAGCCAGTGATAATTATAAGCTGCTTTCTGCTCTAAATGGGCAATAGGTTGATGATCATTTCCAGCAATTAAGCATTTGAGCCCGCTAGTTAAGTAAAGCAGCCAAGGATTAAATGAAGACAGAAGTTGGAGTGTTCTCCCACTCTGAGACATGGTGGGGGTATGTTGGCTAGGCGGCAAAGGTAGCTGTTGCCCATCTTCTCTTTATCCATCAGTCAGGTACACCCCCCGCTCCTTTGTGCTAGTCTAGCTCTTACAATATCACTCTTTCTTTGTTAAGCAGCATTTTATACATCAGAACGTATAACTCCCCAACATCTCATTGCAGCACCGAGGTACGTCCCCTTTATTGTTGGAGTAGGAATAATCATCACCTTCATATCTGAGTTGTCTCGTGCTTGCCTGTGTACTTCTCCAGTGCTGTGATTGCCAAGATGGAGCTTGATTTCATCTCATTGACAACTGCAGCAGCACGTGATGGAGAAAGAGAAAGGAAAGACAAGCTTGCCTGCAGTATCGGTACTACATAGTGTAGCCGGGGTGTGTTTAACATTGTGCACGACTAAGCATGTATTAGAAGCTCGAATTCAGGCTCTTAATTTACAACCTGCAGTTGCAACCTTAATTCGTTCCCCTTGTGTCTATGGACTAAATGATGCCCCGAGGACCCTTCCAGCCCTACTTTTGTCTGATTCTCTGACTCTAAATGCATTATGATACAGTCTGCAATATCATGATCCCCTATGAATTTTTACACAGTCTGCCAGGCCTCATTCAGGACCCAGGGATGGACCTGCTATAGCAGGGCTGAGAGATGAAGGAGACTGTCATCTGTTGAGTATCTGCCTCATTTGTCATTTATTGTGTACTGGATGAAGCAGAGGAAGGAGGGTCTGGGGGGTTGAATGGTGCCTTGGCAAACTGCTTTCTCTCCTTGTCTTTATTGCAAAACGCCTTTGTGATTGCACCCAAGCTCTTTATACCAAACTTTTCCCATGTCTCCCCTGCTGAGTGCTGACAGCCCCAGCTGAAATCACTGTCCTTTGAACATGCAAAGCACCACATATTCTGAAAACACAAATCTAAGTGTCTCAAATAGAGTTCCCCAAGCCAGAAGTTCCTTACCCTTTCTCTGCCTTAATTTCTCACCTGTAAAATGGCACAATATGTCTCCCTTATTTCACAGGGGTGCTATGGAAATATATTAATTAGTGGCTGTGGTACTGCCCAGCATAGGGGCTGGAGTGACTTGGCCTTCCTCGGGAAGGGGGTAGGCCACCCGTCCCCAATTGGGCAGGACAGTCCCAAAAAGGGAATGTGAAGTCCCAGTCCCAGGCTCATGACTCTGGGGCAACATTTGTCCTGGATTCCCAGTATCATGCAGGGCTCTAGGTTTCCCATTCACTGTGGAAAAATGCAGGAAATGGCAAGTCTCATGGCGGGGGGCAGAGATTGAGGGAGTGGGGCAGGGGCTGGGGCTAGGGACGCTGCCCAGCCAGGGCGGTGCCTGGGACGGGATAAGGAGTGGGACAGTCATAAGTGGCTTGTCTGGGGTGGTTAATGCAGCTCCCCACCACTGCATGCTTTCATGGGGAGGAGGGTATTGAGGGCACGTGCCCCCCAGATTTGTGTGTGGGATGGGGGTGGATGCAGGATGCCCACTGCAGGCTCGGGGCTCCCCGCTCTGTTGCCCTCCCCCCAGGAGCCCCCACACTGGCCGCGCTGCTGTGGCAAGGCACCCCCCGCCTCCCTGGCAGTGACGCGGAGTTGTGCCCCCTGGGCTCCTTGCCATGGTGGCATAGGGAAACACAGGAGGAAAAGGGCCCAGAAGTCAGTATACCCTCCCTTACAGGGACGTGCCCACCCCACTCGGTTTCTTATTCCTTCTCCAGCTCTGCAGTTTTTGCCTTCCTTGATACAGGGGGTGGCCAGCAAGAAGAGGAGGGATCACAAACCATGCTCACTCCGATTAGTGAGCTTTCATAGGAGATCCCAAGGATTGCACCAAACCAGTAGGAATGGAGGGAAGTTATTGCTACAGCCAATGTGCTGCAATGGTCAGTGCGGCATCGGGACCGACTGACACTGGAGATGTGGGTTTGAAACCCCAGGCCAAAGAGAGCGGAGCACCCTAGACCCTGGGAGAGGACTTCCCATCGCCTGGGTGAGCCTTCTGGGTGTTATACATGAGATGGGCACTGCTGCCACCACCATGCTTCAGGGAGAGAGCCTGAATATAAAGACGTGACTTAGCCACCTAACTCGAGGCCTGGGGTTGAGGCTGTGCATCCCGGTCTCACGTAGGTCGGGAAGAGAAGTGGGATTATCAACCCTGCCTCCCTTTTTTCAGTATTTTCTATAGGGTGGCTAAGGTATCCCCCTACCCATTGTGCCCCAGGGCATTTTAATGCTCCCCCTCAGTTTGCGGACTCCGATCTTAGAGCCAGCCACCTAGAAATGGGATTACTCAAGGCTGCCAACTTTTTGCATTGGGTGTCAGCCTGTATTGAGCATGCGGCAACTGGAGGTTTTCTAAGCTTGGCCAAATTTAGTGGTGTCAATCCAGCATTGAATTCATGTCCCTGTCCCCCTGACACTGCCTCTGTCTATCCAGAGGTGAAGCTGTTAGAGGCAACGACTCTCTCTGTGTGCTTGTGCAAGGCCGATTTCACCTATAAATATACATAATACAACTACAAAATCGGGGGGCGGGGGGATGAAAGAGCATCCTTTTTTAACAAAAAAATACGCTGTAATCATGCCTGGCATAGATCGTGTGGCACAAATCATGTCTGACCAGGTAGTGGTCATTAGAGCCCGTATCATCATGCACAAGGAACTGAATGGATGTTCCCTCAACAGCCTTAGTTCTGGTATTTCTCAGCTATATGGAGCGGTTGACTTTGTGACCTCAATATTTTTGTGGAGAGGCTTTTTTGCAAGGCGTAAGTAATGTATGTGTGTTTGTGGAGACAGCACTGACTAATACAAGAAAGAAAAATGCTGAGTGTGCAATATTGGAAGTGAGATTTCTGTCTCACTCTTTGGTTATTTGCCACTTCATGGCTTTATCTGCCTGATCAAACCTTATCAGGTGGCTCGGCTAGCATGACAGCGGAGTGGTTGCCTCATCATTTGCATTTCCAGTGTCCCCTATATGGTGAGATCTCCCGGAAGTGGCATAGAAAAATAATGTCAGCGAGCCTCGACCTAGAATGAGACTGGGCAGGAAAGTCACTGGTACGGTGCAATGGAAACGATGGCCGTGATTGAAGACTGTTATAAAAGGGGACGGCGATGGGGCTCCGTCACCTGTGCAGGTGGAACGAGCTTGCGGAGAAGAACAGAGTCAGGCAGCGAGAACCTGCAGCAGGAGCACAACGGCGATGGCTTTTGCAAGACACCTCTCCCTGGTAAGTGCTCATCTCTTACATAGAGCATCACAGAACGACTTCTAGATAGGAATGAGAATAAGGTGACATAATTGGGCTTTTAATCTCCAGGAGATTTTTTTTAAAAAAAAGCTTCTAAAGTGGATTTGGTACTTGATTGACAGCTCTGAAGACTTAACTACCAGAAAGGGGATGTAGCAGGGGGGGTGCAAGCTGCCCTTTTCTGCTTCAGTGAGAAATGTCTCCAGGCTGTGCTAGGAGGGAGTGGACTGGCCTTTATTAGTATTTATGGTGGCAAGGGAGATCGGCCTGGCACAGGCACATGGAGAGAGTCCTTGCCTCGAACAGCTTTGCCTCTGAATAGGCAGAGGCTGCAAGGAGGAACCAGGGATGCGAATGGTTTACTGCAAATAACTATTTTGGGGGCAAAGGCACCCATAAAAAGACAGCCTTGATAGCTCTGTGCTCTTGTGTCTTGCACTGGAAGCAGCATAAACCCTACCAGATCTCCAAGCATTGCCCAACAGGCCTAATCATCTCTACTAGAGTTGGGCTTGGACTTATTGAGGGCTGGCTATGGCAGCCGTAACCCAGTGCCCGGGCAGGAGGCTGAAATCCAATTCCATATTGGATCTCACTTGCAAATGCTGTCTACCTTCACGATGCACTGTGTGCGTTCACTTTTCTTTCACAAGTCACAGGAGAGATCCTGGTGACGTGTCACCGGGAAACTTGGGCCCGCAGCGGTGGTCCCGGTTCTTCTTCGATTAGATTCAAGAACGTTGCTCCTTTCTTTCAGTTTGAGTCACTGCTTTTCGTGCTCATCCTGGTGCTGTCAATGAAGAGCTCAGCCCACGGGACGCCTGTACATCATAAAGGCAACAGAGAAAATGCCTCTCTGAACCCGGGCAAGAACTGCTTGAACTCGAAGAATACCGAATTCCCCCGCCGTGTGAAGGTGGATGTACGCTTCAGCAACCCAAACCCGGCTACTGAAGTGGCTTCTGATGTCAACAACCGGTCGCTGTCTCCTTGGGATTACAGGTAACAGCCTTTACCTAGAAATGCACGGCCAGGAAACATTGCTCAAGTGTTTATCATGGTGCTGAGATGAGCAACCAGCTCCTTGTGGGCTTTCAGGGATGTATTTGGTAGCCGGGTTGGTCTGAGACAAAAAAAAAATGCAAAAATCTAGAACTCTTGGTTCAGAGATGATACCTTTTATTAGCCTAACTAAGAAATTGCAACAGAAAAAAAATCCTTTTCTGCAAGCTTTCAGGCTACCAAGGCCCAGAGCACCACTAAGAGTCAGGTCCTGCTCCAGGTTTTAGCACCTAAATAAATTCAGACATCTAAATGCAATTCTGTTCCAGCCTGCTCTAGTCCCTGAAAATCTGTTAATACAAAGGATGGTGGGATCTTCTCCTCCTCGCTGCCTTTTTTGACTCAATCTTAATGGTAAAAAGATGGTGTGTTAAAACAGGAGATGTAATAATGGATCTTCAGGACTTGAACAAGGTGGAACAGACAGTCCACTTAGGATGCTCAATAGGTGGAATAAAATTTAGCCCTAGATAAACTCAGCTAGAGCACTCCTGCTTAGAGCTGGGTAAAATTTTCCACGTGAAACTTCTTGCAGAGAAAAACACAGATTCAGCAACACTGAAACACATAACAATGAATTAGGAATGCACCTCACTTCAATTTTCCCTTAGGGCAAGCATTCAAAAATCCAAAGAAATCAGCAGGCTTTGTTTGGACATTTTCTACCTGATATGTGGAGTTGGAAATTTCCTTTCATTTTATGCAAACAATATCTATTTTTTAAAATGGCTGAAAACCAAATGAAAGCTTATTTTTTTATTAAAAAAAAATGAAAATATTGTTCAACCCAAGCCAGAATGATCTTATTGACTTTTTTCAAATTGCCAGTGTACTGGAAAATCTATTATTCATCTAAATCTACTCCATATATCTGTATACTAAAGGATTGTATCATACCACTCTCCCAAACTTTCAGCCGTATCTAGGAAACCTTTATAAATGTTATTAATGCAAGGAGAGCCCGTAAGTGGTTCGAAGGGGTGTAGAACGCACTCAAAAGGAGATTTTTTTTTTGCATAATGTATAAAGAGATGTATGGCACATGCCATCCTGGGATGTTTTAGCTAGTGCTGGAGACAGGATAATGACCTGGATTGAGTTGGTCTAATATTCCTAATGCTCATTGAGGCAGTCTTCAGGGACCTGATTAGCCCCTAGGGCCAGCGAGCCACAAATGTATTATGAATCCACCTTCCTGTAGTCCCAGCTGGACTGAGCACTCCTTGGTGATCTCATACAGTGCTTCCTAATTTGCCTATTCTGGGGCAAAATGTGTAATACATTTAGGCTTTTACAGAAAGGAGTCTATTTTAGACAGAGAAGATCCTACCTGGAGCAGGGCGTCAGACTAGAGGACCTCCAAAGATCCCTTCCAGCCCTCTTATATGATCACAGAGGATAATAAGCAGGTTTATCAATCCTTTTGCTTTGCCCATCAGCTGGTCAATCGCAGAGCCCAGGAATTAACCCTCCACCCACTGTTATGTGGCGCTGTTAAAGGCATCCCGTGGATGCTTTCTGTTAGAAATCTCCCCCTGGCCTAACTTGGAAATAGTTTACTGAACTGGAAAAAACACCGATGTCTCATTTGCATGGTCCTTCTCTTTGTGTCTTGTCTGCAGCATTGACGAGGATCACAACCGGTTTCCCCAAAGGATCTCTGTGGCCCAATGCCGGTCTCTCACCTGTGTGAGCTCCACAGGGCAGGAGGATTTCAGCCTGAACTCTGTCCCCATTCAGCAGGAGATCCTCGTCCTTCGACGGGAGCAAGGAGAGTGCTCAAGCTCCTATCGGCTGGAGAAGAAGCTGGTCACTGTGGGATGCACCTGTGCCCGGCCACACGTCCAATACCAATCTTAACAGGAGCAAGCCGATTAAAGCAAGAACTACCCAGTGTGACATACAGTGCATGTACCAAATTCCTGTGATCGCTTAGCTTGGAGCCCAAATGCCAGATCCCAGTGGGGCTCAACCTTAATTTGCAGCTCAAAATTTGGGGGAAATTCTTGGAGTGCTGATAATTATTGCCATTATTCGTTCGTGTTTGCACTGTGGTAGTGCTTGTGGACTCAGAGCAAGGGGCTTGTTTTGCAGAGGCACTGACCTGCAAAGATCTTCGGGTTTCTTTTTCATAGTACAATTTATCCATTTCAGCCATCAAAATTAGCTAGATCTCCCTAAAGCATTGCTATGTGGGTTTACCTCTGCTGGGGGGTTTTGCTGATATAATAATTCTGGGCATGGTCTATACCAGTAAAACTCTCTATTTGCAGACCCTGGGCCTGCCTCTGATCTCACACTTTTACCCCATTGTAATCCTAATGATTTCACTGAAGTCACTTACCCCAGAGGAGAGGGAGAAAAATTGGAACAAAGTCCAGTTGTGTGTTTACATTTATATTTATATGATCTATTTATATGCCTATATTTATGGTCCTTTAAATGCTCAGGGAATGAAAATGTATCTGTATTTATTCTACTAATTCTATAATTTATCTACTGAATAAAGACATGGAAAAACTCACCTGTCTGGTCACATTTTCTTTCTTGTTAAAACAAGTGCTTTCGTGGCGATAGACTGAATCACTGTAGTTTGTATTGCCAATTATATACACCTGCGATTGCAAGTGAACGGCTAACAGGATTTGGAAGTATATTCTGGATAAAGGGGCTCTTTTTCCTGCATGTTGGCTAACAACAAGCACCAAACTCTCCCTCCCCAAGTCTTTGATTTCTGAGAATCTGATGCTTATTTCAGGAGATGACCTTTCCCCTAAGCCTGCATTTGCACTTATGTGTCCTGATCCTGTAGTTAAAACATAGTTTCAAGGGTCATGTAGATTTGCTTACAGATTGGGAGCTGTGGGATTTATCTTTAGATGCTCCCCCCCCACACACACACATAGTTTCATAGGATCACAGAAAAGTAGGGCTAGGGGACCTCCCCAGGT
This sequence comes from Crocodylus siamensis, assembly GCF_052110815.1. Classification (NCBI taxonomy): domain Eukaryota; kingdom Metazoa; phylum Chordata; order Crocodylia; family Crocodylidae; genus Crocodylus; species Crocodylus siamensis. The sequence continues at coordinate 4,480,444 of NC_143395.1, forward strand.
CATCTAGTTCAGCCCGCTGCCTAAGGAAGGATCATCCTTATCCAAACTGTCCCTTAAAGTCCTTGTCTAACTGATTCCTGAAGGCAGACAATCAGTCCTATCATATGACTACAAGGCACATTGCCTAGATATACCATGAGACCCCAAACCTGTCACAGGTAAAGCCAAGGGATGAGGGCAGTCCATGTCCTGCTGCAGCAAGGGTTATTAAAATGCCCTTGGGAGATCCAAGGGAGAGGGCTACCCCTCCTGCTATGGACTAAGGCAAAAAAACCCCCACAGTCTGTACCAATCTGACCATGGGGCAACCTTCCCTTACACCTTGACCCCAGCCACACGTCCAATACCAATCTTAACAGGAGCAGGCCGATTAGAGCAAGAACTACCCAGTTCTAAATTTGCTGACCTAAATTTGCTGTCTCCTACCGAGCTCTGGTGGTTAAACAAATACTTTTTTTTTTACCTAGTATTTAACCCCAGATTTCACACTCTCAATAGAGTACATTGGCTTCATTGCATGGTAAAAGGATTGGACACATAGTGCAAAGCCCTGTTGCAGAGTCAATCACGTGTAGTAACCGCACTTATATGTGTTATCTGTCCACTCCCCAAACCAATTTCCTCCTGGGGGGGCTCTTTGCTCAATGCAAGCCGGATTTCATGCCGCATACTGGCCAGGTGCCTGTAATAGCGTCTACTGCAGGCTGCCAGCTTGATCTTGAATCCACTCCAATCTATGACATTAGTATAAACGACTCCCTAGTAACTGCGTCATGTGTCTGCATCCTCATGGGACCTCTGGACCCAGCAGTGGGGCAGCAGCACATTCAGATGAGTGTAACCTTCATACCTGATCCCACCGTATTCATCTACCATGCCTCTGGTTTTATCTTAAGCACCATTCCTCATTTCCATCCTTCACTAAATTAGTTTCATTTATTGATGAAGCATCTTCACTCAAGGATGGAGTCTGGAAAGAATCTGGTAAGCAAAGAGTTGTTACATATTGGGTACGTCTACACAAGACACTACTGTGCAGTAGCAATGAGTTACTTCACTTGTCACCAGCTGTGGCTCTAGCCCTTTGATCCCCTGTTGACCCAGGACAATAGATGTCCTCAGTGTGATGCAGCCACACAAAAGGTGAAAGAAGTTTTGGGCTGGATCAATAGGAGCACTAGGTGCAAGACACAGGAGGCGATAATGTGTCTCTACTCACCACTGGTTACACCTTGTATAGAGTATTGCATGTAGTTTTGGGCCCCACAGTTTAAAAAGGGTGTGCAGAAGTCAGAGAGGGTCCCAAGGTGGGTGACAAAAATGATTAAGGGCTTTTATCCTTGCTGAAGGTCATTAGGAGACCAATGTCTCCGCCACCGCCAAATTGCAGCCATCTCTCTGGCCTGTTCTGGTCAGGAGGATGGAGGCACAATGGGGTCACAATAGACCCTGGGGTTGCAAGAGACAATGGAGGCATCAGTTGAATTGGTCCAAGTGAAGTCCCATTAACGGCGTGTCCACGCAGGAATTTACATCAGTTCAGCCAAATGGCTGTTACAGCCAATGAAACTCTGGGTTTGCTCCGGGCCTTGGCTTCAACCACGCGCTCTAGCAGGGACTGACAACATACAGCTTAGCAGGAGATGGCAGATCAGACGATTAGGGGCTGAAGGAAAAACAGGCACGTTCATCTTTCGGAAAAGACACCGAAGAACCTTTTCTGATACCAGTCTTCAAATGTCTTCAGGACTGCCACAAAGATGAGGGAGATCAGCTTTTCTCCCTAGCTGCAGAGAGCACGACACAAAACAAAGGCTTGTGCTGCAGCCAAGCAGATTTAAATTGGACATCAGGAAAATATTCATCGCTGTTAGAAGTGGCATAGACGCCTCGGGAGGTTGTGAAGTGACCCTCCTTGGAGGTGTTCAAAGACGAGTCTGGATAAGCATTGGTCAGGGATGATCCAGGCATAGCTACTATGGGTATTTTTCAGGCTTCTGGGCTTGGCTGGTTGCTACACGGGGCTGGGAGGGCATTTTTCTACCTCCTCCAAGGGGTTTTTGCTCAGAAGTGTTATTGGGCGTGGGTGGCAGCTAAGGCTAGGTGTTTTAACTGGGCTGTGCCAGTGCTCCTGCTGCGACTAAAACCAGGTGTTCCTGGCTGGAGGGTCTTGCCCCTCTGCTGAGATTTAGGGTCAGGAAAGAATTTGACCCTATGGTCAGATTGGTATGGACTATGGGGTTTTATTGCCTTGCTCCATAGCAGGGGACATGGCCCTCTTCCTTGGATCTCTTGAGCATATTTTACCCCTTGCAGCAGCAGGACATTGGCCACCGTTGGCCTCCTGCTTTCCCGGTGGCAGCTTATGGTTGTGTGCCTCGCGGTTCTGTGACAGGTTGCCTGTGTCGTTTTAGGAATAGGTTAGACCATAATTTGTACGGGGATTGTTTGGATAGGGATGATCCTGCCTCAAGCAGGGGGCTGGACTAAATGAGCTCTGGAGGTCCCTTCCAGCCCCACTTTCCTATGAATCTATTAACGTAAATCCGGTTTTAAACCAGCGTGAGCTTCCGGGCAAAGTTCAAGAATGGGGCAATTAACCCCCCAACTGACTGAAGGGAAACCCCAAAAGCCACCCTGAAACCAAGAGAGGGACCAGAGTGGTTCATAAGTGCACCATCTTCAATTCACACCTCCAGTTAGAAGGGTGGAAATTGCTCATCCAGACAAACCCTGTGACTATTTTTGCCTTCTCGCGATCCTGTTAGCCAAAGCTTTGCCGTGCACCCCTTTGCCAAATCGGAGTATCTCAAGTTGGTTCACATGACCCCCACCAAGTCATGCCTATTTAGGCTGGGGATATTTTTCCTCTCCCCAGGTTACTGGGGTCCCCAGTAAAGCCAGTAAAACCCAGTTTCTGATGTGACTAGAAGGAAGCGTTTCTCATTTAGTTACAACAAGTTCTGCTTGCTTGTGGCAACCAAGCTGTTTCATTATGACCGCCAGACCCTTCATGTGGTGAGGCACAAACAGCCCTAAGCGTGCTCCGTCAGCTCCCCACATGGCATGAGTTCCCTTGTTACAGTAACCCTGCGAGAGGGAAGCTCAGATGCAAAAAGCACAACTTGCACGGTAATTGTTACCCAAGGTGACCTAAATTTGCTGTCTCCTACCGAGCTCTGGTGGTTAAACAAATACTTTTTTTTTTACCCAGTATTTAGCTTAAGCTGTATCTGCTTCTTTCCCAGACCTGCAGAAGGGCATTTCATGCCCAGAAGCTAGTTTCACCTCTCCTCCAATAAAATAAAATCCTTAAGATATGACCAAATAAATCTTGCTTCTCACTTTACTGGTAAAGGACTTCTAATGTAGGCACGACTTTGGTCTTCTCTCTGTGTTCCCCTTCTAGCTTTTAGACCCAGTTCACTGTTCATATCCATCCTCTTAAATGTGTGTTGTATTTCTTCACTCCTGGCTCACTCCAGTTAGGATAAGATGCCATGCATTGCTATGTCTTGCAATTTATTCTTATAGTTTCATAGTTAGTAGGGTTGGAAGGGACCTGAGCAGATCATCGAGTCCGACCCCCTGCCATGGCAGGAAAGAGTACTGGGGTCAAACGACCCCGGTAAGGTGTTCATTGAGCCTCTTCGTAAAGCCCCCCAGGGTAGGGGCCAGCACCACTTCTCTTGGAAGTTGGTCCCAGATCCTAGCCGCCCTGACCGTGAAGTAGCGCCTCCAGATATCCAGCCTAAATCTACCCTCTGTCGGCTTGTGACCGTTATTCCTGGTCACTCCTGGCAGTGCTCGGGGGAACAGGGACCCCCCAATGCCTGGTGGTCCCCCCTGACCAGTCTGCAACAGGCCACTAGATCCCCCTCAGCCTTCTCTTACGGGGGCTGAACAGGTTCAGGTCCTGTTGCCTCTCCTCGTAGGGCCTGCCCTGCTGTCCCCCAATCATGCGAGTGGCCTCCTCTGGACCCTCTCCGTGCTGTCCACATCCCTCCTGCAGTGCAGCGCCCAGACCTGGACGCAGTACTCCAGCTGCGGCCTGACCAGTGCCGCATAGAGGGGGAGGATCACCTCCCTGGACCTGCACGAGATGCATCTGTGGATGCAGGACAAGATGCGGTTGGCCTTCCTGACCGCGTCCCCACACTGCCGGCCCATGTTCATCTTGGCGTCAGTGATGACCCCCAGATCCCTTTCTGCCTCCGTGCTGACAAGAGGGGAGTTCACTAACCTGTAGGTATGGTGCCGGTTGTTCCTCCTGAGGTGCATCACCTTGCACTTGTCGGTGTTGAATCCCGTCCTATTCTCGTCCGCCCACCCTTGTAACCTGTCTAGGCCTGACTGTAGCCTATTCCTCCCTTCTAGCGTGCCCATGTCCCCCCACTTCTTCATGTCATCAGCAAATTTGAACAGGGTGCTTGTTACCCCCTCGTTCAAGTCACTGATGAAGATGTTGAACAGTGCGGGCCCGAGGACCGAGCCCTGGGGGACCCCCCTGCCCACGTCCCTCCAGGTCGAACATGACCTGTCCACCACCGCTCTCTGGGTGCGGCCCTCCGGCCAGTTGGTGACACATCTGACTGTGTGGGGTTGACACCACAGCCCCCAGTTTCTTAATGAGAACGGGGTGAGAGACAGTGTCGAAGGCCTCCAAAAGTCCAGGAAGACGATGTCCACTGCTCCCCCTGCGTCTAAGGATTTGGTGACCTGGCCGTAGAAGGCCACCAGGTTGGTGGTGGCCTGCTATGATTCATTAGCATCACAGTATCAGACTGTCTTTCTTTAATAACAGAGGACTAATGGTTATCTTCTCTCTTGCTCTGCTAATGTAATCACTAACCTTCCCTCCCATTTGCCTTCTGCCATCAGGTGCTTGGTACCTTTCAATTAAAAAAGCTGCTGCTCACGTTTTGCAAAATTGCCAGAAGATTCAAGGAGCCAACTCCATTTTGCGTGAATCATGATATAAGTGACTCAGCTTTAATTTCACAGAGGAATCCCCAATTATGAAGAATTTGAATACACGCTTCTCACAGGATTGAATGCTGGATTGAACTTTGGAGGCAGATTTCCTTTCTTCCCTAAATGGAAGTCAGGACACAGTGATCTTTCCTCGGTGCTCAACCCCATCCTGATGGGACCGTCTCTTGCGTGGAGAAGGTCACTGCATTGCCAGATCTCTTCGGTCCCTGGCTGTTGGTTTGCTGTGATAGTTGACCACGGGCAACTAGGAAAAAGAAATCACAGGACTGTCTCCACATGGTAAAGAATGAATCCTGTAACTCATTATGTAACTATGGAAAGACAAGGGCGGATCTGTTTGCCCACATGAGCACTTAAGTAGAAGTAAAGAGAACGCATTCCTGGTGAGCGCGTTCAGGTAGCAGCAGTCCTTCTGCAGGAGACTGAAGTCGCATGTATGTGCTGTAAGGGACTTTGCTGAGCTCAGCATCTAAATGTCGCAAGGTTAGCAGGCTAAGAAACTGGGGGGAAAATAAGGCTCAAGTTGGAGACTTCTTTGTGCTGGCAACATGAACTGTTAAAGGGAATATGGTAGTTCCTGCTTTCCCTCCCTCGTGTCTCCCTTTCTTCAGCAGGGATTGCTATTTTGGCAGCTTGTAAATGAAACATTGGCCAATGTAGTGTGGGGTTGCAGCCAGAGCTGGAACCGTCCCTCAGGGCAAGAGCGAGGCAAGTGCTAGTCTGCTAGTTCAACCAGACGAGGTCTACGGGTCCCGGGTGCAAACCCTACTGTCAGCTTTTGCTGATGAGTGGTTGCAGAAAAGCAGATGTTCCCCCTCACTGTCATTAGCTTGAGGTTAAACAGTACTTCCTGAGGTGCGAGGGAAGTCGCTCTCTGCCAGCCAGGGTGTCCTGAGATGCTGAATATCTGGCCAGCCATGCACTTATCCTGTCCACTCTGGACCTGGAGTGGGCCAAAGCAGGAAAGCGGTGTGTGAGAAATGTGCCTTTTTCCTTCCTGACTAGCTCTCTAACTGGTTATCAGCAGGGAGCCTGGTTTTCTCTGTTGAAAAATTGCAACTTCTCTGATAAAAAAAATCCCAGCTTCTCGGATTACCCCCCCCCAAATCCTTCACTCCCCACCCCCAGCCCCCCTGGCCTTGCTGGTGCCCCTCACTCCCCACCCCCCAGCCCCCCAGCCCTGCTGGCGCCCCTCACTTGCCACCCACAGCCTTCTGCCCCCCCACCACTGCTAGAGGGGACCCGCAGCTTCCAGGGCTACGGGACCAGGGACCCAAGTCTGCAGCCCCCTGCCCCCCACAGCAATACCCGAGCCCTGGCTGTTGCCTGCAGGAGGCCAAGCGCCCCCTCCCTGGATTGTGGCCCATTGCTGGGGGAGCAGGTGCAGGCTGCCTGCTGTGGGCTTTGGCTCCCCACTCTGCTGCCTTCCCCCAGGGGCCTCCATGGCCCAATGGGTGAGGCCCGGTGCAATAGGGTAGAGCAGGGTGGGGGAGCTTGATGCTGCCACCAAGAGCCCCGTGCCACCATAGTGAAGTGTCCCCTGCCTGCCCGGCAGCAGCAGGGGTGGCGGTGCAGAGTTGTTCCTCCTACTGCTGCTGGGCAGGCAGGGGGTGCCTTGCCACGGCAGCATGGGGCTCGCGGTGGTGGCACTGAGCTTCCTCACCCCACTCTGCACTGCCGCGCCGAGTTGCAATCACAGGCAGTGGAGACCCTGGGCACAGGGCAGCAGGGCAAGGAGCCTGAGCCCACAGTGGGCAGCCCACATCTGCTTCTGTGCTGCACACAAATCTGGGGGGCACATCCTTCCAGGAGCGTGCACAACGCTGGGGAGCCAACTCTCACACCGCCCCCTGGACAAGACACCCACTGCTTGCCCGGGCCCTCAGCTGCTCATTCTGGCCCTTGACCCCAAGCCCCACGCACCGCCCGGGCTGAGCAGCAGCAGTGGCACCAGCCCCAGCCCTAGCCCCAGTCATGCCCAACTCCCTTCCTTCCTATGGGGGCCTCAATTCCAAACCCTCTCCCTCCTCTCCCCCCTGCTTACCTGCAGAAGCTGTTCTCCAGGCTGCCTGGCAGTCATATGCATGTGTACATGTGCACATGCGCATGGTGCCCCTGCCTGAACACCCTCCTCCCGCTCCCCCCATCCCTTTGCAGGCTGGAACTCTGCCAGATTTCCCACGTTTTTCTCCTTTAAAGGAGCAAAATCTGCGTTTTCCCCCTTAAAATGAGAAAACTCCAGGTTTTCCTGTGTTTTTCTGTGGTGGATGGAAAATCTGATCCTTGATTATCAGTGAGACTACTGATGTTAAGAGCTGGGAAGGAGAGAGGGCTTGAACACAGATGATATTGTGTCTTCAGAAGCTATTTTTGGTCAGCGCTACTTTACTTGGTTCTCCCTAGCTTTACTGGAGACCTATCTGTCCCAGAAGTCGTAAGCAGAAGAACTGAACCTTGAGGCTAAGTACAGATAGCCAAAAAGCCCGAGGCTGAATTGATTCAATCTTCACAGGTTAGTCTAAACTGCGTAGATTGAATTGATAAGCAAGTGAACAGACATTCACTTTTGAGTCTGGAAAAGCAGCCACGTGCCTGCAATGGCCTAGGCCAGAACCTGCGGGGGTGCTAGAGCAAGCCTCCCTGCTCATCAGCTGGAGTAGACTGCTTGGGCCAAGGCTAGCCTGCCCACCCTGCAAGGGAGAGGGGGAGTTGCAGGGAGGGTGCAAAGCATCCTGGGATGCTGGGAGACTATGAGTTAACTTGGATCTGGAGAGGATCTGGGACAGAAGTTCAATTAAGTGATTTAACTTAAATCGGTTAAGTCTGCTACTACATCCATCCAGCTTTATCTTAAACTGCTTTCAGCCATTTTGAACGTGGTTTATGTGCACTGAACTTCTGTTGTGTTCAAGATTTGAACCGGTTTCTGATTACTTGCACTGTTTTACATGTAATTTCTGCCCCTAGCCCTTGTCTGAGGTACCTACATGAGCCCCCATTACTACTTGAGCTCCTCACAATCCAGAATGGATACCAGTGATATAAAGGAAGCGCTACAATCCTTACTTCACAGATGGGGAACGGAAGCAAAGTGAAGCTCCTGTGGACACATAATACCTGTATAGTAAATTGACTTAACAGAATCTGATGAAGAAGGCCGTTGCCTATGGAACTGCAAGCCTCTGAACGAGTTAGTGTCTAAGGTGCCACCCGGCCCTACCTTCAGCCTCCATCAGTGATTCTCTACCAGGGTGCTGGAGCACCCGGGGTGCCGTGAAATCTTTTCCAGGGTATCATGGGGTGCTATGCAATGTTAGCTTTGCAAACATGATTCACCAGATAAAACCAGAGCTTTCCAACTGAAATCCATAGCTGTGGCCTTTCTGAGATTTTTGCAACAGAAAAAACTCCTCTATTATTTTTCTATAGGCAAAAAAAAAAAAGTGAAAACTGAGAGCCGGCATTTTCTGAGGGGTGCCCTAAGATTGAAATGGTTGAGAATCACGAGCCTACACAGTCAATGTGGAGCAGACATACTACCCACCACCTTACTCTGAAATAACTTTCAGAGCTAGTTTCAGAGGGGTAACTTTAAGGGTAAAGTTTCCCTTTGAAAAGTATGTAGTACATAAGTGACTTTGCTCGCTCACCCAGTTTCACCCTGACTCCATCCAAGCTGGCTCCCGCGTCACCTAGCGGCCCAGTGATGTAATGATCACGCCTTTGCTGGCCATGTGTGTCTGCTCCTTCCTTCAGAGTTTACCATGGTGCAATCTATGGCAAATTATTTTGAAGTAAAACAGTGTCAAGTCTACACCCTGAGATCCAGATCCCAACAAGAGTTAGGCGCCTAACTCCAATTTAAGCACCCAACTCCCATTGAAATCTGGATTAAGCCAATGGTCATTTAGAAAGTTTGTGGTACTGCAAGGAATTCAGTCTGCTTTTCACCACTACTGGTCTGATGGTGGGACCTTCATCTCAACACCTACAGCTGCTTGAAAACTGGGATTTGTTTGCTTCTTGGAAAACCAATCTTTGTTTCTCATCCCAAAAGGTTGCATTCTAGCTTAGGGGTTTTCTTATGGAAGCTTCTTAATGTAGCTTCTGCCTTGTAGGCTTATTCATTTCTGGATAACGGGGACATTTTTTAAAGTGCCTGAGGGATTCAGGAGCAGGAGTCTTATTTGTTGCCAGTGGGACTTTCCCACCAGAATCCCATGAGTGATTTTGAAAATCTGCCCCTAAATTCTTTCCAAGAACGACACATCCATTGAATCATTTAATCACAGAAAACGAGGGTGGGAAGGGACCTCAGGAGGTCACATCTAGTCCAACCCCCTGCTCAAAGCAGGATGAGCCCCAACTATCTCATCCCAGCCAAGGCTTTGTTGAGCCGGACTTAAAAACCTCCAAGGATGGAGATGCCACCACCTCTCTGGGTGACCTCTTCCAGAGCCTCACCAAAGTTTTTCCTAATATCCAACCTCAACTTCCTTTGCTGCAGCTTGAGCCCATTGCTCCTTGTTCTGCCGTCTGCCACCCCTGGGAACAGCTTAGCATCCAGTAGCGAGCTAAGTTGCTGTTATGTGCCTCTCTCCCACCTTGACCTCTGCACCTTTCTCTGAATTTTCTGTTGTATGCATAAATGAGACTTCACAAATGACTGTGAGAGGCCACAGACATGCGGCATGTCTTACTCCTTCCAGGAATACAGTGAAGGGTAACATCTGGGACATCTTGCACCAGCCAGAGACTTGAAATATAGGCCTTTTTTTTTTCTCACTTTGCATTTGCCACAAAGTAGTGCTTTAAATAGACGCACACACAATGCTAGGTTTCCACACCACCTACGTGAGCTCCATCACAGCCACTGAAGAAACGCTTTGTCAGCATGCCCTACATTCGACGCTGACTGGGGCTGACAAATGCATTGGAAGGGAAAGAGTAGGGAAGAAACCGCGATGACGACCACATTTGATTTCCTCTTGCTAATAGTTACTTTATACCCTCAGCTACCAAATGAATGTATGCCTTGTTCCCTTTGTTCTTATGCAGGGCCGAAAATCTGCCTGTTCACGTGTTGCAGTTTTCAGCTAGAGGCCTCTGACAACCGGAGGGAATCAAAAAAAAAAAAAAAAAAAAAGGAGCTCTCTGAACAAGTTTGACATTTTGAAGTCATTTCCCCCTCAGCAGGGTTCTAAGTAGGCCTTTTTATTTTTAGTAAAAAAAAAAAGAAATGTTTTAATAATATATACTTGCAAAAAATATTGCTTTAAAAAAATGAAAGGAGCCAATTTTCTGAAGCAATTTGGCAAAAAAGGAAGGAAAAAACAGGAAACAAAGAAAGTTGTTGGGAAAAGCCAAACAGCCACATGTATGCAGTTCATTTGCATTAAAAAATATTATTCAAGTATGGAAGCAGATTTTATTTTCATGAAAGCGCCCAATTTTGGAGTCACTTTCAATGAAAAAGGAGTTAATTCATTGCAAGAGGTAGTCAAATTGCACAATATAGGTGTTTTTAAGTTCTCAGGGAGAGACATGGGTGCAGCTAGGATTTTGAAAAGGCGGGGACGGGTGGTGTGGTGCATCGTTACATAACACAACATGCATTTTTCTCCAGTAAAAGAAAAACTGGAATAATTGGTGATATGCTAGGGGACCAGCACTATATTATCCAGTTTGAGATCAAAGGAAAAACAAATACAAATTGACTTGATTGTGCACTAATTTACTAGAGTCTATATTGAGTTTAAAAAACACAGCTACTTGGACTAATATTGTTTTATTAGTCCTGTAGTCATCATATATATATATATATATCTTTTTCAGATTCCTAAAACACAGTCTGGCTTTCTTGAGCATGTTGACTGTGCACCTGACACTTCACAGTTAGTCATTTCCAATATGAGCGAATGTTCACCTGAGTTAATATTACCACACCTGAGTTAAAGTTTTTAACTAGAACTACAATTGTCTGCAGGACTGGGACGAATGCTATTACCAGGCATGGCTAATGCACAGCAGAACTGCAGAAGAAAGGATAACTTTATTAATGGAACATCAAAACCATTCAAAAAGAGAGAGGGAAGAAAAATTGCCAGAAATCTGGTAGATTATAATGAAATCAATGGACTCCCTCAGCACTGCCCATATGCCAGTGGCACTGCGACTCCCATACAGTTCATTTTAAAATTTGGGTGGAGCAGGAGTCAAACTGGGGCTGCAACCGCCCTGCCCCTTGGCTCCACCCGTGGGGATAGAGATCTTCAATACGTGCCTTTAATATGTATAGTCTAAAAAATGGAGCATTTCCCCTGCCCTTGAAACCGTATTTCAAGCAGTATTCATTTATTAGGCTACTTGAGTAGGTAGCCTACATCATCCATACTATTTAATTGGTGTGATATTTAACCTGTCTGATTTTTTCCTAAGATTAGGAGAAAAACTTAAAAAAACCCAACACAGCTGACTTTATTCACCAGATCTTTATTTCACATGCATAAATTAAAAAAAACCCCAACAACCCAGATACACTATTCTGCCTCCCAGCAATTACTGTGACATAAATAGAATGACATAAATTAGATGATGTAAGCAGAGATATAAAAATGTAACATGTTTCCCTCTATTTTCGTGGGGTTTTATACAGGTAGTTACATCCGTGCCCAGTGGTTTCTTACACGTTGTGTCTCTGTTTGCAGCATAAGAAAGAAATGCACCTATTTAGTCTCATCCTATTACAGATAGGAACATTTCCTTTGTTTGTTTTTTAAGCACCTAAAAATTTCTGGGTCTTAGCTGTAGATGCGGGCTGATTTTTGTAAGGTTCTTCCTAAGGCAAGAGCTAGGGAAATATTTCACAATTAACAAACATGTAGGAAAAGACGCTGGGAAAAAAATGTGGATACATTCCCTTCTTTTTCAATGGACTTGAGGCTACAGGAATTTCGCAAGTCAGAATTTCAATATCGCGGTGGGGATTTAAGTGATGCTAATGCCCTTTCTTTAGACTTGCTCTGTTTGACTCTGGCTAATCATAAAGGCCTGGCTGAACTCCTATTAAAGTCAAGGGGAAGCATCCAACTCTTTCCAAAGGGAGTTTGACTAGGCTTTATGAACCCACGGTGACCGCTCGGATGACAAATCCTTCCTGCCCTACTGGTTTCTCTCAGGATTGGTGTTGGATGAGGGGCGTCACACAGGTGCAGCCCACAGTGATGAGCTGTTTCTCCAGGCGGTAGACGTGCTGACAGTCCCTCAGCTTCCGTCGGAGGACCAGGATCTCCTGCTGAATGGGGACAGAGTTCACGCTGTGGTCCTCCCGGCCCGTGGAGTCCACACAGCTGTAGTGGTGGCATTTGGCCTCGATGATCACCTGGGGGAACCTGTTGGGATCCTTGGTGATGCTGTGAATCAAAGGAGAGGGATGACAAGGTGTTTGAAGTACAGCCCCCGGCACCGTTCAAAGGATGATGTCCTGAATCACCAAGACCTTGCACCCAAGGAGCCTGAAACTCAGCCAGTTCTTGCTCTGTCTGTAACTCAGACATGATTTGCAATTCCCTCCCTGAAATGCACTTCTTGCCAAGGTTCGTGGATTCAGCTTGGTATTGGCTCAGCTTCTGAGCTCCTGTAATGTGGGCTTCATGAGGCTAGTTTCAGTGGAAGTTTGGCTTGATCAGGGGTTGCCTGAATCAAAGCAAAGCCATTTGGCCAAACATCCCCACGTTCCCACAACATGAACTACTCTTAGGGTCAGATCCTAACTCCATTAAACTCCCAGTGACTTAAATGATATTGGACTGTGATCTTAAGACATACTACTAGACTCCTTGGGAGGCATGGTTTGTGGTTCATAAGGTTCCTAGGTGTGCCCACACTACTAATTAATGATAATAATTAATAAGTGGCTAGTAATTATTGTCTGTAGTGGAACATCCTTACATGGGCTTTAATGAGAAATGTTGGACAATGGGTACATCTGCAGATTCCTAGCCAAATCTTTGGAGAAGACAGTGCATTTCCAAATGAAAAGGACATAGATTGTACCTGTAATTCCATGGAGACAAAGACCGGAGATTGACATCCTCAGCCATTTTAGTAGTATCGTTCATGTTACTGATGTTGATGCTGACTTCCACACTTGTAGGGAACAGGGAGTCCATTTCGGTTGGGCAGTCATTCCTCGTTTTCTGCTCTGAGCCTCTCCCTTTGTTGAGTTGAGGCCCTACTGCCCTGCCATGGGCTGAATTCTTGATTGAGAGCATCAGGATTAACACTAGGAGTAATGAACTGAACTGAATAAGAGAAACAACACTATTGGTTAGTTCAGAACCAGACTATGTACATCCAGCAGCAAGTTGCACAATCCCATTCATCCACACTCAACTATATCAGTAGTTTTTAGGTTCAGAGACTAATACAAAAAAATAAAGAGAGAAAACTGAAGGTATGTCTATACCATTGCTTCAACAGGTCTTGGCTGGGCCTCTTCTAAACAAGTCCTGCCTACCCATGCTTGGAACCTGGAAATGATCTAGTGGATCTACGCTGGGACCGCCTCAGTGGTTCCTCTTGGCTAGGCTGAAGACTGAAGAGTAACCTCCTGTGGCTGAACAGAAACCATGGTATTGCTCATATGCTTGCATGGGTATGTTTATACACATTGAACGGGGTCCAGAGGCAGCACCAAAGATGGTCAAGGGCTTGGAAGGAGGGGACATGATAGCAGTCTTCAAATACTGGAAGGGCTGCCATAAAGAAGAGGGAACATACCTTTTCTCTCTTGCTGCAGAGAGGAAGATGAGGACCAATGACTTGAAGTTGCAGCAAAGTAAGTTTAGATTGGATCCATGGAAAAAATAAACTTCTTCACTGTGAGAACAGTGAGTCAGTGGACTAGATGCCTAGGGAGGTGGTGGGATCTCCATCACTGGAGGTGTTCAAGAAGAGGTTGGACAGCCACTGGTTGGGGATGATCTAGGCATAGCGATACCTATGTTCTACCATGGGTATTTTCCATACTTCAGGGCTTTGCTGGTTGCTCACTCCCTACCTCCTTTATTCTGCTATATGTGTCAGGGTGTTTTTAAGCCTCCCCAGAGGGCAGTCTTATGTAGAGTTTTGATCATGGTTGTATAGGATGGTTTGGATAGGGCTGATCCTGCCTCAGGCAGGGAGTTGGACTAGATATGACCTCTGGAGGTCCCTTCCAGCCCCACTTCTCTAGCCTCTATGGAAATGTAAAGGTAAATCCATAGGAAGATACATGCCTTTGCCAAGTGTTAAGGGCTGGGAATGAGGTATTCTGGGTTCTTTTTGCAGGCCAAACCTGTGCTGGTATAAATGAGTACAGTTTTGTTCAGTTCACTGGATTTTTGCCCATATACCCACACAGAGGATGTCTCTCCTAAGACTGCAGACATGCAGCATGATTGCTACACAGTGATTTATCCACATTTTACTCAATCATAAGGGGCAGACACAGGACCAGCTCTCACAAGGTGGCAGCTGAAGTAGGCGCTATTACACCGCCTGGTCAAGAGGTACTAGGGGAGCTGGTTTGCCTCGGGCAAATCACTGTTCTAGAATGAAACTTATGATAGTAGTGGGCACACAACACACTCACTGGTGCAACTTTCTTCAATGTAAATTTACTTTTGGTTTTCTTAGAAACAGTGTTTCTGATGGCATAAATGCTATGTTGCATCTCTGCCTACTTTTTCTTTGGAGTAAATTGAGAATCCTCTGGAGCAGGGGTGTCAGAGGTACAGCTGGCAGACTGGGTCTGACCTATAGAAGTGGCCCACACCTGCCTCTGAATTTCCCGTGGTGACAGTGGGCCAGCAAATGGCAGGGGACTTCATTCCTGCATGCTGGCTGTGCTGACACAGTGGCTTTGGCTGGATCTGGAGACAAGTCATCCAGCAAACAAGAAGCCCCATCGTTTGGATCGGGCCTGATAATTATATCTGAGCTGGATACCCATGCCCTAGAATAAATGTGACTTGTGTCAGCATGCTATCTCTGATTTTTGTGTGTGGCCAGCTTGTCAAAGGCCGATGGGAGAAACATCAAACATCATTTCCCCTAAGACTTAAACCAAGCAGAGTCAAAAGTCTATGTTATTAGAGTATAATTTGGTAGTATAAAGAAATTCCAGGTCATATCATATCATATCATATCATGTTGCATTGCATTGCATTGCATTGCATTGCATTTAGCAAACAATTTAACATAAAATAAATCTAATTTCAGTAGAAGCACACTTCCTGCCTTTCCTACTTTAGGATACATAGAACAGAATAATATAGACAAATGATCCAGGCCACTCATAGCACGTTATTGAATCTGCTTATGAACCTTAGAATGAAAACAGAAGTTAATATTTTATATCAGTAACTAATTAGTGAGATCACGTATCTGTGTGCTCTCCCTCTCTGGCTTCCTTGTTTAATATCAAGGTGTGATTTTTTTAACAGTTAAGTCAAAGGAAATACCCAAACCAAAAACTTTGTTATTACTGAAAATGCATATCAGCAACTAAAATATAACCCTAGAGCATTGTAATCATCTTAAAACAATTAAATTCTTAGTAAATTTAGCATTACTGTACAAAAAAATGGACAGTGTAGGTCACCAGAATAAGCATGACTCTTCCCAGTGTCATAGGCATATGTTTTTAGTATTGCTGGCCCCAAATCAGATTACACTGATTTTTACAGCCAGGCTTAAGGTCAGGTGATCTGAAATAACAACCACAAAGTAAAGGTTTTGCAGTCAGATTTAACAAGCAAACCCAGTACTCACCAGTGCAGGGCTCCTTATGAATGCCTTCATATTGCAAGCTCTTGTGTTTTGCCTGTCTCTGTTCATTCACATCAGGGCTTTTTATAAAGACTGTGCTATTGTCATAGTTTCCATTGGAGGAGGTGGTCCTTTCCAACCTTATCTGCGATTTAACTTCTAGGTTTAATTTTAAGAAAAATTCCCCGCAAGAGAGGTCACATGAGAGAGAGACAGGAAGCAAAATTATTGGGGTCATTATCAAACCTTGTTAACTGCTTGTATCATAATCCTTGACTTCAAGAAGGCGAATATAAATGACAAAGGAATAAATGAGTGTTCTCAAAATCAAATGTGCTCTGCTGTGCTGATCTGAAATAAGATTAGGAGCCAAATGAATTCACTCAATGATGATTATAAAACTGAGGCGTGTCCCTGAGATCTAAACTGAGGCACGTCCCTGAGATGCTTCTTGCATTATAGAAGCTATAGGGTCCTAGGAACGACTATGTTACAATAGGATAATCAAGTAGTCCAGCGGTTCCCAAACTCTGACAGATTGCCCACCGCCAGTTTAAAATGATACAACCTTAAGTACCACCAGCCTTTTTTCTTCAGTTCAACCTTAAGTGCCACCAGCCAACTTTTGTCATATAAAGTAATTATAATGCATCTGTGAATGCGTACCACCGACAGGTTGTCTGTGCACCACTGGTACCAGAGATTGGGAACCGCTGATGCAGCCAACACCTTGTCTGCCGCAACAGCCAGCAGCACATGCCTCTGAAGAAGTTCTGATACAACTTTCCTTTAAGGAAACAGAAATCTAGGGTTGGAAGGGACCTCAAGGATCATTGGGTCCAACCCCCTGCACAAATGCAGAGATGCTATCCCTAATCATACCTCTCCAAGGCTCATCCCATCTCCTAAAAACCTTCAGTAAAGAAGATTCTGCAATTTCCCTCTTGCAGCCCCTTCTACTGCCTCACTTTTCTAACGGCGAAGATTTTCCTGAGATCTAACTTAAATCTTCCTTACTGCAAGTGTTTTTGTCTAAGTCCCCAGGCATCAGCTTTTGTTACTCTCTCTGACATAGGTGTGTTTTGATTCCTCCCACCCCTCTTGATTTCTTTTGTCAGTCTTTTCCCCCGTAGAAATATCCACTCTCTCTCAGCCCTGCTGAATGCATTGTCTTGGTATCTTGAGGCAATGAGTTCCACGGGTTAACAAGCCACAGCATGGAAAAGCACTTCCCTCTCCCAGTCTGCTTCTGCCACCCTTCTGTTCACTGATGACCACTAGTCCTTGTACGGTGTGACGGGGACGACAGACATTCACAGCATGCTTTTGCCGTTGCATTTATTTGGAATAATCTCCCTATGTTATGCTGTTACCTTTCACTGTGGTGTCTGCTTTTGGTGTGAAATCAATAGAAATAGTGAAGTCCCTTTGGCAGAGCTTTAGCGAAGAGGGGTGGCTCTCTCTGTCAGGTGACCCAGTTATGGAACAGGACCTTAGTGCATTATATAGGCATGGGACCAAAGGGCTAGTCCCATCTTTCAAGCTCATTTTTTCCAAACAGGAAATTTTTGTAGTGTTTCCTCAAAGTACCCAGGCGAAAGACGTTTCTGGAGACAGATTGCATGGCTGGGTCCCTTGGACTGAGAACGTCCCTTCTGCTTTCTCCAGCAAACAGTCCTTTTTCCACAGCACCTCAACCCAGACATTTTCCAAAAAAGGCTGCCTATTCACATGTGAGAGAAGAGTCCTTGCAAAATGGTGCTAACGGCCAATGCAATCATTAAGCAGGCCACTGGTCTTACCCCTTCCAGGGTAGGTAATGGGGCTGGAGGGGCAAATCAGGTAAGAAATAGGCCACTGCAGATCTACTAAGCCTGTTAGCACGGGAAGAAGGGGAAAGCTTGAAGGGCCCTATCCAGCCAGAACAGGACGTGCTGACCATCCTGGTAGGGCTTGAAGCTGCCAGGGTATCAGGCCGGGTGGGGCACTGAGCATCTTCCCCGCACGCTGAAGGTGTAAGGAGTTGAAAGTGCCCATCACAGCCCCGAGGATCGTATCTCTACACACAAATGAAAATATAGTGGCTGCCTGGACAGATAAGATTGTCTGACTACAAAGCCAGTAAGTCAGTTTTCTTGCTTTGCAGCCCGTCTCCCTCCAGCGTCCCTCTACCCACTTGTAATGTACCTTGTCACTGTAGTGGGCGCATGACACGTACCCCATTTAATGCAAACCTGCTTTCAGGTGAGTCTGCTTCATCTTCCTAGTAGTTTGTCCCTGACTTTCATCATTTGGAGGTCAGTGCTGTCTGAGGTCGAACTGTCCTGGTGCAAGGCTGAATTTTCTTTTGGCTTCTGGAAGGAAGGATTTTTATAGCAGGGAGCTCTGCTGGAGAACACTTAATGGTGGCACCTGGGTTTCCAAGCTAATCTGATTATAGCCAGTGCTCGGTATTGATCCATTGTGAAGCCTTGCCCCAAAACATCAGGCCCTGACTTGACAAGTTGGAGCCTGATCCTGTATCAAGTTGTCTCCTTTGGGAGTCTCTCCACTGTTTGACCTGCAGCCAGATCAATAGAGATGCATCCACCAGTGAAAGTCATGGTAGATCCCTTTTCCCCCATGCTTTTGCATGCCATGCTTGGAGGCAGCCTCTCCATCCATTCTCTGGGGCATGCCAAAATCCTTAAACTCCTTGGGAAATCCAGGAGCAACACGATCGGGTTAGATTATCCTCTCTGGATGACCTGCCTATGGAAACTGCACCTGTACTCGTGTCTGCTATAGAGGCAAAACCTGGTGGACAGGAATGGAAGTACCATGCCAGCCATGATTTTGATCCATTAAAGAAATGTCTACCTTGGGGTCTCTGCCTTCATTTGCATATCTTGGGGCATAAGATCTTGCTTCAGACCTAGTCTTCCTTTGAATCAGGGTGGGGAAGGAGGGAATGAGAACAGGAAGAGGGTGCGGCAATTGTGTGTTTTTTTTCTTTTGGGGACAGACCAAACCTGCTCCCTCAGACTCCAGTTTCGAGGCGCCGTGCAGCCTGCTGGAGCCAGGAGACCTCTGGAGAGGTAGATCTGTTGCACTGAGATTGAAGCAAGATGCCATTTCTGTCAAAGCTTGCAGATGCAAGGGGGGGGCGGGCGGGCTTCACTCTTGCAGACTGAAAATCAGGAAGATAAGGTGGTGCAGAGGTAGGATCGCTGCAAGTCTTGCTGGATCCAGAGCATGAGGATGCAAAGACATCTGTGTAATGAAGCCTCCTAACCTGAGCCTTCCACCTTCTCTCATGGACTCACATTTTAGCCCTATACCATCTTCCCAGAAAACCCTCCCAGAAGGAGGAGTACTGTATTTTACTAGCTAGGTGCTTGGGGTCGTGGCGAAAAGGTAAGTACTTGTTAGTAACTGTGCAGCAAAGCATTTGCTGTAGTAGGACGGCTCACTGTCATGCAGCCACAGTGTCGCCATTTCCAAATGTTTACTCTAGTCGTCCCATTCCTGCTGTTCCCTGCTAAAGGGTGCTGGATTGAAGATTACTTCGGGGTGCTAGGCGGGGTGGATGGGGTTCCCTCCCTGGAGGCACTCGTCCTCCCAGATCAAATACCCACAGAGCAACAGAATGAATACACTTCTTCAGTAGTTGTCCCCATGCTTCATGGCCTGTGACCACTTATCCCACCTCTACCACCAGCTATACCAAACCTCGCAACCCCGAGGAACTGACACAGGGAGCCGGCATGGGAAGTTCCCACTTTTATGTAGTCCCATGCAAGGGACATGCAGGTTTAATTCCCCTCAAATTAAGTCTAGGTCTCCTACATTCTTGGGGAGTGCTTTGACCACTGAGCTACTGGAGGAACGGGGAGACCTCCCCACTTCATCTGGATGCATTTTTATGGGGTTGGCACCTAATTGCAAGAGGCTAAGGGTTGTGAATTCAGATTGGGTAGCGGGGAAGGACCTGAGTGGGATGCCTCAGTTCTGGAGAGAGACCAGGCTTAAGATGTACTGATGTCATCAGCATTTCCTTCTGGCCAGCTGAGGCAGGCACCTAAACATCTGCTCTCAGTGGTGGCAGATGGCAGCCCAAGAAGCAATGGTCTCAAGTTGCAGCAAGGAGCAACGGTCTCAAGTTGCAGTGAGGAAAGCTTAGGTTGAATATAAGGGAGAACTTGTTCACAAGGAGGGTAGTAAAGCATTGCAACAGGTTACCCAGGGAAGTGGTGGACTCTCCATACCTGGAGGTTTTGAAGACCTGGCTAGACAAAGCCTTGCTGGGATGATCTAGATGGGGATGGCCCTGCTTTGAACAGGGGTTGGACTAGATGGTCTCCTGAGGTCCTGTCCAACCCTCATTTTCTATGATTAGACACCACAGTAATGAATGGCACGACACTTCAGTTCTTTTATGGGCTCATTTCTGATGCATTTTCTTTCTGGACTCCTGAGTTGATGACTTTTGAATCAGGGTTTTGCAAATAACCTGAAGCATGTCCTATTCACTCTATGCCTGCCCATGACTCCAAATCCTGCTCTCTGTTATGTCATTAGGGTGCAAATGCAGGTAGGCTTTACTCTGTTGTTCCTGAGATAAGTGTGACCTACATAAGCTCCCTGAAGAATATGCTGAAATCTGAAATATTACATGTGTAATTCAGTTTCCCTTAGAGAGGGATTTTCTCTTTAGCCACTTACTGAAATATCCATTCAAAGTGGGTCAGCGAACTTTCCATTTCTGAAACCAGAAAGGTAGTTTAAGGTTACAGTGACGAAACCTTACTCTAAAGGAGGATGATGGGTCTAGACCCTAACGGAGGATGATGGGTCTATCAGTGGTCTGGGTCACCACTGCTTTTGACACGTGACTAGATAACACTGACATAGCTTCAAACTTTAAAAAAAAAGAAAGAAAAGGAGAAAAAAACCTTTCTATGGTCAGATTTGACATGAAAACAATTAAATTGTAGTACACACATGCATACACATGCACATGCACATGCACTTGCACTGTATATCCAGGAGTATAACTCTTCTGTCACCAGCTGTCAGCAGCTTCAAGGGCTAGGGTTGGGGTATTTGACCAGTCAAATAAAGTTTAGCCAATTGACCAGTCAAATATTGGTCAAAAGTTGTAAAAAAAAATTGCCAATAGGCCCAAATAATGCACAGAAAAAACACAACTTTTCCACTAAGAAAGGTGTTTAAAGAAAAGCACAAAAATTGCCTTTCTGTCAAGAAAACTACAAAAAAATTGGTTTCTTGGTAAAATTTCTATAACTTTTGAGTAGTCAAAAATATGCAGTCAATTGGCAATATTTGATTGGTCAATCGGCCGGCTTGCTAACCCTAACAAGGACCAAGTTCCAATACCTGCAGTTTCCTCTGAAAATTAGTGACTGCCACATTCATTTCTCCAACTTTGACTTGGACTTCTGTTCCCGGCCAAACCAGTCCAGCCATCTGTGCAAAAAAGCCCCCAAGCTGCAACCAGATGGCAATGAGGATTACTTTTATAGGGAAGGGGACAAGCTGAAGGTTGAGACCAATGAAAGAGAGAATTTGTTCTTGATCTGCTTGAATGACTTCAGGTTAGCAGGGCTTGATGGCCCTCATCCCAGGGTACTGGAGGAACGGGAAAAGGGAATTTGAGTCCTTGGGAGTAATATTTATCAAGTCATGGGAGATGGACAAGTACCAGAGGACTGGAAAAGGGCCAGCATAGTGCCCCTCTTCAAAAAATCAAAAAGGAGGACCTAGGGAATTATAGACCATTTAGCCAGACCTCAGCACTGGGAAGTTACTGGAGCATATATCATAGGGAAGCTGCTTGTAAGCATCTGGAGGAAGAAAAGCTGTTCTCGAGCAGCCAGCATGGATTTGGCAAGAACAAATTGGACCAAATCATTTTGACCTTCTTCAGGAAAGTAAGTAGCTGGGTGGATGGAGGGGATGCGGTAGATCAGTGATTCTCAAGCAGGATGCTGTGGCATCCTCGGGTGCCTTGAGATCCTTTCTGAGGTGCCACAATGCCATGCAGTATTAGCACTGTTAGGTGTGCAAGCATATTTCACAAGATGAAACCATAGCATTAAAAAAACTCTGAACTGGTGTGGTCTTTCTGAGTTCTTTGCAATAGAAGAAATTGTTGTATTTTTCCATGGTGAAAAAATGAGTGAAAACTAGCTGGCATTTTCTGAGTGGTGCTTGGAGTCTAAAAAGGTTGGAAAACACTGCAGTAAAGATGCCATCTCTGGATTTCAGTAAGGCTTTTGACAAAGTCCCCTATGACCTTCTCACAAACAACTTGGAGATAGATGAGCTAGGCAAAGCTGCTATAAGGTGGAGAGAAAACTACCTCAATAGTTGCAAGCAGAGGTTAATTTATAAATGGATCCATATTGGAATGGCAGGAGGTTTCAAAGGAGTCCCGCAAGCATTGGTCCTGGGCCCGATGCTGTTCAATGTTTGTTAATGATTTGGATGCTGGACTAGAATGTTTTTGAGCAAATTTGAAGATGATACAAAACTGGGAATGACCATGAACACACTGGAGGACAGGAGCACGTTCAAGAAGGCTCTTAATAAAGGGCTTGGAAGGCAAAGCATATGAGGAAAGATTGCAGAACTGGGTGTTTGAGAAGGGACATCATAGCAACCTTCAAATATCTGAAGGGCTGCCATCAAAAAGAGGGAGAACACCTTTTCTCCATCCCCGAAGAAAGAAGCATGCATAGCAATGGCTTGAAATTGTGGCAAAGTTGGTTTCAGTTTGGTCTCGAGAATAACTTCACTGTCCTAAGAGTAAGGCAGTGGAATAGACTGCCTAGGAAAGGTGTGGAGTCTCCATCATTGGAAGTCTTCAAAAAAAGGTTGGACAAGGATCAGCCAGAGCTGAGCTAGGAGTAGCTATGCCTGGAGTGTGTTATGACGGGGAATAGTTGGAAGCTCAGAAGTGCCGCCACTCACGAGTCATGGGGAGACCGAGAGGACCCCTGCCCTGAGAGCAAGTAGATGTTGGACAGGAGAACAAAGCAGAGCTCCACAGACTGCTTAGTTAGAAAACAAGAGTCAAAGGCCTAGGATAAGTTTATGGAGGACAGAAGTGGGGTAGGATCGGTGGTGTTGTCCCCACGTTGCAGGCCAGAGTGGGGGATGTTTGGGTTTTTGCCCCATGCTCCTGAGCTTTGTTGGTTGCTTCGTGGGGCTGGGAAGGAATTTCTCATCCCTCCATCTCTAGATGCTACAAGAGTCAGGGGGGTTGGGGGTTGTCTTCTCTGAAGCATTGGGTGTCAGATATTGGCTGTAGCCAAGGCTGGGGATTTTGGCTTGGGTGTGCCAGTACTCCTTTTGGAACGAAAACCCAGCAACTCCTGGTTAGAGGCTCTTGCTGCTCTGCTACATTTGAGGTCGGGCAGGAGTTCTTACCTTGTGGTCAGGTTTGATGTGGACCAGGAGAGTTTTTGCCTTCCTCTGTAGTGCAGGGCTGTGGTCCATGTCCTTGGATCTTGAGTGTATTTAACAACTTCACAATGGCGAGACCTTGGCAATGCCCTCATCCCCCTGCCTTACCTAGGCAGGTGAGGGCGTCCTTGGGCTATGTGCCTTGTAGTTGGGTGACAGTGTTGTTTGTGGTTTTTTTGGAATAGGTTACACCAGGATGGGTATGGGGTGGTTTAGATGGGGATCTGCTTGCCTCGAACAAGAAGTTGGACTAAATGACATTCTCAAGTCCTTTCCAACCCAACTTTTCTGTGATTCTGCTGAAGATGGAGAGAGGTTCACAAAAGCCTGTGCTCTCACACTTATAATGTTTGTGTGTAATATATATCTATATCTATAAATATATACTTTAGAGAATAAAATGTCTATTAATATATATTAATATAATATGTGTGTATGTATTACACACTCAAATATATTTTATATATTAAATATTAATATTGTGTGTATGATTATGAATGCATGTGTGTATGCATATACACATACTCATTAAACATGCTTTAATATATATTATATCATATGTTTGTGTGTATGTGTGTGTTTTTATATATACATATATATGTATATATATGTATATATGTTAGTGTTAGATATATATGTAGATATAGACATATGTATAGGTATAGATATATCTATAGATGAGGTCTATAGGTCTGAAGCTCTCTCCTGCCTTTTAATAGTTCAATTGTTAGTTCAAGTGTCATATATATAGATATATCTATACATAAATGGCTATATCTATATATATATGACAATCTCTTTGTCTATGTATATAGATATATCTATGTCTATCACACATCTGTGTGTACGTGTTACAACATTGTGCTCATAATTGTATGTGTATGTGCACACACGCGTGTGTGGGGGGGTATGTACACACATGTGCGTGTGGGTGTGTGCACCTCCTCTCTCTCTCTTTCTCTCTCATTAAATATGGTATAATTCAGTAGAGGGCAGGATAAATATGCACCTTGATAGACTGACTAAATAAGGTTGGGGCTGGACTCGATGATCTCTCGAGGTCCCTTCCAGCCCTGATGTCTATGATGTCTATGAAAGGTGTGCATATAGAACACACATGCACAGACACACACGCACACCCCTAATTTAGTCTGTAAAGGTGCATATTTACCCTTCTTTCTACTGAAGATAGGCATGCAACCTTCATTGCATCAGCATCTCAGAAAACTGCTATCTTTCTTTTAACGAGCTTGTTCTCGTAAGCTGTTGTCTGGAATAGACACTTTGATATCCCCGTTTCACAGGTTGGGAACTGGAGTGCTACGTGACTCACCCAGGTTCACAAAGGAAGTCCTGTGGTAGAATCAGAACTTGAACCCAAGTCTTACAAGTATTAGGCTTGTGGCCTAACTACTGCTTCAATCACATAGGGAGATAAAGCTCCTTCCCTTCCAAGGTCCTCTGTGACAGGGTGACGTTTGAGGATGTGATGCACCTCACACAAATCCCCCTGCTGTGTCCCTTCTTTCTTGTTTCCAAATGCATGTCTGAATTTTTCAAGCTGAGCTAAGCTTACTGATATGTAACCACACCCCTGTGGTTTCTCGTGGTGGTTGACACATTTGCTGGATGACTGATACCTAATAGTAAACTGACTGCCCACTTTGTTATCTGACTCTGTCAAACAGTGTAGGGGAAGTGTTAGAGATCATCCAGCAGCTTAGGCTGGTTTTAGGTCTCTTTTTAGCCTGATTTATGTTAATTGACAAAGGCTTGATTTATTTTCTTAATGCCTTGCAACCTCCCCCAAGTAGTGGGGACATTGTACATTGATTTAGGAGCAGATCAAAAAAAGGATTGTGATTCAGAAAGGCTGGTTTTCTCTTCGTCTTGCAGGGCGAGTGTTGAGGGGAGGGGGAAAGTAAGCTATACCCTTCTCCCCACTACTTATCCCAGGCTAACCCATTTCCAAAGTGCTTGCATAGGAGGAAGAGCAGTAGGGAAGTTGCTCATCTCACCTGCCCTGTGATTCTTCACCACCACTGCTGCCCTTGTCACTCGTGCCAACGAGGACCAGCTTCCCACTGTACATGTTAATGAACAAACAGCCCCCAACGAGCTGACAGTCCAACTAAAAAGGAGCTGACAATCGAACTAACAATTGAACTATTAAAAGGCAGCAGAGAGCTTCAGACCTATGCATGCCGGAGCAAAAGTTGGCACGTTAAGCAGTGACCCTAGTACATTGGTGATCACAGGCACACGTGTTTAGCTGGCATCACAGGATCAGTGAGTTCTTTAGGGTGAATTTTGAAGGGGATGCTCAGGCAACTGTGTACAGCAATGGGAAATGAAGGGCATCAAAAAGAAAGCATGAAAGAGCTTGTCTGAATATTTGCTAGTAGGCAATGGAAGCTAATCCCTGGCATCAGAGGCTGATCAGAAAGAGGAGCTGACACCTTGGTAGAGAATGAGAGTTAGGTGGTAGGATGGAAGCAGGCCATCGAAGACTTTACAAATGAAGAGAAGTGGCTTATGTTTGATGTGATGGAGAAGTGGGGGCAGTGGAGAGAGTCAAAGCAAGGGCTGCCTCTGTTGGTGACAGGCTAGGAGAATGACCTTTAGGGGCTGGACTAGATGACCTTGTGAGGTCCCTTCTGGCCTAGTTCCTATAATCCTATGATAACATTGTGGATGGCTGTGAGCAGAGGAAGAATACATTTACCGAGGTCAGAAGAAAAGAACATGGCCATAACTGAGATTTGACCCGACAAGTTTGTAGTGCCGAGGGACAAGGAAAGCTGTCCTGTAGAGATGCTTATGCAAAAAAAAAACAAACAAAAAAACAAAAAAACAAAAAAAACCCCACCTGGCAAGACTGAGATTTGTTGTGGGTGAAAGATCCAAGACAAAGATGACACCCCTGTTACAGGCATATGGGGGATATGGGTAGGGGGAAGTATTTTATCAGAGAAGTATGGTCCCTCCCATTTATTATCTCGGCAGGATGCTGAAGAGAAAGGTGTGAGAAATCCTGTTATTGATGGATAAGGAGTAATCTAGGGTTCTTCTGAATCCTGCAGAGGCACGGACGTATACCCTGATGAATGAATCTGGATATCCCTTTCTAAATTAATGTTAGCATTAGTGTTTCTGGCTGAACATTCCTCCTACCCATGCTGATAGGATGGATGCTGATGTCTAGTTGCTCTCTCTTGCTAAGCCCTTGGCCTCAGTGTCATCCCATAACACCCTCGGCTTATGCTCTTCATGAAAAAAAAAAGAATTTCCTTCTATTTATAAACTGGTTTGTAATTAAACCCATAAAGATCTCAGTTACAAGTGTTTTGCTTTATTTCCTGATGCTCCAATGCTTGTTTCATGCTACTTTTGACTCAATTTGAAACTCTATGCCTTCTGTCTTATCACCTCAATATCTGAGTGCCTTGATCTTTAGCATGTTTTATCTTCATGACACCATTCAGAGATGGGGAAATGCTACTTATTTCTGTTGTACATATGAGAGACCAAGGCACAGGCATGCTGACGTACCCAAGATCAAGGACTACAATGGTGGCAAACTGGGGTATTAAACCCAGGACTGGAACTAATCCTACTCTCTTAGCTACTGAAACTTCCTCTCTTTCTTTTTACTCCTAGCTTTTTATAATGACCAAAACTTATGTACAATGACACAACTTTCAATGAATGCCAGTCTAGTTTCCCCCCTGCTCGACTTCAGTTGAGACACGGCATGCTCCGCCTCACCAGAAAAGCAACAAGCTGCAAAATAAAAGCTGTCTCCTTTCATCTCTAAATATAATGGCCTATTCATCCTCTGCTGTAAATCAGAAGTAGCTGCACTGAAGTTAATGGAAGAAACAGGTCTGTTGTTTGCATGCTAAGGAAGGATGTTGGAATGGGATACAACTATAATCAAGTCTTTCAGGGGGTTGCTGAAAAAAACATCGTATTTACATGTCCTGAAATCCAAATATGGGAATCCCTTGTTCTACTTTTATTTTGGTTTATGTTGCTGTAACATTACTGTTTTTAGTAGTGCTTCCCTGATCTAAAATGGGAGTAATATGACAGTAAATCAGGCCCTCTTTCTTCCTTTGTGAACACACACATTTTATGTGGTGTCCTATGTGGTACATGAAAGAGAACATGTGCCATTATTCTGACTCCTTGCCCAGGAATTGGTTTAATTTAGGCTTATTCCTTGATGCCAGAGAGGACTTTCACAAATCCTATAATACTGACCCAGGCTAGATAGAAAGGAGGGCATCCCATGAACAGACCTTCCCTTTTTGCGAAGCAGTTCTCTAGTAGTTATCCTGTGGCAGAGCAAATCTTTTGCTAACTCACCTCCCTGTTACTTCTCTATAGCTGTCTCATCCTCTGCTACAATGACCAGCTGCTCAACTCAAGACCTTTTATCCTGATCTGGAAATAGGGATTTGGGCTCTCGTACTGCTTGGTAGAGCAGTAAGCATCTGAACTTTCTCTCTTGTGCAAGAGTGAAACAACTGGGAACTGCTGCAGAAACAAGTTTTATTAGACAAATAGGGTGGGTTAGACAGGGACAATTCTGCCTTGAACAGAGGCTTGGACTAGATGACCTCTTTAGGACCTTACAACTTGAGTCCCTGTCTAAGACTAACATATCTATCCTAGACCATCAGCTTGTATAAATGGACATGGTCCCTGTAGCGGGTCAGTAGGGGGTACTCTTGCGTTGAGCCACCCACCTCCCTGCACCCGACCACCTGCCAGGCTCCGAATGCCTCCCTAGGGGCGCCTTACATCCGGCCGACCCCCTTCCTGGAGTACACTCGCTAGCCTGGGGGTAATGTCACCACCACCACCCTGAGAAGGGACTGTCTCGGCCCTGTGTCCTCGGGGAAACACAGGCCTAATAGTCTGATGGGTACTTGACCCATTACAGGCACTTGGGGCACTTCCCCAAGTCAGGGGGCAAAAAGTAAAGTCTCCCTTAGTCCGCAGACCGAAGGGGTCTCTTAGGCATAATTAAACCCACCCCTCAATAAGTCTCTCACACCAGTCACAAAGGAGAACTTTATTGATTACAGGGGGTAGGGTAAACTAGGGTACAGGGTTGAGCAATATCTTAGAAATCCTAACGAGCAAACAGTGTGGCTGAGGTAGCCTTTTGATTGCGCATCTGTGTTACCGCCAGCTAGATATCTAATCCGATTGAGTAGCTTACTCACAAGCATCTTCCAGAGGCTGGTTGAGTTTCCCCTCTGAAGTCTTGGGGTAAGAGGGAGAGCTAGGTCCAGATGGTAAGGCTTCTCTGTCTCCCCTGCTTTGCTGCTGCTTCCCCTCATGGCCGAAGAGAGCGAGCCTCCTTCCCCCCCAACCTATATAGCCCCTGTGACCTCATTCACCTGGGCCAGTGGAGGTCAGCCCCAGTTGGCTGTCGGCCAACCAATTTGAAATACATCACCTGTTACCAGGCAGATTCCAGCTCCCCAGGTAGATGCCCCTCACCCAGGTGGCTGATGCCAGTCAGGTAGGCAGAGGGAGCAGGTTTCCCCCCTCCCTCAGGAATGCAGCCAGCTCAGGTTACTTAAAGAGACAGGCTGAGGTGTGAATCCTCTGTGCTGGCCCATCTGGATCACATTGTCGCAGGGCAGAGATTTTGGGGAGAAACCAAGGTGGCTTTCTGCCACAGTCCCATTGATATACGGGAATATGGCTGGATTTAGGGGTGCAGATGGTGTGGGACAGTGTTGCATATAACATAATACATATTTTCTTTAGTTAAAGAACAACTAGATGCTTTATCAATATGCCAGGGGGCTAGCGCTATACTGGTCAGTTTAAGATCAAATCAAAAACCTATTGGAATGTATACAAATTTGCTAGATTATACATAAAGCTTTAAAAAACTATAACAAACTAAGCAAAAATAGTCAAAAGGTGTTGTTCCATTAGTCTTCTAGTCATTGCAGTTAGGCATATGCCTTTTATTCACGTCCATGAAACAAAATTTAGCTTTCTTGATGGTCTTGACAGTGCTTCCAATACTTGATTGTCAATCATGTCTACAGCTGAGTTAATATTACCACACCTAAGTTAAGCTAGAGCTACAAACAGTCTGCAGAACTGTGAAATAGAAGAGAGCTATTACTAAGAATGGCTAATGACAGTGCAATTGAAGAAGAAAGAATAGTTCAAATAGAAGAACATCCTTTTTAATGAAAAATGTCATTAATATCATTGGAGTGGAGAGAGCTTAACAGAAGTGGGGAGATGACAAGAAGTTATGAAATCAGCTGACTCTCTAAGCACAGTCTGAATAGAAATGTAGCTGCCCCTCCCAAGAGTTCATTTCAAAGTTTGGGTGAAGCAGGAATAAAAGGGAGGGGGGGTGCAACTGCAGCACTGCTTTTCCTCCCCTCCCACCCATCCACTCTGGTCTGGGAACACCTGGCTCTCTCTAGGGCTGACTCCAAGGATGCACAAGTTAAAGTAGGTGGCTGGCTGGTTGTCTGAGTCTCTAAGTGTAAAGAAGTTAAGAACAAAAAGGAAAGTCCTCAATATTTGTCTAGAGAGCATAATGCATGCTTTGGATGAATGGGTTGGGAGGTCCTTCTCCTTAGACCCCGTTATTTTGGTTGCAGTAAGCGATGCAACAGGCAAGATGAGCTGTAGGAAGACCTTTACTGAGCATGCACAGAGGGCATAGGCAGAAGTTACAGTTGTCATGTGATTGCCCCCTTGAAAGTGCTCTACAGCTGTGCCCTGACAGAAGTGCACAGCTGCAGTGCTTTATGTGACAAATTAACCCTCATTATATGAGGGTTCTGATGAAAGCTCTCTGTGGGAGCTCCAATCCACCTGCCTTCCCTTCAGCACAGGCTGGGCAAACCCCAGCCCGAGCTCCCTTCCCTCCCTTCTCTCCTCATCCCTTCATGCAAATAGCACTGCAGCTGGGAGGGTGGGAGTGGGGCTAAGGGAAAGAAGCTACAAACATGCAGCTCCCCAGCTGGATCAGCTCCAAAGTGGAACTCAATTCCCCCACTTTCGAGACCCAGCAACGACTTTCTGTTGAGTTGGGAGAGTGGGTCTAACTCGTGGCACTTTCTGTGGAGTGCCATGAGTTAGACTGGGGAGCTGCACATCTATCAGTGACCAGGGATTGCTTTGTGCATGCTTTAAGGTTTGTGTTTATATAAAAGACTGGCTTCACCTTGTTTTCCTTTGTCGCTATTGTACCACTAGAATACCTTCTTCCTGAAACCAGTGTCTTCAATTCTACTTGCTGTGCTACACCTGCCAATCGCCATGAAAAGGCTCTCGAGCTGTTTCAGATGAGAGGAAAAGTGCACTGATGATGGAGCTTTCATTGTTGCTGCTTACATAGCAGTTGGATCCGCTGTGACCAAGTTATACCTAAGCATGCATTTGTCTTAAAGATGGAGACCCCGGTTTATCTTGTAAGATGCTGTGAGGTATAGTTCATGGAGAACATATCAAGAGGTTGGTGTTAGAAGTGTGACCCAAAGTGATTTTTGTGAGCAAAGAGCTTTAAGGACTTGCTCAGGGTCATTTTTCCATTCCTTTTTACTTATGTTCAGAAAAGGGTTAAGAACAAAGAAGGAAATTCACCATTTCCCCAAAGTCTACACATTTCTGACCACAGTCCCATTTAGTTCACAGAAATATCCCAATCATGTGATTCAGAGCAAGGCCCTGGGCATGGTGGAATGATGACATCACTGCTCTTCCTGTTCTCATGTTTGACCTCACAGAAAGGAAGCTGCAGAAACGTGAGTAGGTGGGAGGCAGAAACTTGCTGCCCTACTTGAACTACATCCCTGGCCACTTGGACAAGCTATTGCTTGTGGCCTGAGAAGGCTATGGGGGTGTGTGTGTGTGTGTGGGGGGGGGTGAGCATGATGCCAATTAAAAACACACTTCTTTATAAAGTTTCCTGTGATATGTATGGGTTGGTGCTCTTCTGGGGAAGGGGAATGAAGTAGACAATGCCTTGAGGGCTCTTCCATCCTGTTCACTATGACTCTTGACCTCTTTTAACTGCACACTCAAACCCCATCATGGGAAAGAGCCAGGTACTGGAACAGGGATGAGGAGGTCTGGGGACCTGTTGCCAGCTTCTGCTGTATGGGCAGGTTACTCTTCTTCCCTGTTCCTTAGCCTCTCCCTTTGTCAGACAGGGTTCACTGGACTACATCCTGCCCATTAAGTGCCATCTCCTTTGCTATTATTCCTTTATAAGTGCTGCTGTACTGGGTCAGCCCACAGGTCCTTCCAGCCCAGTCTCCTGTTCCTACAGTGGCACAGAGTGGATGGTGAAGGGAAAAAGTATTTATGTTGGGCCCCTCCTGACTTATCTGTTCCCTATGCCTGTCCCCTACAACTTCCAGCATTCAGAGGCCTAGCAAGTGTCAGTCCTAATGGTCATGTTTAATACAGAGCAGAGACTGTGCTGGGGTAGGCTTTTTAAGACCTCTTTGACCCCTAAAAGGCTATCCCTAAATCAGGGAGGAGCCCAACCTGTTGAAAGCAGATGGACAGCTGAGATCTCATAGGGTGGAGGGATGGGGGTTGCTGTGACCTGGTGAGGGTCAAGGATATGAGAGCAAGGAGGGAGAATAGGGGTATGGGGCTGGGTGCTAATCCTCAGGTGGAGCAGAAGAGCTGTAGTGGAAGTTATGGCAGGGAGCTACTAGAAGTGTGAGTAGGTAGGCCTCCAATTATTTGGTTGGGTGATATGTGATTCTGTGCATGTGGAAATCGGTAGTAATTTGAAGGGAAATGTGTTGTCAAATTGACAGACTCACAGTTTATGTCAGGGACAAGTCAGCATGGGTAAGGCATCCCTGCCTACCTCCATAAGGTCTGTTTTGGGGGCAGAGGGCTATCCGATTACAGGACCAGGAAATGGTGCAGTATACAATTCCAAATCATGGTTACAGCCGTGAAGTGCAATGCCGACAAATGCAATGTGCTATACCTTATGAGGAAATAAAAAATTCAGCTATAAAGTGAGAGACACTTGGCTATATGGCAGCACTATGGAAAAGGACTTGGGGGTCTTGGCAGATCACAGACTCAATATGAGTTTATAATGTGATGCAGCCACACGAAAAGGAAATGCAGTTTTGGCTGCATCAATAGAAGCATTAGGTGCAAGATATGGGAGATGATAATACCTATTTACTTGGCACTGGTTAGGCTTCATCCGGAGCACTGTGTGCAGTTCTGGGCTCCACATTTCAAGAAGGAGGTGGGAAAAGTTAGACAGGGTCCAGAGGTGGGCAACAAAGATGGCAAAGGGCTTGGAAAGCAAGTCATATGAGGAGGGGCTGAAGTAACTTGGTATGTTCAGCTTGCAGAAAAGGGGATATGATAGCCGTCTTCAAATACTTGATGGGCTACCATAAAGAGAAAGGAAAGCATCTTGTCTTCTTTGCTGCAAAGAGGAGGATGTGGACCAATGGCTTGAAGTTGCAACAAAGTAAGTTTAGACTGGATATCCAGAAAAGAAAAACACTTCTTCACTGTGAGAACAGGAATAGATGCCTAGGGGAGTTGTGGACTCTCCATCACTGGAGATGTTCAAGAGGAGGTTGGACAACCACTAGTTAGGGATGATCTAGGTGTAGCGATGCCTAAGTTTTATCATGGGTTCTGGGCTTTGCTGGTTGCCCTCTCTCTCACTTTCTGCCACGTGTGCCATGGAGTTTTTAAGCCTTCCTCAGAGGCATTGTGTGCGGGCTGCATCCAAGGCTGGGGGTTTTGACTGGGCTGCGCCAATGCTCCTGCTGGGACCAAAGCTGGTGGTTCCCGTGTAGAAGGTCTTACCTCTGCATTCAGGGTCAGACCCATCGCCATATTTGAGGTTGGGAAGGAATTTTACTCCATGATCAGATTGGCATGGACTATGGGGGGGTTTGCCTTCCTCTGTAGCAGGGGCCACGGCCCTCTACCTGGGAACCCTTGAGCATGTATTGACAATATTTTATAGAAGTGGGACATTGGCTGCCATGGTCCCCCTGTTTTTCTGTGGCAGGTTAGGGTGTTTGGTTTGTGCTATGTCAGGGTTGAGGGCAGTCTTATGTAGAGCTTAGATTATGGATTTTATAGGATGATTTGGATAGGGCTGATCCTGCCTTAGGTGGGGAGTTGGACTAGATGACTTCTGGAGGTCCCTTCCAGCCCAGGTTCTCTATGACTCTCTGATGTTGCTGGTGATGGTGAAAGGCTTTGCTTGGGCTATATTGTCCAGACCAAATTTTGAATGTATGCTGGCAACACAAGAGTTAAGTTTTGGCCCCGTGGGCCAGCAGACCCCTTTGTCATTCGTTATATAACTGTGACTGAAGCAAGCTTCTCTGCCTACGCTCCAGAAGTGTAAGTAAATCAAAATCCATCTTTTGAAACTGCACGAGTCCCCGTACCGCTCAGACTCCTCGCCGCTAATCCCGCCTCTTCCCATCCGATACCACCCTCGGCCCACCGTGACCTTGGGGCCGCTGTTCCCTGACATTACATGAGATGCAAACTCTGACCAGCATACGTAGCTAATCCATAGAAGAGAAGGCTGAGAGACATGGTGGTTTCTACCTCATCAGAAGTCTTTCTAGGGACAAAAAAAGTCCCGGTTCAATATCGATGCTTTTCAGGATGTCCAGTTAGATGGTTGCAGTGATACTTTCTGGCCTTACAATGTATGGAAATCCCGGGAGGCACTTTCTATGAGAAGTTCTTGTGGCAGGACACACTTTTACCCAGAAGGCCAGTCATAACTGCTTCAAGGGTATTTCACAGGGATTGTTTTGTCTCTTTATTTGCATGTGAAATGAGGCCACTGCTGTGTGAACAAGAACACTTGCAATTTGCAGTTCACTCTTTGTCACTTTGACTTTTATTATCGCTTAAATTCAGGCATCTACCCAGAAATAACAGCTTGCTGCTCGGACCACATTGTGGACAGCCGTTATGAATAGTGATGCAAACCATTCGCACGTAGAAAATGGAGCTGTGTTCATCAGATAACTCGTTTGCAGCAGATGCAACCAGCTCCGCTGATGTATCAAATAGCCTCTGATTGCGGCTAATGCAATTGTTCTGCGGATGAGTGTGCTCTTTGTCATGCTGCTAGTCTTGTAAATGCTTCTCATTTCTAAAGAGGTGGATTGATTTTCCCCATCCTGGCTAAGAGACAGCCCTGTTCCCAGAACAGACCAGGGACCAAAATGTTACTCTGGTTGGTCTTGGCTTCCCTTTGGCAGCGTAGGGGAAGTAAGAGGTGTTGGCATTTTTCCTGATGCGGAGTACTTGCCTCTCCATGCTGGTTCCCCTGCAGTGGTGGGCCTGTTGGTGGGCAGGACGGAATAGCAGCCCAGCTGCAACAGAGGTTGTGTCCTATTTGCACTGATTACAATAGTCCTTAAAACTAAATATAATGTATGGAAACTCCAGTTGCAGTCTGTGCAGATACAAGCTGTGCAAAGACTAAGCTGGGTGTGTGCGTGTTAGCATATTCCTTAAGCCTCCCTGTGCTCCTGTGTTAGGCAACTTGTGATTAATCCTAAAGGAGCTACTATGTTGGCACAAGGTGCAAGATTTGTCTCTGCAATGTCTATTAGTAGGGGTAAATCTAACTCGAGGAGGTGGGCAGCCAATTTTGCAGGGAGATTGTGGGGCTGGCCACTGTATTTATGGCCTCATCACAGTGGGGGGTCCCCCATGCCTCTGACTAGTGGCCGTGCCCCTTGCTGCTGATTGGTTGAGGGGTGAGGCTACATGACCAGCAACTCTCTCAGCCAATCAGTGGTGAGGGATGGGAAAGACAGCCATCTTGGACTGCCCTTCATGTAGCCAGACCCCGCCCCCCCAGCCTTTCTATATCCTCTGTCACAAGGTTGCCTCCCCCATTCAGTAAGGGACCCACACTTCCCCTGATCCTCCTCTTGTTGCTAACATACTTGTAGAAACCCTTCTTGCTCCCCTTCACATCCCTTGCTCGCTGCAACTCTAATCGCACTTTGTCCTTCCTGACTTCACCCCTGCATGCCCGAGCAATGCTTGTATATTCTTCCTTAGTTATTTGTCCAATTTTCCACTTCTTATACATTTCTTTTTTGTGATTTAGCTTACTGAAGAGTTCCATCCTAAGCCAAGCTGGTCTTCTGCCATACCTGCTAGTCTTCCTGTGCTCTCAGTTAGGCTTCTTTAAAGTACAGCCAGCTCTCCTGGACTCCTTGCCCCCTCAGACCGGCGTCCCAGGGAATCCTGCCCATGAGTTATATGAGCGAGTCAAAGTCTTCTTTTCTGTAGTCCAGGGTCCTTGGTCAGCTGCTCTCCATCCTTCCTTTCCTCAGGATCCTCAACTCAATCATGTCATGGTCACTGCTGCCCAACTTGTCATCCATTACTACATCCCCCTCCAATCCTTCCCTCTTTGTGAGCAGCAGGTCAAGAAGAACAGGACCCCACATTGGTATCTCCAACATTTGACCAGCAAGTTGTCCCCAAAACTCTCCAAAAACCTTCTGGATCACCTGTGCACTGCTGTATTGCCCTTCCAGCAAATGTCAGGGTCATGGAAGTCTCCCATGGGAACCAGGCCATGTGATTTGGAAACTTCCACTAGCTGTTTGAAGAGATCTGCATCCACCATTTCCTCCTGGTCTGGTGGTCTATAGCAGACCCTCACCATGACATCACCCTTGCTACTTTCCCCTCTGACCACAATCCTATTGGATTGTGGGTGACTGTATTTTTAAAGAGGCATCCATTGGGAATCGCTGTACATAATTTTTTGCTTTCTGTTCCCCGAGGGGATGTAGAGAGAAGTGCAAGTCAGAAGAAGAGATTTCTTGAGATGCAGTCCTCCATAAAGGAACTAGAGCTCTTACATCCATTCAGAACCTCTGTAGTAAATGGGGACCATTTACAAATATGGGATGCGGTATGTTATCAAAAACAGGTATCTTATCTTTTCATGCACTGTGGGATTCTGTCTTTTGGTATAAATCACTAACCTCAGCACAGCGGTTCTGCATGCAACTCATGCATAACTTTCAACAGTAACAGCAAGAAGGCACTCAGTTCAAGTGGAAAATGGCCAACTTTGTGGCTGAAAAGGAGTGACGTCCTTTGAAATGTGGAACGGCTGGAAAGTGTAATCGGAACCTTACTTACGAATGGAAAACCTTTTCAGATTTCCAGTTCAAATGAAGGAAGTGGACTAATAAAGATATGTACTGAGTTTGGAGTTTATTAGGTTAGTGGCACATTCCCTTCCAAACTAAGTCATCGTTGGCAGGAATAATTCAGTATGATGAAAAGTGGTGATGATGCTAACTGCTTTTGTGTGTTCCCTGACGTTTTTCTTGCAGGTACCATGTTGATGCTGAAACACTGGATTACACGACATAGCGAAAGCCTCTTGTTTGGAGTGGGTTGGCAGTGGTTCATGTGAAAAAACTCTTTATTCCTCCCCTCCCCTCTGAAACTGGAAAATGACCTTTAAGGGTAAATGAAATATATAACCAAAACTGACTGTGTTGAATGAAAGCTCTTATTTATGAACTCTTTATTGATTTAAAGTTGGGTTTTTCCAAATGAAACATGTCTATAAAGGTTTCAATACACAAATGTTTGCAGTTAACGAGATCAGTTTTGAGACGTCAAATGAAAGAAACTGGAAACATATTAGGAATTATTTTCAAGTTATTTTTGGTCATTTGTATTCCTATTTCTCTGAGTTTAGTTATTGTTGGTCTTATTTTTTCCTCCTGTAATGGCTTATACCATATTATGCTGCCTTCTTGCTTGCTTGATTTCTTTTCCTCTTCAAGTCTATGGGAAAGCTCTCGTTCGCTTGAAAGTTGCAGGGCTTAACCTCTAAGATACCTTGAATATAGCCAGATACAAGGAAATGCACCTTTGGTCAGTCTAGTCTTCCTGTGCCAAAGCTGAATATAGTGATACTCTTGGTCTCTCTGTTTCATGCAGATCAGCAGGGAAGTAATGGGAAATAATACCTAACACTTGCTGCTTCTTGGCACACTTCTCTTCCTCTTCCCTTCTCAATGTGGCTAAATGCAGCCCACATGATTCTGGTGCAGAAATGGCCCGTGGTTTCATGGTTGCCAACCTAAGAAAAATGTTCTTGTTACTGAAAATCTGCAAATTTTTTATTGATGACCAAACATTTATACCAACATGTTTTACAACAATGTAAATGTAACCCTTCTGCTAGGCTCTGGGAAGCAGTAATAAGGGGCGGGTTTAAATTTAGGGGATTAATACCAACCATAGTGGAGTGTTGGGGGGAACAGTTTGGTCATCAGTAAAAAGTTTGCAGATTATCGGTAAAAAAGATAATAAATTATTGCATTGGCAACCCTGCTTTACTACAGTGATGGTTATATGTCATGCTGCTCCCACCTCAGGAATCCACTGTTCACCCCCATATCCTGATACCCCTGCTCCCCCCCTGTCCTGGCATGGACCACCAGCCACTGTTTCTTCTCCCTCTGGCCCCACAGCTCTGCCCCAGTTGCACCTTCAAGGAAAATAGCTGTTAGAGGCAAAGGATGGCAAAAGGGATGCAGTGGCAGCACCTGGCTGGGGAGATGGGGGAGGGCTATGCTCTTTTGAGTCACAAACCCCTGACAAGAGCTCAGTCGTGCTCAGGTAGCAGGTGTCACTCTTCTGCTCTGCTTGTTCATTCAACTCACTCTTTCTTAGTTTTTTTACAGATCGTTCCTAGGTTCGGATTCCCCCCATTTCATTGGTATGCATGAGTTTGCACTGACCAAGCAGGAGCACCCCACCCCCCTTTGTATCTTCTCAACATAATAATAGCATTATTAGCCCAGGTCTCTCAAGAGCTGGGTTAGTATCCTGACCAGGCTTTCTGAGTAAAGATTCGTCCACCTCTGCCACTCAATCTCCATACCTGCTTTTCTGGTGCCTTTAATGAACTTTCCATAGTGGGGGTGAGTGGTCAGGTTATGACCTGTGAGCACAGTTTGCTGGTTCTAAAAACAATTAGACATCTAGGGATAGATTTTATTCTACCTATTAGTCCTCTAAGTGGACTTAAGTACCTGAGTGTGATCTAATGCATCCCATTGAAGTGCTGCCAATCCATTAATGGGTCTACTTTTGTAATATGCCATCATGTTATCCTTAACATTGAGTTATTAAAAAAACCCAGCTGAGAGGAGGAGGACCCACCCACCTTTTGTATACCTATTTCTCAGGGAAATGAGCAGAAAGGAATAGAAATGCTTGGGTGTCTAAATCCACTTGTGTTCATAATAGGTGGAATAGATTCTGGCTCCTGCAGGCTAACTCTAGGCGACTCTCCTCACTCCACCCCCCTAGGAAACAATAAGTTTGGAACATGTTTAAAACCATGCATTTTAACAAAATTGCTAATGCATTTAGGTGATGTTTGGCAAACAGACTTTAGAGTCATCCAAAGAAATGGCTTCAAAACTGTTGAAAGCAGTTCACCAGTACTGTAGCATTTGCAATGCTCCTTGGGCTCAATTAAAAAAAATGGAAAAATGGGGTTAAATACTTCAAAATGGAGCAGACTGTTTCATTTAAAGTTGAGTTGAATTATTTTCTTCATTTCTCCCAAATATTTCTTTTTTAGTTGGGCTCCAGCTAGCAATTTCTTTGACCATCGGTGTGGTGAGATGAACCCACAAATATCCACTGTTCCCTTAGCTATTTCAGTAGTTACATTTGGAGATGGAAGAGACATGAGGATGTCAAAAGGGCTTTCCTTGTCAGATGCTCCAAAGCTGGGGAGGTTTGGGAATAATGAAAATCATTGCATAAGTCTGAGTGCTCAGGGATTTCCCTCTTTGAAGAATGACAAGGTGCTGGCTGTTTTTCCCCTCCCCTTTACAGCATAAACCTGAATTTCATAGGCAGAAAAACAGACCAGATTGAAATCCCGTTGAGCAATATTTGTCCATAATTATATTGCTTCCATTGTCAGCTTTCCAAATGGGCTACTTTTTAACAATTTTATTTCCCCTTTTCATTATATTTTTCACCATTAAAAAAAAAATTCTCTTCTCATTTTTAATTGGCAACTCATGAAAAGGGAATGGGTGTTTCCCTTAAAATAAGTATTTTTGGTTTTTTGAAAAAAATTCTCTTGAGTTTTTTGGGAAAAAAAGCCCACTATGCATGTAGCTCAATCAATCAAATCTGGCAATAAAGAAAAATCCAAACAAAACCAACCAACCAAACAAATCCCTAAACCAACCAACCCACCAAAAAAAATCCCATTGGATAACTGGATCTTTCTGGGGATTTGTTTTCATTATGGGTTTGGGTTTTTTTTGTCTCCAGATTTGGCCCAGCTCTGCTGGAGTGATGTGTTTCATGAAATGAGCTGCAGTTTCTTGTGTTGCTGAAACGTGATGTAGAAGGGTTAGCCACTGCAGAAATGGTTACCGTTTTTTTCATGAAAGTGCATCACTACACCCACATGTACTGTACTATGTAAAGATGAAGCATGCATATGGCTTGTAATGATAAGAAACTTTTCCATAGAAAGAATCAGATGCCCACATAGCCCTCGCTTATGATGTGAACTAATGTGTGGGTGAATGGCCAAAGCCCTTGCCTCTTGCTATCTTGATTTTAAGCGTGTGTTTAAATGGGACTGCAGAGAATCTGGCTCCTAGAACGAAGATGTAGGCTAGACTGATTTGAAGTCAAGGCAGTTTTGAAATGGATGATTTCAATAGCTGTATTTAAAATGGAAAGATTGATATGAAATTATTTCATTTTGTATTGAGGTTATTTTTCTTAAGAAAAAAAAAAGGGTGTTCTCATGATCTGATGTCAACCTGCAGGCTTTAATGGTTATCACTTAAATACAGCCTTTCTCCTAGGCTTGGTACACCTTTTCTGCAACCTAAGAGGGTTCACTTCATGCTTTCAGATTCACATTAATTGAACATTGGTGTGTTAGGGCATGATGGCCAATTGTGTGTTGCTTGCCTACAAGATAATTAACTTTCAGGTCCTGCTCTATGTCACGAAGCTGCACGAGGATGGTAGGCCCTTGATCTGGCACAACTTTTCCAGTCCCCTGTAGTGCCATCCCTGGGTCTTTACCAGGATCAAGCCCTTGCTACAATATGTGATCTGCTGTGCCACATTTATAAAGCTTGGCTGGAAATTTAGCTGTTTTGCCCACTGTGCATGTAGCCCAATCAACAAATTTGGCAATAAAGTAAAATCCAAAACTAAACCAACCAACCAAACAAACCCCCAAACCAACCAACCCACCAAAAAAATATTCCTTTGGATAATTTTTTTTTATATAGAAAACCCTGCAGCCCCATAACTCCAAGATTATAACAAAGGCCCAAAGCAGTTTTTCTACTTTTAAGTTTAATGTTTTAGGGAATTATATGTCCGCCTTAATCTGGCATTCAGTTTGGACTTACTTTAAAACTTTTAAATAACCTCATTTAAAGTTGAACATGATGAACCTTCCCCCTCCACTTTTTTTCCCCCAAACAGGATTTTTTTAGTTTTTTCTTCTTATCAGCCCTCTTGAAGGTAGGTGAGTCTCTGTTGCTTGATCCTGTACCCTTTGAAGTCTGTTGTGGAGGTCCCAGGGACTGCTGGGTGCAGGATCAGACATGGAGGGCAGTGGCCCCAAAGATGCCTAGGTGTTATCTGCCGGGGTAGGTGCCACTGAGATGCTCAGCTGGTGCCTAGTGCTGTGTGCACTTATATTTCTGCTGGGGCAGGCACAGAGCTAGGTCCTGTCACTGCCAAGCAGTCCAGAGCGCTATGCTCACCTCTCAGCCCAGGTGAGATTTGCACGACCGGCATGTGGATTCATTCCTGCATTGACCTTGCTGGGGTGGTATCTGATATGCTGGCAGTACCCATTTGGGCTCCCAGAACCTCAACTCTGGAAATGAGGTGCGCTTTGATATGAACTGGGGCCCAGCACTATTTTGGGGGCAGGTCAGCTGCAGTCCTAAGTAAGCATGTGATGCCCTTCTGCAGTGATGTCCTGCTACAGGGTGCTTTGAGGGGTCCCTCTGCTATTTGGGTGGCAGAGGTGCAGGTCACTGGGCAGAAGTAGCAGCACCTTGCAAGCCCGTCCCCAGATTCAAACTGCTGAAGGTGCCTGGAGACCCCACAACACATCTTGCTCTATCTATCAGATATGCCACTGCTGCCATCTCGTGGGGAACTGCCTTTCCTAGCCAGCTTGTGATCAATCTGATTGTAGCAGCAGGAAATTTCCCTTGGCAAAAGGAAAATGTTACTGGTATTTATGTTCTGAGTGGAGCTGTTGGAGTTAGCACGAGGGTGTTTGATGCTTTGCCTTCAGGGGCTGGTGGTTGTGTCCTAACCTTGGCCCTACCTGGGTTTATGCCCAGCCTTTCCTGGCTTGGACACAGTCCCATTCTGCTGTTTGAGTGGAGCCACCCAGGGCAGTTCAGCTGGGGTCAGTTGAATTTCACTGGGCTAAGTCCAGAGTGCAGACTCTGATCCAGGAGGCAAAGTGAGGCAGAACTGGGTTTTGAATCCAAGTCTTATGCACTCCCCCAACTGCGCTCTAAACTTCAACGGCATTTGCTCAAGGACGTTTCCATGCCTTGAGCCCAGCAAGAGGCCGAGGTCACTTATGTCAGAAGTTATTATGCTTTTCCAAGAGCCACTTCCTGCTGTCTGGATTATGCTTGAGAGCCTGGAGCGCACCGGTCTGCTGGGTTTTCTTGCTTGCTGGGTCAGGAAGATTTTAATGTCAGATGCCTGTTGACCTCAGCAGCTACATGTCGCTGTTGTCTTAAGTGCTGTTCTCCACCATTGAGGTCAATGACTGCAGGCCTGCTGTAGCCATAAATCTCTTTTCCGTAACCCTCCCCCTCTGCTGATATTACAATCGTATGGCTAGACATGGTCCAGTAAGGGTAATCCCTCATCAGCTATGCAGAGGGTCCAGCATAAAGCCCTTTCTGTGCTATTGAACTGCTTTCAATGGCTCTAGGAGCAGTTGTTTGAAGCCCACCCCCTTCCCCTGCTGTGAAGCCAGCCATCCGGTGCACAGAGCTGGGCTGTCTCCCCAGCCAGCACAGGCAGGTGTTGTGAGTAGGGCTGGTTCATGGCAAGCACTTTGCACTGGCAGATATTGCAAGTCTGGGCACAGGGGCTGAATTGTGTAGAAGAACTGGAGAGACCTAGTGTGGGAGGTGGAAGTTCCCCTTACTCATCTCGTGGAGTGCTCATGGCCTCATAGGGAATTTTTGGAAGCCTTTATAGGCTTCAATCCCTCATTGAACCAGAGCTCAGGTCCTTACCTGCCTAGTTGGCAATGACACCGTTGTGCGCATGAGAAATGATTAGGCATGTGTCTAGAGCTCCCCATGAGTACAGGGTGGCCTTGTGTTCTCAGCTCTGCTTAATTGGCTCATTAGACCTTCTGACCCTAATGAATATGTGCCCATCCCCCCGTGCACATGCACCCTCTCACCTGTGTACCCTGG
This sequence comes from Crocodylus siamensis, assembly GCF_052110815.1. Lineage (NCBI taxonomy): Eukaryota > Metazoa > Chordata > Crocodylia > Crocodylidae > Crocodylus > Crocodylus siamensis. The sequence continues at coordinate 4,523,280 of NC_143395.1, forward strand.
CACCAACACGTGCATGCATTGACACTAGCGCAGCAATGTTCGTACCTTGCAGAGCACATCAAGTGCGCACAGCCCACACACGCATGCAGGCACACGAGCACTCGGGCGTGCATAGGGCTTTCGTGTCTGCATGTGCAAGTACACGCACCAAACCACAGTGGCACATGGACACTTGTGCACAAGCAGGTCCTGCCTCACCACAACTCAGAAACGCACACTTTCTCATCCTGGCCTCTTGTGATGTGTCTTTAAACCTTCTAGGTCTCTCTCTTGCCTTCTCCAAAGCAGACAGTTTTGCTGAGCAGTTCTGTCCAATAAATTTGAACCTGGGACTGGCCTTGCAAGGCTCCACTCATCTCCCTTGAGAGTTGGGCGTGTAATGATAGGAGTTATAAGTTAGAGATGCTCCCTAACAGGAGACTGAGGGGAGCTGGGAATTGGGAGATGGCCCCTCAGTGATGGAGCCAGCTAGTTAGAGGGAGACCAAGGGTCTGCAGAGATTGTCTACTGCTGCACAATGAAGTTTGCTGTTTAGTTCTTCTCATTCATGTATGCCTGTGTTGAATGAACAGGTGATCACTACAGGGGAAGTGCTTATGTGACTGGTGTTTGTCACCCACCCATGCATTTATGGCTGATCTACAGAGTAAAATGCTTGCCGCTGTTTCCAGCAGCTTAGGGCACACTGCAATCTGCTTCTATATTGCCTTGCATCCTCTCCTAGCCTTTTGCTCAGGGCTCAGCTCTTCTGCCATCTCACAGCCAGACTCTATATAGCATCTACTATGGGCAGCTAGCTTGGGATAGATAGCTGGCTGTGCATTCACATCTAACTGCAGAGTAAATGACTGTGGAGTGACTTAATGCAGAACAATTGCCCTGTGTCCATATCCCAAAGCACAAGACAGGTCAAACGGTTTGGTAAGGTCCTGGCACATCCAAAACTGCTAGCGTGCTCATGCTTTTACCCCGGGACCCCACTCGGTCAGAGGAACCACTGGAGATATGTTTTATGGGGAAATGCAATGGTATCATGTCTTTTCTGTCCCATTTGAGAGCTTGAATACTCCCTAGAGCCTAGTAAGTGAAGCCTTGGAGAGGCTGATTTTCAACAGGATGATGTTATGAATATGCCAGATGGCACATTTCCAGGTCTCCACAATGCTGGCAGTTGCTTTACGAGGGGAGCTGGAGACAGGGCGGGATGAAGGGGAATGTCAGCTATGCCTCAGCAGGGCTTGGAGCAGGAACATCTGTTGGCGTCGTGACGGGGATTTGTGGGCCACACTCAGCAGCAGGTGGGTTTCTGGGGGCGGGAGCTCGGTGCGGTCTATCACAGCTGCATTCACCTCGGTGGTTTCTTGTTGCAGCCCCGACGGCTAGCAAAGCGGGCAACTCTGCTTCCTGTGCCAGGAGACAGAATGAGGTTTCCACGAGTAGTAGCTATCTCTGTGCAGGGTCCTAATAGTGCTGGTGGGCTGTAGTCAGCTACAATCCCAGTTTAGTAGGGGTGCTGTGAACACGTAGTAAAGGCAGGCTCTGCTTTGAAACATGGATTAGCTAAATAGACCGGAGATTAGAGGGGCTGCAGAGGTACAGGGAAGGGCAGCCCTGGGCTCAATGTGACACTAGTGGGGAATCACCCTCCAGCCTTCTGAGCTCCAAGGGGTGGGCTGTCCAGGAGGCAGCGATGCTGCTGTCTTGCAGCCAGTCTGTACCTTTGACCATTCCTCAGGGATAGTGGCTGACTCCCCACAGGGACTTGCAGGCCCAGGGTAGAGCGAAACAGCTTCTACTTTCTCACAACCCAACAGGGCTTCCATCTCGGATGTGAATTCCTCCTTGCCCTGAGTTACACTGGTCTGAGATGCAAGATGCAGGATGCGAGACATTGAGTCATGGGCTAGTGGTAACTCTAACCTCTGGGATCTCAAATTATTGGGGCAAGAGAGGAAGGAGCTGAGCTCTTGGCTGCAGATTCAAGCACTGGCTTCTATGCCCTCTGCCAGTAAGAAATATATGTGTCACACGTATATGTATGTATGTGTATGCATGCAGGTATATATATGTATACGTATATGTGTATATACATATGTGTATGTGTGTATATGTGTGCATATGTATGCATGTATGCATGTATATATGTATGTATGCATGTATGTATATGTATGTATGTATATGTGTGCATATGCATGCATGTATGCATGTATATATGTATGCATGTAATAAATGCATGCATACATATATGTATTTATGCAAGATATATGTATCATGTAGACATACCTGCATGTGTGTGTGTGTGTATGCGTGTGTGTATATGTGTTGTGTGTATATATATGTATGTATTACACATATATTTTTTACTAGCAGAGGGAATAGAAGACATTGCTAGAATCTGCAGCCAAGGGCTATATATGTACATATATGTAATTTAATATAATGTTATATATAACGTAATATATATATATTTTGCAGAGACTCCTGGCCATTCATATAGGCTTGGCCAACAAGGGAGCTTAGGAGTTGCAGCACCTGACTTCTGTGTGTTCTGTCACCGGGTTGAACCCAGAGCCCTGAGTGAGGAATCCCAGGCATCGAGTGGGGTCATTTGCTAGCTAGGAATGGGATTTGCTGAAGCCAGCACACAAATCTCCATCCTTGGAGGTTTTTAAGACTGCCTATACAAAGTTTTGACTGGGATGATATAGTTCGGGGCAATCCTGCTTTGAGTGGGGGGGGTTGGGCTTGATGTGACCTCCTGAGCTCCCTTCCAACCCTCATTTTCTAGGTTTCTATGACTGCCTAAACCAGTCAGAAGAAATGCTGGGGAGAAGACTGTGGTGCTAGCCTCAGCCCCCTCAAGAAGTTTGGTAGCCCTCTATTTGATGCTGCCAGAAATGTGAAGCCCCTTAAGGTGCCAAGTGCCTTATGAGGACAGGCTGTGAGGCGTGGGACTCTTCAGCCTGGAGAAGTGCAGGCTCAGGGGGGATTTGGTGGCTGCCTATAAGTATATCGGGAGGGGGGTGCACCAGGAACTGGGAGAACGTCTGTTCACCAGTGCACCCTAAGGGAAGACAAGGTCTAATGGTCACAATTTGCTGGAAGACCATTTTAAACTGGACATAAGGAAAAACTTCTTTAACCATCTGAGTCTCCAGAGTCTGGAATAGACTCCTCCCAGAAGTGGTGCAAACACCTACTCTGGATATGTTCAAGAAATGCTTGGATGCTCATCTTGCTGGGATGATCTGACCCCAGCTGACTTCCTGCCCCTTGGGCAGGGGGCTGGACACAATGCTCTCACAAGGTCCCTTCCAGCCCTGATGTCTATGAGATCTATGCCTAGGACCAGTCACAGGAAAAGAACATGAGAGACTCAGGTTCAAATCCCACCCTCTCTAATTGCCAATTTAGAAACTGGGACTTGACCCTGCACCTCCTACCTGAGGGCTGTAACCCTCACAAGATTTTCTTTTTCTGTCAGATACGTGGCATACATGGGCTGCTTGAGAGTGAGAAGGGAGGTTTTTTCAGTGAAGGGTTTATTAGTGGATGGCAGCATTGCATTGTACCTAGAGCGGACACTGTCCTGGGACTCAGAAAAGCTAGCTACAGCCCCACTGGCTTGTAGGGTGGCATTGGCCCTGTTCATGCCCCAACCTCTCATCTGTAACATGGAGACAATAATGCACTTGATGGCGGAAGCTGCCGAGATCTCCAGATGTGAAGTGCTAGGTGTCATTGTCACTGCTGCTCCGTTGGTGACTCACCTGGGGGGTGTGGGGGGTTGGCCATTTGTGAGTGAAAAGCACCCACCCTATCCATATGATCATAACTTCTCTACAATGAGCCATTGTGAATTCTGCCTCCACTGTGGCCTTGCCCTGAGGCATCTGGACTGCTGTGCTATGATATTACCTTTTTCTATAGAATACTTCACCCACAGCACCAAAACCAATGGACAGTATTTGATAAAGCTATTGGTGCTTGCTTGATCTAGTCCCAGCTGTAGTGAAAACCACTATTGTGCTCTACAGTATAAACAGCTGTGAATAAATCTCTAACCAAGAGCATTAGAAATTCTGCAGTAATTCAACAGTGCACAGGCAAGGAGTGGTATATACAGCCTACTATGTAAAAGAGCACATATAAAGTCAGTTTTCTTTATTAAAGAAAGGAGGGATTTATGTCATCTAATCACTTATTCAATGCCAGATAAGAGCTTTTGTGGAAGCCCTAGTTTGCGTTTGAGAGAATACAAATCTTTTCCTCACCATGGTGGAACAGTCTTACATTTGTTTTCCCCCCAAGTCAGTGGGTGCGTTTACATTTGCATTAATGCACGTTTGTTAATGCACATTAAATCTAGTACCTCTGGGCATTTATACATACACATTTGTCTGCTCCGATGCGCAGGAGATCTACACGTGCGTTAACATGCTTTAGTTAATGCACATTAAATCTAGTACCTCTGGGCATTTATACATATACATTTGTCTGCTCTGATGCACAGGAGATCCAGTGCATTGGAGCAGATTTGATTAATCGAATTCAATATCAGAATTGCTTGGGGATTAACAGAGTCTGCTCCACATGTGAGCTGATGCGCCTGATGCTGTGTTGCATGCATTTGTATAAACGGCAAAACGTGAGTCAGTGTGGAGAAAATGGCAGTGGTACACTTTTGAACTAAAACACCTTCAATGTGGTTTAGTTCAAAAGTGTGCCGCTGCCATTTTCTCAACGTGGACGCGCATTTTGCTGTTTATACAAATGCATGAGCTGCAGTGCAAGCATGTATACAAATGCCCTCCAGTGTGAGGTCCTAGGAAAATGTACATTAGCATATTTTAATGTGCACTGACTAAAGAGCACTTTTAGTGACACTTTAATCTGCATTAAAATGGGACAGTGCGCATTAAAGCACATGTGTAGACGTACCCACTTACTCCTAGGTGGGGGGGGTGTCTGTGTGTGTGGGGGGGTTGTGCATGTGTGTTGTGGTCCAAGCAGCTCTATAATGCTTGAAATTCTGTTTTCTGGTATAGTATTTTTTTTCCAGTTGTTGGGTACTTCCAGAAGCAGCTGCCATTTTGTGTTCGCTTCAGAAGTAGCCTATAAGCAATAATACCCCTGTACCCACAGCCATATAATATTTTCTCATGGAGACTTGACTCTCTTTCTCTTTATCTGTTAATTTTAACCAAAAAAAAAATCACTTGGACTGAAAGGGTGTACCATAGAAAAACAGCAAATTTGATGTCAGAGCTGCTTAGGGATTCCTTTTGCATAGGAACTCACTGGTAGTATAAAACCAGTGTAGTTAGCTTGTTGCCACCAGCTGCTGCTGGCCTTCATATGGTAGGGTGTTTTAATATCATGCTGGAGAAGAAGGCCTAGCCAGAGCAGTACACTTCTGTGATTTGGGACTAGCACAATTTTGGGACTAGCTCTAATTTTGCATTAGAAGCTGAACTAGACCTCTGCTTTCTTTTAGCATCAGAAGAGTAGAAAGGGGACAGAAAGACACAACTAGCCCCCATTTCTCAGCCAGACGCATTGAGTATAGCACCCCAGAAAGTGTAATAGCTCTGGCCAGGAGAAATTGCCCCTTCCTCCAGGGGCTGCTGCATGCAGGACATGCTAAGAGGCATCGAGCATACATAGAAGGAAGGCTCTGTGGCAATGTGCTGAACTGCAGGGCATCTTCTTCCCAGAGTCGGATGATTTCAGCACTGCTATAGCTGGTTGAAGGGGACCAAACCTCCAAGGAAGACGGACTTGGTTCCGTTTGACCAGCCACAGCAGACTGCAGCTTCAGTGTCTGTCCAGCCCTATGTGGCCTCAGATGCGTCTGCCTGGCTCAGTTTCTTGGTGACTTATCTGCAACATAATTAACATGGGTTAGGCAAGAGCAATGGTACCGACTGCTGCCAAGTCCTTACAGGGAGAGGGAGGATGTAGGAGTCTCGAAGTTGGGAGACCCGAGCTTACTTCCTTGCTCTGTGGCAGACTTCTTGAGTGGTTTTGGTCAAGTTGCTGTCCCTATGGCTCTGGTCCTCCATCATCAGAGAGCAAATCCAAAGCAAGTAATGTCTTGGGCCTCTCATTGTGCTTTGTAGTCATAGACCGAAATGTGCTTCTTCTCCCACAGTCCTCACCAACAGTGTTGTGTACCCCACAGCAGTAAGGCCCTTGGTCCTTGTCCTTCCTCATAGATTTTATAGATATTAGGGCTGGAAAGGACCTCAGAAGATCGAGTCCAGCCCCCTGCCCAAAGGGCAGGAAGTCAGCTGGGGTCATAGGATCCCAGGATCATAGGCTAGGGTCATAGGATCCTCATCTTGTGGCAAGCAAAGTCCATGGCAAAGTGTCAGAACCTGGGTCTGGGACTTAAGCGATGCTTGTGGCCACCTGATGTGGTTGCTGTGTAGATCCCGCACAGTTTTCTCTGTGGCTATAGGGGATGGGAGCAATGGTCTTAAGCTGCAGCAGGGGAAATTGAGGTTGGAGATTAGGAGGACCTGCTGACTATGAGGTGGTCAAGGACTGGAACATGCTGTCTAGAGATGTTGTAGACTCTCCATCCTTGGAAGTTTTCAAGAACAGGTTGGACAGTTGGTTGGGATGGTTTAGTTGGAGATGATCCCGACTTGAGTAGGGGGCTAAGCTAAATGACCTGGTGGGGTCCCTTCCAACCCTGTTTTCTTATGTTCCTAAGACCGCACAGAGGCAAATCTCTGCCCTAGCAGAGCAATTAGGTCTGGGCCCAGGAGAGCTGGATTCTGAGTCTGATTCTTCACCCCCCCACCCCCCACCCTGACTGTTTTCCATGTGCTTTTTCCCCTTCACTTGCTGTTCTCTTTTCTAAGGAGTTGTGGGGGAGCTCAGACACCTTCTTTGTCAATTGAAAGGAAGTCACCTGTCAGTTGTCAGTCAGGCATCCCTTTTCACACGGCTGCCCCCAGCTGCACCTGAGACGATCAGCCTGCTGACAGCTGTCGGGGCTATTGAGCAACCAGGCGCGTGGCAGTTTTTAAATGGGACAAAAGCCGCATTTTTCCAGCCCGTGCCTGGGCCCCACTCCATGTGTGCATGACTTGTCACGGACATGACAAGATTCAGTGGGCAAGATGTTTTAATTAGGAGCATTTCCCCCCTCCTTTCACCCTCCCTTTGCTGGTGCTAAGCATTGGAGAGAATGCTAAGCTGTGCAATATCGGGAGCCCTGCATGTGTTCGGCGCTTTCGGGCTGCTTCGTTAGGGCTGCTTATTAGGAAAGAAGACACCAGAAGGGTAAGCTCCCATGTCCCTGCCAAAAACACAGCTCTGGGAAGCATTCAAGAGCGGAGTTTGCCTCTGCTTTGCAGAAGTGTGACTCTACAAAGGGAGGTTATTTCTCTATTGAAGCAGTACCATGCTGTGCTGGGCATGGACACCCAGCCAGATACAGCCCCCACCAGAAGAGTTTATGAAGGGTCTCATGGGGAAATAGAGATGAAGCCAATGGGCCAACACAACACATCATTGGCAGAAGGCAAGGTGAGGTTTTCTGAGTCCCAGTCCAGCACTTAAGCATTGCACTGTTTTTTCTCTTGTGGGTAACTTAAAAAAAAAAATTCTGCCCTATTCTGTGGGCAGAGGTGCTCACATTTGTTGCGGGATACGATGCTGAATTGTAAAACAGCCCTGTTGTTGTATCCAGCCTGGGTGGGTAGGACCTTTGAATTGCTGGGAAAAGGAATAACGCATATGCGTTGGCATGCCTGGTTGGCAAGACCTGAAAATTCAGCATCTAATGAAGTGAGCTACAGCTCATGAAAGCTTGTGCTCCATCTACCCATCCATCCATTTATCCTTTGGTAAGCCTATAAGGCTTTTTCAAGGGTGGCAGAAAAAAGATAAAATGAAACACACGCCTTTTTGTATTGCATCCACTTACAATGCAGGTAAGCCGGGGCCTATTTCTAGAGAGCCAGATGGACAGATCTTTGCTCTGTTTTGCCTTGAAAGTATAATTTCCAAAAGTAGCTAAACGACATACATTTTCCAAAGGTTTCAGTTCATTTTGAATAGGTTGAGACTCTATCTACAGTGGCTAGAATAGGGGTATCAGACATCTGGCCCATACAGCTACTTCATGTAGCCCGGGGCCATGGACTTTAGGGCATGGCTAGCGGTGGGCCTGCCTAGGTGGACACGACTGTTGGCGGTGTGGGGGCTGTCACAGCAAGTGCTCACCTGGGCTATGGCCACCTGCCCTGCTGTTGTTGCGGTGGCCGCTGCTGCTGCCCTGTGCCCCAAGCCAGATCTGGCTTGCAAGGAGCCCCATGGTCTGGATCTAGCCTGGGGCACAAGGTGAGTTTGACACCTCTGGCCTAGAAGCATGCCCTATCTTCACCTCCCAGGGGTTACAGGGCAACTGAGAGCTACTTTTTAAAAGGTATTTAGACACCTGATGCCTATAGCTTTCAGCAGGCGCGAGGCACCTAAATACCTTGTACAATCTGGCCCTTATCTTAGATTGTTAAATGGGGTTTAGGTGCCTAATTCTCCCTGACATCCACAATGTCTAAATGCCTTTAAAAAAAATCTGGGTCTTAGACTGTTAGCAGAACATAACCTCAGGTTTTTTTTATTTTTATATAGTAAAGCTTGGATAGACTCAGCAAAGTTCCCTTATAATAAAGGTTGAGTTGCAGCTGCCTAAGGATATGCTGATTTGCCGTACTAATAGCCATTATAATTGCCCTTGAATAGCTCAGCCTCCAAAGGACCAGGGATTTCTTCATCGTGGCTATCGTATTGTTGTCCTGTGGAAATGCTTCATAGATTATGAGTTCATAGATTATAGAGTCGGAAGGGACCCAATGGATCTTCCTAGGTCCCTTCCGACTCTAGCTACTATGAAACTATGAAACTATGATCGTCATGTCTGAACCCCTGCCCTGGCAGGAAAGAGGACCGAGGTCAGACAACCCCGGCTAGGTGCCTATCAAGCCTCCTCTTGAAGACCTCCAAGTTAGGTGAGAGCACCACCTCTCTCGGCAGCCCGTTCCAGATTCTGGCCACCCTTAGTGTAAAAAATGTCTTCCTAATGTCTAACCTGAATCTACTCTCCACTAGTTTGCACCCATTAGTCCTAGTTACTCCCTGGGCACTCTGGTAAACAGCACGTCCCCAATTCCCTGCTGTCCTCCCCTGATAAACTTATAGGTGGCTATAAGGTTACCCCTCAGCTGTCTTTTGTAAAGGCTGAAGAGACCCAGATCTCTCAACCTCTCTTCGTAGGGTCTTTCATGGAGACCACTAATCATGTGAGTGGCCCTCCTCTGAACCCTCTCCAGATCCTGCATGTCCCTCTTGAAGTGCAGTGCCCAAAACTGGACACAGTACTCCAACTGTGACCTGACTAATGCCGCATAGAGGGGGAACATCGCCTCCCTTGATCTGTTGGTCATGCATCTGCTAATGTATGATAAGGTGCGATTGGCTTTCTTGATGGCCTCATTGCATTGCCGGCTCATGTTCATTTTGGAGTCAACTATGACTCCAAGATCCCTCTCAGCCGCTGAGCTGCTGAGGAGGTCATCCCTCAACCTCTAGGTTTGCTGGGGATTTCTCTTTCCTAGGTGGAGTACCTTACATTTATCTTTGTTGAATTGCATCCTATTTTGTTCTGCCCATTGATCCAACTTGTCCAGGTTGGCCTGTAACTGCTCTCTGCCCTCCAGTGTATTAACTTTGCCCCATAATTTGGCATTATCTATGAACTTGGAGAGGGTGCTCAGCATACCCTCGTCCAAATCGCCGATGAAGATATTAAATAACACCAGCCCAAGGACTGACCCCTGCGGGACCCCACTGCCCACCTCCTTCCAGGCCAAGAATGACCTGTCCACCACCACTCTCTGGTTTGGTCCCAAAGCCAGTTAGCTACCCACCTGACTGTGTAGGTGTCCACTCCACAGCCCGTTAGCTTCCCTATGAGAATAGGATGCAAAACTGTGTTGAAGGCCTTCCTAAAATCCAGGTAGATGACATCGGCCTCTGCTCCTATGTCAAGGCAGTATGTGACCTAGTCATAAAAGGCTATAATGTTTGTCAGGTACCTGCAACAAACCCATGCTGGTTTCCTTTCAGCATCGTTTCCCCTGCTGGGCCTTCACAAATATGCTCTTTGATGTTTTTTTCCTAGTCTTTTCCCAGAGATAGAGGTAAGATGGACTGGCCTAAAGTTACCCAGCTCATCCCTTCTCCCATTGTTAAAAATGGGCACCACACTGGCCTTTTTCCAGTCCTTAGGGACTTGGCCGGAGCACCATGAGAGCTCAAACAGTCATGTCAGTGGCTCAGCAATGACACTGGCCAATTCCAATGTTGTTTTGAGTGGGTAAAATGCCATTGTCCCCATGTCCTACAGAGCCCTACTCCTCATGGCAGTGTGCTCCACAGGTTATCACTGAAGCAGATTCTACTAGGATTGAGAATAGGGCTGAGCACTAAAACTGGTAACAAAACTACCTACTAAGGATTTAAAAGGAAACCTAGATTATTTTTGGAAAGGCTCTAAGACCCCACCCCCCCAGCTCTAGAGCAAAACCATGGGGGTATCTGCTGCAGTCAGAAGCATAGACTGGGAGCAAGGTCTAGAACCAAAGTCTTCCTCCCCACTGTCCTCCCCACTGGGCACGTCTACACATTCATTAATGCGCCATAATTATGAAGCATTAAGTTTTAGTACCTGTAATAACAGGTACTAAATGTGCTGTAATTGGTGCTACTACACATTAGCGCAGATGAATGCATTGTAGATGATGCTTCATGCCCATTGTACTACTTTACTGCCAATGAGCGCAGTAGCATGATTTTTGCCAGCCACACCAATGCACAATGGAATTAGTCCATTGGGCATGAAGCGTCTCGTGTAGATGTACCCACTGGGTACCAAGTCACTCCTAGTTTGATGCTCTTCTTTTGGCTCCATGTGGCTTTCTCTCCAGGGAGCCAATTTCAATAGGAGGGGTAGAGGGTGCCCATGGTCCTGCCCAGATCATAGTTAGGGCACTTGGGATACTGGGAGATATGGGTTTAAGTCCCTTCTGGCTGAGGAGGCCTAGAATCCAGATCTTTCACTCTTTGGGCAAGTGCCCTAATAGCAAGGGTACTGGGCAGTCAGGGGAGGGCGTTGCTGCTTTGCTTCAAAAAGTTACTAGTCCTGTTTTTTTTGTGACTAAAGACTTGGGGATTGATATGGGCTTTAGGTGCTTCCTGGGTGGATTAGGACTGCAACAGGGTGTAACTGGAGGTTGACACAGGCTCTGAAGGCCAAACTGGAGACTTATAAGAGATCTAGATGTCTTAGTGGCTTGTTGGCTGCTGCGCAAGTTGGCAGGGCATTGCGTTTAGTGATGTAGAGATGGGAAAGCTGTGCCATCCCGGTGAATTAAGATTTGCCCCAAAGTTTCTTCCTCACTCTTCTTAGGTTATGTCTACACTGCGGTCACAGAAGTGTAGCTCAGGAGCTGGTAGTGCAATCCGGGCCTGGCAGCACAGAGCGGATCTCCGTGTACGGACCTCCTGACGTCTCAAAGAGAAGGGATTCCCTACTTGCTTGCAATGCATGGCCACCTTTCCATTTTCTTCTGTGATTTGCAATACTTAGCACTTTTCATCTATTGATCTCAAAGGGGGGAGATTTTCACTGGCTCAGATACTGATAAGATGCTAAATGACTTTAAATTTCAGTGGGTTGGAGGTAGCCATTGTTTGCCTTTTGAAAGGTTCCCAGAGCTGGGTGAATATTGTTTCTGGGTTTTTTTAATGTATGGAAAAAAAAACAGGTTCCAAGATGTGACGTATGGCTTTGTCCAGATACTGGGTTCCTTACGGCCCCCAAAACTTGAGGAGTATTTCATTCCCTCTGATCCCTTTAAAAATCCGAAGTAAAACCACATTCAGTCTCCTATAAGATTGTCTCCTGTGCAGCAGAGAAAAGCAGAAGGGGAGAACGGTGCATAAGAGTTCATCTCCCCGAAACCACACACTTCCTTACATTCCATAGCAATGTTATCCCTATGGGGATATAAAGAAGCATGTTGCCTCAAAAGAGAAGTCTGTCAGCCTCCAGACTGTCTATCCTCCACTTGTAAAGTGAGAAAACTGCTTCATGGATGTCTTTTATTAGGCCACCTGATCCTGGCCTTTTGTGGCGGGGGGTGTGCGGGACCTCAGTGCAGAAGAGCTGCACACGCAATCCATAAAAATATCCCTGGTATGAATGGCTTACCATCAAAGTAGATAACTTAGGCAAAGAGTGGGAGGATGGAAAGAGGCCACGTGACTTGCCAAAGGCCCAGCAGTATGTAAGTAAGAGAGTAAAGAAGAGAATTCATCTCTCTAGACTCCCAGTCCAGTATCATTGTATGTGGTGGCGATGGCACAATGGGTTTTTTTGAAGTATATTCCCCCATCCCTTGTTGATGGGCTTTCTACCACTCCAGTAAGGATCTCCATACACTTAATATAATCTGCAGACTGCATTTCCTAACATAGTGACGCATGCTTGGTTCACTTTTTCATGCCAGTTTTTCTATTTACCAACTGAGGTTCAGCAATGGTGGCTGTCTGCTTACAGCATCTAAACTACAGTGTTTACTGGGCAGGGCACTGGGGCTAACTACAGACAGTCAAAAATCCCAAGGCTGAATTGATTCAGTCTTTGCAGGTTAGCTGAAGCTGCATAGATTGAACTGATAAGCATTTCTTTTTGCTTCTGGAAATGCAGCCACATGCCTGCAGTGGCTCATGCCAGAAGCCGGGGGGCGCTCAAGCACGACTCTCTGCTCAGCTGGAGCAGACAGCAGGGCCCAAAGCTAGCCCAGCCACCCACCAGCAGTTTTGCAGAGGAGGTGCAAAGCAGCCTGGGATACTGGGGGACTGTGAGTTAGCTTGAATCTGAAGGAGATCTGAGCCAGAAGTTCAATAAACTGATTTAACTTAAATTAGTTAAGTCTGACCCTACATCCATCTTAAACCAGCTTTGGTCATTTTGAAAGCAGTTTATGTGCAGTGAACTTCTGTTGTGTTGCAGATTTAAACTAGTTTTTGATCACTTACACTAATTTATGTGTAATTTCTGTCCCTAGCCTGGGGGTGCAAATGTTATTGGTGATGACCATTTCAAATGAGGGAGTGAGGATGGATTTCTTTGTCTGCTTGGGCAGTTCCTTTCGACAACCCTTGCATGTTATCTGTGATAGTCTGACTTGGAGACACAGCTCCCTAAGCATGGTGGGGGAAGAACGCACGGGGAATCAGTGGTAGCTGTCTTTGATAGACTGACGTGTGCTGCAATGGTGTGGATAGGAGGAAGGATTTTTCTGACTATTCACACAGGCTCTGACACTGGCTTTCCATATTGTTTTGGACAGTTCACCTACCCCTTTTCTCTGATTCCTTGTGAAATCATAGCACAGTATCCCTCTCCCAGGAAATGTGCCTAATGGAGGCTGGTTTGAGTCAGTTAATACTGGGAAACCTCTTTGGATCAAACATTGCCAAATGTCATTGTGGCTCGTGCCTGATGCTGGCGTGCATAGAGCTGCAGTCACTGTGACCTCTGTTGAGGGCCCAGCTCTTGCATTAGCTAGATTTGTTGTGCAGCTCCCTGAAGAGAGTTTTGCAAGGAGGGGTAGGCACGACGGGCTGTGGGATGGAAGGTAACAACTGTGTAATGGTGCATAACAAATCTACCCGAGGATTCAAGATGGTAAGCGGATGCTGCCCGCTGAGGAGCTGAGCTGCAACTAACAGAGGAACAGAAGCACCACAAAGCAAAGGAGAAGGTGAGGTCCCTCCTGCTATGTGTGTGTGTGTACTGCGTACACAAAGATACAGAAAGCAAGCACCGTACATTTAGCTGCGGAGCACAACTCTTGTGCTTTGGGTTGCCATCTGTTTTCTGCGCTCTATTTGCCAACCTTTATTTTTCCTGTTCTTCCCCATCAGCTACTTGATAGAGCTGTAGGACCTTATGAAGTATTTCTGCAATGGCCTCGGGATGTGGCTCCTGAAAACTGACCTGTACAGTATTGCGTCCCCGAAAAAAAAGGATTTCATGCCAAGTTCTGTCAAATGTACTTACATGGCCTCCATTGCTAAAGCAGCTGAGCATCTTTGAGTTTTTCAAGGACTAGATTTGGTGGAGGGGAAACCACTTCTAGTCCTAAGTTTGTACACCCTGTAGCTAGGGAAGTGCCAGTCTCGTTTTATAGGTGGAGAACTGAAGCCCAGAGAGGCTAAATGACTTGCTTAGGATCCTCCAGTATAGTGGAGCCCAGTAAGGAACCTGCAGGCTGCAAATCTCCAGACAGCATCCTGCCTACTAGACCATCTCACTTTGTTAAAGTGTTACCTTAGAAAAGATATTAATGGGAATCACATCTTTTATTGGATCCCAGCACGGTTGGGAGAGATTTTTGCCTAAAATCTCTCTCAACCAGGCAGCAAGTCCAATAAAAAATAGCACTCTCCAAAATATCCTTGCCTCTTGCATATTTCCTGGACCGTGATGGCTACAACATCACTCCAGCATCACCTTAGAGAAATATTTAACAATATTTCTTGGGAAGACTGATCAATTGCTGTGTTCATTCCACTCCTTCTCCAGAATATGCTCATCCCAAAAGCAGCTCGTCATATTACAGTCTAGTAGTTTTAAGTCTTCATTTGTCGACACTCTCACCTCTTCATAACCCTGGTCACACAACTGGTCCTGTTCGGTGGGCTCTAGACTTATCTTTTAAGGCCGGAAAAGACCATCCTATCTTGATCCCTGCATAACTCCGGCTAGTGTTTCATCTGGCAATTCCTGTATCCAAGCCAGGGATTTATGTAGAAATCAGAGCATCTCTTTTCGGAAACAGATGAGTCATGGGACTCAACCAAAATATTACAGCTCCTAAACATACGTTGAGTGGCAACCAAAGCAGTTATTCTGTTAATACGTGACAACTGAACGCTCATTGTATCTGCTCCATTTCAGGAAAGATGAGCGTTCAAAGGGACTCTTTCTTAAAGAGTGGACAATGTAATTTTGGTCTCACTGATGTCAGTGGCAAAGCAGCTATTGATTCTGCTAGGGGCCGGGTTTCTTCCATGGCCTTGCAATTGCTTTGGGGGCACGCATCCATCTGAATTTAATGCTGAGTGGAATTTATTTATTCCAAGCCTTTAAAAAAATGCCTGGATTTCAAGACCATAGTTCATTCAAAATTTAAAAGATAGTCAATATTGATAATCCATCAAATATTGGTCTACTTTATATCCATACCTCACTGGCTCCTCTCCTTCCTGCTTGGAGTTGGGGTGCCCTGGCATCCCTGTACATTACCTCACTTGTCTATGAGCCCCAAGGGACTGTTTGGATAGTCAAAGGTCTATAGGGTAGAGTGAAGCCCTTTATTGTGGACACATCCCCTACATCTGAAATGGAGATTGGGGTGGAATAGGAAAAGTTACATCAGCTACAAACTACTAGGGGGTTCTTCCATTCAGCGGGAATCTTCCGTTTGCTAGTTAAGTTTGCAAAATAGCCCTACAACAGTTTGGCCCAACGCCTCTCGTTCCCCAAGCAGTTGCACATAATTGCAATGAAAACTCTCTCCAGGAGAGAGGGGATGGAGATCTGCATCTTCTTTTTTGTGGCATGGGTCCCTCTGTCAGTGGCCATGGAGGTAGCATTGGGCCCCTAATGAACATTACAGTAAGACTGAGCAAGGGTTAAGGTGCCAAAAAAGCACAAGAAGGAAAAGCACACATGAGAGCAAAAGAGAAACACAGCTAATAATGGCAATGGTGGGGGGTGGAGGAGGAGGAAAAAAAGGGGTACAAGAGAACAGCAGGTAAGAGCTGCCACTGCAGATTGATCATTATACTGTCATTGTATTGTGGTTTAACTATCTTAATTTGTCAGCTTTTACAGAAAGCTGAGTGGGTCTGAACTATTAGCTTTCCAGCAGATTGGTCTTGAATCAACTTGGAAAATTCCATAATGAGGATTTAATTCTTTGTTAGGTTTTGTAGGATCACTCAAAGAATAATATATATTCTATCTAATTGTTGTTAAATTGTCTCATTGGCTTTGATTCCTGAAATCGCACTGGACTTTTCCATAAGGGACAGCTCCTTATTCAACTCTAGTTCATCTTCTGGGAAAAACAAGATGGATCATACAATTAGAGATGAAAGAAATATATTGGCCCAGTGCATGCTTGAACCTACAGAATTTACTTAGGCTGCTGTACTTTATTCGTGCATATAGTCTTATTGAAATGAATGGGCCTGAACTATTTCTATACTTATGTATATAATATGTATGTATATAATATACATACTTATGTATGTATATGGATATGGATATGTGTATCTATATATACACACACACATATATATTATATATTTTTTATATATATATATTATATATATTATGTGTGTGTATGTATATGTGTATGAAACTATGAAACTATATATACACACACACACACATAAATATATATATACATATACTATATACATATATGTATAAATATACATATGCACATTATATGTATTAGGTATATTACATATACAATTGCATTACATATTTTTGGATCTTACATTGGTGTAATCAGGAAGATATCTATTAAGTCACTGTGTTTACACCAATGTAGGATTTGAATCAAATATGGGCACAAGTTGCATGGACTAATTTTGCTTGTATGAGAGGTTTGTGGAACTGATCCAAAAGGCCATATCCCTGCAAGGTGAAAAAAATGAACGAGGTGGAAAGAAGAAGAAGATTAAATAAAATGGATTAAAAAGAAAAAATCTTAAAATTTAAGGAGCATAATAGGACATGTAAGAAAGGAGAATTACACACAAATCTGAAGGCTGTAAAAATGCAGCGAATCTATTAACGTACAAATCATATAACTGAGCCACAAATATTACCTTTATTTTGAACAGAAGACGTATAAGTTAACAGACAACAGAGCGTGCCTTTCCGAGCTGATGACAGTAACTCAATCATCTGAGCAATATTCAGGACCGCATCTGTCATCTGTCCCTACTTGGCTTGGGGAAGAGGAGGAGAGCAGACGGTTGCAGCTGTCTTGCAAGGGGCACTGTAATTGTGATGATTTTCCATTTGGGAATACATGGGAGGGGATATTTTAGAAGCAAGCTGTCTCATGCCCCAGGAGTTCATGCACTCACGTCGTGGGGCTGCCTCTGAAGCTCTGTGGCTACCCTGCCCTGAAATGAGAGTGCTTCCTTAGAAGCACCTGTCCCTGGGATGGCAGGAGCTTGGTTCTCATCTGTCCCTCTGCAATGCTCTATATTTATGTCCACAGAAAGGGCCTTTCTGCTCTGTCGGAGAGGTACAGAGAGGTCACAGTGTGAACGAGACTCAAGCCCAAGGGCACCTCCTGGGAAGTGCTCCATCTCCTCCACTCCCATTAATTTAAAAGAAGACAAAGCCATCCAGTGGTGGATCCAGGACTTGGGGTGTGGGAGCATCCACCCCGGCTGCAAAGTGGCTGCACCCCTATGGAGCCTCTGGGGATTTTTAAAAAAGCCCCTAAAACATTCAAGAATCTCTCCTCACTTCCCCGCCCTGCTCAAAGGCAGGTCCCCTCCACTCCCCTCCTTTTCCTTTGCTTCTCTGGCTGCCTGCTCCGCTGCTTTTCCCACTGTCCTGGGGGAGTGAGAAACGTCCAGGCCACTTCTGTGTACTCCAGCCAGGTTGCACAGGGGCTGGGCTGAGCTGGGAACAGTGGTAGCCGCAGCAATGATGGAAAGGGGCTCCCCTTCCTGTGTCTGCTCTCAGGGAAGCCCACCCCAGTGTCCATCGCTCCTGCTGCTGACGCTTTTGCAAACTGAGCCCAGCTCCTGTGCATCCCAGCTGGAGCAGGTACAAGTAGCTCTGAGGCTTCTCCCTCAGCCAGGACAGCAGGGAAAGCAGCAGTGACAGGCAAGGCGGGGAAGAGATGTGCCTGTGAGCATGGAGGGGAAGGGAGGGGGGCTCTTACAGACTTCGGGGACTTTAAAGAAGTCCCTACAGGCTCCAGTCCAGAAGCAGGGTGCTGCCGTGCCACTGCACCCCCTCTGGATCCACTCTGAAGCCATCTGTGGAGGCGTGAAGATGCCCTGAGCACAGTGCTACCGAGTGCTTGTAGCCAGGTGTGCCTTACTGCCGGCAAGCTTTGAGCACGGTGGTCCAGGCAGCTCAGTCCGCATTTCAGCTTGGGGATACCAAGCAACTGTGTTTCCTTCCAAGTCTAGTGGGTGTACAAGGTTGCATCCATAGATAAGTTGGCTGAAGCAAGAGTTTTTTCTCTGCAGCTCTTTTAAAGGGCTCAAATTCTTTTTTCTTTCTTTTTTTTTATGCGCGTCTCAGCTGTTTGAATGACGAATGGCACTCTGAGGATTGAGCATCTGTTTCCCTGGGGTACCTGGATTTTATTTTCTTGGCCCTAAGCACCTATGACGTGAAGTCAGTGGGAGCTGGGAGGGGTGCTCAGGACTTCTGGGCTTATCCACAGTGTGTCAGTGGGTACATCTACACGGGGAAATAATCCGGGAGCAGTAGAGTACTTTACCGTAAACTCTCCCAGGCATGTGTCTACACTGCGGCGCTGGCACTGAGAGCTAAGGATCTCCCAGGCCCTGCTCCCTGATCACGAAGTGGGGGCTGGGAGCTCCCTGCTGTCTGGGCAGGGGGACATTGTCTGCACCCAGACTCTGGTGGTGGAGCCCACCCTGGCAGCAGGCAGCTCCCTGGGGGAGGGAGCAATCTCCTGCTCTCTGCTTCCCAGCTGAGTAGGAGCACATTTGCTCCCAGTCAGGCATCTACATGTGTGCTACTGTGCAGTAAGTAACCAAGAGTAAATTTGCTGCTTGCATTTGCAGGTGCTAAATTTACTCTTAACTGGAGCAAATTACTGTGCAGTACATGTCTGCACGTGTAGACACAGATACTTACTATGCAGTAATTCTAATCTCAAGTAAAGCGTCTCATGTAGACGCGCCCAGTGAGTCCTGGGGACAATTGGACTGAGCACATCTTGTCCCCATCTGAGTCTGCTGGAAGCTTGCTAGGGAGGCTGCTTGGAGCTGTCCCTGTTGCTTGCCATTGAGCTCTCAGTCCCAGGCTGGCCTGAGGGCAGGTGCTAGGGGTGAGTCTGAAGCATCTTCCAGGCAGAGTTTGGGCTCAAGAATGTCAGCAGATGTGTGTGGGTGGGGAGTGCTCAGTCCACTTCCTTTCACCTGCTCTTGACAAGATATAGAGGCACTCTTTGAAAACCCAGAGGGTTCAGGCTGGATATTCAAAAACTGAGAGATTAAAAGATACTGTAAAACAAAGGGTAGGAACACACCACCCTTACAATGAGATAATTTAACCTGGTTTTTAATCCTGTGTAAATTTACCCCATCCTAAAGCAAGGGCACAAGACAAGGTGTATGCTGTAGATGTTATAACAGTGTCTGGGCACTAGGTGTGTGGAGGGAAAGATGGTTTTCACTGAGCAAAGGCTAGGGGAATAGGTGCATCACATTGGGTGAGCAGTGGGAACGGGAATTTACCCTGGATTTGAAAGATTTACTGCACTGTAGGGCTAGATGTATGTCTGCTTTACTTTAACTATGTGGTTAAGCCACTCTCTCAATGTGCATGACAGTTCCCTACATAGTACTTTGCTCAATTCCCAAAAGTACTCGGCAAGCTGGACTGCCCTTCAGACTGGTTAAATCACTGGCTTTCTTTTGTAATTCTTTCTACAGTGGATGAAAAAATTCTTAATATGATACTTTCTTCTATATCCTGTTTAAATATCATGTACTAGAGGTGCATCAACATATCAGTTGCCTATCAGATCGACACTCATAAAAGGGGAAATGACATTATCAGCTATCAGCCTTTTTTGGCTGTTGTAGCTGATTAATGTTGACCGATAATTATGCCTTCTGGCCAAGGCCCTGGACACCAGGGTTCCCTCTCCCCCATGAGGCCAGGGCCCCCAGATGCTTGGGTTCCCTTGGGAACCAGCAGGTTTCCCTGTGCAGGCGGGTGCAATCTAGCTCGTAAGGGGTCCTGCTTGGGGCTGATGGGAGTGAGACGTAGGGGGCACCACATGTGTGTGCACGGCCTCACATCTGCACGTGGCCAGGAATACACCCAGGCAGTGTGGAAAGCAGCTCCCTGCAGGTAAGTCTATGGAGGGGAAGGGGTGTGGGGAGAGATCAAGGTCCCCACAGTGAGGGAGGGAGTGGGCAGGGGCAGAGGCTGCCCAACAAGGGTGGTGCACGGGACCCAGGGCTTGGGTGGAGAATGGGATGGAGCCACAGGTGGCTCATCCAGCAGGCACGGGGGGGTGGCAGAGGTTTATTCATGCAAAGCATTTTAAAGTAAATCAGTTATTGCAGGGGTTGTCAACCGGGGGTATGCATACCCCCGGGGTACTTAGAAAGGCTGTAGAGGGTATGCGCAGGGGTGTGTGTGTGGGGGGGCGCAGATGGAGTGCACTCCAGGGCATGGCCATGGCGTCTCCCCCAGCATGTTCCTACAGTTTGCAGTTTACTCCGTGGGCTGCTGATGAGCGATGTGTGATTGGCCCGGCCTATTATTAGCCTGCGGAAGAAGGCCGGGCCAATCAATGAGTGGCAGTGCAGGGCGGTGGGTGGTGATGGCAATTTGTCCCCCTCTGCCCAGTGCTGCCGCTATGTGCACCCCCGGAGAGGGCATGAGGGTGCGTGCCTCTGGATCTGCGCGGGCAGCAGCTGTGGGCTGGGGCTGAGTCATGCCGGGCTCTTCCCGGCGTGGGCAGTTGTTGGGCTGTGCTGCACTTGGGCCAGGAGGCAGCGCTGGGAGGAGGGTTGGGGGGCTACTCCCTCCCTCACCGTGAGGGCCTCAATCTGCCTCCCCCTAACAAGAAAAAAATATAAGGGGATACAGGAGTTGAAACTTTGAGTCAGAAGGGGTACATTTGAAACCCCTGTGTTAGTGGATTGGCTGAGATGGTTGCTTAATAATCGGCTATAGGTATTGGCCGAGAAAATGTTTAGCAGTGCACCCCTATCATATACACGTCACTGATGTCTCTCTCACCTCCCCTTATTGAAAAGAAAGGCTTCTGGGGGTCTTACTAATGGCTACCCATCGTTCATACCCATCCTTCTTACTTACTGAGGGCAGCCTGAGAGCACCGAAGAAACTCCCTCTTCTCATTTTACAGAAAAGGGAAACTGAGGCACTACTATTGAGTGGTTTGCCAAAAATTAGGCAGGGGAGCCTGTAGCAGGGCCAGGTATAGCATCCAGCTCAGCCCATGCCTATACCTGTACTGCTGGCTTTGTAGCAGTCAATGGGGACTGCAATAGGGGAAGGTTTTCCTACTCCCCCTCCCCTTTTTTTTTTAGCTCATTTAATGGGTAATATAAAGAACATGCTGGGGCCGCCCAGAGCTCCAGCTCTGTGGGCCAAACCTGAAGGCCTTGGTAGAGAGCACAAGCAGTGATGGGTATGTGCTTGGGGCCTGTGGGAAATGAGCTTGTTGCATTTTGGAGGCTGCCAGAGCTTGTTTGCTTCTGCTCCCTTTCCGGCTGGTCCCGTACGGTGTAGTCTGAGTGCAGGGGACAGTGTGGAGGCTGCCTACAGCTTAGATAAGAGGCTCGCAAGGAGAATAAATGCATTTCTCAGTGGCATCAGCCAGCCCGTTCTGGCCTCCTGGTTTAAATAACCAGCCTGCTAAGAGCTAGCAATATGCTATTGTGAAATGGGGGAATGATCACACTGAGGGGTGCAAACCAGGCAGAAGTAAATCACATACCATAACTGCCATGATACTGTGACTGAATGGGGCCCAAGTGTAAGGGTGCTACCTAGGGAGATAAAAAGCTTTCCATCAGTTCCTGCCTCTGCAACAGACTTCCTGGGTGACCTTGGGCAACTCACTTAAGCCCAAATTTGGCATTGCCTTTAGAGGTCTAAGGGCTCTTTGACACTTCAGAGGCACTCAGGGTTTCAGACCCTGGATCCACTTGAGTGACCAGAGTGGCTTTTCTTAGCATGCTGCAGCCCCTTATGCTTTCTGCGGTGCTATTCCAATTTGGAAAGTTAGCGATGCTGTGCAAGTCCCCGACGAACCACAGTGAGAGCGACTGACCCGGGGAGAATCCACCCACCTTTTAGCCCAATAGCCAGGTGGTTCAGAAACATGGCTAGGGAGCAGGAGAGTCAGGCTCTAGGGTCTTGCAACCCATATTTCCCTGCCATCCTTCCAAGTAAAGTGCCCAAGGACCAAATCATGAATTAGGCAGGGCCAAGGGTGTTGTCTGGTTAAAACTCAGTGGGTGGTTAAGGCACAAGATATGTGGGAAGGAGGGGGAGTCTCTGTGGGTCCATGTGAGACCACCACTACCCTGGTGGGGAGGGAAGGGGTTCTTGCTCCCATTCCCAATGCTATCTAGCCATTTCATCCAGTGCCTGTTGACTGCAAAATGCAGACCAGTGGTGGGTAGACGTGCCACCTCTGACATGGGCAGGAATTGTTACCGTATCCCTTTGCAATGCATTATAGGCCAGAACCTACCACCTTTTCGCTACGGCGATGACTGTTGCCGTCCCTGAGCCACTGATTAGGATTGCTATCCCCCTAAACCAGCGGTTCTCCACCTCTTTAAAATGCAAGGCACTCTTTGGAAAATGCCAGCTCTTAATCTTTACTTGTTTCTTTGTTTTTTTTGACTGCATAAAAAATATTAGAGCATTTTTTTCCTCTGGCACAGAACTCGGAAAGACAGAAGAGGTCAGACTGGCTTTGACACTCCGGATTCCTCTGACATTTCTGGGTTTATCCTGTGGATCAGGTTAGGTGTGCAAACAGTGCGGCACCCTTGAAAGGATCTCAAGACACTTTCCTTGAGGATCACTGCCCTATACAGATTCCCACAGATTCCCAGACATTCAGGTTTGGTAGAAGTGGGGCCTGACTGAAGTCTCATCCTTGCTGAAACAAAGCCTGCTTCAAACACCTTTACAGGATCAAAAGCTTACCCTGGCGTTGTCAGTAAATCAGCTTCAAGAGATGCATCTTGGGGGATTCTTCCAAACCTCTCTTTGGCTAGATAGTCTTATCCTTTGGCTGCTATGCAGGTGCATGGGTTTTCAGTGCCCCATGAGCTGTTCCCATAAGGGGAGTCAGGTACAGGTTTGCATGGATAACAAAACAAGAGCTGCACAGCTTTAAATGATGACTGAATTCATTACGGATTTTTTTTCTTTTTGCTGCTGCAAGGGAGAACACCATAATAGAAGTGGCGAGGTGGCCTCAGGAAGCTACTGGGCATTTCCCCCATTTTAGCTACATATTAGGTCTCCTTCCCCAGATCACAGGTACATCTCACAATCCTTAATGCACACCACCTCGCCGGGAGGGAAGGGTTAGTGTTCCCATGCGAGAGATGGCGAATGAAGGGCAGCTGGGCTTAAGTGACTTAACCAGGGATCTCCGAGCAGACTGTGCCGGAGGCAGTCCCCATTCTGAGCGACGGCGGGACCTTCAACACCAACCGCCCCCCCGCCCTGTGTCTCACTTTATTCATTTGTACGCTCTGGGCACAGACTGCTCCCTACAAAGCATCTGCGTAGCATCCGGCGCAACGGGGCCCTGTCCTCGGTCGGGATCTTGAGGCTCTGTTATGCAAATAACAAGATGGGGGGCAAATCTCCAGGGTCAGGAAAAGAAGCCTGTTAAATACGGCAGTGGCAAAAATCTCAGAAATTACCTTAATCAGAGGTGTGACGGACATCTTCCTCCTCTTCCCCCCAGCTGGTCCCTGCATGGCTTCCTGCCCCGCAGCAGGGTTTATCGTGCGGGCAAGTCCAGCTCGGGGCCTCTCCTCTCCTTCCAGTTTCCCTGCGGCTGGCGCAGTCATTCAGACGGTGGCCTAGATTAGGGGCCTTGAAGTGGGTTTCAGCCAGACTGATGCTAAAGGGGCTTCTGGGGCATGTCACACTGAAGGGGTGAAAAAGGAGGGTCCCCGCCCCCTGCTTCTCTCCTGTCTCACCTGCATCCTGGCTTGGGCTTTTCACACCCTTGCAGCTTAAATCGCCCGCCTCCTGCTCCATCTTCCTGGCACCCAGACATCCTAGCCTCATCTGGCTTTGGCTCCCTGCTTGATTTCTAGCTCTGAATCTAAGGGTCCTGCCCCAGTGGCTGGTATGCACTGCCCATAAGCAAAAAGCCTAGCCCTGGATCTTGCCTTTTACATGCAAGTCCTCCTACCATCCCCTCGGGTCCCTTCCCTGCTGCGCTCTGCTCCCTCCACCTCTCTCTCTGTTGGCCCCATCTCCCCGCTGGTGCCCGAGGAGGCCGGCACAATGCCTTTTGTATGGCGTGCCCCTCCCGTAGCCGCCCCACCCCGGCGCTCGGCCCTCCCACCTGTCCGTGTCCTTTACAAGCCGTGGCCATTGCCGTGCCTCCTGTCCACCTCAATCACAGCCGTGACAGCAGGATGGGGAGCTGTTGAATTACACCTCTTCAGCTGTCCTGTGCCGGGAGGGCACATCTCAACGTTATCCCCTTTCAGACGTGCAGCAGCTCTTCGCTTCGCACCAGAGCGGGGCCTGCTGCTTTTAAGTCTGGGCAGTTTCCTAGCTGATCTAGCAGGCGAGGACAATGGGGGGTTTCTAATAACAGATGCACGTCACCATAAAATCAAGCGGAGGCAGCAGTGCTACCGTGGAGCCCCAGTGCAGTTTGCAACCAGCATTGGCTGAGCTTTGCAAGACCCAGGCATGGCAGGGAAGTGCCCCTGTCTTCCCTGAAGGTGAAATCTGAGCAAAGGGCCAGATTTTTTGCTGGAGCTCTGCACCCAAAGGGGGGCGATGCGGGGGAGTCTCCACCGTGCCTTTGAAAAGCTGGGCCCAGCAGCGGGGGGCTGCGACCTTGGGGAAAAATCTAGCATGTGTGAAAAGCCAGGTAGTAAACCTAGCATGTGCAAAAAGCCGTCTGATCCCAATGCCGTTTCCTGCCCAGGGCAGGGGGTCGGACTCGATGATCTGATGAGGGCCCTTCCAACTCTAGCATCTATGAATCTATGTAGTAAAGCAAAGGTGAGATTAAAACCTAGGAGTCCTGAGTTTCAAGTATCTCATTAGGCCTGATCCCCTCTATTCCCTATCCAGCTCTCATGGGCCATTATTGCAGTGTCTGCATTCAAGCTTCCGAGGCTCATTTGTTCTTGCAGCACCTCTGATGAGGACAGAAGCGCTTTTCCCCTCTGGGCCCAGAGAAAGATGGGAAGATTTGCCCAGGGTTTCATCAAGAAAGTCCGTGCAGACAAGGGACCTGGCTGGGATGGCCCGGAGCAGTGTCCATTCACCTCCTGACACCTTGTATCCTCTTTTCCAGAGGTGGATCACATTCTGCCTCCAAACCGACTCTGTTTTTGGTTCCCTTAGTCCCGGGGCTAGTGCCGCAAGCACTGACATGTCACCACAGGGTTACCCTGGGGGAGAACGGATCAGACTTATGTGAACAGATGATTTTTAC
Source organism: Crocodylus siamensis (assembly GCF_052110815.1). Taxonomy (NCBI): domain Eukaryota; kingdom Metazoa; phylum Chordata; order Crocodylia; family Crocodylidae; genus Crocodylus; species Crocodylus siamensis. The sequence continues at coordinate 4,548,875 of NC_143395.1, forward strand.
TGATAAAGCTGCTGATTTTGGTTTAATAATGAACTAAAAAAAAAAAGTCATTAGGTTAGATGATTTGATATTTTGACAGGACATTTGGAGGGTGGGGAGGAGAGGGGGGAATAACCCACATTTTTATTCCAGTTGACATCTTAGTTGTGTTTCCCTTTCAAAGTCGTGGTTACCTGCTGGCAGAGTTGCAGAGCTTTGGTTTTGCATGTGCCCCACTGACTTTGCACAACGGGGCACCAGACTTCATGGCCGCTGGCAAAGCTGTGGATCACACAGTATCTAAAGTGCACTGGCACTTACACCAGCGCCTTCCAGAGAGCTGGAAGCCAGTGTAATATGTACGGTGGGATCCCCGTCCGACTGAGGCTGCTAGTGTCACAGCACGGCAGTATAAACCAATACTGATAATTAACAGCGAACGCCATCTATATAATTGCCTTCAGTGTCAACAAAAAGGGAAAACCATGTGTACAATCGAAGAAACTACCTAGATGTAAAAAAACCCTGCTCTCTTCCCCCTCCCCTGCCTTCCCCCCAATTTATTTCCCATTAAAAATACTTTAAATGAAATTTTTTCTGGAGGGGAAAAAAAAGGGACATTAACCAGCTCTATTCAAGAGAATCAGCTGATAGCACTAACTTTTTAATTTGCTGTTCTGCAAGCTAAAATCTTCCTTTTTTTAATTTTAAAGAAGAAGCTCCTGCTTACAATTCTCTTTAGTGAGGGTTGCTCATCGATAATGTGTCACCATCCAAGTCCACGATGCTTTTCTAGGCGTAGCAGACGCAGCTAAAGCAGAGCTCTTGCCTTGAAGAGTAAGCAGTGCACAGTAATATCACACAGAGAGTGCCATTCATAGTGGGGATGCTTTGGGGAACAGGTGGGTTTGCAGTGCTTTATGAGTCAGGACGAGGAGGGGGTTAGGCATACGGAGGTCACGCAGCACAGGGGCAGCCTGAAAAAGGCATGGACAAGCTGGGGCAGATGCTGAAGAAAAAGGAGTGAGTGAAATTTCACCATCTTTGCAGTGTTCAGGATAGCTGAACTCTCTGCCTCGGCAGGAGAATAATAATGCAACTTCGTGTTTTTGAAGCATAGCTGTTGTTTTGTCCATCACAAGTGGCTCTCACCATGGCAACTTTGGTGCTGTTACCAGGAGAGCATCAGGTACTCAAGGACTGACAGTCCGGTGGGACCGACGCATCCTGGGGCCACCCTGAATTGGTGGCACGACTGAGAGGAGTGCTGCGTATCGAAACACTAGGCATTGCCCCTGTTCGCTGCCTATGCGCAAATAAGAGAACTGTTTCAAGCCCTCTTGGAAAACCTCAAACCAAAATACTTCAGCCGGAAAGCAAAATGCGATGATTCAGGGATGCTGTTGCAGGTGTCCTGGGAGTGGGAACTTAGTTCGGTACCTTGTAGGCCAGGTTTCCTCAGTGGGCATCTTCCAGGCATCGCCCCGTGGTTTCACGTCATGGAAAAAGGACATGCTACATGCGGGTAGTCAGTGGATGAGATGCATCACACATTTATCTCTTGGTCTTTTATTGTGCAATTCCTTCCAGCCCTACTTTTCCATAGGTTTTATGGTTTTTGGCTCAAATCAAGTGCTTGCTTAGCTGAAAACTTAGCGACTGAAAAAAATAAATAAAACAACCCACAGTTTTGGCAGAAACTCTTGGATGCTTATTTTGCTGGGTATCTGACCCTAGCTGACTCCCTGCCCCTGGGGCAGGGGGATGAACACGATGATCTTGCGAGGTCCCTTCCAGCCCTGACGTCCAGGAAATCTATAAACATTTTCACCCAGCCCTAGCTGACACCCTACATGTCTGCTGAGCTTTGATCTGTAAGCAGAGATAGCCCAAGCCAAAACTAAATTTATTCCAGATTCATTCAAGATTCTCAAAACTGGCCGCTCCTTTGGCATCAGGACCAAACTTTTACAACAGGGAGGCAGGGGAAAAGGCTGTCCAGGGAAGTTGTGGCATCTCCAACCTTGGAGGTGTTCAAGAAGGTGTTGGTCATGAATGTAGTTATGCCTCTCCTCTGCTATGGGTATTTCCCATGCTTCTGGGCTTTGCCGGCTGCCACGTGGGGCTGGGAAGACAGTTTGCTCTGCAGGTCAGGGTTTTTCCCCTTTTTTTGGCCTTCCTTGGAAGCATTGGGTGTTGGCGGCAGCCAAGGATGGGGGTCTTGACTGGGGTGTGGCAGTGCTCCTGCTGGGATTTTTAAACCTGGAGGATGCTTGCCCCGCTTTTCAGGGTCAGATGGGTCACCATAGCTGGGGGCAGGAAGGAAGGTTACCCCACGGTCAGACTGGCACAGACTGTGCGGGGTTTTGCCTTCCTCCTCAGCAGGGAGTGTGGCTCTTTTCCTTGGATCTCTTGAGTGCTTTTAACAGCTTTTCAGCCACAGGACACTGGCTGCCATGGTCCCCTTGCTTTATCCGTGGCAAGTTTGGGTGTTGCATCTTGTGGTATGTCAGGGTTGACTGTGTAGTATTTGCTATAGGTTTGACAATGGATTTGTATAGGATGGTTAGGACAGGGCCGATCCTGCCTCAGGCAGGGGGTTGGACTAGATGAGACCTCTGGAGATCCCTTCTAACCCTACTTTTCTGTGGTGCTATCATTCAAATTAGAGATAAAAGCCTTTGCTTTTGCCACGCTGCATGTTGAACACTACTCATGGGCCACGCGATGAATAATGTTAATGTTTGCCAAATAATTGCTTTGCTGAGCAATTCTCCTGCAATATTTGATCCTCTAGTATTAAACAAGCAAACAACTATCTCTATACATGAGGGCAGGCTGCTGGTTGAAAGGCAAAATACATTTACCAATACAAAAGACCTTTTGTCTAATTAATTATAGAGATTTACTTAAGCCCCCTCTCCTAGGACTGCATCTAATAGCTTCTTTAATGATCCCAGAGCTTTTACTTTAGTGTCTTCAATGGATATTTGTCTTATGAATTCTCCCAGCTCTTTATTCAGTAATATATGTTTGACAGTGAACAGTTGATTAGTGAAAGGGCTTATAAATATTGCACCTCTTTGTGTGCCTTCACAAGGGTGCACTGGGCTGAGTGAAAAAGAGGAGAGACTATCTGAGACTGAAAGTTTTTGTGATAGGAACTTCTGCAGCACGATAAAAGCAAAGGCACCACACAAGGTTTCATAGATTTCACAAATTTCATAGACATTAGGGCTGGAAGGGACCTTGGGAGATCATCGAGTCCAGCCCCCTGCCCAAAGGGCAGGAAGTCAGCTGGGGTCATAGGATCCCAGCAAGATAAGCATCCAATTTACTCTTGAAGGTGTTCAATGTAGGTGCTTGAACCACCTCCGCTGGCAGGCTGTTCCAGCCCTTGGGGGCTTGGACAGTAAAGAAATTCTTCCTTATGTCCAGCCTGAAACGGTCTTGCAGGAGTTTATGACCGTTTGACCTCGTCATCCCTTGGGGCGCTCTGGTGAATAAACGTTGAAGGGGCCTCTTTTCTTTATTTTTTGCTTTTTAAGGAGATAGCCTGCGATGTTCTGGCAGCAGGAAGTCCTTGGGGTGTGGTCCTATTCAATTCAACATACTCAGAAGAGTGAAGTTGGGCACATCACTGAATGGGAGACCCTTTGCGGGTATTTCTACGTCAGTGGTTCTCCAACTTTTCAGACTCCAGGCACCGCTCGGAAAATGCCAGCTCTTAGCTTTCACCTCTTCTTTGATGACAGAAAAATAATAGAGCGATTCTGTTGCAAAGAGAGAGACCACAATAGGGCAGATACTATGGATTCCTATTTGGATTTATACTGTCACTCATGTGGAAGTGTTTGCACACCTAACAGGGCTTGGCACCCTGCACAACCTTTAAAAGGATCTTGCCGTATTTTAGGGTGCCAAGCCCCCCCGGTTGAGAATTACTGCTCTATGTGCTGCAGGATGTGGTATCAGGATCTTAGGAGTGTACGTCTGTGTGATTCCCCAGCACACAGAATAGCTGGTAATTTCTGGAGGAGGTTTCTGGGATTATCCTGATCCCAGTGGATTTTTTGGAGGCTAGCACTGATGTTTCAGCAACGTTGCAGTTCAGGTGAACACATGTCCCTTACCTTATTCCCCTTGAAGTTTCAACTATATACCGTATTCTTCTTCACTTCTGGAACTACCGAACTGGTTACAGTGAGCATCTCTGCATGAGATGCTTCCTGCCGAGATGTCTAACTAGCTGCACAGTAAAGCATCACCGGTTTGCATGTATGGAGCTATTAGGCTTGAGTCAGCTAATTAACTCTGCAGTAGGCTAGTACCGCCAGATACAAATACTACCCTACAGTGGAGTTATTTACTCCACTGCAATGCACATGCAGGCGGTGACAGGACTGGCTGGGGCATGAAGATGCTTTAGTGTGGGGGCTGCCTGATGGCTAGCCCTGCCCTGAAGCACCCTTGTGCCCCAGCCAGCCCCTCCACAGCACATTGAGTCAGATGGGAGCAGCCCCAGGCCGGCAGGCTGGCCCCTGCATTCCCCTACCTGCTGCGGCTGCGTTGCCCTGGCTCAATGTGCTGCGGTTCTGGGTGCACATGTAAATGCTGCACCTGGAAGCAATGAACCCCCCAGCCTGAACTGCACTGGAGTGTGTGTTGCATTAATATTCAGTGTAGATGTGCCCACTTAGTGTTACTGTGAGCTTTTAAATATCTGTCTTGTTGCATCCCAGCCTTTGCTGCATTTCAGTGATTGAGGAAACTATTTTTATACCGTATGAATGCTTTACAGAGCAGTTTGCGATAAAGGGCCTCTGTAAGTAGAATAGCAATGTTCATTAGACTCATTTTTATTTCACAGTGGTTTGTAATGTTGCTGATCCTGGACAGCGTAGCAGCCTCTCTCCCCTCAGAGATAATGTCGGGCTGCTCTCCACTAATCCAGTCTCTCATGGAAACATCTTCCTATAACTTGGACCACCTTTCCCTGCCTCCCTCTTTTTGCATCTCTCTTATCATAAGAATCAGAAAATAGAAGGACCGGAGGGGACCTGTAAGATCATCAAGTCCAGTCCCCTGCCGTGGGCAGGAAGTAATTGGGCTCAGATGAGCTCAGTGAGGTGCGTGTCCAGCCTCTTGAACACCTCCAAGGATGGTGACTGCACCACCTCTGCTGGGAGTGTGTTCCCGAGTCTAGATACCCTTATGGAAAAGAAGTTTTTCCCTTATGTCCAGTTTAAATTTTTCCTCAAGTAGCTTATGCCCATTGGGCCTTGTCCTCCCAAAGAGGGTCTTTCTGAAGAATTGCCGGCCTAGATCTTGGTGTTCACCCTTGGCATACTTGTAAGTGGCTCTAAAGTTCCCTCTGCAGGCTTGCTCTTGAAATGGCCCTTGCATCCTTACCTGAGAAGGGGTTTGGATTGATTTTTGCCCTGCATGGACCAATGCCATCAGAGCAGCTCAGGGACTTGTCTGACTTCCATTACTGGTGGAAAGCTTCGGTCAGCAGCAGGCACCCTGCTGCATCCCTTACACCGTGATGGGCCAGGCTGCAGCCTCTTCTGCATGCCTTCCAGCTGGGAGTCCCTCTTTGCCAAGGGATTTCTCTGACTGCATTTGGTCCCCTGTGCTGCTGAGTGGGATGGGGCATAGCCGAGGATCTCTCTCTTTGGCTGTGTCTTTATTTACCTCGGGCTTGGCCGAAGTAGCTTAGAACAACCATCGCCGTAGTGCCTCGCACCTGCTTGCATACTTGCGGGGGTGGGAGGCGCAGATGCTGGGAGCTGCCGAGTTTGGGAGCCACGCTGGAATGTGGCCCTGTGACAGCTGACCCTGCCTGAAACCACTCAGTTTGTCTCTGCATTGCCGCTGGGGAAGGTGTCATAGAAAAAGTCAAGACCCCAGGAGGAGGCTTGAGCTTAAATTGCAAGATCGAGGGGTGGGATTGGAAACCAGGGTTCTTGCTATCTCTGGGAATATCCCCTCCTTTCCAGCCTCCTCTCCCAGGTACTGACCTCTGGTCTCCAAGGGATTCATAGATGTTTGGGTTGGAAGGGACCTCAGCAGGTCATTGAGTCCGACCCCTGCCCTGGGCAGGAAAGAGTGCTGGGTTCAGACGTCCGGCTAGGTGCATGTCCAGCCTCCTCTTAAAGACCCCCAAGGCAGGGGGGAGCATCACCTCCCTTGGAAGCCCGTTCCAGATTTTGGCAACCGTCCCCATAAAGATGTTCTTCCTGATGTCTAACCTCAATCTGCTCTCCGTCAGGTTGCGGCCATTCTTCCTAGTTCCTGATCTGCTGTTTGTTGTTCCTGTCTCCTGGATCTGCTGGGCTGACCCGGCAAGGTGACCTCAAAGTTAGAGCCAGTCCATTCCCAGCCAGTAATGAAGTCTGCTGGAGCTACGAGTCCCAGCAGAAGGCGCCTGAGAAGAGCAGAGACACTGCCCACTTTGCACCCAAACTGCGGGTTAGTCACCTGGTAGCCCCTGATTTGCTGGCCTCCAGCGTGGAGGTTGGCCCCTGGGCATTTTCTCCCTTGGCTGTGGCTGGCTTTGGCCTGTGCTATGTAGACTTTGCTGGTATAACTGCAGCCATAGGACCCTGCGTATACTTACAGCTGGTAGCATCCCGGGACCAGGACTTACCAAAGCAACTCGGCTCAGAAATATAGAAGACAAAACTTACTGCCAATGTACCCTTATATTCCTACCTGCTTCCTGACCTTCAGACATCACGTAATCAGAGCCCACCTACTCGGAAGGGGCTATCGCCGTTCTTTGCTCCCTGCCGTCTCTTCTACTGAGTGTTTCCACCAGCCTGTTAGGGGTTCAGAAAAGACTGCCATGAGGCATCTTTATCTTCTCCAAGGATAAGTGAGCTGCGGTGATGCCTCTGGCTTGGTTCCCGAGAGCTCTGGCGACCATTGTGCAAGCAAGATAAGCCGTGCGTACCATCTGGTGGTGCTCAGCACTGACACGTATGTGGTGGGAACAGCATTAAAAAAAAATAAAATAAAGCACTCAGCCAGGATTGTGTCCATTTTCTTGCGTCTACCCGTTCTTTGAGCATTCTGCTATGCTCTATGCCAGCCGTTTTCAACTTTTTTTCATTTGCAGCTCCCTAAAAAAATTTGAAAGGAGGTGCAGATCCCTTTGAGTTGTAAGCGTGGGTATTCACATACTTTTGATTGATCAAAATCATCTTTTACAGACCCCTTAGACATAGTCTGTGGACCCCTGGGGGTCCATGGACCACTGATTTATGCTATGACCTAATTTAGGTGTTTAAACGGTACCTGGCACCATAGTATCTAAGTACCTGGTAGGAATTATCTTCATGGCAGCCTTGTGAGGTGAGAAAGTGCTATTACAACCACTTAGAGAGGAATTGCAGAGGTTAAATGACTTGACTACAGCCCAACAAGAAGTCTGTGGCAGAGAGGGGGACTGAACCTGAATACCAGCTTAGCACCCTGACCACTGGGCTGCCCATCCTTTTTGGGTGCAGGGTGGATTTATGGCTCTCACATGCTTTATGACAACGGGGGGCACTGAGTGTTATAAAGATGTGATGCACAGGAGTGCTGGTCAGGGAATGGCCTTTATTTCCTTGCTCCTGTCCCTTTGCAAGGGGTGGGATTACAGAAAGTTAGAAGAACCTGCTTCACGTGGCAGAGCTGTGGGCCGTTGGCTTCGAGGGGCTGCTCAGCCGCTGCCTGTGTTTGCAACAGCACCCACGGTCCTGAAGTTCCTCACTGTAACTCGACCAAGCTGAGCTGCACAGCTTACGGCCAGGGCAGCTGCTGCAGGATTAGAGCGGGGACAACAGAGGTGATTGCCCCCTGTTGACCCAGGTGCAAATAGGGAGGAGGGTGATGGTCCCAGGCTGCTATTTCTTCTGGTGCCCAACATATAACATCCATGGGGCATGTCCTTTTATCAGGGCACTGCCACCTTCACAGGGCATGCATCCCCGAGAAGGAGGCCCCCATGCAGAGTGCACAGGCTGCACTTCTCCAACAAAGTCACATTCTCCATAGGATCCCCCCCCACACACACACATCTATAAGGGGCTGCTTTGGGTTTGGTCTCAGCTCTGCAGAAACCCATCTATGATGCAGCATTATGGTCTCTCTCTGTGGACCATGAGTGTATCTGCCTACCAGGTAGGGACATAGCCATGGAAGAAGGTCCTGCGGGTCCTCTTACCCAGCACTAGCAGTGGAGTCCACAGGAGAAGCAGAGTGGGAAGAGGCTGGATTTCCCCATAGGGGTTATATCCAGATTCTGCTTTTCCCCCAGCGAAGTCTCACTGGAGCCATTTTTTTTTCCTGGCATGGGAGTGCCCTCCTGATGGGCACGTTCCCCTGCTGTAAGCACAGCTCCACTCTTCGCACTTCTGCAGGACTGGGACTTATACGGGGCTCCCATCCAGGTCCATCTGCAGGTAGGCCATAAGGTTCACAGCCCCAGGTTGGCCCATAACCATCCCAGTTGCTTTACAACCGCCTTTCAAGCCAGTTTGGGGGGGATTTGCAACCACGGGGTTTATGCAGCATTTGGCAGCACAGCAATCCCCACCCCCTCGACCGCCCAAGCACTCCCCCCGAAGACTGCAAGGGAACAGAGCTTAAAGGATCAAGTCACACTCCAGATCCAAGCTTGGCACTGTCTATAAGAGCAGGGAATTACCGAGTTATCACCCAGGGAGAGGGACATCTTCAAACCCATGCTGTACTCTGGTACCTAATCAAGAAGAATTGATAGCTCTGCAGTTTAACAGGGGGAACAAGATAACTCAACACCTTCCCAGGAGATATATATATATATATATATATGTATGTGTGTGTGTGTGCATATATATATATATGTATATTTATATATGTGTGTGTGTGTATATATGTGTGTTTGTGTGTGTATCTATATATCTATATCTATATATATGTGTGTGTGTGTATCTATATCTATATCTAGATATATTCCCTGACAACAGGCCACGGGCTCTTTGTAAGCTCCCTATCTTGCGCCTCTGTGCTGTAGCCTGAGACACCAGCACACATGCCTGCCCTTCTCTGCCGCCAGTTGTTGCTCTGGAGGTTTATACAGCTGCTGCTGAGACAGGAGAACGGGGGGTGGGGGTGGGGGTACAGCATTACGAGCGCCTCGATCCCGCAGGAGAGGTCAAAGGCGAAAACGTTTGAGCCGAAGGAGAAACAGGTGGATGCAGCCCGACGGAGGGAACACTGGCACTTTTCTTTATGTTTTCCCCCCGCTGTACTGGGAGCGGCAGGAAGTGACTGCCAGAAGAGCATTTGGCTGTACTAGGTTAAAAAGGAAAAAAAAAAAGGATGCCTGTGCTTTATTTTCAGAGTCTGGCTATTCTGGGGCAGGGGGTGGAAGGCTTTGTACTGTTTGTTATGTTTGTGATGCGATACTAAGAGCCTTAAATCCAAGCACAAGTCAGTAGCTATCAGGGAGCCAAGGTGATTAGGGCACTTTTCTTTCCTTTTGCATGTCCTTGTGCCAAGGGAAGCAGTAGGAGACCGGGAGTCTGATTCTGCTCTACCTATTCGGCATGTAGATGGATTTAGGTGCTTAAGTGTGATTCTGTCCCACCCTGCTAGCGCCCCTGAAAAGCAGTTCATAGATTTCATAGATATTAGGGCTGGAAGGGACCTCGGGAGATCATCGAGTCCAGCCCCCTGCCCAAAGGGTAGGAAGTCAGCTGGGGTCGCTGCCAGAGTCGACTTTGTTGCCCACAGGGGGAATAGGATCTGGCCCTGGGCTTCTCTTTTCTGAGCTGGAGACTTTGCACAAATCATTTTCCCTCCCTTAGTGTTTGCCTCTCCTCCCAATCTTAGCCTGCCCCGAGGCTGAGTTTTCCCAACGGCTCGCACAGCGAGGTCCTGACAGCGGCTCCGTGAAGAGCGGATCGCTCAGTTGACTGGCAATTTTTGAAAAAAATCTTTCAGGCCAACCTGAAATGGAGCATTGACTTTTTCGATTCTCTGAAAAATCCTTTGAAATTTCCCTTGGGCTTCTGATTTGCCAACAATATTCAAAATAGTATTTTTCTGGGTTGGTTGAATGAAACATTTCATCTATCTAAGACTTAAATATTCCTTTCTGGATTGCAACTTTATTTTTGGAGGTGTTGTTGTAAGCTTTGTAAATACAGCTGAAGGGAATCTCAGTGTGAGAAGTTGTTTCAGATAGAAAGACTGAAGCATTTCATTTAGAAAAAAGGTGACATCAAAAATATGGATTTTTATTTATTTATTTATTTTAATTTTGTGTGCTATGCAAATGGTGCACAAACCAAAGACGAATTGGTGCAAAGTTTTGCGGTCTCCGGGTATGCATATTTTGCAGGAAAAGTTCACGTTGGAAAACCCTGCCCAACTCTACCCAGTTCTGTTCTTTACTGGAGTTTTGCTAAGCGCTCCTGTAGCATTGATGGTACTGGATGCATGATCGTCCTCAAACCTTAGTAGCTTTTCCATGTGATGAGTAAATATTTACGTAAGTGAATAACAAGATTCAATTGTTAAAAAAAAAAAGCACTTATTCTTTCATCATAGAATAATACTAATAAAAGTTCACTGTTCAGTCTGGCTGGTTGCATGCAACTCCCTGGCCTGTTAGATATTACGTGTCGCCATGTATCCAGCCAATGACGGTAAGAGTGAGTGTGGTCCTACTTGGTGAGGCTGTCTGTTCTGCAGCTGGACCTTGTAGCTCTGGAGGTTTCTGGTTGGATCCCAGGTATCAGACAAAATAGCAGCCATCTCAATAAATAAGGCATAGGTGGGTTTTGAAATGCTGCACGCTGCCAACATAGGACAAGTTTCCTGTGTTTGGAGAAAGTATGTTATCCAGTGGTTACTAAAAGCATATTCTGCAGTGCTTTGTCCTGCGATGTTGTAAGTGGGTCAAACCCTGGTGACTAGTGTGACTGGGACAGTCCCCCACCCCTCTGGGCACTGATATGGGGAAGCATGAAAAATTTCAGCTGCCTCCAAAGCTCCAGTTGTGCTGTCCCAGCTGCCCCCCAGCTCTCTTGTTACCCATCTGCCAGGGGTCCTCTGCATGTAACAGAAATGTGAAGATGTTTTCTGTGCTAAGTGGCCTAAATCTGTGTTTTTTCAGCCTCATTTCAGGTCTCTGAATGCCACCTTCCCGCGTCACTGTGTAATAGCCAGTGGCATTCGCTTAGAAGTAATATCTCCTTTCAGAATGAAGCAGCACATTTTAATAACTAGGCAAAGGTTATGCAAAGATGGAGAAGAAAACTGCCCTCAATGCCGCTTATGTGAGAAATGCTTTAAGAAGGACAGGCTTCATTGTGCTGTTTCTATCTAGCTCTATGTGGGAGCGTCTACATGAGACGTTTACTGCGCAGCAGACCAATGAGTTGTGCAGTAAATATTGCATGTCTACACGTGTGTCCCTATTAGGCTGGATTCAATTAATTAAAAAACAACAACCCACAGCAGTGTGTAGACGCTGCCCCAGCCAGCCCCTCCGCAGCACATTGAGCCGGGGGAGCAATCCCAGGCTGGCAGGCTGACCCCCTGAGCCAGCTGGGGGTGCTCTGACCTGGCTCAACGTGCTGCAGTCTGGGTGCACGTGCAAACAGCACACCTGGAGCAATAAACTCTGGCGCAATAAGCACCGGAGTGTATTGCTTTGCATTAATATGCACATGTAGACGCGCTCAGGATGAGGTCATATCCGTTCTAAGAGTGGCTCAAGGTCTCTCCTAGTATCACGGCAGGGCAGAGTTAAGGTTATTCGGGTACCTTCACTGCACAGCTAGGTCTAGCCATGTTTAGAGTCCTTTTAAGAGTCAGCTCTGAATGTCTTGCTGATTTGTGGAATTATTTGTAATGGGTTTTGACCCTTCCCCTTCGCTCCATCTTAATAGCTTTACAAGTGGGAGTTTATTCAAGGCTGATAATGGATCTGTAGGTTTTTTTAAACCCAGGAGGGACCATTAAATCATCAGGTCTGACCTCCTGCATAAAGCAAGCTGTTGACTGTCATCCAGGATGAAACAAGCCCCAAAAGACTTCACAACCGAAGAGACAGAAAACTCTGGGCTGTCCTTAAGGGATATTTCAAACATTTCCCCAGCACAAACACATTTATTGTGAGATTTTTTTTTTTCCTTTTGGCCTCGGCACGCTTCACATTGAAGTCAATTTGCACGATCAAAAATGTGTCACTTGACTCCAAGGCTGAGCAATGTGGCGGCCCGTTATTTCCCCTTGTCTCGTGGTGAGGCGAAGACCAGAAGCAGGCTGCTGCAAGCTCTGTTCTTTTATGTGACTAATACTCCCAAATCCACCGTCCCCAGGGGTTCGGGGGTCACTAACAGCAGTGGCAGGCTGCAAGAGTGGGGTGAGGGGGGGGGAACTGTGCTCGCCTTTCATTCACACGGGTCAGCTGTCCCACCTGTTCCCCCTGCTTAGACGTGGGTAGCGGGGATGGAGGGGGACGCTGTGCTGATGGCACATTACAGAAAAACACAGCAAACTGAAGGAATTTCATCTGAAATGCTAGAAACAAATGGGCACCAGTCTAGCCAGAGACAATGATAGGAATGAACCCAAGAGCGTAGGCGGCTGGGGCTCACGTGGGAGGCTGGAGCATTGCTATGGGAGTGAGGGACCAGGCCAAAATTGAGTCTTGTAATGAAAGACTTAACAGTGGGCGAAACGCCAGTAGGTGCAGATTGGAGGCTTGATGCAGATAACCGGCAAGGCGGTGGCTGTCCGTTCAAGCTAGCTAGGCCTCCGGAGAGTGCAATATTGACTGAAGAGGTTTCCGCAGAAGAATTTCCTCCTATTAAAGAAACGCCTGGGGCGTTACTCCATGGGCTTTTTTAATGTAGGCAGTCTCAAGGATGGCATAGATCCCCTATGAAAAGAATCGCCTTCCTTCAGTAGCCCTGCAAGCGTTACAGTCCTTTCGAATGACCCGGTTGGGACCATCTAAGTAAATGCATCTCTGTTGGGGGGTAGTGGCAAAGTGGGTAAGCTCTGGCTCTGGAGGGCAGGATAAGGGCTAAAGGCTGCCCCCAGCTATAAATAGGTACCTGGTCATTTGAGAAGTTCAAGGCATTTGGATGTGATGGTGGCCACATCATTCCCTTGTGTGCTGTTGGCTGAGCAAATGGTTTGCTCTAATGATACTAGCCGAATGAGACCTTCTTATTGCTAACGAAGCCAGTGTGGTCATCATGGTGTTTTCCAAAAATAACTAATGCTGGCTAGAGGGGTTACCTGGAGCATCTGCGCTGCAGAAATGCCAGTGCATGTCACAGCAAAAAAGCCGGAGCGGCAGATGGTGGTGTGGGGCAGGGCACTGAGCCAGGACTTAGGGTGCTTGGGCTTTGCCATCAGCTGCTTGGGCACGCCGCTTCATTTTTCTGCACCTCTGCTGCGTTATTTGTGACATTGGGAATGTACCTGGGCTTGGCCCTTGTAGATGGCAAGTGTCACAGGCTTACCCCATCTCTTACCAAAATGGTGCCTACTGTAGCTGAGTTTGAACTCATTTGGGGGCTGTTTCTGCTACATCAAACCAACTAGCCTTCAGGGTGTCAAATCTGGGACATGGTCCCAGATGCACCATAGACCTTCCGGACAGGAAGGAGTCCACACCACTCCTCGTTCGGGTTGGTACAGTGGCCTTTGTGTGGTCGTGCTGGTAGTCCAGGATCGATGAATTCATCGGTGCTGCTTCTGGCTTAGGAGGTAGCTCGCAGTACAGCCACGTTCACACAGAGGACACAGCTGGATGCTGCTTGGTGCCAAGCCAGGCCCAGATTTTCAAATTTGGGACACATGGCCCATACCTGGGCATCCTTAAGGGCGTAGGGGCACAGCCCGAGGATTCCTGGTTGTTTTGGGCTACTAAAACAAGATAGCTGTAACAGCGAAATGGTGAGTGATGGTTCTTCACATTGAGAAATGGAGCTCTCCTTTGCACAAAATCCTAAGCAGGATCCTGGCTATTAGTAGCCCATGAGGGCATCATCCCTGGGAAGAGGTTCATGGGATGACCTTTGTGCAGGGTCATCCCTTCCTCTTGTCTCCTGTGACCTGTATTTTGCACAGAGGCCCGTTTCCCCGTTTTCTGAGCTGTGACGATGCCTGGTCCCGGTTCTGGCTCTGACTGTTCCCCGATGCTCCAGAAAGCCTCGTGGGCAGCGGCATTGCGGCATTTCACATGGAAGCACCGGATGACACCAGGCCAGTCCTCCTGAAGGCGAGGGGCTTCTTCTTACCCCGTTGCCCTCTGCATCCAGCCTACCGCATCTGCCAGTGGGGTGGTGGGTGGTCATTGAAATGCTCTGCAGCCAACGTGGCCACAGAAAGCTAAAGCTGAAACAAGCTGTATCTTGAAACCAAAGTCATCTTGAACCTGTCTTCAAAACAGCTGCGCTGGCAATAAATTCAGTACTTGAAGAAGTTCATTGACTGTTTAAAATGCAGTAAGGGTAGCTGTGGGAATAGCCGCGCTACACTTTTATATCGGCCTGAGAAGCAGTGCCGTAAAATATGCTCCTTTTAAAAGCCGCTGAGCAACAAGAGTTTTTTTTTTCATCTGAAAGCAAACAGGGAAAACTTTTCTGTACCTACCAGAAAAGTGAACGGGACCCAGAAGGGCAGCTGGTAGTGTCACTGGGGCGGGTGACGGGGGTACCAGCCCCGGGTGCCAATTTGGGGATGGTACAGGGATGGTGACCGCTGCCCCAGCCAGTCCAGTTGTCATCATGGCCTAAAGCATAGAAACGGCTTCTCCTGCCTCTGGCCCTGGTTGTAAATGCTTTGTCTTTATCTGATTACACACAGGATGAACCGACCTGAGAGTCTGGCTCTGGATCTAGACTGAGCCAACCACCTTTTGAACCTGTTTTTTTTTTTTTAAATGAAAGATTTATTTTAACAAAATGAAAAAAAAAATCCTGAAGATATTTCCATTAACGTTTTTCATTTTTGATATTTATAATGAAATATTTTTCACTTATTTACTGAACAGGGGCTTTAAAACATGAACATATATTTTTGGTTTGGGGTATTTGAGTGAAAATATTTTCGCAGGAAACGTTAGGGACAATTTGTACATATTTTTTTTTCATGATAAATAGTCAAAGTCCTTTTTTTGGCCAGGTCTAATCCAAACTTCCTCATACTTGCTGGAGTTCAGCCCTGGGCTACGGGATCACTCCCTGAGAGAATAATACCTGCAAATCTCAGTGCCCATCTCCAGTATCACTTACTATTTTTGACACAGGCATTCGCTCTTTGTTATCTACAGTAGGTTTGTACCTTGGGGAGTGAGCTCCTCACACCTTCTGTTAATTCAGATAAACTGTTTGAGCACATCGTGGTGGTGGTGAGCCCCAGCAGTGCAGCCCACTAGGCTAGGAGCTGTACAAACACAGAAAAAAATGGAAGGCCTTGTCCAAAACTTTTGCAGTATAAGGAGCACTGAGGAGACGATGCCCATTACCACCAGTTCAGACTCGACTAGCACAGCCTGCACATTAGATACATCGATGAAAACCAGTTTTAACTGGGGGGCTGCTTCCCTTTCTGCTCTCACCGTCTTAATGCCAGATTAACCCTCTAAATTCCAGAAGTGAAAAAGGAAAAAACAGTCCCCGAAGCATCTCTTTCTGCCTTGCTTAGCAGTGTTGGGTTTTTTTTCTCAGCGGTCACCTCAAATTCATGCCTACGATAAAGCCCTGCATGTTAAATGTTAACCTCCCGGTATAGGATCTTCACCACCTGGGTGGGCCAGTTGTACCAGTGCAAGGGAAGCAATGCAAGCTTCTGTCATCCTTGATACCGAGTATGTTCAAGGGGGGGATGAAGGAGACAGAGCAAGGGTTGAATGCGCTGTTCTTTTCATCTCAAGTCTTCCCTCCTCCCTCAGCAGAGGCTGCCAATCAGGCCAAATTGCAAGCAGATATTTTCCACTGTGAACAACTGGACTCCAAGCGTGGAGCTGGGGATCTCATTTCAGGGTCTTGTGTTGCACTTGACAGCGGTGCCGGGAGTGAAAGGCATGGGTACTTCTGCAAATACAGCTGGTGCTGGGACAAGGTAAATGGTGCAAAGATTTTCTGCATCAAGGTAAATGGTGCAAAGAAGGGACATTTTATGCATTAAGAGTCAGCCATAGAGCAAAGTCTTGTACCAAGGTTGTTGTTATCGGCTCTTCTACCTATTTCCACCAAATTCAGGGCAGTCTTTTTTTTTTTTTTAATCTAGGTTTTCATAATGCAGCCATCTAAATGCCCTGTAGTACTTTGCAGAGCAACATGGCTTACACACACACGGTAGAGCGGGTCCTTTCTCTTGCTCTCTCATCAGAGGTGCCGGCAAGGTTTTGGGGGTGTTTTCTCATGGATGTGCTGCTTTGCCTGTCCAGGTTTTAGCTGTGTGTTTGGCCTTGGGTAGAGAAGTTGCAAGGTTTCTAGGGCTGTAATACTCAGGTATGAAATGTGAGCAGCAGGACAGAGCAGCAATGATTTCTAGCTGCAATCCCAAGGACTTGTCCTTGATGTTAGTGCAACATCATTTCCATAGACTCATAGAAAAAGAGCTGTGGAAGGGCCCTCAGGAGGTTACCTGATCCAAGGTAGGATTATCCCTCTCTAAGCAGAAGTCTTGCCTCCTGCATGTCTCCCGGACCATCACGGCAACAGCATCACCTCACTGCTGTCAATCCGGTCTAAATAAGCATTTGTCTAATCTGTTGTCAAACCCCAACATCAGTCTCACCCCACTTCTCCCAGCCCCTGTAATCCATTCTCCACCTACTGGTCTCCTAAATGCTACAGGCTTTATCGCTAGCCCAGCACCCCACAGGAATTTTGTTGCCCCAATATCGACACGACCCCTGCCCCTCTCTCTGCCCTATAATGCCGGGACATTAATTCTGCAAGAACTCTCCTTCCTCCCCAGGCCCCAATTTTGCATCTGAGCCCCTCAGTCTCTTTTCTTGGGACCAGTTACTGTCCATACCTGCAAAGCTCCCAACATCTTTTCTTGCCTCTTCTCACAGTGCCTAATCCCTTTCCTTGCCTATATCCCCTCCCAAGGCTTCCAATATCCCAATATCCTTCCTGCCCCCCATATGTCTTTCCCCCTTCCCCTCTCTTTCCCATCCTCTTTCCCCCTAGTCCCTCACTCATAGGGAATGGGAGTCTCACTCAGCCCATTTGCCTGAGGAAGCCAGGTCCAAGGATGCGAGAATGGGATCCCCTAAATCATGGGCGACTGGTGTCTCCCGAGTCTAGATATGCGACGGGAGTGGGGGGTCCCGCAGTGGCTGATTACCAACCTGGGGGGCATCCCCCAGCTGCCGATCACCAGCCGGGGAGGTCTTCGGTTTCGTGGCTGGCACTTCCAGGCGGTGCGCGGCCAATCTCAGGGGGTGCCCGTGCACCCACGTGCACCCCCTACGCATCACCAATGTCAGCTGTTCCCAATCTGTGGTACGGGTACCACTCAGACAACCTGCCAGTGGTCCACATGAACAAATTTATTATAATTCCTTTATAGGCTCGGCAGTGCTACGTTGGTTAGCACTACGGAAGAAAGAGACTTGGGGGTCATCATTGACCACAAGATGAAGATGAGCCTGCAATGCGATGCTGCGGTAGTAAAGCGACCAAAACGCTGGCGTGCATCCAGAGATGCTTCTCAAGCAATCCCGGGACATCATTCTCCCTTTGTACTTGGCCTTGGTGAGGCCGCAGCTGGAGTACTGCGTCCAGTTTTGGGCTCCACAATTCAAAAAGGATGTGGAGAAGCTTGAGAGAGTCCAGAGGAGAGCCACGCGCATGATCAGAGGTCAGGAAAACAGGTCTTACGACGACAGGCTGAGAGCCATGGGACTCTTTAGCCTGGAAGAGCGTAGGCTCAGGGGTGATCTGATGGCCACCTATAAGTTTATCAGGGGTTACCACCAGGATCTGGGGGAACGTCTGTTCACCAGAGCGCCCCAAGGGATGACGAGGTCGAACGGTCACAAACTCCTGCAAGACCGTTTCAGGCTGGACATAAGGAAGAATTTCTTTACTGTCCGAGCCCCCAAGGTCTGGAGCAGCCTGCCAGCGGAGGTGGTTCAAGCACCTACATTGAGCACCTTCAAGAGTAAATTGGATGCTTATCTTGCTGGGATCCTATGACCCCAGCTGACTTCCTGCCCTTTGGGCAGGGGGCTGGACTCGATGGTCTCCCGAGGTCCCTTCCAGCCCTGATGTCTATGAAATCTATGAAATATGACAACAGTTTGCTGGGGGGACTTAAGGCTGAACTGAAAAAATTGCTGGTGGTACTTAAGGTCGTATTGTTTTAAATTGGTGTCAGAGTTTGAGAACCGCTGCCCTACACGATTCAAGGGGACAGTGAGCCGTGCTGTTTGGTGGCAGCTGTGTTTGGGACCCGGCTCTCACTGCTGTGGGGTGGCACTTGGGCAGGTGGATTCATGGCTCGGCTTCCCCGTGAATCGCCCCTTTTGGCTGGAGCGCAAATAGGAAGAAGACCCCAGGGGACCCGAATAGCGATGGGAAGCATCTCGCCCAGGTCCACATGTGCCCTTTGCTAATGGCTGGACCAGAGGTGGGCTTCACACTCAGCAGCCTGGCAGCCTCAGGGACCCGCATGCCCTAGACCAAGGCAGGCTCAGCAAACCCAATGTCGCGTTCACTGGGGGGACCCTGAGGATGTGTCCCCAACCACCTCCCCTGTGCGGGGCTCTGATGGCCGTGATTTGAGGTGGGGGGGGGAAAAGTCAAGACGAGTACCCTTGGTTCGCCCATAGGTACTCAACATCCTATCCCTAAACCAAGCCTAGTGTGTCTGGCACATGGAGCCTGTCCTGTGCACCCCCCAGCTCGTAAGGGCAGGGCAAGAGTGTGGAGGCACCTGCCCCAGGAAGGCAGGTGAGAAAGCCACTGCCTTCTGCCCATGGGATGGCAGGGATGGGATTCGGAGCCCGCCTCCCCCAGGGCTGCAGCCCATCCAGACAGGGAGGGGCGTGGGAAACCAGACTTCCCTTCTCAATGCAGCCTGCCTGCCTTAACCCTCCTCTCTCTACTGACCAAAAGCCCCTCGGGTTTGGCACCCCACTGGCCACCCAGGCCTGTTGCCTTCTCTTTGTTAAAAGCCCAGGCTCACCCTCACTCAGCACAGGAGACCCTCAGAGAGGTGGAAAGAGGGCACAGGAGCAAAAGGGAGAGGGTCTCACTTTGGAGGGCTGAGAACCTCAGACCCCGACATGCAGCACCGTCTCTCCAGAGCCACTGAGTCGTAGCCATGATGAGAGGTTTTGCAGACTTGGGCATAAAAGGGTCCTGGGATGTGAGGGGAGCTGCTGCCGGAGCCTCCCAGGGGAATAAAACTCAATGTTATCTGCAACCCAAATGTGGCAGCTGTGCAGGGTGCAATGAGTTGGCAGCTCTACATAGGAATCATCTCGCCCAGGTCCACATCTGTCCTGTGCTAGTGGCTGGACCAGAGAGGGGCTTGTGGACCTACCAAAGAGCATCTTTTAGCAGCAGTATAGGTTCATGCAGAGGTCTCCGGGTCATTCCCTGGTGTCCATAACGCACCTCAATGCAGCATACCGGCTGGGAGGCTGGCTGCTGCCCACCTACCCGAGTGGTAGCTGTATATGTGCAGTTTATAATTCAGCTGGGGACTCGTTTGAGATGAAAGTCACTGCAGAATAACAGCAGCGAGAGGTTATTAGCATTTGAGATGAGACCCAGGAGCAAAGGACGGAGCAGGAACATCCTGTTCCCCAAAAGATCTGCTGTTTGGACTGAATTCAGGACGAACAGAGACATCTGCAAGGAAATGTAGGACCAGGTCACTCATTGTGGTAGGGTTGTTCTGCGCCATCACCTTCTTGGGGGCCATTTCTACGCTGCAGCCTGCTTGTGAATGAGGAGCTGCTCTGCTTTAGCGCTAACTTTACACTTGACTCATCCTTGTTTCAGCATTTCTGGTGGGAGCACCGGGACACAGGCTAGGGCAGACCCTGGTGTTTTCAGGATGCTCCCTCTGCCTTACGTCATGAGCAAGTAGTAAGCAGAAATGTGTTAAACCTTTCCACTGCCTTCATTGCCTCATGCAGCTGCCTCATCTCCCTGGGCAAGGGCGGTGATTGCATACAGAAGCAGGTGTGCATCGGTGCATGCACGAGTGTGTTTGTGGGGGGGTGTTTCCAGGATGATTACAGACAAAATCTCAAAGCCGTGCGAGATCCCCCTTATCCTCAGCTGCCACATGCAGCATCACCGTGTGCTGCTGAACAAGTGCTTCACTCCCCTCTAGAGGTGTCCACGGAGGAAGAGAGGATAAGCGCCTGTGCAGTACGCATCCTTTACATCGCAGCGATGCTGGAGTCTTCATTACCTGGCGTTGATGCACCTTCTCTGCACCTGCCCTGTAAGGATCCAATAAGGCTCTGCAGAGGAGGACTATTGGTAACTGCCTTTTTGTATAGCCAGGAAACACGACGACGAAGCGACTATCCCCAAATAACCTGGTTAATAAGTGGAAGAACTGATGCCTTTTCTGCCCTGCAGCTTAGCTGTAGCTTCGGGACGGTGGCATTTCCAGGTTACACAATTAGCAGGAGTTATTGTTGAAGGGGCATTAAAAGAACCATCCCACAGATGGCCTGCAGCGTGGTTTATCTTTCATTTTGAACCCCTTTATATTTTTAATCCTCACTTTTTCAACATCAGGACAGTTCATCTGCGGCCCGGTTCTGCCACCTAGTGACTAAATGGCTGCAGTTCACCTGTAATTTTTAAGGATTTTTTTAAAAGTTCAATAATGGTAAAAGGTAGGAATGATGGTAGTAGTGAGGTAGTAAAATGGTAGTAGTAAAGGGCCGAGATGGTAATAATGGTAGCAGTAAAGAGTAGTTTAATAATGTTTATTCCAAGATCCAACACCAGTTTGGGATGTAGGGGTGGATTTTATTCTGCCCCATAATTGAAAAAGCCTTAATGCCCACTGAGTCCCATGCAAAATCAGATCTTAACTCCAAATTAATTTACTCTTTGGAGAATGTATAACTACTTAATGAAATAGCATATGCTTTCTGTGTTACCAAAGTGGAAATTTGAATCTGAACTATTACGGCTAGTAGATGGTAAGTTTTTGCTTTTCTTAAAAAGGCCCCTTCCTCTGGGAGATGTTGCACTAACCTTGCTTTAGCTGGTGGTCCCTCACTGTATAGGCTTGAGTCTACACCCATTTATGAGACCCCTTGCTAAGCAGAAGTAAATCTGTGGATAAGATTCTTGGTTTCAAAAAGGCAAATTTTGATAAAAAATCATTAGCAGTCCCCTGGTCTGAGGAGATTAGGGAGCTGAATGTGGAGGAGCCCTGACATTTCTTCGAGTCAGAGGTACTAAAACTATCTGGAATCGGTGTCCTTAGTAAGGGGAAAAACTTATAGGAACAAGGTGCAGACCTGGCTGAATGAGGCACCACCTCTAAGATTTAGGACTAGCCATGACCCTCCCAGAAATGGAGAGAAGGACCACTCAGCAAAGCAGGCGGTGTCTCTGAGAGGAAGAAAAAAGTGAGACTAGCTAAAAGTCAAGCTGAGTTGCACCTTGGAAATGGTATTCAAGTAACAGGACAAGTTCTTCATCTAAATCAAGGAGCATAAGGAGAGGAAGTTGCCCTCTGCAGTGAGGATTGGGCAGAGACTAAGAATGAGCTAGGTCTGACCCAAAAGCTAAATGGATGGATGCTTTGCCATAGCTTTCAACTAGGACAATAGTATTGGTCATGGGAGAAAGAACAAGAAAGGTGGTAGTAACAAGAGCATGGGAATATAAATTGCTACAACTGAGGCGAAAGCACAACTGAAGGAGTTTAATATACTCCAATAGGAAGACAACAGATAATCTTCGTGTCAGCACCTGGGACCTCTGGGCTGGTAGCAAGTGTTTATGATGGATCTATCTAGTTGCAGCGGTACCATGCGACTGGAGGATAGCAAATGTAACATGAAGTGCAATATTTAGGAATAAGGGGACATTTGATCTTGGTTATTACAGGCCTATAAGGGTTTCCCTGGGAATTTGGAAAGCTTCAGCAGAGCACAATGGTTGTTGTGAATCCTGTTCTTAACCGAGCTGCCCCATTCACCCCATGGAAAACTTGGATATTTGACCTGGATTCTCAGCTTCCTCTCCTGAATCTGGCAGATGCCTGGAAGATACTAGGACAAAGCCAAGAGGCTCTTTGTGACTTTGGTCCTTGGTCATAAATGACCAGCATCTTTCCATGTGTGTGAGCAGGTCTGATTATCTCTAGCAGAGGCATCCAAGAAAAATAGAGACCAACGAGTATATTATGTGTACCTGGAGGTCTACTCTAAAGAAAAGCTCAGTGTGTATGCACATCAATCAACCACGGGTGCCTGACATGTTGTTGCTGCCTTTCACATAGCCTAAATGCTGGGATTTTTGAGCCAGGATTTTTGTTTCAGCGTCCTTGAGACCTGAAGATACTTTCAAAATGTGTATTAGGCAATTGAAATCATAATGGCTTAGGAACTGCTATACTGGATCAGTTCTCAGGTCCATCTAGCCCTGCAGCTTGTCTCTGTCTGTGGCAGAAAGTAGATGCCACAGGGGACATAATTTAAAGAGATGGATATCTAGAATGATTTATTCTTTGCCCTTCTTCCCTTACACAAGGGATGTCAAACTCCCTTTGTGGCCTGGGTCAAATCTGGACCAAAGTGCTCCTTGTGGGTCAGACCCGGCCTGGGGCACAGGGCAGGGGTGATGGTTACTGAAACTATTTATGCAGTGGTAGTAGCTACTTTAGTAGCAGCCATGCTGGTGGCAGAGAGTGGGGCAAGTGGAGATGGACCAAGCTGCCGCAGCACAAGCCAAGGCTGTGTTATATAGCCCCAGGCTGCACCCCGGCTGCTGACAGCCGTGTCTACCTGGACACAGATGCCACAGCAGTTCACACCCACTGCTGGCCATGCCCACAAATCCCCAGCCCGCTGGTAGCCCATGCAGCCCAATGGAGTCCAGCTGCAGGCTGGATGCAGCCTGCGGGCTGTATCCTCTACTCTACAGCTCCAGAAAACATCATTTTTGAGCTAGGTCTTTGAAGGGGGGTTGTAATACACTTATATTGAGCTGTTCAGATTTCACAGAGCCTCCTTGCTTTGTGAACCACAGCGAGAGAGATTTTCTCATGACCTCATTTTTTGATTTTAGTTTGTGTATATCAAGGGTTGGTGACTTCTTAAGGTTGGATTGACCCAGTTTTGGCAGGCTGGTGGGCGGCCAGCTGCTGCCACTTTTCCCCATATTGCCACTGTTATGTTTCCCCCTGCCACCACAGGGAAACCATCTGCTGCCAAAGCTCCCCCGCCATCCACCCGCACCGAAGCCCCAAGCCGTGGGCTGGATCGAAAGGCTCTTTGGGCTGGATCTAGCCCGTTGGCTGTAGACTGGCGACCCTGGTGTAGATAACTTTGTACCACCATGGGGAGTTGGTCTTCACTCTGAGTCCATCTTGGTGGAAATGGCTATGGTTTCCTAGGGCAGCCAGGGGAACCCACCAAATTTCACGTGACTTCCTCCTGAAATTGTAGACGCCGCCTCAGCCTTTCTTGAGGCTTGGCTAAAACACGTGGCAAACTTAGGGATACTTTGAACAAGTCTGGAAACACTGGGCTAAGCGTATGGGTTTGCAAACTTTTTGTTTGGTGGGTTTTGTTCTTAAAGCTATTTCAACACAACTGATGAACGTTTTGGGGAATATTGATCTGTTGCTTATGTTTTATAGAGAAGACGCAGAAAGTAAAATAAAAGAAATCTGGATCAATTGTCTTCAGGTGCCTATTGCCATGCAAGGGGCTGCTCCCAAAAAGAGAAACACTCCAAGTTGCTTTCCCTGCTGCCCTCCCTGGGGTCGTTAATAAAAGACTTGGAACAAAGCAGTTAATAGCAAGTAGCTTCTGTTAATAATTAAGCTTGCCCTATGGACAGCCCCAAGCTTTTCCTCTAAAAAGCATCCAGCCTGCTTAAAAAAAACTAGTTTGGCAAGTTGCAGCAGGACGTGACTTGGTTACCTGCAGAGGGAATGAAGTTAGTGCCTGGAAAAACCTCTGCTCCAAAACAGCAATAATGACAAATAGAGCCCAGTTTTGAATTTTCCACCTGATGAAAGAAGAAAGGTTATTTGGAAACCAAAGGCACCTGCATGCCTCTCTCCTCTGAGGGGTGGAAGGGAAGCAAATTGGATAAGGTAAGCAATAGCATATATCTGTTTAAAAAAGATCTTTTATCTGCCTAGATCAACAGGAGCAAACGTGATAGACTCTGACGAGCAGAGATCGTAGTTGTGTTGTGAACTGCAAGGAGGATACATCACACGGTTGTATTACGAAGAGCAGCACTCATCACACAAAAATAGCCTGTGGTCTTCATACTTGCTTATCATATTCAAGTGAGTTTGTCCATCTGTTGGAACAGGAGAGCTGGAGTGAGAGAGAAAGAAAGGGATATATACTATTGAATGTTTCTATATTTATATTAGGAGAGCCTGGATTTGATTTCCTGCTGTTTAGCTACTATGCCTGGCTGCAGAACTCATGATTTTTATTCAGTTCAAGGCTACAGACTATCAGTGCTATGATGTACCAAGTCACTTGCCTTTCTGGGCCACGGGTTCTGCATCTTTAATATCACAGGCCACAAACTCACCTGCTTCAAGCCAGTCCCAATTAGTGGACTGCGGCATGTGGATGAAATGCCCTCTAGAAACACAGGCCTTATTGAGGGCAGATTATTGGCAGTTGTGCATTACAGATTGAAACGATGCATTTTGGTCTGCCTGATTTTTACGATCCACTGGCAAGTGCAGCTGAAATGGGTGTTTTGCTGTTATAGGTTTTAAATGTCTATAATGTGCCTGGCTCTCCCATAGTTGGCTGCATCTTGCCTTCATATTAGTCAATATTGATGCCTACCTTGCCATCCCCTTATGGCAGGGGTGTCAAACAGGGCCCATGGGCTGGATCTGGCCCATAGAGCCCCATAATCTGTTGCCTGGTCCTGCCTCCTTTGCAGTGCCCGGGGCCTGCATCACTGGTGGTGGTTGCTCAGGCAGAGTCCTTGGTTGTACAGTAAGCAGTGCTCCCTTGGGCTTGGTCCTGGACCGGGGGTCTTGGATCAGGTATATGAGTGGGTAGGGGGGAGTGGGAAGGTGTCGGTGGGCTTGATCCCACCCGTGCAACAGCCCCATGCTGCTCTTCTGGCCTGCAAGGCCAGTGGAGTTTGACACTCCTGCCTTATGGAAACCTAGCCTGGTCTAACTTTGTCAGACACCTCTAACAGGTCTTGTCTCTCTGTTAGTCTCATAAGAGAGCAACAGTTTTCAAACCTGCACAGGCTCCTGAGGTCTTTTGATTTCCTGTATTTTGGGCCTTTCTCTTGAATGGCATGGTCTCTCAGCAGCTCTCAGGGGCAGGATCCCCTGGGAAGCCAGTCTGAGGAGGACTGAGGAGCTGGCTGTACTTCAAAGAAGCCTGCCTGGGAGTGCAGGAGCAAACCATCCTGACGTGCAAGTGTGGCAGAAGACCAGCTTGGCTTAGCAGGGAACTCTTCAGGAAACTAAATCACAAAAAAAGAAGCTTATAAGAAGTGGAAACTTGGACAAATAACTAGGCAAGAATATAAGTGCATTGCTCGGGCATTCAGGGATGAAAGAAGAAAGGCCAAAGGGCAATTGGAGTTGCAGCTAGCCAGGGAAACGAAGGGTAACAAGAAGCATTTCTACAAGTTTGTCGGTAGCAAGATGCGAATCAGGAAAAGTGTATGTCCCTTACTCAGTGGGGGAGGCAACCTTGTGACAGAGGCTGCAGAAAAGGCTGATGCCTTTTTCATCTCAGTCTTTACTGGCAAGGTCAGCTCCCAGACTACCGCACCAGGCAGCACAGTTTGGGGAGGAGGTGAGCAGGCGACAGTGGCGAAAGAACAGGTTAGGCAGTATTTAGACAAGCTGGATGTATACAAGTCCATGGGCTCGGTGAGATGTGCCCTGGGGTGCTGAGGGACTTGGCTGATGTGATAGCAGAGTCGTCGGCCGTCATCCTTGGAAACTCATGGTGACTGGGACAGGTCCTGGATAATTGGAAAAGGGCAAACACAGTGCCCATATTTAAGAAAGGGAAAAAGGAGGATCCAGAGAACTACAGACCAGTCAGCTTCATTTCACTCCCTGGAAAAATCATGGGTCAGGTTCTTAAGGAATCCATTTCTAAGCACTTGGAAGAGAAGACGGGGATTAGGAGTGGTCATGGCCAGGGGCAAGTCATGCCTGACCAACCTGATTGCCTTCTGTGATGAGATGACTGGCTCTGTGGATGTGGGGAGACCTGTGGATGTGGTGTGCCTTGACTTGAGCAAGGCTTTTGATTTGGTCTCCCACAGCGTTCTTGGAGGCAAGCTAAGGAAGTACGGGTTGGATGAATGGACTGTAAGATGGATGGAAAACTGGCTGAAGCATTGGGCCCAGAGGGTAATAATCAATGGCTTGATATCTAGTTGGCAGCCAGTATTAAGTGGAGTGCCCCAAGGGTCAGTCCTGGGGATGGTTTTGTTCAGGGTCTTCATCAACCACCTGGAAGATGGCACAGAGTGCATCCTCAGCAAGTTTACAGATGACTCCAAGCTGCGGGAGGTAGTAGATATGCTGGAGAGCAGGGCTAGGTTTTAGAGCGGCTTAGACAAATTGGAGGATTGGGCCAAAAGAAATCCCATGAGGTTCAACAAGGACAAATTCAAAGTTGTGCACTTAGGAGGGAACAGTCCCATGCACCAGGACAAGCTGGGGGTGACTGGCTGGGCGGTAGGTCTGGGGCTTATAGGGGACAATGAGCTGAATATGAGCCAGCAGTGTGCTCTTGTTGCAAAGAAGGCTAATGGTATCCTGGGCTGCGTTGGAAGGGGTGCTGCCAGTAGGTCAAGGGACATGATTATTTCCTTCTATTCAGCACTGGGGAGGCCACATCTGGAGTTCTCTGTCTAGTTTTGGGTGCCCCACTCCAGCAAGGATGTGGACCAATTGGAGACAGTCCAGGGAAGGGCAACAAAAATGATTTGGGGGCTGGGGGGACATGACTTATAAGGAAAGACTGTGGGAACTGGGCTTATTTAGTTGAGAAAAGAGAAGACTGAGAGGGGATTTAATAGCAGCCTTCATCTCCCTGCAGGGGGTTGCAAAGAGGATGGAGCTGGGCTGTTCTCAGTGGGGACAGATGACAGAACAGGGAGCAGCCGTCTCAAGTGGCAGCAAGGGAAGTTTAGGTTAGATATCAGGAAAAATTTTCTCCCTAGAAAGGTAGAAAAGGACTGGAGCAGGTTACCCACAGAAGTGGTGGAGTCTCCATCCTTGGAGGATTTTAAGACCCAGCTAGACAGAAAACTCAGAAAAGGGGGAAGAAAAGGAAGAGAGGGGAGTTTCCAGACGTGAGGACAATTCTCCCTCTCTCTCTCCTCTACCTGAGTTTCCCTTTTTTGCTGTTTGCAAATGCCTTGACGTCACTCTGCAGCAGCCCCTAGCAGCTTCTCTCCCCCCCCAAACCAGCCCAGCTCACCTTATATCCCCCTGCATAACATCACCCTGGCCTTGTCCAGGCAGGGACACGCTCCAGTCTTTCTCCCAACCAATCGGCCTGAAAAGTCTTTGCTCTCCCTGGCCAGTCACCAGATAGATGATGTCTCTTAGGTTCTTGGTTTTACAATTCGCCCCCACCCCCCCATTTGACCTTAAAGAGCTACACGCTGAAGCACACTACAAAGCTCATCTCTTTTTCCAAAGCAATTGGAAATAGGAATTAAATGGAGTAGGGGATCCTAAGGGGATTTGAGTTTTTAATTAAATGGAGTAGGGGATCCTAAGGAGATTTGGGTTTTTGAGTTAGCAGTGGTGGTCTCAACTGAAATGGCCTATTGAATGTTAGCTACATCTGGGGGTTGCTTTAAAGTAAATCAGTAGTACCAAGCACATATGGACCAGTGCTTCTACATCCCGTCAGGCAGTGGTTCCTAAACTTTCTGGACTGACGGACCACAGTTAGCCCTCAAAATTCCTCCCAGGCTACCTTTCAACCTTACCATCAAATATCTAATTGAAAAGGGTGTATTGAAAATCTCCCTCCCTCTAGATGTTTAACTATGTGTAAATCTCATGAAAGCTCGGCTCCAAGCTGGGGCTGCCAGATGCATGAAAGTCTGTTCTTGAGCTCCATTGAAAAGCTGGAAGGCATGAAGCTTCATGTCCTATTACCAACTCTTTTTTCCCCTCTCCTTTTTTTATTATCTTTTACATTGTGAATGAGATGAAATAAATCCCTCTCCCAGGCCCTTCTTAGTTGCAGGCAACAGTCCTTCCTAGGCAGCAGGACAATGACTGCAAGCACCGTTCTCTGCCCTAGAGGCTTGTCATATGAATAATGAATTCAGAGCCGGTTCTTTTTCATGTTCCAGGGAAGTCCGAAGATACCAAAGGCAAGTGCTGTAACTCCGAAAAGTGTGAGTGATCTGGCAATCTTGGGAAAAACCTCTCATGAAATTGAAGTCAGAGCCCGAAGATGAACGCTTTGATATCATTCTTTTTGAATGTGGAGCTGCTGCTCTTAGCAGGTGAGTGTTACGGGGCGGCAGGCCTCAAAATTATCATCCGCAAGGCTAGCAGAACAAAAAAACCCCAACCCCCTCCATGCCACTAGGATAGGCAAGAGATCATTGAAATTCTAGGAGCAGGTTTGCAAGAGGCCTGCAAGTTAAATGCTACAGTTTCCCGGTGTCACTATACTGATTTTTATGCAGTCTAGTTGGTAGTATTACTGGCATAGTAGCCCGGTTCTGTTTCTGTAACCAGTGGGTAGACGATTAGCTTCATGCTCTATCCTCTCTATAATTTCCATATTCATTTCATGCTTGCTCATACTAACTGGTTTCCTTTTGATGGCTGTGTGGGAGTCTGCTTGGACATCCAGGGTATTTGCCCCAAATAGGTGCAGTACTAGCAACTGGCAGCTCTACCGAAGGCTGCAGGAAGGGTTTTGTCAACATATAGCTGCAAAAGCTATTGAAACACAAGGCGGGAAACTAGATGGCTTCTGCAAAAAAAAGCCTGTAACAG
This sequence comes from Crocodylus siamensis, assembly GCF_052110815.1. Lineage (NCBI taxonomy): Eukaryota > Metazoa > Chordata > Crocodylia > Crocodylidae > Crocodylus > Crocodylus siamensis. The sequence goes on from NC_143395.1 coordinate 4,578,092, forward strand.
AATCTGGGCATTGGATGGAAACATTTCACCAATGAAGAAATCATTCCTACCTCCTATGATCCTATGATTAATGGGCAGTTTGTCTTTGGGCCACATGCTCTTGTGGATGCCCCATGAAAAACTCTCAGATGAACCTTTAGCAGGGAGGGCAGAGCATGGACTCTCAATAAGACTGTGCAGATGGAAGTAGCAGCAAACGGCAGTGAAGAAGGGAAAAGAACAACTTCCACCCTGAACATTATATACTTCTACCAACACTGTTTCAGGAAGTATATATATAATGTGATATCATGCACCTAGGATACAGAGAGCCAGCTCTTTCTTTCCATGGTTAGGTCTATAATCCATACTGAAGAGAGACCACTGGCAGTGTCCAGTAGACTGATCTCCTCACCCTGATATGCCAACAGAGCAATACCTGGCGGTGATTTTTTTACTGTAGGAAATGACTGTTTCCCCATCATTTTTAGTTCAAATTTTTAGTTCAGCTTAGGACAGTAGCAGATGAAAGCTATTGTCAAGGGCTGGATTTGTCCTGTGATATGGGTAAAATGTGTTTGTATGCCATCTACTTCCAAGCAGAAAAACGTCTACCTCTCTGGACCACTGTGAGCTGTACAAGTGTTGATCGGCTTAGTGGTAGTTTGCAGTCATATCTTCAATTTGAGTGGCACATCTGCGGGGAGTGGACACAATTTAATGGAACAAGAGCTGGGTTCTGCAGATCAGAGATAAACCTGCACTGGAGTGGCGTTACTTTGAGCAGCATAACGAGTACTTTAAGTCACTTAAATGTGTTAACATGTGGATAATCTAGGGGTTAAGTGCTGCCCGAAATTAATGTGTAACAAGGCCCACCCAAACCATCGGTTTGCCTCTTTCTTTGATCGATGGATTCGCCAGCAGGTGTCTACTGGAATAGGGAATCCATTACCTTCTTGGGTGTCCCTGCCAGTGCCTTGCTCATTGGCATGGTGATGCTGGTACTGTCTCTTCTGCAGATAACCTATGGACTTCCTTTTCCGGGACCTCCTGGTCCCACGTTGGTATCCACTTAAATAAGAGTTGGCACATCTGGCTGATGTGGAACAAACCTCCTTTACCCTCATTAAGCAGGACCAATTTGCATCTGGTTTAGTCTGGTCTAGCATCTCATGGGTGTACCTCCTGTATGCTCTATACCTTGAGCACAGCACATTACAACTTCAAAAGTACCACCATGGGAGCCAAGCAAGAAATCCAGAAATCCAGAAAGGCTGTAACACTCGTTCAGAACAGGGTGAAATGCAATCAAAGGCTTCATGAAGAAAGATGTTGGACTGGCATTGAGCTTCCAGTAGATGTCATAATTGGTACAGGATTTGGCTTGCTTTTCTTGCTACCAAAGTGCTGGTGTAGCACCAGGTGAATGCTACTTTAAGTCTCTGGCTCAATTCTGGCCATGCTTCTTTAGTGCCATAAAAGGGGGAGGATAAGGAGAGACTTGCAAAGTCAGCAAAGAAGTCAGAGTTGCCAAGGGAGGGGTGCTGTGGTTGGTTTCCAAAAGAGGGTTGCTGCTGAACCAGAGCACTGGGAGACCTCTGAAGCAGAAGACAGACTCCAGGCAAAGAGTAGACAAGGATGAGGGACCAGGGCAGTGATGGCTGAATATAGACCATGGGTGGGAACACAGTGTAAAAATATCCCTGTAAATGTCTCCCACACAGATGAGTGTAACAAGTGTGTCCATTATCATTGTAAAGATATTGGATAATTGGTTCTGCTGTTTGCATTTCATACTGAAGTAGCTGGGTTATTTTTGCAGTGACTTCTGCAGAAGTATTCATTGACCCCAGGGAAGGCAGCATTGCTGGAGGAACATGGATTACCCTGAGATTGGATGGTGAGTTTCCAATGGCTTTCAATGACAGTTGGAAATCTTGGGATACCGCGCCTCAGACTTGTTAGCAATAAATCCTTAAAGAGGGTTAGAAACCCCCAACATTATGACATGAGCTTTTTGTCATCTCTTCACTTGACTCTAGTAGCTGGGGCTTTAAGAACACTACTAATTAACATTTGACTGGAGATAACATCCAAAAAATTGGCAACAGCATCACTCACCTAGTCCACAATTGGCCTGACTTCTCCGCGTTTCTGAGCAGCGGCTCAAGTGGTCCCACTGCATCCAGGAGAAACGTGGCCATTTACTTATGCCCAAATACCTAGTTAGTTGCTTGACTTTAGTGCCCAAGTTGAAATACTTTGGTGTTGTTCTTCATCATCGTGCAAAATACGCACGAAGTGTGTGGAAATCCCACTGTTTTTTCACTCACTTAGGCCCGAAGTAATCTTTTTCGTAAAGTGGAAGCTAGTGGAGAAAGGGTTCATTGTAAGAAGAGATCTGCACAGTGGTATGGAAAGCCCATGAAAACATTTCATCCCAACGAAGGCACATGACTTCATGGGAAGACTGACTGCTTTGAACGTGAAAGAAATATCCCCATGCTTGATTGAAAGTCCCGATCAGGGATTTTAGTTTAGTACTGCTAGACAAAATTTTAATCATGCCTCTTATGGAGTTTAACAGCTATGCTGCTGTCAGAATATAAAATGCTCCCATACTTACCAAAAGTTTCTTGCTAATAGATTGCTTAGGTTTGACATCTGACCAGCTCAGTCTCTGGTACTCAACCAATGGGTCTCAGTTGGAAGTGTCCCTGGTAAATCCAACTTTGCCTAGAGTTGTGTGTGATGTCCACCCTCTGCATTTCGACGTATCTACCGTAAGATGCAAAACAAGGTAAATTATGTAAAAGAGTCAGAAAAGACTTTCTTGCCTGCATATGCTATTTCTTATGCTTTATTTTTTGTCATAAAGGGCTACTTGAATCAGTAGCATAAAAGGCCTAATGAAATCCAATACCTCGAAAGGCACCAAAACTGAAAATAAGGCGTAACTTTTTAACGTTGTGTGAAATTACTAATGGGAGAGTTTGCTAAGTGGTACATTCATACTCACTGGTTGTCTTTCTAACAGGGATGTTACTCAGCCACAAGTTTTTGGTTTTAGTAGCATGTGTGCATGCAATAAAAAAAGAGTAATTCTTCTTCCTTGAGGCATGAACGAGTCAAACTCTCAGGCCTGTATCATGCAGGAAGACATGAAGGTCCCACCTAGCCTTTAAATGTGTGAATCCTAGTGAATACTTCAGTATCTCTTCATGTAGGGCAGGGGTGGCTGACCTCCAGCATGTGTGCCACAAGTGTTACAGGCAACCTCTGTGCATAAGACACAGCAGACTGGGGAGGGGGCAGGCACTACAGCTGCAACTTGGGCGGGGAGCAGAAAGCAGAGAAGTAGATCAGGCCAGGAGCACAGGGCAGGGAAGATGGGTACACCCATTATGTACTTATACATAATTTGTATAAGTACAAATTTGGTTCTGAAATTTGTAAATCCTGATCTGTTTCTTTTTAAGGTCCTTGCTGCAGGAGGGAGTGTACCATCCAGAAGTGACTTCTAATGGGCAGGTGATAAGCACCTCGGGTAGGATGACTGGGGACAACTGCACTTTTAAGGTGAACACCGACTAAAAATGTGGAATACTTAAGGATGATCGATGGTGGGTACCAACCAGACATGCATAGTTTGAGTGTCAGGGGAGATATTCGGGAAGTGCGTTCTCCGGGAAGGTGTGGGGGTGCCATCTAATCCCAGACGAGATGACCTAGTAGGTTCTTATTGCCGTGGTTACAACAAAACGAGGGCCCCAGTAAACCCCTTTTGGCACTTTTAAGGCATACAGGGCAAAACACTAATATTACAATTATGATGAGAAGCCTCAATGTCTTAAATTTGGTCAGAACCAGCCCCTGCTAGCAATTTAGAGCTTGGAGGTAGAAGGAAGGGGAAATAAAGAGGTCAGAGGACTTCTCTGAGGCCATCCAGTACTGCAGAGCAGGACCTAGTGATTACAGTAGACCAGAAGCTGAATGTGAGTCATCAGGGTGCTCTTGTTACAAGCCAACCGCGTCCTGGGTTGTATTAATGGGGCCCTCTCTCGCAACTCAAGCGAATTGATTCTTCCACTCAATCCAGTACTGGTGAGGCCTCACCTGGAGCACTGTGTCCAGTTTTGGGCCCTGCACTTCAAGAAGGATGTGGGCAGATTGGAAAGGGTCCAGCACAGAGCAACAAGAATGACTGGAGGCTGGGGCAGCATGCCTTATGAGGAAAGGCTGCAAGAATTAGCATGTATTTCATTTGTAGAAGAGAAGACTGAGGGAGGGGATTTGATAACAATCTTCAAATATCTGAAGGGAGATGGGCTCTTCTCTGTGGCCATAGGAGGCAAGACTAGGAGCAAGGGCCTCAAGCTTCAGCAGGGGAAAATTAGTTTGGAGATTAGGAGGAACTTTCTAACTTTGAGTGTGATCAAGCGTTGGAAAACAGGTTACCTAGAGCAGTTGTGGCATCGCCATGCTTGGAAGTTTTCAAAAGCAGGTTAGACAGACACTTGGCTGGGACAGTTTAGTCAGGGATGATCCTGCCTTGAGAAAGGGGCTGGGTTAAGTCCACCTTGCAAGTGCCTTCCTAGCCCTACTTTCCTATGATCCTGCAGATCAGTGGCATAGCCTGTATTTGACTCCAAATTTCCTGAATCCCAAATGAACACATTACCTCCTAGATTATGTTGCTTTCAGTTGAGCATGCTCAGAAGAGTGCAGGGGGCACATGAGCACCCCGGCACATGATATACCAGTATGGGAACTCAGCACTGAAAGGATTGGACTCCTTGCATTGTCTCCGGGGCATCCTGAACCTCATCAGTCTGAAATCCGATTGCAAACCCAGGAAGGTCATCCCATCTTTCGCATTGCTTTTCAGCACTTTGTGATTTTGGCCTGGTTGGAAATGATATCGGAAAAGCTGTACTCCTTGTCTTCTCACGTGTGAATAACTACAAGGAATGTGGAGAAAGATGCAGGATGCTACAGAGTTTCTTTTTGCAAACGATGTGCGGCTATAGACGTGCTAATGCAAGCAGGATCCTGGTAGTTGAGACAGCTGGGTGCTGTTCCCACCTCTGCTGCTGAATGACTTTGGGAGCTTGCCACTGTCCTTTACTCACGTTGGACAAATTCTGTTTTTCCCATGGTTTTTTATCCAACGCAAAATTCAAAAACAGCATGACGGGTGCCTGGACATGGGCATGCCCCCGCTGTGTTTTCTAGAGAAGCTCCCTACAGTGATAGAGGATGGTCCAGTCCCGCCAGCAGCAGAGGCTACCATTCTTGCACTCCTCCTTAAGTGGGCACCTGGATCGAAGGCCCTGATCACCCCCCCTTACACCACAGGTGCTGGGAACAGAGGGTACTTTTAGCCCCACATAGTCCATGCTCTACCAAGCTCTTGGCCCTACCTAGTTCAACTGGCTAGGGCACTTTGTAAGGAAGTTGAATATATGGGCTTAAAGTTGTTGGCATTCACCTTTAGGCTATTGAGCTAAAAGATAAGGAGTCTCTTTGCATTGGTGTCTACCCGACGCTATAGTTTGCAAGACTTGCACAGAACTTATGGGCTGCTCCAGGCATATTGGGGGTTGGACAGCAACTTAGCCACATCAGGTTGCTCTGAGCAGGACATCAGCCCAACCTAGGCCCATGGGTGGCATCCGATGTTAAATCTGTGCAGGTGGGACTAAGTGCCACTTCTGCATCTAGGAGACAGAACAGAACTGGGCCAGGGCTTAGACATCCAAGTGCAGCTCTAATGCATAATAGGCAAAGTTGAATTTTGTCCTTTTCCCCCTTTCAGTTCCTGTTCTGAAGAATAAGGATAATTGCTTTATGCTCCTACTCTTTTAAACCCTCCAGCTTTATTTTGTTCCCGTTAATATGGGGTGACTTCAAAGGGCACAGGACAAGGTTTATAAAAACAGTTTTGATTTGTAGTGCAGGATAATAGTTTCCCCTTAAGTCGAGATCAAGTGGCATTTGCACAGCAGAATCCCCCACCGTAACGGTTTGCCAGCGGTCACCTGTGATCGGAAGTTACGCTTCGCTTTTGTGTGAGCTCCCTTTCCAGCACCGTGCGGCAGAGCCCGGTGTTTCAGTAAATTGCACACGAAAGCATGCGAGTCGCCGGGCGGCTCAGTTCGCTTGGAGCGCTGATGAGAAATCACCGGTGGGGTGCCACTAGTGAGGCGCATGCCAAGCTAAATAAACCACAGCACGTCTCTTCGTTTTGGGCCGGCAATCCGTGAGCCAGGAGTATTAAAAATTAACTTTGCCTCGCCTCTCGGTTGCAGACACCCGGGGCAGGCTGTGACAAGTCTGAGCAGCTCGTGGATGGCTTTCCTCTCAGCTGGTGGCCACGGCTATACCACTGCTTTTGGCTGTGTCCTCCAGCCAGCCCCACCCTGGCGTGCTGTGCCGAGCTGACCTCGCTGCTCCGTGATGATCAGCTTGAGGGAAACTCAGTGTTGCTCATCATTAATATTTTAAGCCACCATCTCCAGTGGGGTAGAAAGGCAAAGGCCAGTATGTGTGAGAAAGTGCAACTCATTGCAGTGCTGCCTCAATGCTGTGAAGTCTGTTTTTAGACTAGCCAGGGGGGGTTATCCACACGGTCTACTACCAAGAGAGCCTAAGAGCAGGATAAGGGTCAGAGAGGAGGAGGGAGAGGTGCACAGGATCTGCGGGAGGGCTAGTGGAAGTGGAGAGAGAGGGCTCAGGAGAAGCCTGCTTATTTTTTTTTTATAAATTTGGCCCTTATTGTTGCACAGAAGTGTCCAGTAGACTCGTGCACAAATGCATAGAAGTGTCTGGTAGGCTCATAAATGTATGTAGACCCACAAACTTAAATCAGTGGACTTCAATCTTAGGTGCTCCCACCCTCCTCACCCTCCATGGAGCCACCTCTCCTCAGGTGATGGGGAAGAGAGATGACTGCCAGCGTCAGAAGGAGCATGGGGGAAAGGAGAGAGGAATGGAGCCTACCTTTGTCTGCAAAGGGTATCAGAGGCACAGCACAGGGCAAGGAAGGGGGCACGCGGGGCTGAGCTGCTTCCTGTCGATCCCCTGTGCTGTGGGTCAAATCCAGTCCTGGGTAAGCCTTAGAGTGAGGGGTAGGGACCAGAACTTAGGTTCCCTGGCCAGTCTGGTAGTCCTAACCTGCAGAGTCAGGTTCACCTCCTATTTAAGATGCCTAGTTTGCCAGGCCAGAATTTACCCTGGGTGCCTACCTGCATCCCTGGAGAGCCAAAGACTTCTCTGATTTGCAGATCTGGCCCTTGGTGCTTATACAGTTCATGCAGTTTTTCATTTGGAGATTTCAGCATTCTCCACCAAGGGGGATAATCCCCATTAACCCAGCTTCACAGATGGGAAAACTGAGGTAGAGCATGATTTTGCCCAAAATCACCCTCCTGGCCTTGTGCGGAGCCCTGGACTCCCTACTCCTAGCCTTTTGCCCTAGCCTCAGCATGCCAGTAACATAATGCTGTACCTTTCTACAATGCTTTGACCCCTGATGAAAAAACAGGACCTTACACATTATCCAGTATTAGGAGTAGAGCATCCTCATTAAAACCATGGAGTTTTTGATATGCAGAATGTACTGGTCTCACCAGCCCTGTTCTCCTCATGTAGTATCCTGCCTCCAGCATGGGGCAATACGCAAAAGTTTGGAGGGAGTTAAAAATTCTCAGTGAAAGAGATTTAATACTGCCAAAAAATATTCTGCTGCTATCGTATTTCAGCAGACTCTAGGAACCAGATCCCTACCCAGGGACAGGTTAAGCAATGGCCCTGGCCCTCTATTTAGTTTGTCTTTGCTTGTCCCAAAAACCTGAGAACTGATGAGAGAGGGAGTCAATTGGAGGAAAGTCTTTTTGTTAGAAATTAGCTCTGGGAGCATCTACATGAGAAGCCAGATTGCACAGAAAGTTAGTCTACAGTTAAGGTGCAGTAGTTTAATTTACTCCAGCGAAGGTATGACAGACTAATTTACTGCACTGCTGGTTAGTCCTGTCAGATACGAGTGATATCTGGCAGTGCAGTAAATTACTATTCTTAAATGCACGTGTAGATGGTGACATTGGGATTAGTTTACTCCAGCTCGACTTGAGCCAGAGTATATTCAGTTGCACTGATTGCACATGTAGATGTGCCCTCTGTGTAGCGAACTGTACCCAAAATGCTATACCTGCCACTCTACAAATACCACCAATATTCCCAGAACACCACAATTTTGGACCGAATTGCAAGTATTCACACTAGAAGGATGGGGCCAAGGGTTCATCTGCCTGCAGTGTGGAGATCCTTAAGCTAATTTTAAATGAGCTGCCACAGATACCAGAAGTAGTTTAGCTGCAAGAGCATGGGGTCTAGTGTGGGGTAATTTATCCAGTGTCTTTGCTAGCCGTGGTAGTGTGTTTAAAGCTTGCTTGGGCATTTCCACGTTCCATTGGAAGCTGCAGTGCAGACGTGCCCGGTGAAGTACATCTAGCTAATTGGAGCAAAGAACTGATACTGCGTGATCTGTAATGCCAATAACAAACCTAAGGTTCAAATTTCGGACACTGGATACTGGCTACAAACAGGTTTTTCATCTGTTTTAAAGGACTGCATTTATTTATGTGATGGAGTAAAATGACCAGGATTTAGCTTTGCTTGTATCTGCTGCTCTTCTTGACCTAAGAAGGCTATCTTGGACTTGAAAGGTTGTCTTGCAAACCCGCAAGCTACTGATTTGGTCCAAGAAAAGATATTACCTAAGCTCACAAATTTTGCTTCTTGGCTGATCTAGCATCAGATGTAGAAGGTCTTCAGCCAATCCTGAGAGAGCAAAGAAATTTGGAACAATCTCCAACCAATCATGAGGATTTGAGGAGCAGAAAGACAGGCAAAAGGCTGTTAACTATTGGTTTCTATCTATCCCACATAGATGTGGTCAGCTGTGTAATGCCCTCCATGGCAGAACTATGTAGGGTTGTCCCCTGGCAGCTCAGGCTAGACCCCCAGTGGCCCCAGTGCAACCCAGCCGCTTTCACTGCACAGGTGTAACTGGTGAATAACTTGCTAAGACTCCTGTTAGCCATGCATAAACTGGAGAGGAATCCATCCATCTCTTAGCTGCAATGACTTAGCAGGCCTAGGAGGTATGAAAAGAAATAAAACATCATTGCCATTGGCGGATCTGACTTTGAATACACGGGGGACAAATCTGCTGAGCAAGAAGGGGGCATTTTTTTTATTTAGTCACACATCAGAGTAGAGCTATACTTTAAAGACAAAGCCTCAGATAGGAGTGTCTGAAATGCTGGTTGCCAACTGTGTTGTGAACAATATACAATCAGATCTCATAGGGCTGCTGTGAAAGCTTGTTTAGTTAAGTAGAAAATTCTTCTTGCAGTTCTCCGTTGCTCAGACACCTGTGGTTTACCAAATTAATCCGCCATCTGGAGTCCCAGGTAAGGGAGCTTTCTTTCACATTGGGACGGCTTTGATTTCTCTTTGATGTTTCATATTTTCATCCTCTGTATGACAAAGCTGCCATTTTCTATCTGACACGCTGAGGATTGAACTAGTCACCTCCAGAACTAAAGCTAACACTTGAGCTATGCAGCCAAGCCTCGCCAGCTGACACTGTAATAGACTGCTATTTTTGGTGGGTTGGGCCCTGTTGTATGCACTGACCAGCACTTTGCTTGTAAAGATGCCAAATCTCCTTCATTTGAAGCTGGCTGAGTATAACGATGTTGCAGAACAACCAAGTTGCTTATTGTAAATCCTGATAATCACCTGCACCTCTCCCCCTATTTATTCTTGTAATGATTATTACAAGGATCATGTCCCAGACTCTATACCTGCAACTCCATCCCAACCTGTATGGCACTTAATTAACTTCAGTGGGACGCTGCATTCATCTGAGTTCAACAATCAGAATCTGAATGACCAAGGAAGTGGTAGACAAACATCAAGCCATTGGTGTACAATTCAAGTAGATGAACAGAAGCACTTATATAAAAAGGATGAGGTGCTTGTCAAGTGTGAGTATTTTTTACCTTCTCTTTTGGCATATGTATCTCAGTTCTGGTTTGTCCAAACTGTTACCAATGGCTTCTTTTTCTACCAGGGGTGTAGGTTGTAGCCATGTTGGTCTAAGGACATAGGCAGACAAGGTTCTTTGGCTGAATCTGATATCTTTTATGAGACCAGCTTAAATAGTTGTAAAAAAAATTCCAACTATCTAAGTTGGTTTAATAAAAGATATCAGATTCAGCCAAAGAACCTTGTCTGTCTTTTTCTACCATATTTTTGCTACTATTTTCAAGCTGCTTCTGGAGATCTTAGAAGAATTTAACATCCTGAAATTTGAAGTCCTTGGACAGCAAGGATCCTAGGGTATTTAGGGTCTAGACAGACATGTAGTGAGGTTGAAAGTTTAATGCAAGTTAGGCACTTTGAGTCCTACTAGTTAACTATCTGGCTCTTGAAGTTCCTAAATGATTGTGTCAATCTTGTCCCCACTCTCTCTGTGTGGGTGTATGAGTGTTTTGATGTATGTTTGAGCTAGGATTCTTAAAGGTAAGTGCCCAGATCCCATTGCAACTTAATGGGAATTAAGCTCCACTCCTAGTGTGTCTACACAAGAAGTTTATTGTGGAGCTGGCTAATTTAGCTCTTCAGTAATTGTCTCGTGTCTACATGTGCAATGCTGCAGGAAACTAATAAACTGTGCAGCAAGGTAGTACTTGCAAACACAAGCACTATCCTACTGTGTAGTTATTTACTGTGCAGCAATGGACATGTAGACACTGACCTGGAAGTAAATTGCTCCTGGTTAGCCCAGCCAGCAGGGGCTACACACCTTCCTGTTGCCTAGCCATATGGCTCAGCAGCTGCAGGAGCCTTGTGGCCCAACCAGCTCCTCTGCTACTTGATGCAGCCGCATGCTGCTCGGGCCTGACCCTTGTGCCCCCTGCCCTCCCGGGGCTGGCACCCAAACAACTGAGGCTGGAGCTTGGAGCTCTCCTGGATGCTGCAGGCAGGCAGGAAAAATAAGGCAGGAGCAGCCCTCACCTAAACTGCTTCTGCCTGGCTCAGTTTGCTGCTGTCTCAGGTGCGTGTGTAGATGCTGCACCCACAAGTAGTTGATTCCATCACAAATTGATCCATGGTTTATCTCATCTCATTAATTATATGTGTAGGTGTGCGCCTTTTTCATAGATTCATAGATTCTAGAGTTGGAAGGGACCTCAGCGGGCCATCTAGTCTGAACCCCTGCCCCTGGCAGGGAAGAAAAAGGTCACCAGACCTGGAGTCATGTGATCCCAGCCAGGTCCCTGTCCAGTCTCCTCTTGAAGACCCCCAAGGATGGGGTGAGCACCACCTTTGGCTTTTCTGAAAAAATCTAGCCTTGATGCACAGAGCCAAGTGCAAGTGATCCTTTGTCATGTTACAGTGAAGGGTATTTCTGTGCTGAAAGTTTAACCCTGTAACTGTTCTGAAGACTGAAAATGTGTCATGGTGAGTGAACAGTCATCTTCTGGAGGAATTAGTCATGGAAAACCTGTGGCTTTATACACGGCTCTGTCAAGCCTATTTACTTTAGAGTTTGACTCCCATCATTAGGCATGTCTACATGTGCATTAACGCGCAGCAATAAGCTCTGGAGCTTACTGCTCCCAGGAAGCTGCCAAGTTCACCGTTTACATGTGTGCCCAGACTGCAGCACATGGAGCTGGGTCACAGCAGCCCTGACTGGCAGGGGACCTGGGGGCATGGGAAGAAGGGCTCAGCCTGCCAACCTGGGGCTGCTCCAGTCTGGCTCAACATGTTGCAGAGCAGCTGGCTGGGGCACAAGGGTGCTTCAGCCCTGGGGCTGGCTGGCAGGCAGCAGGATTGGCATCTACACATGTGCTGCTATGCACAAAAAATATCCACAGCACGGTACCACTCATATTTGCAAGTCCTACCCTGCTGCGGAGTATATTAGTTTTACGCACCCTAATAGAGGTGCACATGTAGACACAGACATTTACTGCAGAGGTAATTAGTTCTCTCTGCAATAAACATCCCATGTAGATGAGCCCAGTGACCCCTTTCTTTCCCTTTTAAAAACCAAATTGCTGCTGAGATGCAGCTGGTAGATGGACCAAAATAATGAATGTCTGGGTGCTATAGTTTGATTGCCTGAAGTGACTCAGTAGCAGAGCTGGTGAGAAATATATATATATTTTTGGCAGTGAAAAATGCTGAAGAAATTAATTTTTGTCATTGTTTGTCAAAAAATGTTTGGTTTCTGGTGAAACACAAAGCATTCAGGTTTTCTGGGTAAAGCCAGCAGTTCTGAGTTTTTGGTCATGCATGACACGATCCTAATTTCCAAAGGCAGTCAGCGGGAGAGTGAAGTACTTCAACTACTTAGGCACTTCTGTAAATCGCAGATCCTATTCCACCCAGTAAGTGCCTGAGAATCTGTTTGGGATCCTATCTGACCTTCCTAGGTCTCTGAAAACCCTTAATTCAAAATGTGGGTGGGTCCTTGTTCATCTTGCCACTTTTTGAGTTTTAGTCTTGAGCCAAAAAGGCAAGCACATTACAAAAGTAGACACATGGTTGGTTTTTCAGGAACTTGAGTGGGGTGGAATAGGATTATACTTCATCACAGAGAAGCCTAAGTGCCACTTAGAGACCTAATAAGTGGGACAGGATCTGGCTCTTGGCACCTAACTACCTTTGTAAATATGTCCCATAACCCTTACTTTGTCAGCCTGCCTCTGAAAACATTTACATGCTGTCTTAAAAAATAACCACTTAGTTTTCCTTTTCCTTCTAAACAGGAAACCTAATAGAGGTCTATGGGCAGGTCATTGCAGGAAGTTATGAAACCATGGACTTTGACACGGACTACATTGATGGGTAATTATGTCTGTTGGCTTTCCGGTTCTGCCCATGTGATTTTTTTTGCATTTCTTTCTTTGATCAGCCTCCTTGACAGCAATAAATAGCAACCAGTTGGCACAGAATTCCCATTTCCTCTCATTGTGCTTTATTGCAGCTCATGAGTTGGGCTCCAGCAAACTTTGCTAATCTAATTGCAACTGGTCCATTAAGCTAGTCCGCTTATTTGGCGGCACAGTCAATCATGGCTCAGTGTGAATTGTACTGTAATTGCGTCTGGTGGTTGTAAGTTTTATTTTGGTGAAACAAATTGAAAGAAACTAATTAAAATAATGTAAGAGTCTAAAAGTTAAATAAATGTTCCTCCCAATTTGCATTTTTTAGAAATGCTATTAGTCAGAAGCAGGGAGCGTAATTCTCAGAGCAAATCCTTAGTCAAAGCAGAGGTATTAAGACAATAGGCCTTATTTTTTTCTAATGCCATCAACCCCGTTTCACCATTTGTGCTTCCACACAGTGGACCTTGTTTTCTTTTGCCTTGTTGCAGATTGGTCATTTATCGAGAAATAAAATGCTGCTTGTCTAATGTAGTGTTGGTCCTGCAGGATGGAGAATTGGGCCTAGTGAGGTCACCGTGAAAGCAAATTGTGATAGCCTGGTTAAGCGAGGGGAAAATGCTGACTTGGTAGGCATTTTACACCAGGGCCTGTGGAAGTGATTGCAGGAGGCTGCGGAGGACTGGGCTCTGAGATTCTCCAGTTATTTCCAAATATTAACTGGTCAAATGGCAGGCTTCATAGGGGTTTTACTGACCACTCCAGGAGCCAGGAAGGTACCTTCCCCTACCACATCATTGCCTCAGGTGTTCTTGTCGCATTTCACTCGGGTCTGAAGCATCACATACTGGTCAGAGCTGGAGGCAGGAGTCTGAATCTGATGGACCATATGTCCAAGATGGTGTTATGGATCCAAATCCTTAGATGGGAAAATTGTGACTCAGTAGATGGTGTCTATCAAAGCCAGTGGTGTTTCCCTGATTTACACTGGCTGGGCACCTAAACCTACATTCCTATGCCCTGGATACTCATTAACGCCATTTGTTCAATATTGGTTATTGTTTCACTTGCTTTGAATGGAAACGAGCAGGGGTCTGGGCGATGGAACAGAAAGCTGGAGATTGTTTCAGCATGTGTTTGATTCTCCACTGAAATGCTGGTTGCCTCATTTACAATATAACCCTGATAGGTGATCCATGTACTTGAGGAAGCATAGCAGACAGGATATGCTCACTCATTGAGGGGAATGCTTTGCCTCTTTTCAGTCAATTTATGGCTTGAGTGATATAGGGCTTCGTTGCAGTCCTTGCCTCCTTCACTCACATGTTATAAAGGAGGGCTGGGCTCCTTATGTTTGCAAGGGAGTTCTGCAGCCTTCACAAGGGACAGGACATAGCATTCGACTGCAGCTGAGAAGCACTTCAATATGGTGTTACTTACCTGGGGGGGGTTTCCCCTGAAAAGCCCCAAATAGAAGAAGATTTAATTAACAAAAAAATGTAGATGATCTCACAAGTCCTTTCCAGCCCTTTTTTCCTATGATACTAAAACATAAAACCCAGCCACGTTTAGTCTCCATTCCAAAGCCAGGACCTAGCAAAGCGTTTGTGTTGAAGTGCCTTTTGAATTGCACAGTAGCCTAAATTGTTGTTGCATCTCAACTAATCCACCTCTGATAATGATGCTAATTGTAATCATAGAAACATAGAAAATGAGGGTGGGAAGGGGCCTGAGGAGATCACATCTAGTCCAACCCCCTGCTCAAAGCAGGGATCAGCCCCAGTGATATCATCCCAGCCAAGGCTTTGTCTAGCCGGGTCTTAAAAACCTCCAAGGATGAAGAAACTACAACTTCTCTGAGGAACCTGTTTTGGTGTTTTCCTACCCGTCTAGTGAAAAAGTTTTGTCCTAATATCCAACCTAACCTTCCCTTGCTGCAACTTTAGACCATTGCTCCTTGTTCTGCCATCTTCCACCACTGAGAGCAGTGTAGCCCCATCCTTTTCATAACCACCCTCCAAGCAGTTGAAGGCTGCTCTTAAATCCCACTAAGCCTTCTTTTCTCCAAACTAAATAAACCCAGCTCCCTCAGCCTCTCCCCATAAGTCATAAGGGTTTCCATCTCTGTGTTGTATTTAGTTGTTGTCTCCCACTTAAATGATGTATCCGCTGAAGCAGGAAGTGTCTTAGTTTTTGTCTTAAGTGTGGAAGGCCCTTGTACACCCAGATCCTGGTTTGGGAGTTTTAAATGTCTTCAGTAATACAAATAGTAATACAAAATAGCATGTTGTACACAAGGGAGGATAGCTGATGGGGTTTTCCCACTGTTTTTGGGTAACGGTTCCACCAGTACCTACTCTACCAGTTGGAGGCTACTCCATCCCACTCAAGTCCCTGGAAAAATGTTAACTTATCTACCATTGCAACACATCACCATCTCAGCCTCAAGACTAAGTCATAGATCTGCACCAAGGAAGAGGCAGTGATGGAGGATGAGGACCCCTCCTTTTGGGTTTTTTGGCATGCATTTATTTTTCAGGGATGTGAACAGCTTTGAATAGAATCACACTTAGAGCACCTAATACCCAGACTAGGATCTGGCCTAGGAGTGAAATCCTGGCCCTGCCATTGAAAGCAGGACCAGAATATCACTCAGGAGCACTGTGCTTTACTTTCTTGACATGTTTTTTTCTTGTTGTCTTCTAGGCCAGTTATTCTTGAAGCTGAAGATGATGGGTGGATCAGTCTGTGCTCGTTTGCCAACAAGCAAAACAGAAGCAGGTTAGTTTCTGAGTTTCCTTTGCATTTGAGTTGCACTCTCTGAGTCTTATTGCTTCAAGCACACTTGTCTTATCGAGGATTTGCCTACCCACGTGACCCGTGGTAACAAAAGACAAGTCCTTTGTCCTAATGCAGAGACAGTCCTTGAGAAGTCAGCCATCGGGTGAACAATTGGAATTACAGAAATGCTTGGGAGTTCACAATACCTGGTTCTTTGACACTGTGGGATATGTAATGTCCACAGCACAGGAAGTTTTGATATTTTGGATTTATTTTCATTCCAAATTGCATCAAAAAAGTTGAAATTTTCAAAATTGCTCATAGAATATACATTAAAAAAATAGGTATAGATAAATGGGCTTGTTTCAATTGGCTGTTGTCAAGTTAATTTTGGCATGGATGGAAAGGTATAATGTCATACCAAATATTATTAAATAGGGTATCTATAACATATTTTTTGACAGATATTATGATTGGGGTTTTTTTAATGTCATATAAAAGTCAAAACAAAATGAATCAAAATGAGATTCACATTTTGCCTTAAAATCAACAATTTCCTGTGAAATTTTAGTATGTTGATGATACTGCATTTTCTGCTGAAGTGATTAGAAAATCATTACTCAAAAGCCCCTAAAATGGATGTAAGCTGGAGCCTTGCAGGGACAGATAAAATTATGGAAACATAGGCCTGGAAGGTCATCAGGAAGTAATTTTCTCTGACCTCTTCCTCCAGGCAGGATCACCACTGTTTAAACCATCCTAGGGAAGGGTTTGTCTGACTTTCTTTTCAAAACAGCTGAGGATGGACATGCCACAGCCTCTTTATGCAGCCTGTTCCAGTGCTTAACCACCCTGACAGTGAGAAAGCTCTTCCTAGGATTATGACAAGGTTGCAAGACATCCCTTTTTCCTCATCCATACCAGATCTTTGCATGGTTAACCCCCAGCACAGCAAAGGTCTCAGAGCTCCTGCTCCAACTCTGCCGAGCAGTTCAGCATAGATGCAGACCTGGCTCTTTGCACAGAGACTGGAAGTATGATTGGTCACTTTTAACACACCTATCCTATTAACACACGCTATCCTATTCCACCGGAGTGGACTTGGATGTCTGAGTGCAGTCCTATTCTACCTTGATCGAGAACCTGAGAAACTATGAATGCCTCTCTTTTTGTAACACACTGGGTGCATCTAGACGTGCTCTTAATTGCAGAGTTGACTAATTTGCTCCGCAGTAAAATGTCACAGTCTACATGGCTGCTGGTATTAGGGCTCAGTAAATTAATTAACTCTGTCATAAAACAGTACTGTCAGGGACTAGTGGCCCTGTGGCCCAGTTTCCATGTGACAGATACACCGTAGGGGTCTAGTGCCTGTCCCAAAAGGGAGAGTTTCCATCATGCTGTCTGAAGACTCATATTGCCAACCACTTATGGGGTTGGGGAAGCATAGCACAGAGGGGCTGCATTAACTATCCTGTCCTCCTCTGCAAAACCTGAAACCACTTTCATGGTTGGATTTTGGCTCAAATAGACAGCAAGTCCCACCAGGGGAAGTGAAGTCCCGCTGGGCAAGGCAATAGTGACATGTGAGTTAAGGTGGAGCATTGCTTTCTGGGTACATATATTCAAGAGTGCATTTGAATTGGATCAGGGACAGTACCATCCTATGGTGGAGTAATTTACTCTGCCAAAATGCACATGTGCACTGGCTGGCTGGGGTTTGAAGATGCTACAGTGCAGGGGCTGCCTGCTGGATAACCCTGCTCTGCAAAAGCCTTGTGCCCCAGGCAGCCCCTCTGCTGCCCACTGCCACCACGTGGAGACCAGGGCTGACCTTCCAGGCCTCCTGCCAGCCAGGGCTGCTCCACCTTGGCTCAAAGTGCTGTGGTCCTGGGTCCATGTGCAGACGCTGGGCCTGGGAGCACCGACTCCAGCATGAATTGGGCCGGGGTTTATTTCTTCGCATTAATAGCACATGTAGATCTGCCCACTGTCATCTTAGCTGTAAGACAATCACAAAAAGCAGCGAGGAGCAGAGGACCCATCACCTTTTGTATTCCCTGTTTTCCAGGGATTTGAACAGGGTGGAATAAAATCACGCTTCGGTGCCTAAGTCCACTTTACATGCCTAATGACTGCAAAAGACTCTGACTCAGGGCCAGATCCACGAAGGTATTTAGGTGCTCAACTCCTATCCAGGTACCTCACTCCTTTGATCTGAATGAAAGCAGTGGGAGTTAGGCAGTTAAATATGTTTGAGGATCTGGCACTCAGTGCATCATGAGAGGGAGCTTGCTGGACTGGACCTTGGTGAAGGGGAGTTTTCATGTCCTTGGGATGCCAGCTTCTGATAGCAGCATGCCTGTCTGCATTACTTCTTTAGCTCAATGCAAACTCTGCTATCTCAGTTTCCTTAAATAATAAATCCCTTCTCTGCCACTGATGAAAAAGGTCTTTGTTTCAAATATTAAAGCTCTAGGACTAAACAGTTAAGGATTTAAGTGGTTTGACAAATCATTGTTTAAACTTGTACAAACCTGCCCAGGGCATCATTGATTTTCAAAGCAGTTTTAACATTAACAACATTCTTTGCCTACTTGCTAACGAACCATAACCGCTCCCTCCGCTCTGGGAGAGCATCTCACTTAATAACATGTTGCAAAGGCTCCTGGCTTCTTCCAGTCGCAGGTGGGGTCTAAGTCTTTGTTCCAGCGGGTTAAAAGAGAGGGCAAAGTCATGTTCAAGCCACCTTTTGTATCCTCCCTACATTGGGACCATCCTGAAATTTTGTGAAATTCAGAGCAGCCTCTGAGCTGCTCCTCTTCCTTGTTCCCATGCAACTTCAGCTCATGGGCAGGTTCTGGGCTAGTTTGGTTTTCGACCTGGGGACAACCTGCCTACAAATGATTTTTGCTTGGGATGGGATTGCGGGATTTTGCTGGTATTTTCCATTCTTTCAGTAGCACAGTTGTCTTTTATTTGTTATTTTTTTCACAGCTATCCTATCCAGAGAGAACGTGAAATGGGGACCCTGAAGTGCCGTGTAGAAGGCAGTTATATTGGTTGGTGAAAAAAGAAAAACCACATTTGCCTGGCATTTTGGTTTCTTTGGCTGTGTCCAGATGAGCACAAACTTTAGTCCCCTGGGGACAAGTAGCAGCTGGACACCTAGTGCCACCGCTAGTTGCCCCAGGGAATGCCTGTGCTGTGTGCTGTCTGGTGCATGGCAGGTTACCCCGAGGGGGGTAAGGGAGGCTGGCCCCAGAAGTCTTACCTGGGGTCCTGGGAGCCTCCTGGGGCTGCAGCAGCAGCGATCTGGCCACTCAGAGCCTGGTTGGCTGCCTGGTCGGCTGCTCTGATTTTGAGCAGGATGCACTGTTTTGCTTTATTCTTTGTTTTTGCATGGGTTTTTTTTTTTTTTTTTTTGCCCCTGGCTATTCAGGGGTCAACCCCACCGGTGCTGCTCCTTTGCAGTGTGGAGAACAGCTGAATGGGCGCCATGTGCCACATAGCATGCGTTCATCTAGACGCGGCCTTCATAACAGACCTCCTTGAACTCTCACCATGGCACTGGGAAACGAGGTTGGGGAACGAGTCCTTGGCACATTTCTGCCCTTTCCTACCATGATTGTGACCAAACCACTAATGACTGCAAGCCGTTTCTTCCCCGCCCATTTTAGACCGTGATCTTTCTTTTAGATGATGACTCCTTAGCATGCCTCCTGGCACCTCCCCTCCATGACCTGGAGATGAATTGTGCTTGCCTATGTATTTATGGCCTCTGGCATAGGAGTGTGTGCACTCCACTGGATTCAGTAGTTCATTTGATGACTGGGCCACAGCACTGGATCCTGGGGGTGGGGAGCTGCCTCCTGCTGCTGACATCTCATCCGAGGAGTGCCCTTGGTAGGAAGTTGGAGGTGCAATCGCTTCACGTGGTTGCTGACAGGTCGGGGTTTGTGCTGGGGGCAGCTGCATAGCACAGACTCTCTCTTTGTTGGTGACCTGTGTCTCATGGTGGGTATTTCACATGAACGTTTCAGAAGGGAGTTAGAGATAAAATTGGCTTAGAAACCACCCAGAATTTTTTCTCCCATCCAAAATCAGGATGAAAAGGCTCTCCTTATTCCTCCCATCCCCAAACTCCCCCACCTTATAGGCTCATAGGAAAGTAGGGGTGGAAGAGACCTCATAAGGTCATCTACTCCAGCCCCTTGTTCAAGGCAGGGTCAACCCTGACTAAACCATCCCAGTCGTGTGTCTGTCTAACCAGTTCTTGAAAATTTCCAGGGATGGGGATGCCACAACTTCTCTAAGTAGCCTGTTCCAGTGCTTGACCACCCTCACGGTCAGACATTTCCTCCTAATTTCCAACCTCAAATTCCCCTGCTGCAGCTTGAGGGTGTGGCTCCTAGTCCTGTCCCCTACAGCCGCCTAGAAAAGCCCATGTCTATCCTCTCCATAATTGCTCTTCAGGTATGTGAAGATTGTTATTAATCAGTCTGATCTTCTCCCGGCTAAATGACCCTAGTTCTTTTAGCCTTTCCTCATAAGTCTTGTCTCCCAGCCCCCTGATCATTTTTGTTGCCCTGCACTGGCCTCTTTCCAAACTGCCCATGTCCTTCATGAAGTGCAGGGCCAACACTGGACACAATACTCCAGCAACAAGAGCACCCTGTTGGCTCATATTCAGCTTATGGTCCACCCTAGATTTTTTTTTTTTAAATGAATTTTGCTATTGTTGAATCAAATTTCTACAGCAGGTTCAGGAGTGGGTCAGTGTTTCTGATGTGAAAAAGACTCCCTGGACTCTCTGCTTCCCCAGCTGTCTCTTTGGCGGCCTGTGAGTCCCAAAATCTGATGAGTTAGATGGGCACTCTGCCTACCCATCAAATGGGAAGCCTAGGAAGCTGCCTTGTGGCACTAGCTGAGGAGCTGACCACCCATACAGTCAGGCAAACAGCCTGTGCACCCTTGGGGGATGGTGGATGGCATCTTAAGAAACTGCCAGCCATGGCCCTGGTGTCCTGAGGAAGTGCTGTAAGGGTTGGTAGAAAACTAGGTTATCTGGCTGGTAAACTTTCCAGGTTTCTGATGCAAGTTCTGATAGAAATGGCACATTCCAGCAGAGCCTTTCTAGTCTACTAAGCCATCATCTTCCTAAGAGAAACCACCCAAAGGGGACATTTTCAACTAGTTCTAGTTCAAGGCCTATGTCCTCTTCCCCAAAACACCTAGGAAAAAACCCAAAGAAGTGCTTTAAATTCTGAAAATGGGACTCAGATGGAATTTAGGCCTCTAGATCCAAACCCACCCCTCCAAACAAATCCAGAAAACCCCAAGTTTTGTCCCTGTGTTTTGGTCCCACGGGTGTCCTGGGCATCCAGTTTATCTGTCCCCATATATGAAGAAGAGCTGTGGTCTAAGCAGCTAATTACAAAGGTCAGGAGTGATCAACCTGTAGCTCATTGGCCATCGGTGGCTCATAGGTGTATGGCATCTGGCCCAGGTTGGAAAATGTGGTGGTGGGAGAGCAGTGGCAATTAATGCCATCACTTCCAAGCCTTGTGTGGTTGGTTGGAGCTAGGCCATGCCCCCTTCCCTCCATGTGACTGAGTTGGGACTGGGCTGTACTGTCTTCCCCCATGGGGCTGGGCTACACCCCCTCCCCTTGTGCTGCTGGATTGGAGCCATGCCCTACCACCTTCCCCTGTGTTGCTAGTTCAGGGCTGGCCATGTCCCCGTCCCCCTGCATAGCTGGATCAGGGCCAGGTCATGCCCCCCCCCTTACCTCCCTGCCATCATTCCCCATGTGGCTGGATTAGGGCCAGGCTGCCACCCCCCTCCTCCCTGCATGACCAAATGGGGCCCCATCATGTTCACCCTGGGCACTGGATCAAGACCACCAGCCAGATCCAGGCCAGGAGAAGAGCAGGCACTACCCATCTGGTCCATTGGTCAAAAAAGTTGAGTGCCCCTGGACTAGGTCTTTGAGGGTCTATTCTGGGAGGTGGGCTTGAAGGATGCCTAACTCAATGAATGGCTCCCTGCCAGCCCATTCAAACCCATCTGTGTAGATGTCTGCCCCAGATGGGTTTAGTCTAAAGTAAATTGCTCTACAATAAACCCACCCCAGAGCATTTGCACCTGTAGACGTGCCCACAGTGAAGCACTTGATGAACTTTCAATATACTCAAGAAGGCTAGATTTTCTTTTACAAATTTGAATAAGAGATGTATGTTTAATTATGATTAAGGACTAATAAGATAATTTTTTGAACTATTTCTCTCTAGTTTATTGCAATGTTAAAAACCTAATATATAATCTAGCAATTAGTGCACATTCCAAAAAAAGATATAGTTGATTTTGCTTTGATCTTAAATTGAATAATATAGTGCTAGGCCTCTAGCATATTAGTAAGGCTGCTAGTCTCTAACTGGAGAAAACATAGGTGCTCTATTACATGTGATGATTCATGTACCTTTTGCACACCCCCTTTCCAAAACCCTAGGTCCATCCATGCCTACAGTCAACGTGTTTAATTTCTTTCTTCTGGCAGGCTCACAGAACGTTAGCTTCTCAGTGTTTAACAAGGGGAAGTAAGTAAGATTTTTTTCCTCTCTTTCTCTGTGACTTCTGAAGCATGTGTATATGTGTTTAGCTCTAGTACTTCGCTGTCTCAAAAAGCTGAAATCATTTTCAGATCGGGCCTGGCAGAGAGAAAGACAGTTCTGCCTAGAGCACATTTCCAAGACCTCGGCTGTTATTTTGTTTGGCTAATTGCAAGAGAAAGACTCCTCCGTTGGGTACAGTTGGGGGTAGACCTTTTGGTCTATCTCTGGTCAGTGGTAGGGAGGCTGTGGTGGGCGGGGGGGGGGACTGTTGGTCCTGTCTGTTTCTTTGAGATTGGCTAAATCCTAAATTTTCCATTTTTTTATTTTGGGGGGTTGTCTGCCTTACCTTCTCTTTTTTTTCACTCATTCTCTCCCCCTTCCCCATGCCAGAGTTTTTCCAGGGGTGGAAAAGGCAAAAAGGTAAGTGAAAGTGGTAAAATCCTCACTTTTTACCATTATCCAATCAGAAGAAGTTGGGAAATGATAAGCAGGTGGGTGAGAATCAGGTCTTACAGAATTGTAGAGTCACAGAAAAGTGGGACTGGAAGAGACTTCAGGAGGTCATCTAGCAGCTCATCACTCTTTTCGAGGAAGGCTCATTCCTATCTAAACTATCCCATACAGGTGTTTGTCTAAATTATTCATAAAGCTATAAAAATAACCCATCACACAGCTGCTAGGAACATTGCCTCCAAACACCAAGAACACCTTAACTTTTCACAGGTAAAGCAGGGGGACAAGGGCACTGCCAGTGCCCTGTCACTGCAAGGACAGGAAGTATTCGTTAAAATACACTTGAGAGATCCAAGGAACAAGACCATGTCCACCACTACAAAGGTGGACAAAACCCCTCACATGCCAATCTGATTATATCAGAGCCACGGTTTATAACGGGAAGCTTTCAGATGAAGAACATCAGCCAGCAATTTTTGCGGAGCTACATGAAAGTTGTGTCATAGTTTCTAGGGTTGGAAGGGACCCGAACAGATCATCAAGTCCAACCCCCTGCCCTGGGCAGGAATGAGTGCTGGGCTCATAATACTCCAGCTGGATATCTATCCAACCTCGTCTTGAAGACCCCCAAGATAAGGGAGAGCACCACCTCCCTTGGGAGCCCATTCCAGAGCCTAGCAGCCTTAACCATAAAGTTGTGAATGAACAGTTGATTTTCCTCTTAGAAAAAACAGTTACTCTCAGTTTATTCTGAAAGTAAATGCTTCCTGAGCCTTCACTGACACCACAGGTAGCTCAAATTTCAGGGACCCTCACAAGAATTTCTTTCTTGTTGCAGGTCAGTGGTACACAAGGATGCATGGCTTATCAGTGCCAAACAGGAGCTTTTCTTGTATCAGACACACCCAGGTACTGTAGAGATCAGTCCCATGATGAGCCCTTTTAGAAGGTCATGAAGGCAATCTCTTGCTGTTAAACTTTCCCAGTGCTTTCTTGTGCCCCTATCCCAACTTTGCATTTCCCCTTCTATCCCATGCTGTCTTGTGGTTGGAGCACACAAAAAAAGTCCTCAGAAGGAGATGGTTTTCTTACATGCTAAAGATGTTAAGTGCCCCAGTTCCCTGCTGTCCCTTATTTTGTGGCATTCTCTGTTTCCTGGATTCCCAATCAGTAGGACTTTGTAACATAGCTACCAGCCTTTTTGAGCGGGAAGGGGTAGAAGTGGGGTTGGGGGAAGGACCCTTCAGGTGTTGCCAACCCAAGACACCTTTTTTTAATTTTACTCTGCAAGCTTTTTACTGCCAACCACACTGTTTTTATTGACATATATGTTTTTACTGATATTTGTTTTATGTAAATGCAGCTATCCTGCCAAGCCCTGGCCTGAAGCCAGGCCTCAGTTAGAAGGGGTGGGTTCAAATATAGAGGTTTAACATCAACCATAGTAAACAAGTACAAAAGCTTGGGTGTCAGTAAAAAAGTTTTTCAGTAAAAAAAATAATTTTCTTGGTTTGGCAGCCCTGCTTGACTGCAGTCATTGTTTCACACTGCAGGGACCGCCTACTCACCTCCACATCCTGATGCATGTGTCTGCATCCTGAACTCTGCCACCCTCAGTGAACCCCCAAGACTTACCTCTGCTAGCCCTCCTTCCCCTGTCCCAATCAGACCCCAAGGAAGCCTATCCTTGACACAGCAGTATTATATGTAGGCTTGGACACAGGAGCAACAATGCAAGACAGAGTGATTCTTGCAAGGTAATGTTCTCCTGCTCACATACCAGGTAGCACTGCTCTGCTCTGTTTTTGGAGCTTCAGTCAAGTTGTAGCTGCTTAGTGTTTTTACTGATGGCTAAAATTTTTTTCCAGACTTTACTGATAGCCATTTTTAGACTGAACTTCTACTGATAGTCAGTACATTTACTGACATTGGCAACCCCAGACCCCTCTTAAAGGGTAATCGAACCCTATCTCCAGAAGTATCAGCATAAGTGCTAATCATGGCAGGACAGGTGATGGGCAATGAACCACCAGTTCTAATCCTGCCAAACCCATGCTAGGTGCATCATCCTGCTAGGTTCAGAAGGTTCTGAGTAACCACAAAGCCAGCTGAGGTTTGAAACGTGCAAGGTACTTTGGAGAAGGCAAATTGCTTCCTTGTCTCAGCTGAGTGAATTGTACCTCTTGAGAGTCAGTGGGAGAATCAAGATTTCTCTGTGTATAATGTGGGAGAAGGTTTACTGCAGACTGCTATAGTAGTGTGTCAGGAAGTTTACAATTTATCATCCACTAAAACCAAAAACATTCACATGCAGCTTCCAGCTTTACACAACAGATCATTTAAATCCTGAATAGACATTTTCCTGGCTAAGTGTTGTCAAGAGATTTGAAAATAAGCTGTATGTAAGACTCAAGGGAGAAATACATGTCCAAGCTCTAAAGATCATCAGAGCAGGTGGAGGTGTCCAACCTAAGTTTTTTGGTTATTATCATATGTTATATATAAGGCTAAAAAGATCACGTGGTTCATCAAATCTGGTTTTCTACATCTTTCAGGAGCTCTATCTACAACTTTATCCTAAAGTTTGATATAACCTTTGACTGTAGCTACCGTAGTGAATAGACTAACAGGTTGCTAAATGCACATGTATGAAGGACTTGGTTCAAATGATTTAGCCCCCTAGTAATGACATTAATGGTTGTAATAGTAGTAATAATATAGCATTTATAAAATTAGAGATAATGATGTTATTTTAGATGTGGGGAATTTGATGCACAAGAAGTTAAAGTGGCTTGCTCACACCCAGAAAACCAGTGGTAGAAATGGGAATAGAACCAGTCCACTGCTTTATCCATTAGGTGATGCTGCCTCAATAAGGCCCTTACAACTAGTTGGCTTAGATGTATTTTTAGATGTAGAAAAGTTAGAATAATCTTTAAACTGCCTTGTAAGCAGAATGCAGCTTCCTGTTCAGAGCAACAATTGCTTCGTTCAACAGCAGACAGCTAACACGCTAGGGCTGTGGTGGCCTAGTGGTTAATGCATCACACTACTGCTTTAGTCCCTGAATGGGACCCCTGTTTTGGACTTTAAAGCCTGTTCACAGGTGATCCAGATTTAAATGGATACCTAGTTTTTTAGACTGGGGTTAAGACGTTTCTGTGCTATTGGCCACTTCACTCCTTTCTGAGCCATTGGCCACAGAAATCGGTACACTTAACTATGCTAGCTGTATTGGCTGCTGTGGGTGGGAGGACATTTGCACATAGTCTATGAATGTTAAACTACCATCCAATAACCAGATTACCCATGTGAAAAGAGACTGTAAAGGTCAAATCCTGAGTGATCCCAAGTGCTTACAATCTCCTTTACATCTGCATGAGTTGGAGATACTTAGTGGCTCCCAGGATTTTGTTCTCAAGACTGAGAATTAAGCGCATCATATTCAGACATTGGTGAGTTCAGTAGTAGTCAGACCTTTGAGCTAAATTCAGAAGTTAGCCATACAGGATGTAGGTTAATTTAATTTCACCTTCTTCAGGCCTCCTCAAAGTATAAGTTCCATCAGTCTGGGGGTTGGACTAGATGATTCCTGAAGTCTTTTCCAGCCCCATGACTCTAAATAATCACAACATGAATTACAGGAGTCACTGAAACCTTTTTCATAAAGTTACCATAGCCTTCCCCAAATTGTCATTTGTCCAGACTCCATGTACTCTCTAAAATTAATTCTTGGTGTAATTCCACTGGTTTTTAGGAGTTACATCAGGAACGAGTTCAATGCATTTAAGTTGTAGGAGCTTGCTCCCATTGATATCAATGCAAATGTTGCTGTTAACTATAATAGAACAAAAAAGTAGAAGGGGTCTCCTGGGCCATTGAGTCCTGCCCCTGTGTTCATAGACAATTATTAACTGAAGGAATCTCCAAAGCAGCGTTGAGTACCGGAAGCAGCAGGGAAATCAGCCTTTTCTAGTTTGGGTGCAAATTAGTTGGGTTTGTTTTCTGATTCTTCCTTTTCTTTCTCTATAGAAATAGTGTCTGTGTTTCCCACCTCTGGAAGCCTGGGAGGAGGGACTCGCCTCACTATCACAGGAGATTTCTTTGATCACCCCTTGAAGGTCACCATTGCAGGTAACAATGTAGAATCAGGTGATAGATATTGCAGTAATGCAATGAAAGCTATGGGCCAAATCCTGTGCTTACAAACATCTGAGCCATTACAGGTACTGTGTCCAGGTTTGGGCTCCACACGTCAAGAGAGAAGTGGATGGATTGGGAAGAGGTCAGTGGAGAGCAACAAACATGATTAGAGGCTTGGGAAACATGATTTATGCCGAAATCCTGAAAGAATTAGGTTATTTAGCCTGAGAGAAGACTGAGGCAGGGGAATCTGGTAGGTCTTAAAAAATCTGAAGGGTGATTATAGAGAGGATTGAGATAAACTAGTTTTTTTGACCATAGAGGACAGGATTAAGAGCAATGACCTCAAGCTGTTGTAGGGGAAATTGAGGTTGGATATTAGGAGGAACTTCCTGACTATGAGGGCGGTCAAGCATTGGAACAGTTTTCTTGGAGAACTTGTGGGATTTCCAGCCCTGGCAATTTTTGAAGACAGGTTAGGCAGACACTTGGCTGGAATGGTTGAGACCAGGATGATCCTCCCTTGATCAGGGAGTTGGAGTATATGACCTCATGAGGTCCCTTCCATCCCTACTTTCCTATGAGTCTGTGACCCTCTGTAGAACTTGGCACAAGTTCAGAAGACCTGGTTCACCAGCCATTTCATGGTCAGTAGTAATGACCCCAACAACCCCCACTGAAGTCGGGTTGAAGCCAGTGGGATGACTGCCTTTATTCTTTTTAAGTCAAATGAATAGTTGGGTGGTGGTATAAACTTGCTTCAATCTATGTAGGGTGATGATGCTCTTTTTGAAGACCAGACGAATGAAAATGTTGAAGCAGGGATTTGCTGACCTCACCCAGAAT
The DNA here is from genome assembly GCF_052110815.1 of Crocodylus siamensis. Taxonomy (NCBI): domain Eukaryota; kingdom Metazoa; phylum Chordata; order Crocodylia; family Crocodylidae; genus Crocodylus; species Crocodylus siamensis. Next base: position 4,605,879 of record NC_143395.1, read on the forward strand.
CAAAGTTTATCCCATAAACATCTTGGGCTTGGATTCACGTTATCAAGCCTTGTGCTCATTATTTGGACATCTCTGTTTTTCAGGTGTTCCCTGTGAAAACAGGTACATTTCTCCCTGGAAGATCATATGTATCACTGGGCCAGTTGACAAGACCAGAAGACTCTCTGCACCCCAACCAGGTACGGCAATTTCAGAACCGCAGGACCAAACTGGAAAACAGATTTGCTGCCATTTGTAAATGCGGTGCAGCAACTTCCTTGGTGGTGGTGAGAGGGACAAAGCCAGCGTTATCCCGGAGTTACTGATACTGTTACATGTGGGGCTCGATAATGAGATTGACTTCTAGGTTTGATCACCAACCTCCATAGTTAGCTTGGGAATTTCTGACAAGGGAACAAGGACCACCCATATTAACCTAGCAAAATTATTTGCTTTTGGCCTGGACCCTACGAGCTTGGCCACTCCCTTATTTCCTAGGGATCTGTATCTTTTCTAATTCCTCTTGGCTCTTCCTAGGAATTCTCTGAATGCTTTCCTCTTTCCTTCATTGCTCCTTTCATTTGCTTCATTCATCTCACCTCAGTTGGGGATTTCTAGGCATATTAACCTCTGAAGGCTATTGACACATAAGGTTCTTTGGGTAAATGTGATATCTTTTATTAGACCAACTAAATAGTTGGAATAATTGGTCTTTGCAAGCTTTCAGGCACAAACATCCTTCTTCAGGTATACAGGAGAGCACACAAACAAAAACAGGCTTTCCCTATGCCTGAAAAGGGTGTTTGCTCCTGAAAGGTTGCAAAGAACATTTTTTTTCCAATTATTTAGTTGGTCTAATAAAAGATATATTTACTTAAAGAACCTTGTCTGCCAATGTCCTTAGACCAACACGGCTACAACCAACAACTCTGGAAGCTATTGGTCTTTCTCTTTCTTTATTGGAGGGGATTTTATCAATTGAGGCACAGCCTCTGCAGAATCCTACTTTATCACTTAAATGGATCTCACTCATGGGCCAAAAGATATCTTTTTTCAAAGGTGCTGGTTGTTACCACTCACTGGTGGCACCTGCACAAGATGCTTACTGAGAAATCACCTGATTAGCTCTGCAATAAAGCATCTACCACTACAAATGCAGAGCTATTAGGCCGGAGCTAACTAATTAACACTGACGTAGGTTAGTACTGCTCGATACAAGTACTATCTTGTGGGGGAGTTATTTAACCCACTGCAACTCATCTGTAGACAGACTGTAGCACCCTTGTGCCCCAGCCAGCCCCTCTGTAGCATACGGAGCTGGGTGAATGGCATCAGAGTTTGTGTTGTGCTAAATCCATGTCTAGATGTGCCCACTAACATGTAATCTGTAGCATGCAGGTTTTTTTGTTGTTGTTGCTTTACAGTCAATTCTCTCACATGCCATACAGCCCGCATTAGCTGCTGCTGATACTATTCTTAATCTTTAATTTCCCAGGAAACAGAGGGCTTCTCTTTGAAGTCTGGGATGATACAGTAGACACTGGCCTAACAGAAGCAACACCTGGGTATAGATGGCAATTTGTTCCCAATGCCAGCTCTCCAGCAGGATTTCTCTCTCAGGCAAAACAGCCATTCAGGTATTCATTAATGTTAAAAAGGATAGGAAGCCTTGGCATGTACTTATGTGTAAGAAGGAGCAACAACACATATCAGCTCTTTATAGACGGTTTGACTGCATGGCTCCAGGTACAAGCAAACCTTTCCTCTCTCTCTGTGCTTGAACCTTTAGGTCAAAAAATATAATGAAATATTTTATGCTATATTTTGTTTCTTTGCTGGATCCCTCTGGTCTTCCTGGTTCTACCTCGACAGAGCCAGAAGTGCTGAAGTACCACAAACAAGAGTGTTGCTATGATAGATCCAGCTCCATTAGTAACAGGGAGGACCATGTCTAATGAGAAGCTGTCTTACATATGGATTCAAGCTAAATGTTGTGTGCAGACAAGTCTGGATATGCAAGCAGGACTAGACTCTTATATCAGTCAGGGTAGCTCTATGGAAGTTAATGGAGACAGATTGCATGCATCTACTTGTGCACAGTTACTGCACAGTAACTTAGGTTACTGCACAGTAACCAAAAATCACTGCGCAGTATGGGTGCACATCTACACGTGCGTACCCATACTGTGCAGTAACTATGGTGACTTATGCCAATGTGTGCATAAATTTGCTACCTGCGTGATGAAAAGTAGCACATTTAGGTCCAAGTAGTTACTGCGCAGTAAGGCACGTGTAGAAGCCTTACTGCGCAGTAACCCTGTGTGTGTGGACTGACTTGGAACTAAAGTTAGTCCCAAGTCAGTCCACACACAGAGTTACTGCACTGTAATGCCTACATGTGTAGATGCCAGCATAAAAACTGCTTACTGGGCAGCAATTTACTGTGCAGTAAATGTATGTGTAGACACTCACATTGATTTGTATCTGTTGTGGATAAGGTTTTAGATTTCTAGGTGCCCAGGAGCTGAATTTTTTGAGATTTTTTCTTGCAACCTATACAACATTCACTATTGTTGTTTTGTAGAAATATGCACAAAAATGTTCACTTTTCGACTGGACAAATCCTTGAAGGAAAGGTGCATCAAGAGCTATTAAGTCCGAGAGTTAAGGATATAGCCTCTGAATCATAATTTTCTAGAGCCTGAATGTTGAAGGCTGCAAGAGAGGAACAGTGGCAGTGGAAAAATCCCTGGTCATACCCAATGCACTCTCCCTTTCAGCATCGACTCTTTGCCACTGTGTGACCAGTGGCACAGGATACTGGGCAAGGTGGACCTATGGTCTGACCCCAAACCAGCAGTTCTTATTTGAATTTCACATGATTCTCATTTGAACCTGTGCCCCTTTTTGATCTGATTGCCTTTCCTCTTCCAAATAGCGATGCTTTTTTTTTTCTTAGCAAAATGGCTTATTGTTCCTGGGACATAATCTTCACTTTTCCTTGGAAATCTTTGCATAACATAACTCATTTTCCTTGTCTTGTGAAACCAAGTAATTTTTTGTGTGTCTAGTACTTGTAAATGCTCTAGAATGCAAATGAGTTAATGTTGAGTTGCAACGCTTTTTCCTGTTACTAAGGGGAGTCAGCTCTTCCTCAGGGATCGAGTGCTGACTGCTTCATGTGATGCAGATGTTCTTCTGCTACCTAGGTCACGACTTCGGGGGTTCTTTGTGGCACCACAGACAAATAATTACACCTTCTGGATTCTTGCTGATGGCAAGGCATCTCTGTACCTCAGTCTGACAGAAGACCCAGGAAGCAAGGTGTGTTGTTACAGCCCCAAGAATAGGAAGTGAGGGATACAGAGGAACTCTGTGGATGGGTATCATGCACTGGAATGTCTCGCCATGCAAGCTGGACTCCTTAGGAGGCCTCATTCATGGGCTTTTACATTAGACCAATGCCACTAAAATCGATGCAGGTGCACATGGTTCTCTGTGATGGTTTGGCCTTTCTCACCAGTTTTTGAAGGACTTGCTGCCACCTCCAGAATCCTGCAAATCTTTCTTCCAGGGCATATATAAAGTAACAGGAAACTCACAATTAACACAGGCCTTTCCTTCTTCTCCCAGTCTATCCCTGCTCCAGAGTTAGTGCCAGACCCAATATCCTTTATGCCGTTTCCACGCACAATGGGGCTCTCAGATTGAGTCTAATACCTGAGCAGAGATGGCTGGCCAAAACCAATGCAAAGGGACTGGTGTTGCAGGTGGCCCATGCTCTTATCTCAGGTAACGCTGAGCTGAGGGAGAAGCTTCTACGTCAAGACAATTTCTCATGGATGGGTGTCATTTCTTAACAGGAGGGGACTCAGTAGGGGCCTTATCTAACATAGCATAGGGCTATTCATCTTCAAAGCAAATGGGGACTAGCTCTAGCACGCAGTGTCCTTCTGAGGTGGGCAAATTATGTAAGCTGGGGAAGAGGCAATATAAAATTGAAGGGATCTTTTGTTTTGTTTTAGTGATTTAGACATGAGAAGTACCTTTTTCCTCTTCCTAAGCACATTCATTTTAGATTCATAGAGTCATAGATTGTGAGCTTGGAAGGGACCTTGGAAGAGCATCGGGTCCAGCCCCCTGCACCAAGCAGGAAAGGTAACTGGGGTCAGGTGAACCCAGTGAGGTGACCGTCCAGTCTCCTCTTGAAGATTTCCAGGGTAGGCGATTGCACCACCTCTGGAGGGAGCTTATTCCAGTCTGGACACTTAACTGTGAAGTCATGTTTCCTAACGTTGAGCCTGAATCAATCTTCCAGGAGTTTGTGGCCATTACTCCTGGTCTTCCCCTTGGGTGCCCTGGTGACCAGTTGCTCACTGAGCCCTTGATGTACTTCCCTGGTAGCAGTGTACTGCTACCAGGTCCCCTCTCAGCCTTCTCTTCCTAAGGCTGAAGAGTCCCAGATCCCTCAGCCTTTCCTCGCATGGCTTGCTATGTAAGCCTCTGATCATACGGGCTGCTCTTCTTTGGACTCTCTCAAACTTGTCCATGTCCTTGTTAACATGTGGTGCCCAGAACTGGACACGGTACTCCAGTTGTGGTCTCACCGATGCTGAGTAGAGTGGGAGAATCACCTTCTTGGTTTTGCTGGAGATGCATCAGTTGATGCATGTCAGAGTATTATTTGCCCTGATGGCTACAGCATTGCACAGCTGGCTCATATTCATTCTGTGGTCAGGTCACAGCTCTCTGCCAAGACAGGGTCATAGGATGGGAAGGGATTCCTCAGCCATTAACTTGTAGCTGTGAATGTGGTCCGTTCCCTCTATACCATTTCAAGGCCCGAGTCCAGCAGAAAGAATTGGAGCTAGAAGCACTGCTCCGTCATTGTCTCATTGTTTTTTGTCTGAATGCAGGTGAAAATTGCCTCTCTTCCTGCTGGTATTTCCCAGTGGTCTGAACACTGGGAGAAGAACTGGAATCAAAGCTGGCAGCCAAAATCCCAGAAATTTGAGCTTACTGGTGGCTCAAGGTACTACCTGGAAGCGCTGCATCATGGGACAGCACCCAGCACTGGAATGAGAGTTGGGATTCAGCTGCACAATACCTGGCTGAACCCCGATGTGATAAATACCTATCACAGAGAAAAGCATGAGATCCAGGCCAGTGCTCACCAACTTCCAGAAATACAGGTCTGTGGCATGCCTGTGATCATGTACCTTAAGCCTCTGTGTGGTGCTATTGACCACGTGCGTGCTGTAGCAAGTCCTTATTGTAAAGGCCCATGTGTGTTCTTATCCTGTGTTAATGAATAGTGAAGTCATGATTATTTGCATTCAAACACATTAGGAAGCTGTGGTCAGCCCTTGTCTTCCAGAAGATCCTTCCTTCATCCATTAACATGTTAAATGTGCCATCTGCCTTGACTGCATTAGGATCTAACCCTGTTGGTTAATTCACGTTGACTAACACAGGTTTGGAACAGATTTATTTTCTTAGCTGATCTCAAAACGATACGCTGTTGGATTTGGATCAGGTGATATTAAACGTCCACAGGAGGAAGGGAAGTTCAGTAGCTAGAAGAAATTGGTTCTGGTGGTTAAAAGTGCAGACTAGGAATATGGCAACTGAGGGGCTGCTCCTGGATCTGCCACTGACTTGCTTGGAGATGCTGAATGAGTCTCTTTAACCACCCCGTCCTTGTTATGTGAGAACCAAAGCCTTAGACATGTATCACAAGAGACTGCATAGAGCAATAGGTGGTTGAAGGGACTCCTCCTGCTGAGCTGCAGAGACTGAAAGGGATGAATACCGATAACATATAGACCTCTTGCAGTACCTCCATTAGAAGAACCATAAGAAACTTCTTGAGAACTTTGTACCTCACATACACTGTACCTGTTTTTCTTCCTATCAGATGCTGACTCTCTCTGGGACAGGATGGTTCAGTCTTTCCTGGGACAATGTATCCAGCAACATGATATCCACAAATGCTACAGCTGACCAGGTGGGCATGATTAAACACAGAAAGCTAAAACCTCACCTGGTATAAAACACCATAGCACCACTGAAAGCAGCAGCACTATTCATAGCATGCCTATCTATGAAAGCTTATGTCTCGCTGAACCAGTTAGTCCAGAAGGGACCACCCTTGCCCAAACTTCTGCCTAACTTCAGACTAGCCTGGCTAACCACCTTTCTTCATAAAAGTAAGGGTGGAAACAGATGCTTTTTGTTGCACTTATGCCACCATCAACATTTTTATGGGTCACAAAGTGAAAGCGAATAAATGTCCATACCTTCTGTCATGCCACAAATGCCGAGATTTGTGGCCGTGACAAAAGGTAGTCATAAACTGTTCCACTTGTATTGCAACAGATGTCTATTTGCTTGATGGTGGGACTCTCTCCAGGTAGGTGCTTCTGGGACTTGATGGCCCAGTCCTGAGTGCCCTGGGAATTCCTGCACAGAGCTGGGCTTTTCAAACCCTGGGAGTGCCTGCCCACTTTCCCTTGCTTCCAGAGATACCACCCTGGCTATCTCCAGGATGTGGCTCTGGATACAGAGAAACTCAGGGCTCCCCATGTCCAGACACTTGCCCTGGGCATCCCAGGGGCATGCCTATGGAAGCAATGAAAGCTGGGACCCTCAATCAGCTGATTGATAGCCCCAGCCCCAGGACCGCACTGGAGTGTTGTGGCTTTCCTTGTTTGCAGAGATGTGTGCCCAGGATCTCCGGGGTGGTCTCTGGAAGTAGGGAAAGTCACTGTTTCCCATGTGCAGAGGTGTGCCCCTGGCAATCTCTGGGAATCCAGAGATAACTGGGGGCACATCTGGAAGTGAGGAACACATCTCTAATTGTCCCACAAGATCTGCGGGCAAGACAGTGAGCCACGTGCTTTGCCCAGTGGAGCAGATCAGCTGTGCTGGGACACATACACTTCTTTGGCATTGTCTCATCTAGGCTATGAAAACCTGTCTCAGTTGGTGACCTGTCCTAGAGGCTGAGACCTCTTGCCATAGTCTCACTTATGCTTACAATTACTGGGAATGCTTTTGAAAAGCAGTTTTTGTGGGGAAACTCCCAGCTGCTGGGACCTGCAACTGCATCTGATCTAGTCCCCCTCATGTTCACAGTGAAACGCAGAGTAGTAGATAATTGTTTATCAAAATGGACATTCTGACACTTGACCATAGGGTCTTTCCCATGCAGGAACATAGACCAGGAGAGTCTTTGTATCCCTAAAATGCACTGTGAGCTGGTCTTGTCAAAGTCTGTGATCTCAGTTTTATGAAACATAGCAGTGACTTAGAAGCATCTCAGACCAGTCAGCTACACAATGGACCATAACAATGGTTGCATCCTCAACATGGTTTTATTTTTCCTTTCTGTAGGTCCAAGCAGTCATAGAGGAGCTTCTTTCAGTAAAATGTGACACTGAGCCATTGTCTGCGAAATTCCTTTTCCGGAATGGGTTTGAGAATGGTAAATACATACTAAAATAAAGATGATTCCAGTGCAGAGTAGCAATCAGCGTATTGCAATAATGAGTTTTTCTGTTTACATAGGAACCGTGACATCTTTGGGTGGTTAACTCAGTAAGGCTATGCTAATACTACACATGTATGAACATAAAGATGGGGAAGTCCAATGCATTTAGTTGGCCAAAAGCTGAAAACTAGTAGATGTTAGATGGTGAAGGGAAGGGCTCCCACATTTTAGCTCAAAAGCCTACTGCTCAGAGCACTTGCCTACAGGGCAGAAAACACAGGTTATAATCCCCCTTCATTCAGAGGGGTTTGATGTCTTGTCCTTCCCAACAAACTGCTGTAACCACCAGGATGCAAGTGAGACATTACCCAGGCCCCTCTCCAGGTGTTTCCTTGAAGCTCTTCTCCCAAAGACAGCCAAGAGCAGAAGATACATGGAGCCAGAAGGAAGAGTATATGTTGGAGGCTGTGAGGCTCAGTGGGAAGAATGCTGCCTGGGAAAGAAAGGGGACCTGGATTCTAGGATGCTACCAATAGGGCAGAAACTTTCCCAGTCCTTTTTTCCAGTAAATATTAAATGCAAGGTATACTGCACCAGGTTTAAAAGGCCTGGAGAAGGGAAGTTCAAGAAGACTGGAAGAGTCCAAAGGCAAAGCTAGACAAGCAGACCAACTGCAAGCCTGCTAGCTTAATGTTAATCTCGGGCAAAAGAATGAGAAAGCCCCTATGAAATGCAATTAATAATCAACAACGTGGTGATTATGTGTATCAGGATATAATTGATGCCAATGAATATGGCTGCATGGAACATGGCTCTTGTCAACACACCTAATTGCATTTTTTTGATGATATTTTGATGAGATTAGTTTGGTAATGGTGACTATATAGATATTCAGACTCTACTAAGGGAGCTGTCTTGGTTGGGAGCGAATCCAGGTTGGTCACCTAGTACCCTCAACTAACTATTTAGCACTGGGGAGGCCTCACCTGAAGTGCTATGTCCAGTTTTGGCCCCACAGTTCAAGAAGGATGTGGACACTTTGGGAAGAGTCCAGTGCAGAGTAACAAACATGATCAGAGACCCTGGACACATGACTTATCAGGAAAGGCAGAAAAAGAAGAGACGAATGAAGGGTTCTCCTGGCTGTGGTCATGTCAAAACTTGGGTCCCAGTTAAACCCCTTTTTAACTTCCAAGGTATGTAGGGCAAAACATTAATATTACAGTTGTGATGAGAAGCCCCTTTGTCTTAAGGCCTGTAAAAACACAAGGTCAGAGTCGGCCCCTGGCAGCAATTTGGAGCCTGAGTGCAGAAGAGAGGTGAAATAAAGAGGTGATATGACTTTTCTAAAGCCATCCAGTACAGCAGAGAAGGACCTAGGGGATACAGTAGATCATGAATTGAAATATGTCACCTGCTTACTAGGTTGTATTAACTAGAGTCCCACTTGCAAATCAAGGGCAGTGATTCCTCCACTATATTCAGCATTGGCAAGGCTTCACCTGGTCTAGTTTTGGGCCCTGCACTTCAAGAAGGATGTGGACAAACTGGAAAGGGCCCAGCACTAAGCAACAAGAACGATTAGAGGGTTGCGAAGCAAGCCTTGTGTGGAAAGGCTGACAGCGCTTGGATTATTTAGTCTAGAAAAGAGAAGATGAAGGGGATATTTGATAACAGTTTTAAAATATGTGAAAGGAGATTGGATTATTTAGTCTAGAAAAGAGAAGATGAAGGGGGCATTTGATAACAGTTTTAAAATATGTGAAAGGAGATTACAAAGAGGGTGGAGATAGGCTTTTTTCTGTGACTATGGAGGACAGGACTGGGAGCAATGACCCCAGACTGCAGCAGGGGAAATGGTGGGTTGGAGATTAGGAGGAACCTTCTGACAATGAAGGTGGCCAAGCCCTGGAATAGGCTACTTAGAGAAATTGTGGGCTCTCCATCCCTGGAAATTTTCAAGAACAGGTTAGACTGACACTTGGCTGGGATGGTTTAGTCAAGGATGGTCCTGCCTTGAGCAGGTAGTTGGATTAGATGACCTCATGAGGTCTCTCTTAGCCCTACTATTCTGTGATCCTACTTACAACTTGATAGGGTTGCCAGCTCTGTTTAAATCTAAGTCAGGAGGTTTCATCACATGACATAATGACATTTATGCCTTTATGTCAGGATGACAAATGCACATTACTATTACATTTTAAAAACCCACTGGTATAAATCGGGTTAAACTTTTATTATTTTTTTTAATGAATGCCCTATCATTTCTGTCCCTGGTGACTCTCAGCAGTCTCCTGGAGATTTAGATCTAATTCCTGGACTCTCCAGGGCAATCCTGAAGGGCTGGCAATCCTACAACTTGGCCTTTGGCATACTTAAAAATTAAATGCCAGCTCTTAGGAGGGCGGTTCCAAGAAATACAGTGAGGTGCCCAGTGACTGTACAAACTGTGTTGAGTATTTGGTGTCTTGGATCATCTGCATGGCAAGTGGGGAGGTCCAAAGAGGTGGTCAGTAGGAAACAATGAGCACTATGCCAGAACCCCTTTCTGGAACGGAGGTACCTTTATCCACAGGGATCTGGTTCTCGGAGCCCTTTGCTTTGGGCACGTGCCGAACTAACAAGGATGCTCTTAGAGATGTATTTGCCATAGTGGTGCTGTTCACATTTGGATCACAGAGTTATCCAAGTGGCAGCTTGTGGCCCACATGCAGCCTATGAAGGGTTTAATTGTGGCCTGAGTGGGTGTTGAAGGTGCTGTATTAGTGCAGCTTCCAAACCTAGGGGGTGAATGCCACTGCCATGTCTTCCCTCCCACCCCCACCACTGACTTCCTCACCAGATGCTGAATTTGGGGTCTGTGGTCCCTGTTGGTGACTCAGATCAGTGAGGTGTGTGAGCAGTGGCAGTGTAAATTCCCTGGGGTCCAACGTCACACCAATGCAGTGGCTCTGGCACCTGTGCTGAGAAGCTACCGGTGCGCTGCTGGAGGTGAGTCATCCAGCCCTGAGGAGCCCCATGGGCTGGATTTGGCACATGGGGTCAAATAAGTTGAGCAGCCCTGGGGATGCCGGAGCTCTAGGTCTGAGGAGATTCAAGTTGCCACATAAAGGCTGTCCAACCTCTACGTGGCTGAGGGCCACACGTCCCTCATGCCACATTAAGAGGGGACACACTGGCAGGAGCTGCACATCCCTCTGCCCCCAGTGCACTGCACACCCAGGTGCCCTATCTCTGGATTGCGTGTCCTGGGTGCTCCCCACTCCACCCCATATCCCCCTGTTGCACAGCACACTTACACCTGTTCCACCATGCACCCTAGTTTCCCCACATTGCACCACGTGCCCCCATGTATCACCAGAGAGCCCCATGGGGTGATGAGGTCAAATGGTCACAAACTCCTCTGTGACCATTTCAGGCTGGACATAAGGAAGGACTTCTTTACTGTCCAAGCCCCAAAGTTTGGAATAGACAGCTGCCAGAGGTGGTTCAGGCAGCTACTTTGAATGCCTTCAGGCCACATTTGGATGCTTATCTTGCTGGGATCCTATGACCCCTGCTGACTTCCTGCCCCTGGGCCTGGACTCATCGATCTTCCGAGGTCCCTTCCAGCCCGAATGTCTATGAAATCTATGACGTGTACCCTGCTGCCTCTGCTTCCCATGCCCGACACTGCAGTGTGAAGCCAGGCACCCCTGCTCCTGCACTGTGTGCAGGGCAACCCCGCACTATGCCATGCCCCCAGGCGGCCCAACTCAACATTAGCTCTCTGGCTGTGAGCTCCTCCCCGCCGCTACCCCGCAGCACAGTGCCACTCAGGCACCCTGGGCTGCAAGCTCCCTTGGCACTAAAGTCTGGGCTGCATTGCACCTCACCACCCCCTGGGGCAGGGGTAGGGGCAGGGGCAAAGGCAGGAAGGGAAGCCCAGAGCCCTTGGCCGCTACTGCAGCTGGAGTAATGGGGAATGCAGTGGCTGGTCAGGTCCTTGGAGGCTGCAGTTTAACCTTTTGCAAGCCACATGTGGTCCGTGGGCTGCCAGCTGAATTACAGAGTAAGGTAAATGAGGGTATTTTCCATCCCTTATATTAAAGTTAGCCAACTTGGAGCAAAGAATGAAAGAATCATGGGGCTAGAAAGAGAAAGAACAAGAGGGAACTTGACAGCAGCCTTATGTTTAAAGCTTCAGCTCAGCTGGGGGAGATCTGCGTCCAGGTTTTAATGGGGTTTTGGTTTTTCATCTAATGACTGTACAATGTAATGCGCATCATGCTGTCTGTCAAATGGGAAGAAAACTAGAATGATATTCACCAGAATGTGCATGTTCACTGCCTACCTTGAACATTTGCCATACAGCTGCTTTTGAGATTGTTTCCACACCTCTAACCCCTTTCATTTTTACCACTGTCAGATCAGAAGGACTTCTCCACTAAGGGTTATGTGGTCAGTGGTGTGGAGCCCTTTTGTGGAAGATTCAGCATTTGCAGCCCAAAGCATCTTGTCAGAACATCGCCACCAACTTTACCAAGATACGATGTCACTCAATACACACATGTGAGTAGCATCTGTGACGAAGTGCTTTAAAAATGGCGGCAGGGACCTGAAAGTGGAACGCAACCTTGGCCTCAATAGCTGAGTCTTTGCCCCTGTTACACCTCAAAAGTACATATCTCATCTCTGGAGTGCGATCCTGTTTCACCCAGGGAGATGAATATACCTCCCCCATTCTCTCAGTGCACAGCCCTATCCATTTCCTTCATGCCAGGGGCCAGCTGGCTCCCCAACACTGTTTATGCATTTTGCTTTAAATAATCATTGGGCAATCATTGAGCACAAGAATCAGATTAAGGCACGAAGAAGTGAAGTGGCTTATTCACAGTCAGGTAGGGAGTCAGGGTAGAGTTGGGAAGAAGAATCAAGTCATCTGATTCTCAGCCCATTTTTTTCTCTGACCTTCTAGGTACTGCACTAGACTGTGGGGTGTAGTGTACTGGGTGGAAATTCAAAGGACAAAGGGTCTATTTCCAATTGTTGACAGCCTGCTTGTGACCTCTGGCAAGTCACTTCACATACCTGTGCTTCAGTTTCCCCATCTGTAAAATGGAAATGATACCTTCTCTGTAAAGTGCCTTGCGATTCACTAACAAAAAACATGATACAAGATCTCACTATGAATATACCTGCTTCTCAAAGGAAGAGAAGGTAGTTCATTTCTTTAAGCGTTGAAACCTTTGAGCTTTCTGCTGGTCCCATCAGCAATGGAGCTATGTCAGTCATGGGTTTTATGGTGTGAACACCTGTTCGTGAAAGTTGGATACATAGCAGTAATTTTTTTCACCCAAGTTATGAAACAGAGGTCAGAAGGGAACCGCGCTTGATTTTTCTTGGATTTGAACCTCAGTCTAATTTCTTTTTCTGGACTAATGTGTTCCTGGTTTGTTCTCCTTCTCTACTGTCACAGGTATGCTTTGCACATAAAGGTTATATAAGCAACATCCTTCATGTTTTGGTGTCCTACAGCAATGCCTTTCTAGGTACAGTGAAGAAAAATCTTACTTGCCATTGGAGTCCTCAAGAGAACGGCCTGGAAAGGTATTCAAAGCATACTTATAGGCTACGTAGGTTGAATAAATGACCTTCCCTTCACCCTGTGACCATGTGTAGCGAATCCATTGCCTGCAGATGTGCTGCAACTCGGGCAGATTCTCAGCTGGTGCAGACAGATATAGCTTCATTGAAGTCAATTAAATTGTAGTATCAGTACTTTCCAGCATGAATAAGTTTAATGGTGTATGTAGACTGCTCACTGCTATGCCATCTTTAACTTGCTGCTCTGTCCTTAATGATGGCAAAAACTTGAAACAATGAATTACAATCACATTGAGTTTTAAAGGACTAGACACACTGAGTATATCCAGTTGGCTTTGGAGGTTGGTCTATGCAGTGAATACTGCCAACAGCCCTGCTTCAACATGTACTAGAGTCTGTGTCAGAGCAGAGGTGTGTGTGTTCACCAAGGGAAGCCTTTCCTTTGGAACAAATGCAGTTCTCTTCAAGTATTCAGTGAGAATCTCCTGAACATAGCAGTCTCCCTGTTAAATTTTAAAGTACTGTACTGACTGGTCTTCGGCCCCAGGCACACGTTAAATTTATTATATGATTAACATGTTAATATTCCACAAATAGTAACAATGCCACACATTCAACCAATTTATGGCACCATAAAGTGGAAAACCAGACACAAAGATATTCTGCATAAAAGGTGGAACATCTTTGTGGCTAGTTTGTGTGATGCCATAAATTGGATGTGTGGCTTACTCCCATCCTGATGCTGACAATCAGCTTGTTATCAGCATTGGTACTGGGAGTGAGATTAACACTGGGGCTGAAGGCAAGGTTCCCAGTAGAGGAGAGATGAGAGCTTCTACCAGCCAGGAACCTTGCAACCCCCTTGCCCAGCAGTCCTTGCTGCCTTGTCCAGCAGCCCCCAGCTTTGCTCTGCAGCAAAGATGCTCAGTTGTGGGGAGTCCCAGGGCTCTCCACAACCTTGTATTTTCATGGAATCATAGAAAATGAGGGTTAAAAGGGACCTCATGAGGTCACATCTAGTCCAACCCCCTGCTCGAAGCAGGACGAGCCTCAGCTAGATCATCCCAACCAGGACTTTGTTTTCCTGGGTTATAAAAACTTCCAGGAATGAAGTTGCCACCACTTCTGCAGGTAATCTGTTCCAGTGCTTTACTACCCTCCTAGTGAGGAAATTATTCCTAATCTCTAACCTAAAGTCCCTTACTGCAACTTGAGCCCATTGCTCCTTGTTCTGTCATCTGCCACCACTGAGAACAGTCCAGCTCCATCCCCTTTGTAAACCCCCTTCAGGTAGTTGAAAGCTGCTGATGAATCCCCTCTCAGTCTCCTGTTCTCTAGATTAAATAAATCCAGTTGCCTCAGCCTCTCCTCATAAGTCATGTCCCCCAGCCCTCTCACCATTTTTATTGCTCCCCACTGCACTCTCTCCAATTTGTCCACATCCTTTCTGTAGTGGGAAGCCCAAAACTCTACACAGGACTGCAGACTGTGGCTTCACCAGTGCTGAATAGAGGGGAAGAACCACTTTCCTTGCCTTGGAACAAGGCTTTTTAAAGTGTCTTGTTCCAGAGCTATTGTGGGAAATGTGGGACAAGGCGATCAATATGCTGGAGCTCCCTGTGACCTGGCATCTTAAAGAGCCATGGTGGGACTCATGATTGTTGGGATTGGGGTTCTGATCCCATCATGCTGTTGTTTGAATACTTTCCACTGCCCTGAGAGACAGATGGATATGTCCAGTTTGGTGTGACATCTTAGATGTTCTTAATTTGCATTTATACAGGTTAGTGTTGGAACCTGGCTGTTGAGTTTGGTTCCTCTTTGCCTCTTATTGTAGAGACAAGCCACTGGCTCAGCTCTGCATCCTGCATTAGCAGAGGGGACTGGCCCCAGTTGTATGCTATTGCTTCAAATGGGGTATGGCAGCAACTGGCACAGAGGATTATGGCAAGAGTGAGCAAAACATGACACAACCCTGGACAAAGGAAACATAAAATGTCATCACAGGCTATTTTTCCCCTGTATCTTCAGAGTAAGAGCAATGCTGATTAGTGCAGGTTTTAGCGCTAGCGACATCAGACAGTCAGCAGTTTCTATTTATCAGGAGAGGGGTGTGAGCAAGTAGGATGGCCATGCAGGTGCATTTATTTTTGGAACCACATGATTTAGTAGGAGCAGACTTTGAGTTCCTGGCCAGGGGCTGGTGTGGCTGTCATTGTCACAACACGTTGGAGTCCTAGTATGAAAGACAAGGATGGAAACCAATCTTTCCATCACATGCCAAACACCTCAAAACATTTCAGTCTTGCTTAAAACAATTCGAACACAAGGATGTCCTTTTTCACTGCCACGTGGCACAGAGTGTGTGTGGCAATTCTTCTGGACTAATATACAGCGGATTCAAGGCTGTTATTTCGAGGTCCCAGCAAGGGCCTCAACTGTAGCAACCTCATGCAGTGGCAGTCTCAGGTTCACTGTCTAATGCGTTGGCCAAGATAGTAGCCCTTACACCAGCACTCACTTAGGATATTTAGGCAGTTGTCCAGGTAGGTGATGGATTGCAATGGCTCTTATTAAAATGTTGTTTTAATACCTCTCAGCTGGGAGTTTACATGTGTTGACCTGTGGAGGAGCTGTGTGAACAACTCTGAACTCCTCTTAGACCGTCAAGCAAACTCAACAGTGCTGGTGCATCAGGTTGTCCTGCTGCTCCCTGGGGTAGATGAGGAACCACCTGGAAAGTTTTACCTTGATGAAATAATCATCTCGGACAGACAAGTAACTGGTAATTTCATCACTCTGTTTTTGCGAATGCCATTTGAAGCACTAACAGAATATCCATGGTCATCAATGGACCTGCTCTGAATCTTTTTTTGGAGAAAAAATAGTTTTTAAAGAACCTGAAATTGGAGTTTTGTGAAAAAAAATGTTGGCTTTTTAAAGAAAACTAACTTCTTGGCATCCTAATTGATTTTTTAAAATTGCAAATGTTATCAACTTAGCTCTCAATAGTTTTAGCTTGCTGCAAATACTGAAAAGAAACATGTTAATAACTTCAAGGATAAAAGAAAAACAGATGTAAAATTTATGAAAAAAAAAAGATTTGTGAAAACCTAACAAGAAATGGGTCTGCTTCCAACTCCATAAAATTGAAGCTGCTTAGGAAACAAGCCAAAATTGTTCATCCCTAATCAAACCATATTCTTTTTTTCCTTTCAGTTTTCCAAAGGGACCCCAAACCAGCTCATCCAGGGGGGAATATTATAGAAGCAGTGTCTGTGGTTGGGTCACCCCCCATCTACAATGTGTCCTTGCTGGTGGCTGGCTGTGGTGGGCATCTCCCTCTTTTCTCACTGAGGTATGGACTGAGTGCAGGTTGTCTCACATCTATTTATTGCCAAGTTCCTTGCACCTCATTTTAAAGCATCTAGCTACTATCAGAGGTAGTATAATGGGATACAGAGACCTTGAACCTGATCCCATTGGGCAAGTCCCGCATTTCTGTCCCTTGTGGAGAAATGATATTTCCTGATTTTTGTTCTTTCTCCATTGACTGTCCTGTGTGCAGGTCTTCCCCTGCCCTAGCTATCCATAGAGAGGATTCAATGTCACCAGGAATATCTACTTGCTAATAGGGAGGTAGGGTAAACAGAACAGCGAAAACTGTAAGCCATTGAGATAAGGGAAAATAAAGAGGGACCAGAGTCTGATCGCTGGATCCAAGCCCAAGATTGCTGGGCTATGGGGAAGTTTGGATCGAGATCAGGATGCCATGTCTGGATCTATTGCCACGCTACCCTGGAGGCTAGTGGCTAACGAGTCCTGACCCCTGATGGAGTTCAAACTGGGATTGTATGATAACAGCCCAATCTTTCTCAAACCAACCGGTCACCTCCCTGGCCTGTGCACAGTAAAGACCTTGCCAATTGGCTTTCACAGCTCATAGGGAGAAGCCATTCATTGTATTGTTACAATTTTTTTTGGCCCCTGTGGTCAAGCTGAAATCAGTTATTTGTGCTTCTGTAGCACTGAAGGACTCCAGCTGGGATCACGGCCCCTCAGTACTAGGTGCTGCCCGTATTCATAGGCAATGAGAACCTGTGCCACAGCAAGTTGATTAAAAAACCAAACCAAACCAAGGTAGATTCAAGAAGTTTTGTTAATCCATTTTACAAATGGAGAACTGGAACCCAGCAGCATGAATTGGTTTGCCCTTGGTCTTCCAAGGAGCTTGTGGAAGAGGGAGCATTCAGATCTGGATTTCTAGAGTTTTAAAAGAACGTTTTAAACAAGAAAACATCTTTCTCCTTGCTCCATGACTATCTCTCCAGAGTCCAACTGGAGAGTCCTAGTGAGGGGGTTGTGAATCAGACCAATCTGCCCCTGCCTCTGTCTGCATGCTAGCCCAGAACTAGCAAGAGGCTGCTGGAAGACAGAGGTAAACTGTTGATGACAGGGACCATCTCTTTGCTGTGTTGTACCATAATTGGTGCTTATGGTGCTAAGATATGTATGTACCTGGACAGAAATACACATAACTATGTAAAACGATTCTGTCTACAACTTCTATTTTTCCAAGAGACACCTGCTTGTTCCCACTTGTTCCTCAGTAATAGTTGCTGGGGCCCACCCCAGTGTCATCCACATGTGAAGGCACTGGTGTGCTCAGAGCTCCCAGGTAAACTCACAGCACTGCTTCCCTCAACCTCCCACATACTTGCATGGCCCTTATCACAATATTTTATCCTCACAATGTTGTAGCATGGTAGAGGAGTGCCTTTGTTCCCATTTTACAGAGAGGATCAGGACTAGAACAAAAAAAGGATGTATCCTGCCTCAGGCAGGGAGTTGGACTAGATGACTTCTGAAGGTCCTTTCTAGCCCCACGTCCCTATGTTCTTCTGTATGAGTCTATGTAAATGCCTCATATTTAGGTGTTACAGAGGTTAAATTTTCTGGCCTTCAGAGTAGAATCTGGAATCCTAAGAGGGGACCAACTTCCCTAGTCAGGGCATGGCAGTGGTGACACGGAGGGGATGCATGTGCACCCCCTGACCAACCATGCTCGATGCTTAGGCTATGGGCAGGGGGGGCAGGCAAGAGAGCTGGTGCCCCCCTGAAAGTGCTGGCCAATCTCTGCGATCGCTGCAGCTTCTTTTGGGAGCGGCTACAGTGATTGGCCAGTGCTTGCTCCCAGAAGAGGCTGCAGCCACTCCTGGCAGCATCTGCAGCGATTGGCCGCAGTGGGCTTGCCCAGGGGGACTCCCCCAGTCCACAGGGTTGCTTGTGGGGGACCTCCCCTCCGGTCAGCAAGACTGGTCATGGGGTGGGGGGGGCATGTGCCCCCCCGACTAAGGCAGCACCAGTCTCCCATGGGGCATGGAGAGAATTGAGTGTTTCAGTATGGGATTCCAAGCAGACAGTGAGAACTATCTAGTAGGGGATGTGGATAGATCTGAAATCTTGTCCCTCATTTCGCTTTACCCAGGGCTGCAGGGAAGCACCTTCATCCCCTTAAGATCTGCTTCCCAGAATCTGCTCCTCTAAGGGCGTGTGTAGACAAAATGAGGGGTATGTGTGCACAACACTTTAAAGCGGGTTAAATGTTTTTGCACTGCTTTAATGGCATTGGTGTTTGCATGTGTCGGCAGCTTATTGCGCATTAATTCCAGCTGTTGTAGCACATGCAGTGGCATAATACACCTTAAAGGACTTTGGGGTGCAGCAAACTAAAACCCCTCAGGAGTTTTAGTTTACTGCCCTACAGCCGTGGAGCAAAGCACTGGGATCTGTGTGGCTCCGGGGCTGTGCAGCTTGGGAAGGCAGCCTCCACCAAAGGGAAAAAAAAAAGAAGCAGTGAGCCTGATCTTCCCCAACCCCGAGCCTGCCTGCGTGAGCTGCACAGGGACCTGGTCCTTCACTCTGTGGCTGTGGTGCCCCCCTAGACCACCCGAGGTGGGTGCCACCTGGGGGGTGCTGCCACTGCCGCAGAAGGAAGCACCAGGCCCCCAACTGCAGCTCAGGGACCGCTCCACCCGCTGGCAGTTCACCTTCCCCTCCCTGCCACCAGAGAGACAAGTAAGTCACAGGTGTACATGACACAGGATTTACTTCACCCTAAATTGAAGCAGTGATTTTAAAAACTCCCCACTTTAATTTAGATGAAGTAAACCCCTGTTTCGTCTACACATGCCAACATCTAAGCATGGTTGTCACAGAGATGAGCAGAGGTCTTTCTTTTTAGTGGTGGTGTCTTTTATGTTATCATCTAGTGCAGGGGTCTGCAACCTACAGGGCATGTCTACATGAGACACTTATTGTGCCTAATGACACTGCAGAGTAGCGTGGCAGTTAAAAATTATGCTAATAGCCTACTGTGCGGTGTTATTAGGGTAATGCATAGTCAGCATCATGAAAAAAACCATGCTTCAATGCTACTGTGCAGTAACTGTAGTTACTGCATAGTAGCATTGGCGCATGGTTTTTTTCATGATGCTGACTGTGCATTACCCTAATAACACCGCACAGAACTGTAGTTACTGCACATTTAGTTAGTAACTGATTAAACTAAATGTGCAGTACCTAAGCAATCAGGAGTCATAGTAGAGATGATATGGATCTTCTAAGCCCAAAAAAGTGGCTTGTCTAAAGTCCCACAAGAAGTCCATGGCATTGAAAAGGGGATTGAGCAGAGGCACCTAACTGCCAAGCTGGTATCCTGAGCACTACAGCACTGTTCTTCCTTCCTTGCGCAGTGGCAAGGCATTTGAAATGGGTCTTGAGGGTGAGTTATTGTTGGATGCCAAAATACACAGCTGGAGAGATGCTGTTGTAAAAGTGCCCAGGCTCTTCTGGGAGTGACAAAAGTCCCAGGCACGAGGTTATACAAACCTAATTTTCTGAAGTGCTGAGTACTCACAAGTCCTACAGAAGCCTATTGCTGCTGTGAGCTCTCGATACCTTTGAAAACCCAGACCTCTGCAGCTGAAAAAAGCTGCCACTCTAGCCAACAAGGCTAGAAATGGACAGGTTTTAGTTTCTCCACAACTGAAAGGGGTTTGCCAAGAGAGAATCTGTTCAGTGTCAAGGATTTCTGCTGCAGTCATGCAAAGTCCAAGGCGGTAGGGTGATGCATTGATCATTTGGACAAAATCATGCTACAAAACCAGCCAAGCTTCCCAGCATCATAGATTAGCACAGCACCGAGGGGCTTAACTTGTAAACAGATCTCCTGTGACTGCATTTGTTCTCACCGGGAGTTTTTAAATAGAAAGCAAAGTTTCACAACAAAACCCAGGCCATGCATGGCAGGGACAAAGTGGAGTAGGCAAATTCAGACTTGAAGCAGTTTTTTTTTCTCTCTCCTGTACAAATAGGAGAGTAGTGAGCAGGAAGGTGTGAATGATTTTACTTCTATGTATAGCATTGCTGAGATTCATGCTGGACCATTGCTCATAGTTTTGAAAAAGACATCTTTAAAAGGATGATGAATAGTGAGAAAGAGCAGAATTGCAGAAAGGAGTCGGGCAGGAGAGAATGCCTTACGACGAGAGGCTTACAGCTCGCTGTGCTGGTCTCGTCTAAAAGAAGACCAAGATGCCACTTGATTACCCTGAATAACAGGCAGTCCTTGACTTACAACATTTCAAGTTACAACATTTCGCACTTACAGCGATTATAAATGGATGCCCTGTTTCGACTTTCTGATGCCGGTTTCGATTTTACAATGCTTGATCCAATGCCACGCCACGCTGGTGAACAAGTTTGCTGCATTGCCCATCTCCCTGGAGAACATCTGTCCAAACTTTCTTGGACGCTTCCTTTAAGAAGGACGACAAGACTCCAGAAAAACCTGCAGCCAAGACTCCTGAGAAGACTCCAGCAAAGAACCCTTCAAAAAGTCCAACCAAGTCACCTCAAAAAAGTCCTTCTAAATCAATATGATTGCTATTTACAATATAAATACATTAATCTCACTATATTACTCATCTATAATTGATAGAGTAGAAAATTCTGGGCTGTTTTTGGTGAAAATAGTGTATTGGGCCTTGGCTCAGGAACCGATCCCCCATTTATAACGCTATTTCCTATAGGAAAATCAGTTCCAAGTTACAACGTTTCGACTTCAGACGCGGTTTTCAGGCACCAATTGTGTCGTATGTCCAAGGACTGTCTGTAAGTATTTTGCAAAGGGAAAAATGCTCGGTACTGGAGGGCTTGCTAATCTACTGAAGAAAATGTAGCTAGAACCAATGATTGAAGCTAAAGCCAGGTTAAATAAAATGAGAAATGAGTTACAGCTTTTTGACAATCCGGGTGATTAATCACAGAAACAAACTTTCCAGGGAAGTTGGGGATTTTCCATTTTACAATGTATTCAGATCAAGGAGTGGGAGATGTCTTGCTGGACAATCTGCTTTTGTTGAAGCACTAGCTCTGTTTCAGCCAAACTTTAGGATTTGTGCAAGGAGAACTGGTAAAATTAAATACCCTGTAATATGCAGGAGATCAGATTAGATGAGCCAATGATATTATCTGCCTCTACAAGTCACATTTGGGATCAGAAAGGGATTGAACTCCACAGTCAGATCAGCATAAGTTGTGGGGGGTTTGTATAGGATGGTTTAGTTTGAGATAAACCTGCCTTGAGCTGGGGGTTGGACTAGATGACCTCCTGAGGGCTTCCAAGCCCTACTTTTCTGTCACTGTGATTCATAATTTTAGGAATTAGAAACCTGGACCACTGAATCACCTAGGTGTTGTTCATATCAGTTGCCACAGGGTGACACTATTGCACACAGTTTCAATGGACACTTCCCCCCCCACGCGCACAAGTAGAAATTGGTTTATAACTTAAAAAATAGCAAGAGGAAGGTTCTGTGTTGCAAGCAATGCAGATAATTGCTTCGGGGCATAATACAGATGTACTGAGATTTTGAGCACATTTGTTGAAGTTGCATCTATAAATACTGCTTTGAACTTTCTTATCCGTGCCTTTGACATTGAAAACCTGCACTTATTCTTTGGTGAAGGGATGCCCTGTTAGTTCTCTGTTTGTCCAGGGTCTGGCACACATGGTCTTGACTTTCCATCGCTGTAGACATAAGAATAACACATAATTAGAGCATATTATCATAAATCAGGAAACACTGCAGGAATGTATCTGACTCAAAAAGTGAAGTTGTTTTTTGATGTCACCTGCCTTATTTTCCACCATAGTTGAGGCAGGCCTCATGGAAGCATAAGCAGGGAATATCCATGTCTGTCCAGGCAGCAAATTTCCCCCACCTGTATCCTCAAACACTTCCAAAGGACACCGTCTGCATAAATTCCCAGGGGTGCCTGCACCATGGCACACAGCGTTGTGTGTAGTGCAGGGAGTGCTGCTTCTCAAGTCATATAGGAATGATTTCTATTCTATTACTGTTTTCTAATACTGCTTTGCTCTTCTAATGTAGGGCCTGAAAGAGCTTTAAAAATATTAACCAAGTACCTAAAAAGTCTCATTCAAACTGAGCAGGATGATGACTTTTTTGGGTAGGTAACATTCAGGACAGAGAGCTTGTCCCATGCTTAAGGAGTCAACTGGGGACTCGAAGGACCCACATTTCATGTCCTTCATTATCAGACAGATGGTTAAGACTTTAACATCAGTCAGTCTCTTTGTAACTCCATTCCCCTTCCAGAAAATGAAGATAATAGCACTTCCCTACCTTACAGTGTTGTCCTGAGGATAAGGATACCAACATCTGTCAGACCCTTAAACAGTGCAGTAATGGGCCGTTGATAACTACTTACGATGGGGCAGATGTGGGAAACCTGGGTGGGTTCTGGTCCTAGCTCATCCATAGGCCTTCTGCGTGGCTCTGGACAGGTCTCTTCCTCTCTCTGAGCCTCAGTTTCCCCGTCTCTAAAATAAGGCGAACGATGCAAAAGGTGTTTGTGAGCTTTAAGCCCCAGTGAGGCAAGGCCTGGGACTTCTGCACTGACATTGTCCCATTGCACGGGAAGCACGTTGGAGCTGGATTTGAGCTGGAGTTCAGTTTGACAGTCTCAAACAGGGCCAGACACAGCAGTGTGCAGTCAGATTTTGTGAGCCTAACCCTCCTGATTCAGTGCTTACTTTTCCATAGCTACTTCTGAAGAGTTCGGCAGGTTAAGGGACTACCATCAGCTGAAGCCCAGTTAGAAGTGCCCACAGCTGCTGTGTTCACACTGGATAGTGTGATGTGGAGGGTACATAGGACCTCCTGGATATTGATGTCTCTGTGTGTCAAACTCTTTCTTGCAGGGGAACCTTGCCCTCTCAGGGGTCTGAAGAAGATGATTCTCTCTTTGCTTCCCTGGAAAATGCAAACATCAGCCTGAGGGTTCAGAGACTGCAAACCGCATCCCCACCTATTGGAGGGACCTTCCAGATCCTGCTGCCTAATACTGTGATATCAGGTACAAAGAGGGTTGAAATGACCTTTACTTGGCAAGCCAAGGTAGGGGGAGATGAGGTTTTCTTCCTTGGGAAACCTTCTTACAAAGGGGAGGCTGGCAAGCTAGTTCCTTTGGTGGCAGACAATAATTCTTCATCTTTAACATCTTCAAAAAACTGTGGGAGAAAAGAGAAGAGGAGAGAACATTTTGACACGATGATTTAGAGACTGCTCCAAAGCCTTTTGCAGTTTAAATCCATTGATTTTGGTGGGCTTTTGACCACTTCCTTAAAGTGGGGTTTTTCACAGACAGGCGCCCTGTAATACAACATTTGGTCTTCTGCATGTATTTCTAGTGCATCTATTACTACAGAAGCCAGGCCCTTTCCCTTATTAGGATCACGCAGGCTTGGGACTGCAGAGAGGCTGATACCTGTTGTTTTGCAATGCCCTTCCCAGGTGTCCCCATTCACATCTCTTCCCATCATCTTCACAAGCTCCTGCAGAGCAGCACCGATAACTCCACAGCACACTACTTCAATGCCAGTGATTTCACAGTGACCAAGGACTCGAGCACGTGTTACGAAGCCATCTGGACGCTGACCTGGAAAGCAAAGACTGGGGACTTGCCCAATGTTATCAGTGTACGCAGATTTCTTGATTTCAGGCTTTGCTGCAACTTGGAAGGTGCCAGTTGGCACAGCTGTATTGGCAGGAGTGGCATGGAAGAAAGCCTACAAATGGTGGTAGTATCGTAGGGGTGTTGTGACGATACATACGCTACAAAAAGCAAAGCTGTTGGTGCTATGACAATGGGGGTCTTAGAGTAGCTAGAGAAAATGCTTCCAGTATTGCATCGCGTAACTGTGAACATGGATTGTGTGGATTTGAATTGGTCACTGAATCAATTGGCAGCTTGTAAAATAAAATTCTTCACTCTTGACCAGGTCTCTGCTGAAAACCTCACTGGACTGAATCCCACTGTCACTGCTCGGGTGGTTTATGATGGCGGTGTGTTTATGGGACCCATATTTGGTGACATGCTCGCCACCTTGAATAACTCTACGCAGGTGAGTCAGTGCTTGACCATGCTTCCTGTAGATGAGTGGGGCAAGAGTTTTAAAGGAATTTGGGTGCTTGGCTCCTGTTAAACTCAAAGAGCATTGAGCTCATAAGTATCTTTACAAATTTGGCCATGGTTGCTTGCTGTTTAATAGCCAGATCCTGCCATGCTGCACTTATTAAGCAAGATTTTGTTCCATTTCAGTCAATGAGACTCATGGCAGAGCAAGATGTTCAGTCGTCAGGGGCAGGGGAGATAGCCCTCTTCTTACGGCAGGGGTTTAGGATATTGTTATCTCTGGCTTTATATCCCCAAGTGAACTGTTACTGGATTCTGCAGTGATACCTTCCAGCTACTGGAGTCCTGGTATAATTAATGGCACTGGTGGGGCTATTACTTGAGCATGGTGACATAGTGAATGGTGGGCAACCAGGGCACCAACCCCAGGCAGCCACTTAGAGGAGGTGCAATAACAGCAGCTGCCACAGGATATTCACCAAGAGACACAGAGACACAGGATACTCATCAAGAGAAACCTGTAGTCCAACCCAGTAAATGGTGGTTCTTATATTCTTATGTTTCTTACAGCATGCTACTTGGGGCATATTAATTTACTCTGTGCTTTGGCAAAGTAAAATTAGTCTGGGCTGAGCTCCATGAGGTCACAGCTGGTCTGCCTCGGAGTCCTGAGTTAGTCTGGGTATCTCTATGCTGCACTGTAGTGAACAGTACAGACATACTATAGGATGGATAGACTGCTTGAATGCACGTATAAATGTGAATAATTTCTGTACTCGGGCTTGCTTCTCATCTGAAGAATTATCTTGGTTTGATACCAATGCCACATGAAAGTATATCTCAATCTAATTCTGTGTGCGACTATGGAGAAATCACACTTTCCAGGTCCAGTGCTGTGTTTCTTTGTCACAATCTGCTTCTCATACTCCCTTTTCAGTTCAGTAGGACTATGTGAGACAGAGGTGGGATCATTTGGTTCTCTGTGCATTACCTGTTCAGACTGCCAAACCTTTATCCTGAGGGATAAGGTATTGTTTGCCCTGGCTTTCAAATCCCAGGGAGAGCTCTGCAGTGGAAGCAGATAAAAATAAAATAACTCTGGACTACTATGCTAATCAGATCTGATTGTGAATTTGCTATAAATATTGAGTGCCACATTGCAGTTTTACTATGGAAGCAGCACAGTAAAACTGCATGTCAAATGGTATGGAAGTTGAGTGTAGGATAATAGAAAGCATCAGGCTATCAACTGGGAGGAAGAGTTAGGACAACTAGGGGCCTGGGTGGAGTTATGAGACGTAAGAAAGGATCCAACCAGCATCTAGAGAAGTAATCAATTTAGACCCCCCAAAACTGGGTTCTGGCTTTCTTAAGATGAGCCTTAGAAAACTTTGCCGTGAACTTGAGTAGCAAAACCTGAAGCCAGGTGTAAATTTTCACTGTAAGGTGGCAGTGAACCCTTAAGCTAGGTGAGGTTGGCATGATCCTGGGTTCAGTTGTCAGGGTTTTGCAGAACTCTGTTAACAACCTTGGTCCTCTTCTGTTTGGAGTAAAACAATTTCTCCATTTCTTCAGGTTGTTGTGGTGGTGAATGAGGTCCTAGCCAACTGCTCTGGTTCCTGTTCCTTTCGCTATTGCCAGGAGGCGACCCCTTTAGTCAGCGATGTGGAGTATTTACTAGGTAACAGTATTTCTGCTTGACTGTAATGACTGTAGAAATTGCTTTTCCACTTGATGCTAGAAATAGGCCTGTAACATGCCTTCCACTGCAGTAATGAGGTTTCCTGCCTGGCTCACCACCTTGGTCCTACCTCATTACCCGCCTCTGGCCTCCCAGGATTTGCCCACACCATTATCTCACCTGCCACCCTTGGATGTTAAAATTCATGAAGCTGCCCTAGGAGGCAGGAGTGGGTTTTGGGGTAGTTGGTTGTTGGGGATGAAGCCCCTCTTGGCCTTGATACATGTTAACCTAGCTGAGTTCATTCTGCCCAGGGCCCACTGAGTCAGATCCCCAGGCTTGTGGACCCCAACTTCCCCTACGGCCTCCTGGCTATGCCCCTCATGGGCTCTGGGCTTGCACCCTATCAGTCTTTACTGCCAGGTATTCAGTCCTCTGACATGAAACGGTCCTTCCTCCGAAACATTTGGGTTTTTGCTCAACATAGCCCACTGTGCTTTAGGCCCTGGGGTGCTCTGTGCTGGGTGCCCCTGCAGCACCCGGTGGCCTCTAATCCTCCCCTTATAACCATATTCGGTTATCCCATTCAAACACAAATCAAAAGCAGGAGCGTTCACTTCCAAAACATAAAGCTCCCAAAACACAAGCTCCTTTTCAGGGTTCGTCTCACCCCGCAGTAGCACCAGTGCAAATGTTTGAGGCACTAGCTCTTGTTGCTGGTGATTCAGGGTTTCTTCTGCCCTTTGGGTCGCATAGTCCTTTCTCCCCAGGCAATCCAGACTAGCTGCTCCCTGGATCTCTGCCTCCTATAAATCCTATGGGTAGACTGCCCCTTCCTGGGCCAAGACCAGGGATTATGAGCCTCTCCCTGGGTCACTTGACACTTTACTTCTGCCCCAGGCCTGCCAATAGCTGCATGTACCTGCGGTGGGAGGCCCCTTGTTGCCATTAAGTCTGTTCGAGGGGCTGGGGTAGCCAGTGGACCCTGGGCTGTCTCCCAGTAATGGGGAAGGGGCCTCTTACAGAGTCCCAAACAACTGCCTTGCACCTGGGCACCCTAGAGCAGGGGTGGGCAAAATGTGGCCCGTGGGGCTGGATGCGGCCCGCCAGGCCGTTCTATCTAGCCTGTGGGGCCCCTAAAAATTTGGAAAATTAATATTTATCTTCCCCTGACTGCCTGTCATGTGGCCCTTGATGGCTTGGCAAAATTTAGTAAGCGGCCCTCCACCCAAAATAATTGCCCGCCCTGATCTAGAGCTTTGGAAGCTGAGGGGTCAAATCCAACCGTGAATCTGAATTCTGCAGTGAGCTGCAATCAAGCTATAGATCTGAAGAATAAAAAATGAACTTTAGGAGTTTCACATCTGGATTTGGGCCTGAAGTTTATTGTTTTGGTCCACTTGTTTCCATATGTCCAACATATGATCCTCCAGTGCTTTGCAGCTCATGCAACTTTTCTGTACTTTTGTAATGATTGTATGAAGTGCGGCCATTCAGACTATTATTTGTATTCAACAGTACAGTGCATGCTGTGATGGAGAAGCAGGCCTTGTAACATAAGCTCCACCCCAAATTTGGCAAACTTCAGATTTTTTGTCAGTGAAATAGTAAATTCCAAACAAACCAAAAATATTTGGAACTGTGTAAAGTTTTCTGTTTAGAAGTGTGTGGGTAAAAGAACCAGTTGAAATCCCCCAAATCCAAATATTTCAGTGCATTTAATAAAATGGACTCCAAGGTGGGTATATTGCTTCATGGGAGTTGTAGTGTGGAAGTAATATCCCTAGTTTTCCTTTGGATCATGAGTCTCCTATAATGCATGGCACAGAGCTTGGTCAAAAGAAATTCCATGTTGCATTCTGGGACATGCAGTGCGAGCCGCTGTACAAACGGAACAAAACTACAGTCATAGTCTCAACAAATACACAATAAATGTATAAGACAAGAGAGAAAGTTGATATACACAGATAGGGGAGTGCAATACAATAATGGGATGCTTTTTATTCTGTTGTGGTAATGTTGGGTGCTCAGATAATTATAGTGGTTTGTATGTTGTGAATGTTTAGGTATAGAAGGACGGGCAAAAGCAGCTTCACTGCTGTTCTTTGTAGGCAGACTTGGGTATTGAAACTTTCAGTTTGGTTGGGTTCATCTTTCAGATGACGGACTCCACACCAAGGTTTTTATCAGGGGATCTGGCTTCACTGCGGACCATCAGGCACTGAGGATATTGGTGAACGACACAACCTGCAATGTCACTGCTTCAAACCAAACTGATTTAGTTTGTCAGATGAAAATGCCACCAGTAGGACTGTATTGGATTATGTTACTGGTGAGACCCTATGGCTTTGCACTCAATGCTAGCACGGGCGGGGACATCTATCTGAGAATTGAGCCAAAGCTGGTAGCTGTTGAACCATCGAGAGCTTCAGAGATTGGTAGGTCTGAATGCAAAACAAGCTCTAACCTGAATATCTTTAACATGACAGGGTGTGTTTTTTAGCACCAGTGCACAGGGATTTTAGTGGGACCCATCCGTCTAGGAGAGGGCTGGCTAGGTATGTTGCCTTATGGAGTGCAGTTCATTTTTTGGGGGTGGCAGGAGGATATTTTCAGCTAAAAAAGCATTGTCTCCCTCATTGTAAGGGTGTCTGGAGTCACCCCAAGGAATTCTAGTGCTAGTGAGAAAGGAAGTGGCTGGTGATGCCTCCTGTGGGGAAGGAGGTGGTTTACATGGTCATAAATCAGGAAGGGTGTGGATCTAGGAGGCCCTGTTTTTCAAGAGGTTGTCCATGTCCTCCATCTGGTGGAGATGCAGGCTCTCTTCCTGTGAATTGTGTGTTCTTAACCTGAGTTGCAAGTACGTTCCGGGGGATCACAACCACACTCCCTTTTTATGGCTAGGTGGGGTGGAAGTCCTGAAACTTTTAACAGGGGTCATGATAAGGGGAAAGTTGGCAACTACTGCTGTAGATCATTAAAAAAAGCAGGTAAAATTCTTTGGCCTTGATTTTCTTCCAACAACCCATCTCCCATCTCAATTACAGTGATCTTTCTTTCATTAAAAAGCAAGCAAGTATATTATTATCCTACTTTACATATGCTTTGAACATTTATAATTGGAAAGAATTACAGCTTCCATCTGTGGTTTTAATTTCTTCCATTTAAAATACCTCTCTTCAGTTCTCACAGAAGGCACTCATAGATTATTTCATTTCATATGGGTGTAAATATGAAAGTCTCTGATGTTCATCTTTACAAAATACACACAATCAGGTTACATTTCATTGGGGATGTTGATAAAAGAGCTACCACAAAATTCAATGTAAAAATGTCTTCCCATTGTTGCCGGCTCAGAAAATTTGACCTTTTGGAAAGGGGAAGCTGGGGAGTATCTTGTATTGCTCTGTAGTGATGTCTCATGTCAGTGTAGCATCAACTGTAATGGGGTTCCAAAGGCAGATCGATCGATTGATAGATTGATAGATTGATCGATCGATCTATCTATCTATCAAGAGATAGAAAGATAGATATAGATATTTATATATACTGGCTTATAGTAAAGCAAATCCTATATTCTGCACCTTGATGAGGAAGAAATTTTATATATAGAGAGAGAGATAGATATAGATACAGATAGCTACAGATAGATCTAGCGATATCTATCTAACTATCTATCTATCTATCAATAGAGAGGTAGATATAGATCTCTCTCTCTCTCTCTCTCTCTATATATATATATCTCCCTATCTCTCTATTAATAGATAGATAGATCTCCCTTTGGAACCCCATTATGGTTTATGCTACATATCTATCTATCTATCTATCTATTGTTAGACCCCGACTCCATACAGCACCCAGTGACTAGGGAGACGACGGTCCAATTGCCCATGGATCCTGATAATTATTAGCCAGAGCAGGCAGAGAGCAAACACCAGCACACATTGCTTGCAACAGCTTTATTGAGAATGGAGACAGCCTCGGCTGAGCTCCCTCAGAGAGACAGCCCATGAACACAGGGAGCAGCACTGAACAATAGTTTTTTCCCACATTTATACGCTTTGGTTTATACTCATTAACATTCACTCCACCTCCATCCCTCCTTCTGTTCCACCCATTTCTCCTCCTATCTCAAGCTCTGCCTCTGTTTACTGTTTTCTTCATTAGCATAGAATTGCCTATACATTTTACTTATTTTTTTGCTACGAGTGCATGTCTAAGACCTTGACTCCTGCTTTTCAGTCAATGGGAAGACTTTGACCAAAACCTGGAAGCTTCTGGAGGCTTCTTCACCAATCACCATTCACCTTTCCGCATATGTTCATCTCAGGTTTTGTTATCAATTACATGTTGTTTTTCACATTCCAGTCTGTTTTTCTGTCTAAGGTTGTACCATCTTCCACCTTTTTTGGGCCCCTGTATCTTCTTTTGTTCCTCACTGTAGCTGGTTCATAGCACACAGAGTTACTGGCTGTTTTTTCCTCATAAAATGAGAAGATAATTCACACGGTTAAGATAATTACTTAGCAAAAGCAAATGGCTGGCTTAGATATCATTCTGCCTTGTGGTCAGCAGCTTTTGCTAGGTCACAGGTCATGCCTTTATTCAGCTGCAGATTCAATGCTCCCCAAAAATCCAAATATTGTCACCCTGACATATATCTATATCTATATATATAACATTTCTTCCTCATCAAGGTGCAGAATATAGGAATTGCCTTACTAGGAATGAATAGTATGTCACTTTTGGAGCACTGAGGTCCCAATCCAGCTCTACTATTAGCTGAGCTAGTAGCGCTTGGCTAATGGTCAGCCATGCAAGTGGTATTGTGGGTTGCTTATGTAGATTTTAGGTCCTGTTCCTTCATCTCAGCCATGTCTGACTCCCCACCCCAAAATGGTTGTGGTGGCAGAAGAAGCCCCCACTCCCCTTAGCCCAATTGTTTAATGGTTTGGACACTTTGCTGGGGAAGGGGGGAGGTAGGTTCAAACCCCTCTGGTTGAGGGAGCTGAGAAACTGGTTCACCCTCTTCCTGGGTAAGTGCTGTTACTAAGCCACTGGGCTAAAATGGGAGAGCTTTCTCTCCCCATCTCCTCTGTTTAATAATCTCTAATTGTTTTTTATCCAGTGACTGATGTTGCGGGGAATTGCACAGGCTTTGTCTTCCCTGTATGCTCACTATCGAACATACTTTCTGAGCATGCTTGGAAAGGCACGATGAGTTGTTCAGGAGGGAGTTGGATATAAAATTACCGAAGTGGCCTAAAATGTCCCTTACCACCTAACATTAGCTGCATAATTTCAGCTTACCTCAGAGTCTCTCCTGGTTTAAAAATACTATGGCTCTAGTGATTTATCTGAACTGACTTGTTTGGATTGCTTTAAACATTGCCAGTGACAGATGCTTCAGAGAAGGTATGAAAAACCTTCTGTAAAGTCTGGAATGGCTTTTTCCTGGAAAAAAATATTTCTTCTTGACCCCTGTTAGTTAGCATGTGGTCATGCTGTGGAGCACGAGGGTCTCATTCTGAGTTATTTATTACATCCCATGTAATGATGGATATTCTCATAATTCATATAAAGAGCTACATTTTTGTTGGATTGTGCTAAGTGCTTGACCTCCTTTATACTTTCCGGTTGTGGATTCCAAAGTTCTGTCATGTTGAAAAGAAACTTGGGAGAGAGGGGGCGGTGCCCAAAAAAGCACAGGGAGAAGGGCAGCATCATTCAAAAATAAACTTGCCACCTGCCAAGGCCCTTTTATTTTGATTGATAAAAATAATGGCTGGCGAAAAGGGCAGGTTCAAAATATATCAAAAGACATCCCATTTTCTCACCCAGAGCATTGCTGGTCACTCTTGCTTGGGCTCAGGACTCTCTTGGTCGGATTATACGTATTTGCAATAGAACTGAGTATCACAAATAGCCAAGTTTCAGGTCTGCCTCCCTCTTGCTTTTGGCATGATCCTGAGCAGTGTTGAAGATCCTCATCTCTCCCTGGCCTAAATGAAAGTTGAGGTCACTCAGTACTTTCAATTTTCTGTGACTTTCTTCCTGGCACCCTGCTGTAGTTCAAACCCTGCCTGGGCTCCTTTCTAACCTGAAGTTCCTGGACACATGCTACAGGCTGTTTTTACAGCAGGGGGCACGGTAGATATTTGAACTGTGAGGCACCTGCGGGGAAGATTCATTTTCATTCCTGGTACTTCTATTTCTTTGCTTGTGTCATGCCTGAGTTGGGGACCTTTTCTGGGCCAAGATCACAGTGCAGGGCTTGCCAGCTAAAACAAGTCTGTTGTCAAAAAAAGTCTCTTTGCTTGTAAGGACGTCCCTGCAAGTTATATAGCCTATAGGTTTCAACAGGAGAGAAACCTGCAGCACGAAGAGTTGGAGTAACTTGCCAGAAGCAAGTCAACCACAGAGTTTATGGATAGGACCCACATCTCTTGTCCTCCATGCGGACCCATTAACCAGTAGAGAGAACGCTGTATAGTGCTGTCCCATAAATAAAGGATCATTTTTTGTATTGCTGATGTAACTAATGCTGTTTTTATAGGAGGCTGCCCAGTGATCCTCAGAGGTACTGGTTTCAATGGGATAAGTCTGGTATTGTTTGGATCTCAGGTGTGCCCGGTTAATACCAATAACAGCAACTCAATGAGAATTGAATGTGAAGTTCCTTCTCGGGTGAGAAACCACATTTTCTGCTTTCCTTCTGGGGGCAAATCAGTTTGCTGAAAGGTTGGAAAGGTCCATACAGTCCTCTCTGTCTTGTATGATATGTCCTGTACCCATGGTTTTCTTTGTTTGTGAAGCACAGTGTAAAATATCAGTGTCTGTGTAATCACCTGCTGCCACAAATCTATGGCGGGAGACACCAGATTGCAGCTAAACACTGCATGTAGAGAATTGAGTTTTAAACTTGTAGACTGTGGGTGTGCCTACATGTGCAGTTAATGCACATGAATAAAATCTGGAGCTTATTGCTCTGGAGTTTTTTGCCCCTGGGCACGTCATCTGAATGTGCACCTGGGAGCAAAAATCTCCAGAGCAATTAGCTCTGGAGTTTATTCGTGTGCAACATATGGAGCCCAGTGGGAGTAGCCCCGTCTGGTAGGGGAGCCAGGGGGTCAGCAAACCAGTCCAGAGCTGCTCAAGCTGGGCTCCACATGCTGTGGAGTGGCTGGCTGGGGCAGGAGGGTGCTTCAATGTGGAGGCTCCTTGCCAGCTAGCTCCATGCTGAAGCACCCTGGTGCCCCAGCCAGCCTCATCACTGTCTACATATGCATTTAAGTTCAGGAATTTACTGCCCTGTCAGATAGTACTTGTGTCTGACTATCCAACGGTGCAGTAAATTAGTTTACGCTGGCCTAATGGCCACACATGTGTACATGGTGACACTTTGCTATGCAGAAAATTAGTCTAGTGCATATATAAATGTGCAGTAGTGCATGTGTAGACGTGCCCCATTGGTTCTAGGTCATGTGTCCCTATCCCTTTAAGGCTCCTATGTAGCTCATCAGCTGTGATAGTTTTAGAGCTCATATTTCCCCGTTAAAGGCAACACAGTCTCTCTTGCATGCACTTCAAAAGATGGCAGTGATGAACTTACATGTTTGCAGCTTGTTGTAGCCCATCTTTCATTCTGCTTCTTTATATAGATGGTTCATTAATTGAAAAACTCAGGTCAGACAATGTATGTCTTTACTCTTCCGTGTTGGGGCTGGGAGATGTATGAAAACAAATGTAATTTGTAATGGCACATACTTGCATTGTTGCTTTATTTTCAACTCTGTTTTCAGGGTGAGGAAGACTTTAATGTCCATGTGACACTGATTGCTGGGTGCCAGTCTACTGTATTTGCCAATGTGTTTATCTACGACCCTTCTTTAAATCCAGCTATTGTAGCACTGAGCAGGAACAGAAGCAGCATAGCAGGTGAATGGCTTACGGTCTCCTTAAAAGCCAGTAAGGAAGGCAATACAAATGGACTGGCTGGCTAAAATGTGCAGAGATAGGTGATGGCACATTGATCTTTTATTCCTAGGATGCTGGTTTCAGGCTAGACCTGTTGGGTAGTGAACAAGGCTAATTGCCAAGAGAGACGAGTGTTTGGCTTTGGCCTAACATAGATGGCTGCCCAAAGGTATATGGCTGCCATGAAAATTGGCCCTTTTTTGGTGCTTTTAAACAGGGAGAGATGGAAATGGCCCACAATGACTGAACTGCCCTAATGTCCCTCAAGAAGGCCCAAATTCAGAGCACAGGACCTTATAATAGTGGGGCCAAGCTTGCCTTCCAGTTGCCCATAAACTTCTTGTCCTGCAGATAAACAGA
This sequence comes from Crocodylus siamensis, assembly GCF_052110815.1. Taxonomy (NCBI): domain Eukaryota; kingdom Metazoa; phylum Chordata; order Crocodylia; family Crocodylidae; genus Crocodylus; species Crocodylus siamensis. The sequence continues at coordinate 4,640,459 of NC_143395.1, forward strand.
AGTCTTCAGCACCCAAGCCAGCCAATTTTTAATCTTCTTTTATACAACTGCTCCTCACCAAGCACCTTCCACATAAAATGGACAGAAGTAACTATAAGGCTAGCTGTTAACAGGACCTCACCCTCTGAGGCTGGCCCAGAGGAACCTGTGGTGCGGGGGTCTCATCCCAGGAGCGCAGATGGGAGGTGAGGTGCTAGTAGCTTGTGGGTCAACAGCAAAACCTGAATCCATGTGCTGCTGCCTGGGGGGCCAGACCTAGTCTATGAAGAAATTTTTTCTGGCTTGCCAACCCCAGAACATGCCATCAAATGGCCACCTCTATTAACTGCCACCCCTGGCATATGGAGATGTATTCGTTGTGTTTTTGAAAGGTGGCTGACCCCAGCTTGATGGGAAAAAAGGTCATTTCAGAGGGATGGGATGGCGGTGAAGACTGTTTGAGTCTGGGGAAAGAGGAAAAGGCCCCCGTCTTTCTACTCCATCCCGCATGCTTGCTACTCTCCTTTCCTTTCCTTTGCCGTCTGTCCTTCTGGCCTCCCCCCATGCCTCTACAATGCACCTTAATAAAGCTGCCCCTTGGCTCACCAGCATCCCTGGCTTTTGTGCCAATGTAAAAGCAGAGCTGGGACTGCACGCACAGAGTTTCTGTTCCATTCCCCAGTAGCCGTGTCATTTTCTAATACTCCAGAATGCATAAATAAGGGGACGTGTCCTTTATCATCTGAATATTATTCAGATACGATAACACCAAGGGGAGATTTTTCTAGCCCTGGGCAGCACAGGTGCATGGAATTCCTTAATGTTATAGAGTTCCCTGAATGGCAGCGGTGCCGAGTTCAATCTTCTATTCAGGACTCAGCGGCTTCGGCTTTTAATATAATTTTCCTCCTATATAATAAAAAGAATAAATAAATTACACTGATGCCTTCCAGGCATCCAGGATTAAGCTGACAATTGACCAAGAGTCCAAAGAGTTCACGTTATTAATATATTCAACTTCACAGGCTTTCAAAGTTTCAAACTTTATTTGACTCTTGCCGTGTGCAGAATTGGCAAGTGCCTGCTTTCGGCTCTGCTCAAGAGGGGCTGGTGGGGGTGGGGAACGTATAGTTTGTCAGCTACTCCCCCATTGCAGTCTAGTGCATACTCTTATCCCAAGGTAGCTAACCCCGTTTTCCTACAGGGCTAAGATACCTCACATTTACCATGGGGTAAGTGCCTGCACACAAGGAATAACTAGAACGGCTGCATCTCAGCAGGTGCACACACCTTAGCTTGCACTGGGGGAACAGGTTGGTGTGGCCATGCCCTGGGGAAATGAGCACATTTGCTTCATTTAATAGACTGGTTTTTCTTTTGAGCTAAAGGTATGGAAGTCCCACCTTGAAGACAGGCTGCTATGGTAATGGTGGGTGGAGCATGTGCCATGTTAATGGGATTAGTATTTGCTGGGGAGGGGGCTGCATTTATTAGTTAAGTAGGCTTGGCCAATAAAGGATCTCAACTGCTTCAACTAATTAGGGCTTGTGCACACTAAAATGTTCATGTGAATTAAAAGTGCCAAAGCCATAACTGTCCTGACTAACTGCACGCCTGGCCTATCTTATTCTGGAATAACAGTTACTTTTTTCCAGTTTAGCTTATTACACTTTCAGAGTTGGTTAAGATCAATCCTTTATTCCAGGATAAGTGCTCCCATATGTGTAGAGTTATTCAAGAATAGTTCTTCCTAGATAGGAGAAGGGAATAGGAGATCCCCTTAGGGATTTGTATGCCCCGGGAGATGGTTAATGGTATATTGCTTAGCTTTTGAAAGGGATCATATGACATGGCTGCCTGTGATAATAGAGGACTGGGTTGAATATTAGGGAGGCTGAAGGATGAATGGGCCATGGACACAGACACTTCCATATCTCAGAGTGGCCGTCTAGCCAACCTAGGGCAGAAACGTGTCCTGTCACTGTTTCTTGCATGCAGATTAACTTCTGATCTCTTTCTGGATCCTGTTTGTGACCACTGAACCCAGAGTAAATAACCAGCTCGATTCATTGCTTCATCGATTCTTCCCTCCATAGGCGGTCAGATGCTCCAGATTGGTTTGTCATCATTCGCAGCTTACACTGGTTCGGATGTCAAGGTCCAGATTGGGGACACTGCAGCAGACATCCTAGGAAAAACAGCCCATGGTTTGGATGTAGTGCTGCCTGGTCTGGCAGCTGGATGGTACAACATTTCTGTCATCCTCAATGACATCCTTATTGGCTCAAATGGGTAAGACAACCCGGTCATTTAAGAAACATGTCCTGTAGGTAAGATTTTAGGGTTAATGATAAAGCAAAAGACAACATAAGCTCAAAGAGAAACTTGCTCACAGAGAGATCTACAATTTGTTGCAAGCATTGATAATAATGATCAAGGCCTTAATTCAGGAGTGAATACCTGGTCAGCAAAACATCTAAACTCCATGCTTACAACCTGCTGAAGTCACTAATAGGGTGGCGTGAAATTATCCAGGCGAAACATGTATTCTTTGAGTGATGCAATTTCTGGGCAAACAGAAGTCATGGGTTGGGTCAAATGTAGTGAAATGTTTCTCCAGGAAGAAACAAAAATAACTCACTTTAAGAAAAAGGGAAGAAAATATTTGGAGGAGTTAAAATGCTTTATCCTGAGATTTTTTTTTAAAAACAAAATATTCATTTCCCCCCCTTTCTTCTGTGACATCCCAGGAACAAATTTAGCTGTATTACATTTTAAAATATTTTTCAGAAGAAAGGAAAACAAAGCCTGGAAACAGGATGAACTGATGTGTTAGGTCAGAAGGATTATTCGCCCCCTCCCCTCTTTTTTCTTTCGTTTGACTGCTGAGCCAAACTCTCAAGGATGAGTTGCTGGGGAGTGCTTTTTGAAGCAGCACCATTCGTATGCAGAAAGGAAGGCCTTTCTGTTGTATAGTGTGACCCTGGCTGGCTAGTTATACAGTTGGGCTCTAAAGGGGAAAGAATATTTTTTCCCTGGAATCCTAATGACTTATTAGATGCCACCGGGCAGAGGAGGAGAAGCACGGTAGACATTTTCAATTCCTATCTGGATAGAAGGGAAGAAATTAAAATACAGGGCATAAAAGGAAAAAAGCAAAAGACTAATTCAGCACTGTGCATGTTTTGCAGGGTCGAGCCCTTAATCCAGTACATCTCTGAGATCTTCAGCATAGAGCCTTGCTGTGGCTCTTTCCTGGGTAAATATCAGGGCATCTGGAACCACTTATGGAGGTCACCAAGGGATCCAGGACACCGTCTCCCCTGCAGGACGAGGCGGGGCATCCAGTTTCACATTAGTTTAATTGATGGGGCATTTAAATGCATGACCCCTCATTATGCCCACTTGTACTGACAAGCAGCAGCAGCCTGCTGAGGAGTCTCTGGAAATGTGTGAGGGGTTTGGTCTGGCTGGCTAATGCAGATTCGGACTGGCTGGCCAACCCAGGAGCAAGCTGGGTTACTATATATACTATTGGCTTTGTATATGCCTAAGTGGGATGTCAACATTACCTCCTCAGCCAGACCAGGCATGCCACCAAGATACCAGCTTTGTCCACTTGTGAGCAGCTGGGCCTACACCAATTGTAGAGTACAATGCTTGAGCTCACACCCTGGCAATGCTCAGGGCTGCTCCAGTCTGCAGACTTGTGGGCACAGGCATGCCTAGTGCGTGGGAGAGGACAGATTGGTCTCAGTGACATGCTTGGTTTGGCTGAGGAGGTGGTGTGGGCATGCTTGAAGAGTCTCAAGGGCTGAAGACCTGTGCAAATCTTTCAAGATCAGACCTAAGGACCTGACCCAATAAAAGACTTAGTCCCTGGGGAGGGAATCCAGAACCCTGTGAAAAGTGCCTGGACTCCTAATGTGACTTGAGACAGAGTGTGATGCTATAGGCTACGGGTTAGAGCATTCATTTGGGAAGGGGCAGACCTTTCAGACCCTGCTTTCTGGATGGTTTTGGCATTTCACAGGAAACAGCCACTGGACAAGATGCAGTCTAGGGAATCATAGAAAAGTATGGTTGGGAGGGACCTCAGGACGTCATCTAGGCCAAACCCCTGCTCAAAGCAGGATCGTCTCCAACTATACCATCCCCAAAGCTTGGTCTAGCAGGGACTTAAAAACCTCCGAAGATGGAGAGTGCACAAGCTCACTGGGTAGCGTGCTCCAGTACTTTAGTACCCTCCACTTGAGAAAATTCCTCCTAATATCTAACCTCAACTTCCCTTGTTGCAACTGGAGCCCATTGCTCCTTGTTCTGTCATCTGCCACCGCTGAGAACAGTCCAGCTCCGTCCTCTTTGGATCCACCTTTCAGGGAGTTAAAGGATGCCATTAAATCTCCATCAGTCTTCTCTTCTCCAGACTAAATGGCTGTCTTTACCTGTTCTCTGGTGGGGGGAGAGGCACTTTAATTAGAGCAGTTCTGAGAACCGCTCCAATTACAGCGCCCTTAGTGTCTTATGTGTCAGCATCCCCATGCTTCAAAGTGGCATCAGGGTCACTTTAACTAAAGCATGTTTGAGAAGCTTTAGTTAAAGCACCCCCACCACCATCTTGAAGTGTGGGGACACTGAATACATGAGATGCAGTGGTTGCTGGATCCCTAATATTCAATATGCTAATTAGCGTGCTCCAGCAGACTTGATTAATTGAGGCTGCTCCAGCAAGCTGTAATTACAGTGCATTGGCGCAGTGTCCCTGCATGTCTACAGGCACCCAAAAGCCCAGTTTTCTCCACCTTTCCTCAGAAGTCATGTCCCTTTGCCCCTTCAAAGTTTTGTTGCCTGCCACTGGACTCTCTCCAATTTTTCCACGTCCTTTCTGTAGCGGGGGGCCCAAACCTGGACACAGGACTCCAAATGTGGCCTGGAGGAGGACCCAGAACTCAGGACTCCCTTCCCCAAATGACTGTGAGCTCATCCTAGGTCTGCCATGGTTTCACCTGTAAGCCCTTATCCAAAACACTTACTCTTTTTCTGGGAATAATGATACAGAGGCTTTGTGATGATTGCTCAGCTAATATTTGGCACTCTATAAAATATGATTGATCAGGTTGATTACCCCTCATTAATCAGCTCTGAGACCTGACATATAATGAAGTTAATCAGTTTGGAAGAGTGAGTCATGTTAAAAAAAAAAAACATGAGTTGCAGAAGCGTAATTATATTTGGGGGGGGAAATTCAAGGTTCAAGAAAAATGTGATTATTTTTAGCTCTGGCAGCTCTCCAGGCAATTTGCAGTTAAAAGTGGATTCACAGCCCCTCCCTCAAAGCGCTTGCAGTCTAGCTAGAGATTAAATACATGAATGAAGGTGATGGAGATGCCCCAGAGGCAGCTTGCTAAGCAGGGAATTTGGCCAAATCTTCCTACTTCCAAATTTCTAGAAGCACCTGATATTTACTGACCTTGTGGCAAAATATGTTTGAAATCATGAGCAGATCTTTCCAGGAAGACTTGAAGGGTTTCTATTGCTCAGGAGTAACCAGTGAATAATCTATAGGCCATGGCCAAGTCCTTGTAGATCCCACAGTCACTACAAACTGTTGCATAACCCACACTGCTTTGAATCAACTGGAGGTTGACTGGATCAGGATAGATATAGAGTCCACCCATGACTGAAAGATAAGGGTACTGGCAATCTTCTTGGTTTTATCCCAGCCATGTGGACATGGCTCCTTGGTTTCATGGCAGGCTGCCCTCAATTGACAATATATGGTCATATCTTGCTAATTAATTCTTTGCAAACTCTGAGTAATCAGCACAGCAAAATCAAGATGCAAGCGGAGCACATGCTAGCAAACCCATGCTGGGTTAATCTTGCTAGCCTGGGGGCCACTAGGAGTAACGAAATGGGAGCATGGGCCATAGCATGTGCTAGCAACTAAAATATGAACATGGGACTCCTGGGGATTTTGGTGGGCAACTTTTGAACCTATTGGATCATGGTGTATGCGTGAAAGGTAACCAGGACCTTTCACATGTATGCCTAGGGAGGAATATGGAGGAGTGGAGGCTGTCCAGACCTTGCACCTCCCATTTAGACCATTGAGACAGAATCCAAAGGCCAGCCCGAGTCCAGATGTTCAGTGCTTTGATGGTGTGGTGATATGCACATCTGGGAGTTGAACCCTGGTCTCCCATGTGGCAAATACTTTGGTTAAAGTGTCAGCAGTCATCTCTTCCCTACTAACGCCATGGTAATGGGGCAGTTTCCAAATCAAGACCTTGTTGACCTACTTGCCAAATGCCTTAAGGCAGAGATGTCCAACTGGTAGCCCCACAGCATCAGGAGTTAATTTTTGTGATGAAAGTGTAGCCTTGGTTGTAGAAGGGCTGCAAAGTGGCATTTTTCCACCCCCATGTGACATTAGATTATCACCTCCCGTGAGAGTGACTTCATGCCACTCTGCCCTAGAGACAGGGGGAGCCCAAGGTAAATCCATGCCCCAGGAGTATGTAGCTGGAGTGCAAAGATTGGGCAAAAAGATCCCAGGGAAAAATGACTAATTTTGAAGAACCCGCCCTACTTCCTTCTTGAGCTTCTCTGGTCATGCCTGCCATTGACATTTCAAGTTCTGTGTTAGCTTTCTCTCTGCTTTCCAGTCGTTTTCTGCTTGACACACCACACCAATCAATGCCCAAGACCTTGCATTTGCAATCCATTCTCCAGGAAACCCCTCCGCCTATATAAATTAGTTGCTGGTTGGCCCAGTAGCAGCCCTCAACTTGAGTGGTGACTTCCACTGATTCTTGCTGCCTGAGATCATAAAGGAGCTTAACTGCTGCTGTTTACACCATCAGCTTTAACAAGGTCTGTGATTGCCTTTAGATCCAGGCATGGTTCATGACACCTAAGATACCTTGGCATTAACTGTATGTCTTTTATCTTTACCCCTAGGGGGAACCATGCTGACCATTTCTGGAATAGGCTTTAGCCCAAACCCAGCCTTAGTGTCAGTCACTATAGACAGGCAAACCTGTGATGTGACCCACTTGATGGAAGAGGCAATTTGGTGCCGGACTCCACCTGCTGCTGGCTCGTCTCATGTACAGTCACAGGACATCTCTGCTCAGGTGCTCGTGTTCATTGGCAGTAGATCAACTACACATACCCCCTCCTTGAGTTTGCAAAGCCGGGACATTGCCTTTACTTACCAAATGGCTTTGACGCCAGGAGTTTCTGCTGTGGAAGTGGAGATGAGGAACGGCAGCCTGCATCTGGGTATACACGGATTAAACGTAACCAACTCGCTAGCTAAGCTGGGAGACTCAGCATGTGAGCTCACGTCTCAACCTGCCAACGAATCTACCACATTTTCTCAGTGCTCCTTGCCATTGAGCACTCTGGAGCCGGGGATATACCCCATCAGGGTGCTTCAGAAGCAGCTGGGCTATGCCAACCTGACAGCAAGCCTGCAGGACGTTAGAGTAACCCCACAGATAAGCACTGTATTTCCTTCACAAGGATCGGCTTGTGGTGGGCTCACGCTCACCATATTTGGCTTTGCTTTCACCTCCCAGAGCAATTCAGTTCGAGTAAGCCTGGGGGGTAGCTACTCGTGTGAAATCAAGAGCTCTGTTTACAGCATGATCCTCTGCACTCTTCTTCCAAGGGATCAGTCTCTGGGTGCCTGGCAGTTGCCTGAGGCATATCCGGTTCTTAACATCACAGTGACTGTCAATGGGATCAGCAGCATCTGCCTTGCAAACTGTACCCTCCACCTTCGGGAAGAGTGGACCCCGAGCGTGGATGCGGTGACCTGGGAGATCAATGGGACATTCACTGACGTGATGCTCAGTGGACAGAGATTAGTTTGGGCAACCGATGAACCTGTGGTCTGCCTGGGCGACCAGGCCCCTTGCCACGTAACCCACTGGAATGAGACCAGCGTCAGGTGCCGGGCAGCCAGTGTTTATGCCGGGGAGCATACTCTTTCCATGCCCAACAGCCGGCGTGGGCAAGCTTGCTTCAGGAGGGGCTCTCACATTGTCAGCATTGCTCCTTATGTGCTCAGGTTTTACCCCCAACATTTTGGTGGCAACGGCGGAGGCCGTCTCACCATAGAAGGGGCTGCATTTCAAGGAAGAAGCCAGCCCTCCGTTATCATTGGGAACCAGCCCTGCCTCATTACACGTGCCACGTATAATGTGATCCAATGCACTGTGCCTCCGGGCCACGGGACCAAGGCTTTATGGCTAGAAGTCAACAGCCTGTCCTACCCCCTGGGAGAAATAAGCTACAGAGAAGAGTTTACCCCAGCTTTCCTTTCCCTTCTGCCTGGGGCGGGTCTCCTTTTAACTGTGAAGGTGTCACGCATTACGGCAGTGGAAAGCATGAGGGTGTCTGTTGGCGATTCCCCATGCACCGATGTCAATGGCAATCGTACCACTTTGCAGTGTTTGGCTCCGCAGCTTCCTGCTGGAGAGTACCACATCGTGGGCCATGATCTCCTGAGAGGCTGGGCTTCTTCAGACCTGACATTCATCTCTCGGCTTGCTGTCACATCCGTACACAATAACTTTGGTAAGTACGGGGATGTGGACTCCTTTCTCCAGATCCTGCAGTGACAGAGGCCTCCGCAGCCTGTATTTGTAGCTCAGGGGAGAGAGGAAATCAATTATAAAAACCATCTAGTCTATTAAGGTAAGAGAAGTCAGCCTAACGGGTTTTCCAGGTAGGCTGTACTGAAGGAATATCCTGGGTGGGATTACACAACCCCGGGTCCACCCGCGTCCAGGGAAGCATAATGTGACCGCTTTGACCTGCCCTCCAAAACCCCCCTTCTATTTCAAACTATTCAAGCAAACCGACACTGGTCTCATTATCAGCCTGTCCCAACGCAACATCCCAAATCCCTTTCTCTGTTCATTGGCAAGGCTGCCTGGGTGGAGGAGCCGTTCACCTGCATGGGACTGGACTCTCTCCAGAAAGCACTTCTGTGGCCATCTGTGATGCTCCCTGTGAAACGCTGGGCCCAGCGACGGCGACTGACTTGAGCTGCCGTGCCCCACGCTTGGACGGTCAGTTAAAGAAACACATAGCTGGAGAGAGGTGCTCACAGTAACCAAAAAACACCCCTCCCCAAATCTGTCGCCAGCCTTGGATCGGATGCCCTAGATTCCCATTGCCCCGGCGCGGGGGAGCCAGGGACGCTCAAGAAATAGAGATGAAAAAAATGCGTGTGTTAAATAGGGGTAGAGCACCTGCAGGGAGGAAACCTAAAATACTTCAGGGATTGCTTATTTGCTTCTCTGGGAGCTGTCCTCCAAACACACAGGGCTGGAGGGGGCCTCCCAGGCTGTCAAGTCCAGTCCCCCATGTTCAGAGACATCCCTCAGCCACAGGACCCTCCAAAGTCACCGCTTCAAACCCTCACCCACGATGACAAGACACCAGATCCAAAATGCTGACAATGCCCTATGACAGCAGGGGCCAAATGTTTTGGCAGGTGTACCGCGAATGAGCCCTACATCCTCCCCAAGTGCCGCTCCAGTACCCATCCCCTGCCTGATCTGCTTTTCTGCTTTCTGTGTCCTGCCCTGTTCTCTCTGCCCAAGCTGCTGCTCTGCTTTCTGCTTCCTGCCCTATGTACCACCATGCAGCCTGTCCCCCACCTCCTCCCCACCCCCCAGTCTGTCCATTGGCACACGCAGAGGCTGCCTGTGCCACTTGTGGGACTTACACCACAGGTTGGCCACTCCTGGCCTAGACATGCCATCGGCAGGGACAAAGGCACTGCCAATGCTCTGCCTCTCAAGGACAGGTTAAAAAAGACTCATTGCTTGAATATTGGGGGGAGTGGGAGGGGGAGGACTCCTCATTGGAGAGTGGGTGGGATAGAGAGACTATTCTTTAGCTGGCGATGCTAGAAACTAACACTAGATGTCAGCAAGTGATCGTCTCAAAAGGTTTCACAGCGGTTTCCTTCAGGGAATTGTGTTAGGCAGATTGCACTAAACCACTCAAGAAATGCTCTCCTTTGGTGCTCTGCTCCTGCTGAATTGAGACAGGCACTCTGGTTCCCAGCACAGCCTGCTGAGAAGGCTAATGCACACCCATACCCACACTGACCCTTTTCAAAATTGCCCTCAAAATAGAGTAGTTCAAGTGCAAAATCAACTTGTCCAAGTGATGATTAGTTTTGCCTGGAGGAGAATGATATTTGATGTAATAAGCTCATTCAGCTTTAGCAGGCAAGAAGAGTTGTGTAAAGGGGACACTTGCACATAAAGGTAAGTAAAGCAAGTCACGTGCGATGCACGCCCATCTGCTGTGTGTGTATGGACGCACGCGCCTACACATATACTCACAAAGATACTGCGCTTTGATTACATTTGTATTTGCCAGTCCCCCTGTTCAGATGATTTTGTAAACTCTCTGGGTATGTCCTCATGCCCATGGGCACCTGGTGCCTCCCGAGTCTGTATCAGCGGCGGGGCCGGGGCTGGCGAACACCTGCAGAAGCCGTCGCTGGCATCAGTGGTGGGGACGGATTTCCTACAGTTGCAGGATTTTTTTTCCCCCCTATAGAAATTCAGATCCATTTTATACCATCAAAATGAAATACTTAAAAATTGTCATTTTGGTCAAAATCTATGTTTTTGAAAATGAGAAATCAGAAGACAAAAAGCTTAGCCATTGTTATTAAATTGGTTGTCAAACTTTCTAAAAGAAACAGGTCTTGAGTTGGGGCTTTTTGCACTCCCTGCTTCCCAGTTTTTTGTGTGTGTGTGTGTGTGTGTGTGTGTGTGTGTGTGTGTGTTTGTAGGGAGGGAGAGGGTGGACATTAACAAACATAATTCCCACAAGCTAACTGCCTCCAAAATCTTTAAAAACCGTTTTCAGTGAAAAATAGCAAGCGGTGTTCTTAAAGCACTAGTATTCACTTTTTCTTTCATTTGCTATTTTCTCTGTAATTAATCTGCTGATAAGTGCAAAGTCCACTGGTAGATTCTCTCCGGCTCAGGGTCAAAATGAAAAGCCTGTCACTGAGGTTGGGGACAGTCAAGAAATGGGATCAAGGCATGACTGTGAGCACGAGGTACTAGGCATGTGAGCTAGTGACTTCTGAGAAACAAACCCCGTGTTGGCTGCAAAATGTAAGGCAAGTGTATTGCAAAATGCCATTGTTTGTGGCTCTGGGTTTTACATGAGCTGATATAGTAGGATGAGGTCTTAACAAACAGATGAGTTTGGAGAATAATATGGCAGCAAGGAAGACCAGTGTAATTCAGGTTGTACGTACACACACACACACACACACACACACACACACACACACACTCCTGTCTTGGTGACTGCATGTGGGCTATTTGTGTTCGAATTCTGGCTTATCCTGCTGGAAGTGAAGCATATTTGCAGAGCAGCAATGCAACCACCACAAGGATTTAGATTCAGAGTGAAGATTAAAAGAGACAGAAACGCTGAGTTTGACTGAACAGCTGCTGGGGAGGCAGGGGAAGGACAACTCACTTCTTTGAAGAGTGTAAACACTGTGGTAAGAGTTAATCTGATTTAAAGCGGCCCAGGTGTGCAGTGGCGTATTATGGGGGCAGTGAAACGAGAGCAAGTGCACAGTTCAAGGCAACATACTATGTCCACTGACCCCGAGTAGCCATCATTATGAGTTCAACTTGTGCCTTTTTGGGGGAAGTTCTCTGGTGTGTGCTTCACAGGTGATCAGAGTCCTATTCCGCTGCCCTTGAAATCTATAAATGAAATTAAGAAATGGACCAAAAAAAAGGTATGCCGAATGCAAAGCAAAAAACTTCCTGACGGGGAGCTCTATTAGGCTGTGGAATAGATGGTAGCAAAACTCTCTCCTGGGAACCTTTAAAACTAGACTGTGCAGAATGAATACCCCATAGGGAACAATTCTTCACAGGCAGAGGTTGGACTCAGTGACCCTAATGGGTCTTTTTTTAACCTCTATCTTCTCGATCAAGCGTGCATTAACTTTAGGCTCTGCAGTTTATTCCGTAACTGGGAGTAGGTAGCCTGAGACCGAGCTTTTTGGGCAGCTGTTTAATAAGGCTGCGGCTGCACTTTGCACGTCTGTAGTTGCTGGTATTGTTTCTGTTCCAGCATTGGTAGATTGACACGGACCCTTGTGCTGGGCGTCTCCCCACCCTGGCTGTGTTTTGTCCTAAACACTGAAAATCTGGATCCATCTCTGTATTGTACCATGATACAAAAAACAGGTTGTTTTCAAAGGAAACATTTTTTTATGATCGCAACCCCCCTCTCACTCTCCACCAAGAACCCTTTTGTTTCTTCCACCAAGTGGCATGTGAGCTTTATTTAGTTTTTCTTTTTTACCTTTGTCTTTCTTTTGTTGTTTGATGTATTTTTGTGCCCCCCGAGCACAGCACGTGTGCAATGCCATGCCCTTGGAGGAATGCGTCTTGGGTGAAAGTCCTATGAGCCCCATCGTTTTTTAGGAGAAATGTTCAGAGTATGGGCAATGCTGTTATCCCTAGGTGAGAGGTGAAGAGCCGCAGCCTTGTGAGCTGCCCAGGGTTATACAGGAAGCCTGGGGCAGAGCAGGGAATTGAAGCCCAACTCTTGATTTGTGCTCAGACCACTTGCCCCGCGGTCCTCCCCCTTGTCAATGCCATGCCCTTGGAGGAATGCATCTTGGGTGAAAGTCCTATGAGCCCCATCGTTTTTTAGGAGAATTGTTCAGAGTATGGGATTTTGGCTTTAGTGAAAATATCCTTCAGTTAGATTTTTTCTTTATGACACTTGGAAAGCTACCTCATTGTCCTTCCTCCCTTAGGACATTCACTTACTTGAACACATAAAAGGATTTACTAATGATTACAGCTCTGGGTCGCTCTATCACCGCTTGCGACGTTGGGCATGATCTCAATGTTTCCTTATGCTTCTGCCCCTGTGAGCCCCGTCTTCCTTTCTCCTCTTGGTTTATCATGAGCTTCTGAGATCTCCGGGGTAGGGACTGTCATTACATTATGTGTTTTAAGAGACTTTAGAGTGATTGAGTCTTGATTAGAACTGGATTTTCCATTCTGTGGATTTTTTTGAGATTTTGGAAATCCCCGCGCGCTCCCCCCCCCCTTCCAAATCTGGACAAAAAGTCAACATTTTGTATGAATGGACCATCCAAAATTTCTGCCCAGTGGAAGTGTTAAACAAATTATTGAAACAAAGCATTTTGCTTCCAGTTTTTAACTTTTTAAAAAGTAACTTAACTGATATTTCCAAACAAAAACCATGTCAAGCATGAAAACCACTTTTTTTTTAAATTTAGAAAGTATCCAGACACCCCACTTTGACAAATATGGTCATTTTTTGCATTGAGAATTTCATGAACATAGACCTTTTCCCATGATAACTTTTGATCCCATTGGATCACCACTTTTTGATTAATTAATATTTATTAAAAAAAAAAATATCAACCTAATATAGTCCTGATCACTGATGAGGACCCTGGGATGCCACTACAATCCTAACCATTATAATGATCACAAGGCTATTCTTTTGAGCCGCTCAACTGTTTGATCAATGTGTAACCTCACGGTGTTGTATGCAATTCTCGGGGGGGGGGGCGGTGAACTTTATTTTTTGAATTCCACAATTCATAGAAATCATACAGTCATAGAAAAACTAGGGGGGAGATGACCTCAGGAGATCATCTAATCCAACCCCAGGCTCATAATACAGAGTTTCTTCTCACACAAACTTTCCTTTGAATGACCGGCCATATAAACCATAACAAAACTACTTGAAGAATAAAATTGAACGCTCTTGAGTTTCTTTTAGATTTCAACCCTCCAAAATCTGCTCTTGTTCCCCTAAAGAGAGGTGGTGATGTCAGGTGAACCTGGGATGCAGTTTCAGGTCTGGGATGCTGCTTTGAACCTATTTTTGCTGAAAGACAAACTTCCAGGTAAAAGCTTCCCAGTCACCTAGTGCTTTCCAGCCCAGTGACTCCACTCATCCTGGGACTACACTGACATCTTTAGAAAAGGAGCGGATAATTTCATGAGCCCCCTTTATCCATTTAGCCTCCTTTCTACATATCGAACAGGACGCTGTCTTCCTGGAGCATTGAGGAACAAGGCGCGGAAGGCCGGTCCCTTGCAATGAAACAATGCAGTGTACTGTTTCGCTGTGCTCCTTTTCCTCTAGGCAGCAATTTGCCCAGCCCCTTACTAATCCCAGCCTGCCCTCATCTCGCACAAGGGGTCGTTTTAGTCTTAGGGGACGGGACCATCTGGCTAGTTATTGCACAAAAGGTCGTATATCTTTGCAGGCGACAAGTGAGTCAAACCCAACCAAAAGAGTTACACATGGACCTGCAAATCGATCCTAAGGGGCGGAGAGTTGGTGCTCCTAGTTCAGTGGGAGCCAATCGTTTTGGCAGGGATGCCACAAATTCGCCCCATGCCACCCCTGAGTGCCACTTCCCTCCCCCTGAATGATCAGCAGCTCTGCTTTTTGCTTCCTGCCCATGCTCCCTGCCCAATCTGCTCCCTGCCCCATCTCCCCCTGTGCTGCCCCCCATCCCTCTCTCATATACCCTGTGCCACACACAGGAGCTGCCCATGCCGCTTGGGACATCCGTGCCGCAGGTTGGCCACTCCTGTGCTACTGGGAGACTGGGATATGGGTCTAAGGATACAAGCAGACAAAGTTCTTTGGGTAAATCCGATATCTTTTATTAGACCAACTCAAATAGTTGGAAAAATAGTGGGAGACTGGGGAATTTAAGCAATGCTCTCACTGCTAAGGAAGCTGGTAGCCAAGCTAGCATTGACTTCAGTGGTGCAGCATCAGAGTCTAATATGCAAATGCTTATGCAAGTGGATGTCTCTCTCTCTCTCTCTCTCTCTTGCTGTTTTTTGTCTCCTGTCTATGCAGCCTCCTTGGCCATACTCTGCAGCCTGAAACATTCTTCCGAAGACTGTCAAGGAACTGGGGCCACATATATTAAATGCGACATCCGTGTTACAGTGGGCATGTACAGTGTGACCGGGCCTGCACCGTACATATATTTATGTGACGATGACATTCTTCCGTGGGACCACACAACCGGCGACTCCTCCCTACCCTGTTTTACTGGCCTCTTTTTCAGGTTGGTCGTGGCTCTTTCCCCTTCTTGAGTGGACATGCTTCTGCTCACTGTCTTTCCGGCATCATTCATCCCTTTGCAGAATCGAGCCCCGTCTGTTTATAGACTAAGGGGAAGGTAGCTGTCTGTCCCCCAGGCTGGTGAGAGCACAGCGACAGGGCCTGCAGACCGCTAGAGAGCTCCATTGGGTTGTGAAATCTCTTCGGTACACTTATCAGAGCATCTCCTCCTTGTCTCTTAAAGTGTTCGAGAGACATTGGAAAATCCATCTAGTAAACAGCCCGCTTTGTTCCTTCTTAGGTTTTAATATTTATCTTCCCATCCAAAGCAACATCTGGTGGATGCCAATGGGGAAAAAGATTAGTCATTATGAAAAACAGAAGGATTCTTCCCCTCCCCCTGCCCTAAGCACATACTTCCCATCTCCAGACAGCCACAAATAAAAGTTGCAGAGAAATCCAGCGGGCTGTAGGTTTACTCACCAAAGGTGCACAGACAAGCAAAGTACCTTTCAGGGCCAAATCATCTGCTGAGATAAATTGGTACCACTGCATTGATTTTAATGGAGCCAGTCCTGTTTACACCTATGGGGAATTCAGCTCCAAAAGGTGGGGGAGGAGGGGGAGGCTTGGTGGAAAGGAACAAACAAAAGAATAAAACTTTCCAATTTGTTCCCCCCCGCCCCCAGGTCCTCCTTTCTAAACAAACAGAAAATCAGAGCAGGATCACAATGGGTGGTCCAAGGTTTTCAGGAGACTTGGGGCAAATTCTCAGCTGATGTAAATTAGCATGGTTCAGACAACTTCCGCAGAGCTACCCCGATTTGATGCCGAAGACCTGGCTCTGTCATCTCCTATTGTGAGATACTAATTAGTCAATGGGAGATGCTGATGCCCTGGGGTGAGAGAAGCAAGCACTCCAGTATGATCTGAGCAAGGACGGCAAAACTAGAGGCAGTCAAACCTCTTTTTTTTTTCCTTCCAATGCCAGAAACGGTGTGAAGCTCGCCTCGTTTGAGCTTGCAAAGCTTTGAATCTCCACTTTTCCGCACATCACTGTGACTCTCAGCATCTTCGCTGGAGTCCACTGACTTGCATTCATGGAAAACAGGCATCAGGGAGAAGCGAAGCAAGTTTATTAGGTCAGATCCTGGAGCTATCCTCATATACAGCAATTGAGGATATGTCCCGTTGCTTACTTTTTCCTATTTACGCTGCAGGCCCCTCTCCAAACAAAGTGGACTGCACGGAGGCTTCAATATTTGACCCATGAAACTCAGTGAGACTGGGAGCGAGGGAGATAAAACGCCTTGGAAGTCATCAATCCATCTCCTTACCAAACTAGTTGTTTCCTGTTGCTTTCCCCCGCCAGCCTCATAATGCAAACTCCATTATTTCCATTGTGGGGAAAACAGTCCTTGGTCTGAAAGTGCTCATTCCTTTTTTTTTCCTTTACATTCCACCAACTTTGCTGAATCTTTTAATATGCTAAAAATGCCATCTCCCTGGGGTATTTACCCTCTTCTCACATTCGTGGATTGTTATAAGAACTGGTCAGGTCTTTTCTGATGAAATGATTTTTCACCAGAAAAATTCAGATTCCTTGAAACTGAAACTAGGGAAGGGATCAGCTCTACTAAATCGTTGTCAAAGTGTCACCCATTTTGATGTTATCCAAACTAGTAAAAAAGGGTTTGTTTCAAAAAGAGATTTTCATCCTGAAATGTTAGTGAATTTAGTCTAAAAAAATAAAAAGATAAAATAATGCTCAAGATGGGAATTAAATCCTTTGAAATTATTGAATAGATATAAACAAAACCATTTTAAAAAAAATATAGTGTTTCGTGGAATTTCTCAAAACTTCAGCTTTTTTCTCCTAGATTCACAGAGAGGAAATAAAATTGAAAATCTCGAAACTTTTTTGCAGGATGAGAAAACAGTTTCTTTCCCAGCTGTAATTGTTCACCTTTGTTTCTGGTCATTCGCCCAACAGTCTAGTAATGCAGCTTCTCCTGACTTGTTCTTGTGTGACCAGGAATTCAGCACTTATAGGTATTTCATAGATTTCATAAATTTTCAGGGTCAGAAGGGACCTCAGTAGGCCATCGAGTCCAACCCCTGCCCCGTATTAAATGCTTAATTTTAATTCCAACTTCAGTAGGAGCAAATGCAAAATACAACAGTGGCTCCAGTTTGTGGGTCCTAAAATCAGTTGTTCCTTTGCTTCACTTCTCTACAATCTCCAATTTGCTAATAACTTTCCAGAGTTCCTGTGCCCAGGAAAAAACTGACAGCTTCAGATGCAGTTGTTAGGGGACTCTACCGACTGGATCCTTTAACTTCACATTAATTTCCAGGAACTAATTGCTGTTGTCAGCAGAGAGATCTCCCTTGGTTTCCACGCAAAGCCTATCAGACTGACTCTATTTATAGGAAGATATGGATATATCTTAGGCTATAAACATGTGCATTATTTGAAGGATGCAGCATTTCCTTACAGCAGACAACACACGAAGCAGCTTTGAACGTTACCCACTGAATTACCGTGCAGGACGAGAATAGTTCTCAAAGTGTTGATATCAAAAGCTAGCATAGTTCCCTACGGCTGGCTTTTGATTACTGATACAGTGGAGGGAAAGGTTCATTTAAATATATCAATAAAAACTCACCGTTAAAACGGTTCGGATACTTGTGATGGTTTTCTGTTAACTCAGCTGCTTTCTGTCCCGCACCTCCTATTGTGCTAAAAGAGAATGGCAGTAAAACAAACACCCTCTAAAAGCATTGTGAAAACGGCAGCTATTTATTCGTGAAGCCGAGTAGAGCGCTCGGCCTGGGTTGAAAGCTCTAGGTTCATCCATTTGACAGGTTCCTTTTGCTCCCTGCCCCCAAAAAAGCTTTAAGGGCCGGATCCTCCAATTAGCTGCCATCAATGGTACTCAAAGGCACAACTTGCTTAGGTGCTACTGAAAATCCCATTTAGCCTGCGTTCGGAGGTCCTTGAAGACTTCGGAGAATCCCATCTTTTAGGTGCCATTTGGAAATCTGTCCCTACCTGCCTGGTTAGAGGAGTGGGACACATTCAGAGTGGAGTCGGCCTGACTGTAACTCAACGCCTTTTCAGGCCTTCATCACATAAGTGCACAATCCACTGTCACAATTGGCACCGGTTAAATAGGCTTGGTTCTCCGCTGCTGTCTTGCTTTGTTCCACGCTGACTCAAACGGTAGCACCCATTTTATACAGGTATAAATGGCTACAAAGAGTGCGAGGAGGGCAGTGCAGAACTGGGCCCAGGGACCAAGCTGTGTTATCTGTTGCTTGCACAAGTGATAGAAGAAGACTGGCCTTTGCTTTAGATTGAGCTGGTGGCCAGGACCGTTAAGGGAGCAGTTGCTACATATCTGGCTGGGAGGTGATGGGTCTGTGAATAAACAGGGACTTTTAGTTTCTTAGCATCGGCACTACATTCATACACCAAGGAAATCCATGGGTTTTTTGAAGGGAAATGCATGGGGAGGGGAAGAAATGCAAACGGCCTTCATAATAAATACAAATGTGCAATACATATCACAGGCCTGATCCAAATCATGCTGAGTTAAATTGGAAAGTATCCCATTGATTTCAAGGATGTAGCTTGTAGCCGGGTTGGCCTAAGGACATCAGCAGGCAGGGTACTTTGGGTGAACCTGATACCTTTTATTAGACCAATTCCAACAGCTGGAAAAATTCTTCTTTGCAAGCTTATGGGTATTTTTGGGTATTTATACCTGCAAGCTTGCAAAGAAGAATTTTTTCCCCGACGATTGAGTTGGACTAATGAAAGATATCAGATTTACCCAGAGAAACTTGTCTGCCATTGATTTTGAGGGACTTTGGATGAAACCCCTACAGCTCCCTCTACTAAAAGGCTACCAAAGTGAGCAGCACCCTGCAAGGGCACCTCTTCCTAATACCTCTTCTGTTACTTCTGCTCTCTATGTGAGAGGAGCCTTTACAGCTTAGAGCGAGTGTCTGCTAGTATAACTGGCACATATATCGAATCTGCTTAGTCTGGGCTGTTAAGTAAGTTTAATTAATTTACTAAGTTAATGTTCCAATGCCAGCAACAAAGCATCATTGCAATCAGCTGGGTAGCAGGAATTGGAACCCTTAAATGAGCTCATTTTTTCACAGTTGGAATTAGGGACCAGTTAGCCAGTTGTGTGGTTTTTCCAATTTCTCCGCGTGCCCTAAGGGAGTTGCAAGTTATTCATTTCCCATTGCTAAGTGTGAATAAGAGAGGGGAAGGGGGAAAAGGGAAAGAAAGAAAGAAAGGAAAAAAAAAAGCAACCCAAGAAACCCCACTCAGCGTGTGCGTCCATCTCAGACTCTAGACATGGCTATTCCCCAGTCATTGTCTGCCCTGCTTTCCCCCGTCTTCATCCTGGAACAGCATTTGCTGCCCATTTGTAACAGTTTGGGGAAGCAGAACGGCATCACTGAGAGATATTTACTGCATGTATTTTCATCGTGAGTGTTTGCAGATAAAGGGAGGAAAAACAAATAAACAATAAAAGAATGGAAACAAAATTACCGAAATTTGCAAAGTTTGACAAATGGTGGCCAGGAGTTGCCACAAGCTAATGGCTCGCAATGATTAATAAGAGTAAAAATAATTGCATTTCATTAAGATTGATGACACCCCATTTAACCTCCCTTCTCGTTTCAGCCCTAAAGTGGAAAGAGATGAAGTTCTCATCTATAATAGCTCCTGTAACATTACCATGGAAACTGAGGCAGAGATGGAGTGTGAGGGAGCTAATCAGCCAATTACCGCCAAGATTACTGAGATACGGAAAAGCTGGGGCCAGAACACTCAGGTATAATCAAATCTTTTTTACAGACTGATTCAAACAGCTTAAAATTAAATTTGTAATATTGTGTACATTTAAAGGGGGGGTGGGAAACAATTTGGGCTGAGCAGCAGTAATCTATAATATTAAATGCTCTCCAACTTTGAAAAGCGGTTCGAATGCACAGCTGCTGACTTAATGGTTAACTATGGCTAATCGTATATTTGATCAAATAGAAATGAAGGCTGCTTCGTTTCCTTTAACTTCCTTCGTAGTTTATGCATTTTTCTGCCCCCCACCCCCAACTCCCTTTTTATGTTCCAAAGCACCATTTCTTTATACCTGTCCCCTCGATCAAAGAGACTGCTTGCGAGAGCAGGAGTTTTAAGTCACCTTGTGAGAGTACATGAAGCACTAGTTTTATTTGAAAGTCTGACTCTGGATGTGTTCGCTCGTTGTACATAAAAGAGGACTGCGGCGGTGTAAGGGAGAGACGGGCAGCACGTGTGCGCCTATGCGCGTGTGATAATCCAGCAACGACATTTGTTTCCCACTGAACAGCTTGTAAAAACTTGATCTCAGAATTGCGATTACAAGCTTGCGATGATCTCCCTTGCAAGCACCTCAGCTGCGGCAGAGCTCAGCCCTGCCTATGAAATGAAGTCTCGCTGGCACAGCGGTAGTGGAAGTGGGGTAGAAGATTTAGCGGACATAAAACATTTCTTTGACCCCGCTGTCACTCCGAAGGTTACTGGCTCATAATCTCTGAAACGGACTGCGTGGGAGTGCCGAGGTATCCGACTGTTATTAGACGCTGCTATCCTTGGGGATGTGGGGAGCGCTTTGGCGTCCAAGCATCTTTAACTCTCTGGGGCTGATCCTCTCCTCCCATGCACTGATGCAATTCAGGAGTAACTCTTTTGAAGCCGGTGACGCTATTGCTGTGTTAAACTGGCATGAGAGAATTCAAATGCCTAACCCTGCTCAGCAGAATCAGTTCTGCCCTTTCTCTTGGTGAGGTCGATAATCTGATTATCAGGCCATCTACTAAGCACTGATGAGACCTAGAAAACTCCAGGCTTACGCTTGCTCTGCTGTTGATCTTAAAAAGATGTCACGGGAATTTTTAAGCGTGTTGTCCTAGGCCGAAATTTTCCCACCTGCAGTGTTATGCACTGGACCACTTAAGAGATGCGCTCCAGCTCAGCGGTAGGTGCAGCAGTCCCAGACCTGGCTATTCCCTGGCCCAGCAATCCCTTTCTGTTTTATAGCACCAGGCAGAAGTCTTTACTCTGTCAGCCCTTCTGCTTTTGGTGCAGAGCTGCCCTGGTTCCTCCCGAATGACTGAAATGCTGCAGCCGGTGTGCGATCACTTCTCTTTAAGAGATTGTTTAATTGGGTTGTTTCTAGAGCCCACAAGCCTGTCTTCTAGCAGGCTAAATGGAACATTTCTTTCCCTGCCGGTGCAGCCTGCATGCACATTTCCTGGCTTCCTCTGCTTTTCTAGCAGCCCCTGCTCATGTATTTCCTCCTTTGTTAATCAGCATCGGTGCCTGGGCTATCAGGAGTGTGCATGGCTAAGGGGGGACGTTTTAGTTAAACATTGCAGCGGGGCCAAAAGAGAGACCTCTTCAGGCCAAAATGTGGCTGCTTTTATTCTATCCCCCCCCCAAATGAAATGCACCTAGTATTCCCAACAGCCCCATAAAGTGCCGGTTGTGGCGTCTGTGAGCTCCTGCCTGCTACTGGCAGGGATCGGCTGCGTTTCAGAAATCCTGCAATCCTAGTGAGGAGATTGTCTGCTAGCTTGAGCACTGGAAGCCTGTGCTTTTTGGGATGGTGAGTGACTTGTGTCGTGTCTCCGCTAGAAGCCGAGCCGTGCAGCACAGTGAAAACCTATTCCAACCCTCGGGGGCTTCAGAAAACTAAGGAAAAGGGAAAGGGGGCTGTGCAAAACTAGGAAGGCTTTTGGCTTTGCAAAGCCTCGTCACTTGGGCTTTGATTCTGCTTAATGAAACCACAGGCCATCTGGAATCAGGTCTCTGTTATGCCCCAAATCAGGAGGGGCCATGGGGGTGTCTGGGTGGGGAATTCAGATAAATGGTTTCAATTTGGGTCCCTTCCTAGCTGACAGCGCCCTGGTAAGATTTATGGGTCAGCGCAGCATATGCATGCTTCACTGTAGAGGTTTAAATCATGTCGTGTGAACTAGCCTTACCTTTCCATTGGAAATAATGGTCCCCAGCATCAGTACCAGACAGTGGAAAGTATTATTAGCGTCCGGTGCATGGGGATAAAGGAACTATTAGCAAGCAGCCGAGGAAGTCATGGGATGCCATCACTTCTATACTAACACCTTGCACTTGTATCACCCTTTTCATCTAAGGTCCCCAAAGCGCTGCACGGATGGTGCCCTGATCCTCAGCTGCTGTCAGTCAATGTAGCTCCATGGGGCTCTAGCCCAGCTGATATGCTCCAGCTCACTATTGGGTGGGCTATAATTATTATTTGCTCTTTGCATTGAGGGAATGCCTATATGCCCAAATTACCAACAGGTTTGTGTTGGGCAGGCACAAAGTAAGATACAGCCCCTACCCCAAAAGGCTTCGAATTTCATTTGTGGCAAGCTGCAGCAGCTCCTTGTGACAAAGGAGTAGGGTGGCAGTGAGAGTATGAGCCATGACAATAAGGAGTCTGTAGTTACAATGGCTGTTAATGTTAGTGAGGAAACATAGGCCAGCAGTTAGGGCACAAGCAGAGAGCTCAGCTCTAAGTCTTCCCATGCAATATTGACTGAATCGTTTAGAAACCGATCCAAAATGGGACTTGGGAAGCTGGTTGGTGGAGCTGGACTCTCAAATCCTGTTCTAGGGGTATAAGTTGTAGCCATGTTGGTCTAAGGACATCCATTGGCAGACAAGGTCCTTTGGGTGAATCTGATATCTTTTATTAGACCAACTCCAACAGTTGGAAAAATTCTTCTTTGCAAGCTTTTGGGTACAGATACCCTTTGGCAGGCTGAGGCAGCATCTGCAGTTGGTGTGTGCGCTCCTCCTGGAAGGAACGGATAGTAAGGAAGCCAGAGGCTGGTATGCATGAAAGAAAGGCAGTCAGTGAAGATGTAAATTGAAGCGTCATTGACTCTTGCATCATAGAACCAACTGCAGAAGCTTCCTCAGTCAGATGAAGGGTCTTTGTACCCGAAAGCTTGCAAAGACTAATTTTTCCAACTGTTCGAGTTGGCCTAATAAAAGATATCGGATTTACCCAAAGAACCTTGTCTGCCTACATCCTGTGCTAGGCTCCCTGGACCAAGTATAAGGAAAAAAGCATTTCGGTGTGGGACCCACAGCAACATGCAAGCAGAACAAGGGCTGTGTAGCCAGTGGCGTAGCACTGAGAGCAGGGTCTTACACTCCTTCCCCTCCCCTTGGAGTTTGGGTGCCAGGTTTAGGACTGCAAGGAGGTGGTTCGTCCACTCTGGATCCCTGGCCTAGACTCCGTGCCTAACGTTGGTGCCTGCAGCCTTCATTTCAAACATGGGATAGGGGTTGCTCATTGCTTTTAAGTCTCGACTACAGGAGGAGGACGAGGTGTTGATGGTGCTGTGCCCATTTGGTATTGTAGCTCTGTGGTTTGCGGGTGTGGGTGACCTGGATTCAGAGCCATTGGCTCCTAAACCCCCACGTTTGGGGATGCTCTGGGCTGTTTATGAGAGCAGCAGTCTGCAACTCTTGCGTTCGAAGCTGTTCCAGGCTGCAGAAAATAGTCCAAGATTCAGTGGACCAGCAACAGGGCGAGGGAGGGGAGAAAGTTAGAAACAGAGAGACAGGCAGGACTCAAGTGTCTTGGGCACTCATATGAGAGAGAAGAGTCCTGCCCTTCCTGGTCCAGAGGGTAAAATGCATAAATGCACCAGGGGCTGGGACAAAGGGTACGCACCACTTTAACCACTCGGTGAGAGAGTCGGGCTAACTTTTGCTTTCTCTCTGTGAGCGAGGCACGGAGTTGCTCCATGCTGCCAAGACTGCGGCATGTCTAGGTATGAGGAGGAACAACACTGTAGATGCTTAGGGAGCTTTTCAGGCAAAGAAATGAAGAGCCTCTGGTGTCAGGGCACCCCCAGGAGGGCACTGCAAGCAGCAAAGGCAGGATGGGGAAGCTGATCGAGGAATGAATGAGGCAAGCATTTCATAAGTGGTGCAGAGGAGACGTTGGGAAAGCAGTGCAAGATTAGACAAGAGGAGCTAGTTGTGGAAGGGCAGGGGACTTGGAGATGAGGACAGGAGGTTTGGACTTGATGTGGGAAGACAGAGGGAACCGAAGAGGGACGGGAGCAATGTGGCTGACGTGATTCTTCCAGGAATTCAGCACCGCTGCTCCAGCTGCATCCTCTGGGTCAGTTTTTTTTGCTAGACAGCTACCTTCTGCCCTATGTTGTGCCCATAACTGTAGAAAACCCTGCTGTTCCCTACAACCCTTCCAAGCTGTTCTGCACAGATGGGAATAATGCGTGAGAAGCTGTGAAATCCACAAAACTGAGGCCTTTTTGCTAGCACAGGGCACTGACTTAGAGGATAGCGGTACTGTGGACAGAGTTACTCCCTATGGATGTATGTAAATCCCCATTACATGCATGAGGTGGTTGCATTGGTGAAAAAAAAAGGTTTACTTTATCTAGACATAAACTCTTAAATCCAATTTGTAAAAGCCTTGCAGATTGTTTCCCATGGAAGGATCCCCGTGACTTTGCAATGATCTTTTTAATTCAGTGGGGCCTGATTTAGGGGTCTTCAAGTTGGTTGCAAAACAAGGACCCAGTCTAGGGTTTTATTCAGCTGTTAGAATCATATAATCATAGAAAATGAGGGTGGGAAGGGACCTCAGGAGGTCACATCTCATCCAACCTCCTGCTCAAAGCAGGACCAGCCCCAACTACATCATCCCAGCCAAGGTTTTGTCTACCCGGGCCTTAAAAAACCTCCAAGGATGGAGATTGCAACACACCTCTGGGTGTCCCATTCCTGTGCTTCACCACCCTCCTAGTGAGAAAGTTTTTCCTAATATCCAACCAAAACTTCCTTTGCTGCAACTTGAAGCCATCGCTGCTTGTTCTGTCTCTGTCACCATTGAGAACAGCGTTGAGAAATTCTGCCCCAGGTGTCAGTTTTTTTATGCTGGCATGGTCGGTGATAGAGTTGAGAAGCAGTCACGAAGTCCAGGCCTGTGTCTGCATGTCCCCAGGAGGATGGGGTGAGGGTTTTAGGAAGAGGCAGCTTATTCCTGACCTCTGCTCACCTGTATGGTTTGACATACGTGCTGCCTTATGACTTAATTAGGCCATGTATGCGAGGGACCCAGGCGCTGCCCTGAGTTGCATTTGGAATCATTAACATTTGTAACACACGCTATTATTAACTGAGGAAGAGCAGTGAGCGTTATTTTTGAATCTGTGTATAATGTAATTTAGCCTACTTAAGTAAGAAACAGCCCTGATTGTCTATCCCACAGGACTTAATTAGCTTGCCGCTTCACGATGCACCGGGTAGTGGGGAGATATGAATTAAAAAAAAAAAAAAAGTTTGGATGCTCAGTCACTACCCGTCCACTTCCACCTCTGGTGCATAATGAGATGTCAGCTGCCATGACACTGATGAGATGTGTAAAACATGCTGATAACACAAGGAGAAGATGCTCATGGGAAGATTTGACCAGGCTTGGGTGTCTCTGAACCTATTATGCTTAGTGAGCCTTCAGATTATTATTCCAGATCACTGGACCAGATCTAATCATCATGCAGGCATGCTGTTTGAGCAGTGTTTTCCGTGTACCGGCTCCCCTCCTTCGCTGGCCCAGATGGGCAGTATAATGTATGTTGCAGGGCAGATGCCATGTATAGTAAGTCAATTGTAGGAAAACCTAACTGGTACAGGAGCTCATTTCCTCCAGTCCAACCCTCGAGGGGATGCCATTAAAGAAGAGAAGGCTAATAAAAAATAACATGCTAGATAAAAATGCTATCCTGAATTACAGTTGTGCTTGCATGTGCGGGGCTTTGTTTCTTTTTTTAAGCTTATTCTTAAAGATGACGTTATGGCAGGACTCGAGATTTAAATAGCTGCATGGAAAGTCTGCAGTTTCTTAGCTTGTTCACAGTGGCAGAGGTAAAAGCAAAGCTGTCGGGTGCTGCAAAGCTAGTTAGGAGAACTAGCTGCTCACCTCCCATTCATTGTATACTGGGCATTGGATCCCCAGACCTAACATTTGCTACCTGCTGGCTTTGTTTTCAGGTTACTCACCTGCTCTCTCCACCCCACGTGCTTCTCTGGAGACTGCACTATTTGGGAGAGAGGGATGGGGATGGGAAAAGAGATGCTAGTACCTTCTGGAGGCCTTTGTAACTTCATATAGATCAGGGGAACTGGAGTGGAAGCCCAAGAGCTTTCTCCCTGTAGGTCTGGGGCAGACGTTGCATAAACCGGTTTGACCCAAATCCGTTAGGTCAGATACTACATTCAACCAGGTTTTTCTCAAACCAGTTCCAGCCGTTTTCACACTAGTTTATGTGCACTGAACGTCTGTTCTATTCCAGGTTGAGATAATTTAAACCTGTTTATGTGCAATGTCTGTCCCTAGCCATAGTGTTTCCAAAGTGCTTCTTCAACTGTTTCACGCATGGGGATGTTAGAGCTTCTCAATTCCCACCCCCTAAAAAAAATAAATAAAATAAAAGTTCAAGCATCTTTTTATACTGAGAAGTTAAGCAATCTAAATGCAACTACTGGCTCCCTGTAGAATAATGATCAGAAAATGACTGCAAATCATACAAATGATAATCTCCCTCTGCCCTTGCCTTTTTATGTTCCTTGTCTTAGGTGGGCCTCACAATTGAGCAAAGGCGGTGTAAAACTGCAGGAATTTTATATCCATTTCCCCACCCAATCCTGTATCAAGCTTAGCTCTGGTACCAAGCAAGACTGATTTCATGAGAGGAAGTCTTTTAAATCAGGTGCCCTGCTTAAACTCTGGATTTATGTTATTGCCTGCTGTTTGCCTACATTTTGACTTGCAGTTTCAGGTGAATATGCTCTTCACTAAGTATCCTGGCTGCATGGTGCTGGCTTTACCCTACTGAGTAGCCTCTACCCTCCACCCCAGAGGTGGCTGCATTTCATTGCTGGATGAAGTGCATAAGTATACCCCTTCCCAACCTTAGCGGGGGAAAGGGAGGTGGTACATTTATTGGTTAATCTTTGCAAGCTACTTTTGAGATCCTTAGCTAAAAGATGCTTCAGAAGAACAAAGCATCCTCGGCCTTCTCGCACATGTCGACACCCTTCCACAACGGGAGGTGTCTTTGGTCTGCGTGTATTTGCAACGCACATGAACTTGGCACATCCATAGCAAAGTGCTTCTGAGCACCAGATGCTTTGCATTTGAGGCATCTGCATGACCACAGGAGTGATCCTTCAGGTTGGAAGTATTTGGTATCATAACTTGAAAAGTGAAATCAAAATAAAGACCACAAACCTGTGATGAAATTTTTGCCAAGGCTTCTTTTAGCTGAGGAAGAAGCAATTCTGGCCTTGTTTACATAGAAAAGTTTGACCCGAGGGGTGAATGGAAAGTGATTTTAATTAAATACTTTCTGGACCTTCTTAAACTGAACTAAGCAATTGCAGCAAGTTTAGGCGAAGGGAGGGCAGCTTTCTCATTAAGGCACGTCTAGCCAGTAAATGTGCATGGGAAAAAGCTTTTGCCTTTCTGGGAACTGTCACCTCGCATCTCTGTCTGGCTCAGATACATTTGTGCTCCCCATTGCCATGAGAACCTGGGCACCTTGCAGTTGTTGATGCCTTTGTCTGTTATCAGCTATCCAGGTTGTAGCCATATTGGACTAGAGGAAAAGACAATTGGGACTTGTACTAAAAGATAATATCTTTTGCTTGTACTAAAAGATGATATCTTTTATTAGACCAACAAGATTTTTGCAAAAAAAAATTCTTTAATTGCAAGCTTTTGGGCACAAACGCCCTTCATCAGGCAGTGGAGAAAAGATTGTGAAAGGTCTCCTGGGTAGAAATGAAAGTTCATATTTCCTAGGATTTCACAGAGGAGTCAATAGACAGAGAACTCCTCTGGGCAGTCAGCTCATAGCTGGTATGGAGCCTCTCACCTCCTGGGAGGATCCGTGATGATGCAGATTACCTTGAAACAAAGGCAGGAGAGGATTTCAGGTTTCAGGCGGTCACCGTTGCTTCCTGCTTAGCCCATTTTTTCAAACGAAATCTTCATCTTTTCCCAAGCAGAAAGCACCTGAAACCTGAGATCCTGCTCCTGCTTTTACCGAGGAGAACATTTGCAATCTTTGCCCCAGTTCCTGATGAAGGGTGTTTGTGCCCGAAAGCTTGCAACTAAAGACATTTTTTTTTGCAAAAATCGTGTTGGTCTAATAAAAGCAGTCGCTTGGATGGTTTCATCTGTACTATGAGTCCTGATTGCCTTTTGTCTGTTATTTCACAAATGGGGGAGTGGGGTGCAAAAGGACAGAGGCCTTGATCCACAAAGGGGTTGCTCTGCAGTAACTGGAGAAGATGTGTGACCAGTGGATGGGAGCCAAGGCCCCTTTTGTTTCCCTGCCTCCCTGACCCTACAAATCTTGCATTCACAGCAGACCAGCTCCCATAGGAAGGGTCTAGAGTGCCCTCCTTCTTCCCAGCCTGGCTGTGCCAATAGTGGGGTGGTTAGGGCACTCTCCAGGGAGGTGGAAGATGTCCCTTTAGGGGCCGAGGGGCTAGATTCCTGTGTCCCTCCCGAGTGAATAACATAACCACAAGGCGGTTCAGTCAAAGGCATCATCGTCAGCTAAGTTTTTTTAATTGAAGTGGATGCACCTCCTGTTTGGTGCTGATTCAGTGCTGTCAGCCTGTGTTAGCGTGGTCTCTGAGCACAACTGGCTCGGGCCCCTGTGGTGGTGGGGGGACACTGGCAGACGTGAATCTCAAACAGCAGACCTTTAGGGTTGAAGCCAGTTTTCTGGCCAAATCCTATGTATAAGGACCTACATGGGTGGTTAGTGAATCCTTCACTTGGACTGAGGTGCCTAAATTTGGTCCTGGATTTCATTTTAGCTGTCTGTCTCCATGTTTTGGAGGGATTTGGCTCTGAATGACTTATTCCAAGTCACAAAGCAAGTCGGTGGTAGAGTCCTGCCTCAAACCCCCTGTCCAGGTTTAATTCCCTAACCCCCAGACCAGGTTTCCTTTTCTGTCAGGGCCTAGCTCTTATAAAGCAAAGAGGTGCCTAAGAAGCAGTGCTGCTCTCACAAGAGATATCAGTGAGGGCTGGGGGAGGAAGACTACTTTGGCTTTGGGCGACTCTTTTGTCAGTGGCGAGTTGGGAGACTGAGTGTTAGTCGAGGCTTTCTCAGCCCTGGTCCCACTCAGTGCTACTTGGAGGCAGCTCCATTGCCTAATTTCCATGTTTTGGCATGTGCCTTCTTCTTAGAGATGCCCCCAAACTGGGCACATGTAGACAACTGTGAATATTCTGTAGATCAGTCTGCATCTCACGTTGCTCATCTGTAAAATGGGCCCAATATGCTGCTGAAAAGAACCATCTGCTTAGGAGTGCTTTACTAGGTATGCTCTAGCGCTCATGCATCAGTGCAGTGCTGCAACGTTTAATTAGCAAAGAGTAATGAGGACTTCAAACCAGCTCCCGCCTGTTTGTACTGGCGTTGCAGCAGATACAAACCCAGACCCTCGTCATTCATCAACAGTAAAATCATCTGTTAGAGAGGGTCCTTCCAGAGGTCAAGTAGTCCAACCTGCTATCCAGGATCATCTCTGTCTAAACCATCCCATCCCATCTAAATGCATACCTTCAACCCTGATACAACATAGTCCTAGCATTGTGACCTGCCGCAGGTAAAGCAGGGGAACCATGGCACCGATGTCGTGCTTCTATAAAATGTTGTCAATATACAGTCAAGAGATCCTGGGCCAAGGGCCATGATCCCTGCTATAGAGGAAGGTTTCTCTAGCTATGAGCCTCTTTGTTTAAGTCCCAGCAGGAGCACTGGCTCCCCCTTGGTCCAAATCTCCAGCCTCGGGTGCAGCCAACACCCAACACTTCTGAGGAAGGCTTAAAAACACAGTGGCACATGTAGAAGCAGGGTGGGGGAGTGGGGAGGAATTCCCTCCCGGCCCCATGTGGCAACCAGCAATAATGACCCATGGCTCTGAAATAAGAGTAAGAGCTATGCTTCAAATCATCTTTACTATGCTAGCAGGCATAGTTGATGCAACCTGCAATATAGTCGAGATTATTTCCCAACTTTTTTTTACCCCAAACTCCCCTTGTCTTGGTGCACTGTCCTCACTTGCATTGTCTGGTAATGCTATTGCTGCTAACGATAACACCTACACCTTGGGATGTCACTCAGAAGCAAAGCTGGTGGGAGCTGTCTTTTTATGACATTTTTTGTGCATCTCAGCCAGTCCCCCTTCCTTTCCAAATTACTTATATTTGATATTTGTTCAAGTGCTTCTTGGCTACAGGTTAGAGAGGGATTCAGTGGTGTCTTCCCTTAATCCTTGCTAGCTTTGCAAAGTCTCTTGATTAAAACAATAAAAAGCCAGTAAAGAAAAATAAAACCAAAAAGCCAGTCTTGGGGTGCAGATGCTATCGGTGCTGACAGAGGTACCATCTGCAAGATTGTTAAGATGTAGAGAGCCAAGATGGCTTCTGCAGTAACCACAGGCAATGTGAAGAGATAAATGGTTGACCCTCTCCCGTGTCAGGTGAGGATTGATGCCACTATCAGCCCTAGTGCCTTTGCAATGATTTTTTAAAAAATCTCTGATAGAGTGTGTTATCTAGTTACTGGCATGAGGGCAATAGCCTGGAGGCAGGGGAAGAGGAGGGGGGAAGGGAGGAGGAGAGAGAAAAGGAAAGAAGAAGGAAAAAAAAGGGAAGAGAAAAAACAAAAAAGAAAGAAAGAAGGTCATACCGGGGAGGACAGTCTTTCTCAGGTTAAAGGGGAAAAAGGGGCCTTGCTTAAATAGGAGAGGGAAATATATAAATAAACCATCCAAGCGACTGCTAGGTAGGTGTGTGGGAAAAGGATCATTAAAATCAACCCTCCCCCCCTCCACACACACACACACACGCGCGCGCGCGCACACACACACACACTTCACACTTAGGAGATGCACTTCTGGTGGTATTTCCCCTCCCCTTCCCCCACCTTTTGCTTGCACCTTTTGCAGCCTAATAGCAAGGTTTTTATTCATGCACAGCTAAAACCTGTGGGCTGTTTCATATCTCCCTTTTATAGCCCCATTCCTCCCAGCATCACCCTATTGTCCCTGGGGATCTTGGGTCCTTACACCATACCTGACTCTTTTTGGAGCCCAAGTGAGTAATGACCCGCACCCCCACACTGCTGCAGGGAAATGGGAAGTCATTTATAGGAGAGGGTGGAGAGGGGTGAGAGAGGGAAAGGGTGGGCGAGGGATGCTTCCCCAGGCAGCCCGGAGCCCCCTGAAGTCCAAGGGTGCGTTCCTAGAAGGTGGAAGACCATCCTGCTGTGACCCAAGGACTTTCGGAAATGAGGCCTTTCTTCCGCATTTGAAAAACTGGCTCTGGATAAGCACCAGGCAGTGACCTTCTGTCCCCGCAACTCACTGCTGAGAGGCCACTGCATGACACTGCCTGATGCTGTGTGAACACATGTACGCTGCTTCCAGATTGGGAGGTCACCTGAGCGGAGCGGTATAGCCATGCTCAGGCTCCTATACCTGGACTATTTCGCTCTGAGTGAGCAGAACTAATTTATCCGCCCATCCTGCTGACCTAAGGCGGCTGCCAGGCTTAAGCACACACGTGGATTTTGGCAAGTTTGAGGTGCCTGCCCAGCACTTGTGCAAATCACTTACTCAAGTGATCACACCTGTGCACACTCTTAAGCCACTGACATGGGAAAGTAACCTGCCCTATCAAAGCCATCCCACTGAATTCACTGGGACTGCTCCTGGGGGTCCAGTTATCCATATGAGACAGCACTGGCAACATTTCAGCCACCGATTTAAATGTAATGAGGAATGGCGGCCACATGCTTTGTCGGATCGGTACCTCGGGCAGCTGCTGCATTATTTATGTGGCACCCAAGCGGCGCGTGGTGTTTTACAGCCAGCTCACTTGTCTCTACCTTCCAGTGCAAGGGTGAAAGCCATGTGGGATTAAACTCAAGTCACCGGATGTATCGTAATGGGCAAATGAATTGCCTCGTGGTATCAGTTCATAAAATGTAAATCGGTAAATTGCTGGAGCGGGGGGGAAGCCAGTGCATTAAGTATCTGTGCCCTAATGAATCCATTAGAGTCTCTGTTCTCTCCTTAAAGAAAGGGTTAATTTTATATGATTGCCAGTAAAACATACTGTTTTCACAATGCCTAATAGCCAGGTGATAGACGGACTTAACGAGTGCTGGCTAAGTGCTGTGCCTGCGTTCCTGGTCGGCAGAGCTCCACCGGAGTTTCCAATCTGTCCTTGTAAATCGCTGCAGAGAAAAGAACTTCATTAAGGGATCATAAGGCGGCCTAATAAAAAACAGCAAACAATTAGACTCGTGACTGAGAAGGAGAGGAGGTGACAGCGTTCCCTGCAGACCCCCTGAAGAAAAGCAGACATCACCGAGCAGGGAAGCGGCAGGTAAAGTGGCCACTATAAACACTTTCTCTTGCAAGCTGCCTCTTTTCAATAAACAGGCTGTTTGCCAGTCTACAGCTTTAGCAAAATTTTTCCAGTTGACTTCATGGGTGGTGCAAGGCTGGGAGCTGTTAGCTCATGCTCACTTACATTTCCAATGTCAGAGCTCATTAGCTGTGAGTGTAGCCAAAGACAGTCGGCGTGGAGCTGGGCAAACTTCACTTCCTCAAACAAAGTTGAGGACAGAGCTTGCCATTTTGCTTCTTAATGATGGCTATTTATTTATTTTTTCTCCCCGCACACCTTTTCTTCTGTCCGGTTTCTTCCTTTTTTGCTGACATTCAACTTCCCACTGGTCCTTGCTGGTTTCTGGATTTTGGCCTTGCCGTTTTGTCCTCACCCTGCAACTAGGGGAGCAATTGGAGCTGCAGTTTTGTCCTGAATATTCGAGGTTGCGCCTGTGTGAGCTCAGCGATGCACATGCACACAGATGATGTTGTTACAAGGCAGCGTGGAGTTAGCCTAACATTTTAGGTTCAGCTATGCCTGTCCAAGTCAAGTGCCATGAAATGTCTGACGGGGAACAATCCTCTGGCAGGGAGCAAGACAAGTGGTGAGAAGTTAGGGGTTGGCAGCCTACAGCTTCTGGGTCTAATCTGACCCACGGGGAGATATGAGCTGGCCCACCAAGGCTTGATTCACCCCATGGCAGCATTTGGTGGCAGGGGGAAGCACTGCAAGGGAAGCAATGAGGGTTGGGTCACAAATGGTGGCTTGCTTTAGGGCCGAGTTGTGTTGCTTTGGTCCACCATGGGTAAAGTCTTCCTGATGACAGAAGTAGGCATGGGTGAACCGGGAGACTGCCCAGGGTCCAGATAGAAAGGGGTCTTAAAAATGATATATTTTTTTCCTTCGTCCAATTATTATTATCATTATCTCTGGTGAAGCGGGGCCTGATACGGAAAGTTTGCCTGGGGCTACCAGGAGTCTAGGTACGGTATTGGCCGGGACTAGATGATACACCGTAATAAGAATGAAAAAGTGTTCCCCGTGCTGCATATTTGCAGTGGAGACTCTAAATTAGATGCCATGAAATTTTGGTATAACCCCCGCAACCAAACAAAACATGGAAAAAAGCAGCGCAGGGCACACTTGTGGAGTGTGCCCTGAGGTAGCCAGAGGCTGAGTGCTCCAAAGAGACACTCTAGCATTTGACCAGAGTGTCTCAATAGCTTGCCCCAGCATGCTGCTGGGGCAAATAGGAGTGGGGCAAGGCTGCAGTGGGGCAGGCATGTCCCACTGAAGGCACAACCCCGTGGCAATGCAGCACCAGCTGACCTCGGGTCTGTACATGGTGAACAGAGCTGGCTCAGCTTGACCCGCTAGTGTGTGACTTTGCACAGGAGCTGCAGGTGGTCCTCGTTCTGTCTAAAGGTGTGCACTAGCAGGGCACACTGCACTGGGCTGGGCTGGGCCGGTTCCATTTGCCATATACAGACCCCAGGTCAGGTGGGACTGTGCCGCCGGGCAGTTGTGCCTGCAGTGGGCCATGGCCCCGGGGGCCCAGCTACCTGCTGCTGCTGGCACCCAGGGCTGTGCAACCTGGGGGGGGGGTGGCGGTTCCCCCTCCATCTCCCCCAAACCCCATACACCCACTCACAAACCCCACATCCCCCACACACCCACCTACAAACCCCAAATCCACCCACACTCCCTACAACCATGCACACCCCCACATTTGCCCTATCCCCACAACCCCCACACACCCACTCACAACCCCCCCCACACACACTGGCACCCACTCAAGAACCCCACATCCACCCCCTCACCCCCCTTTCCACCCCACTCCTGCAAACCTCACATCCCCCCCACATCTCATACCCTGAGTGCCCAGCTGCCAATGGGAGCTGCTGGCAGGGGCTGTGGCTGCAGGGCAGCTGTCCCCGCACCCTGGTTAGTAAAGGGGTCAGGGAGAGCTCTGATTTTTCTATGATAATAAAACCAAAAGCAAACACCAAAGCATATTGATATTTAGAAATTATTTTATTATGATGATAGAGGCACTGGTAGGCTTCCAAATTGCTTTTACATTGTAAATATATCAATAAAATGTTTCCCAATGGATCATGTTCTCTCTCCCTCCCTTTCTCTCTCTCTCTCTATATATAGATGTATATATAGAGTGGCATTTAATTTTAAACATAGAAAAACAGGGATTTTGGGGTATTTTAAAGAGTGAATTTGGGGTTTTTTCATCCAAGAATTGCAAATTTTAAACAGGGAACACTGCGATTCCTGCCAGTGAGGCAAGTGGCAGGACCCAGGCAAAGGAGCCTGCCCAGGGCTGGCACTGGGGACTTAGGCGGAGGGCAAATGGCGTGGCTGACCTCTTAGCCATTTGGGGCCAGGATGACATGCTTTGACAGTTCAAAGCAGGCCACCACAATAAACATGTCTTCTAGGCGATAGCTGCCCAGATGGTAGGGCCGGGGCACATATCGTAGCAGTGCTGCACAAAGGCCAACTGTGCAGACACAGCCCACTGACTGGTGGCCCAAAGGTGCAGGCGATTCTGCTGCAGTGCCCATGCCACAGCCCAGGCAGCTGAGCAGTCCCCATCCAGGCATTCAGACATGGGGCTGCAGGTCCAAGGGGGCAGATGCTGTTGTAAATGGCAGTAGGTCACAGCCAGGCATCAGCTTCCACTGCCACACTGCTGCAGTGGGTAGAGGGTGCAAGGGCCACTCTAGGTCAGGGATGCTGCAGCAGTCCAGCTGGCACCGGGGGGCTAGTGTCCCCATACGTCACCTGGCCAGGCCTCAGAAGCTCCTGAGCTGCTCACCAGGGCAGCTTTTTATGCTGCTACTTTTTTATACAGCCTTCAGCTCCCCTCGGCTGCAGATCTGGGAGGAGCTGGGCAAGGTCAGTTTGCCACAAGTGGCACAACTGTCCCGCACCAAAGTGCATGTTCAGGCACACATGCTGAAGCGCACATCTCCAGCACAAATTTGTGGTGCTGCTATTTGAGCTTCTGCAAGTGCACGTGCCTGCATGTATGGATGGGCCAAGAGGGGGACAGGCAGAGGACTGCCTAGTCTTTAGATCCCAGATTCGCTTTGTCATGAACGAGGCCAGTGATTACCAACCAGGGTGTGCTATTTTGTGATCCTTGACCGTCCAGTGAGGTGCCAAGCAATGTTAGCGCTGTTAGGTGTGCAAATGTGATTTACAAATTAAAAAAAAGAGTTTTCAATAGGAATCCATAGTATTAAAAACATTTTGACTTGTGGTCTTTCTTTGCAGCAAAAGAATTGCTCTGGTAATTTTCTGTAGTCAAAAAAGTAGGGAAAACTAATGAGGGATCGAAAAAGGTTGAGAACCACTGAACTAGACACTGGGCTGTTCAGCTCTGCAAAAACCTAGGCACTTCTGGGTTGGTACAGAGGCAGGACTTGAGTTCCTTAGGAAAACAGAGGCCTCTATGGTGATTAGATACCTCCGGCAGGAGAGGGGAGTTTTCAGGATTGCAATTTTGGCCCTATGTAGCTAAATGCTACTTACGTCTTTTTACCTTTGGATCTGGCCCGTAGTGCATTGTCAAAAGCTGCTAACACCTATTGCAATGAGATCCCCCTTTTAGAAATGTCAGTACATGGCTTTCTGCCTCTTTAAAATAATTTTTACAATTTGGACCGGAGGGCACTGAGCAGCCCTCGAGGGCAGGAAAGACCAGATTGTCCCTCCTTCGTCTTGCCTGATGATTAGAGAAGGTAGGCTCATGTAACGCATAGCAGCGATGCTACAGGTCCCCTCCATGCCGACCCAGAGAGCATGTGGTTTGTCACAGCCCTTAGTTGCAGATGTTTGATTCTGGAGCTCAAACTGTGGTTGCTCATGCTGTTAACGCTTGGTGACCCCTGTTCAGTGCTTGGTATTTTGGCAAGAATTTAAGAATGGTAGATTGGCCCTCACATTTGTGTCTTTAATCTTTTCACCTCATTAGCATCTCTTGTGCACTCTTCTTTAAGCTCACTTTGCACATTTGTACAGACTCCTTGTAGCAGTTGCGCACAACCATCTGTTCCCAATACCATCAGATTCATCTTCCGCCTACCTTCCTCTGCTGTGGTCTGCCCCCATCTCCCACTTGTACTTGTCCTCCGTTAGGCCCTAAGCTTGCAAACAGGTACCTGCTTGATTTTCTGCATGAGTAGTCCTGCTGTCTTCATGAAGCTTTAAGTTAAGCCCATGTCTACTTGCAGGATCAGATCTTGTGGTTCAGCCTGAATGAGAAAATCTGCCTGGTTTAACAAAAAGCATTTGAAATAAAACATATAGATATTATCTACCTACCTATCTATCAGAAACTTTCATGGGCTGAAGTTCTCTTTGTCAGATGACCTATAGCTTTATCCTGTTGTTTTCTACTATCGTTTGTGTGTGTGTGTGTGTGTGTGTGTGTGTGTAAGCTCCATCTTCACCTTTTTACCTTTCCGGCAGAACTGTTTTTAGTGATGACAATAAAGATACCATTTTCTTTCCTTTGTAACCCAGCAGGGCCGTGTGTTTGATCCAAACGCTCCAAGTTCCAGTCAGATTCTGCTATCAGATGGAGCTGGCTCTATTTCCTGAATTATTCTTCCTGGCTGTACAACATTATGAAATTATGTTTGCATTTAAACCTGAGTATTTACCTGTAATGATGCTGGGGTTTAGTACATGATACATTACAGCAGTAGATAATGCATACAGATAGGCTAAGAAAGCATGTTGTTGACGTGCTAGGACTAAACAGGACATTGTGTTTGAAAGCGCAATCTGAAAGGTTGCAGATTGGGCAGACACTGAGAAATCCTGCATTACCGAAATGACAGAGTGGAGTCCTCTACCTAATAACACTGACCACATAAAACGGATTCCAGGCCAGTGCGCGTTTCCCACTGTCTTGAAGCTTGAGTGTGAAGAAGGGTCGGTAGGACCAATGGTTCTTGCTGTCATTTTGCATTGAAGGAGGATGAAGGCATTGCTCAGAGTTGGAGCCTTACTAGGGTCGGTTCTGTACAGACACAGTAAGGCAGCTCCTGCTCTTTACAATCTAAGCAGGCAAACCAAGGGGGGGGGGAAGACGGCAGCTTAAAAGTAAAGTTTCAGTTTCTGGTGGAAACACTCATGGTTTAAAGCACTGCTCTGAGCAAGACTGGCAGCGTTGGGTTCAAATGATCAGATGGGTGGAAGGCTGCCATTCAGTAGGGCCCCAGTGGCCTAATGGATAAGGCACTGGCCTCCTAAGCCAGGGATTGTGGGTTCAAGTCCCACCTGGGGTGTAATGTGTATCACTGTGGTTGCATAATGTTGGATTTTAAATGACAGCTGCCATGGCTCTGCTGTGGTCTGCTCTGGTGCAGAGACGAGACAGATATTTAACTGGGGTGCTACGGTCTCCTAAGGGAAATCCAAAATGTAAATAGAGTCAACTCCAAACACCTAGCTATTCCAACAAACAATGCTCCTTTCCGGGCTGCCTTTTGGGCACTATGCGCCGCAGTCAGTTACCAAGAGGCCTAAAACTGTTTCCAGTACACAGTAAGGGAAGATCTCAATCAAGGCTTCCCCTCATGTTTGAGATTTATACAAGGGGGTCAACTGAGATCAACAGCAAAATTCTCTCTGACTCCAATGGAGACAGAATTTCACCTCTGGGGCTGCATCCAGATGTGCAGGGATGTGGTCTTGTAGGGCACGTCCAGACAAGCACGGCCATGCAATATGTGGTGCCACGAACGTGTCTGCAGCACCACATACTGCACAATCAGGTGTTCTCCAAGCTGCAAGGGCATACTGCTTATGCCTGCATTGCCCTGGGTTTTTTTCCCCTACCACCCCCAGGGCAACTTGCCACACACTGAAGCATACATGGCTCAGGCTTTCCCCAGAGACAAGCAGCTGCCATGCAAGGTGTGCCACTACTACTTGCCCCTAAGCCAGGGATTGTGGGTTCAAGTCCCACCTGGGGTGTAATGTGTATTACTGTGTTTGCATAATGTTGGATTTTAAATGACAGCTGCCATGGCTCTGTTGTGGTCTGGTCATGGCAGGGCTTGGACCTGATGATCTGTTTAGGTCCCTTCCAAGCCTAAGTGCAATGATACTATAGGGTCTAGCAAACACACTAGAGAGTAGGGAGAGAATTCAGGTGGAGGGTCTGGGATAGACTAGGGAAGTGGGTGGATCAGAATAGGATGCAATTTAACAAAGATAAGTGCACCTGGGGAAAAAAAAATCACCAATACATCTATGGACTGGGAAGTGCCATTCACAGCAATGGAAAGGGATCTAGGAGTCATAGTTGATCCAAAAACCAACATGAGGTAAGTTGAACAATGTGACGAGGTAATAACTAAGGCTAACTAACCATGCTCTGTCATGCAGTAGCAGGTCTAGGGAGGTAATACTTTCCCTCTATGCGGCATTGGTCAGGCTGCAACTGGAGTACTGTGTCCAGTTTTGGGCACTGCACTTCAGAAGGGAAGTAGATAACCTGGAAAGGGTTCAGAGGAGGGCTGCTCATATGGTTGATCCTATGAAGACACTAAGAATCTCTTCAGCCTCTGCAAGAGAAGGCCGAAAGGTGAGCTTGTGGTTGTCTACAAACTCATCAAGGCGGAGCAGCAGAGAATAGGGGATACTCTTATATCTTAGGCCAGGTTCTGCCAGTCTGTGTGCACTGAACTTCTGTTATGGGTATAGGCTGGTTTTTGATAACTTATGCTGGTAAAAGTATAATGTCTGTGTCTGGTCCAGGTGGTTATAACATACAGTCATCATTGATCTGTGCCAGGTCCCAGCCAGTGAGCAGCAGGCAAAAAACCCCCCTCTGTATGCCACAACCTCTTGATGGAGCCCTCCCATACCCCACACTACTCCCTTTAATTTCTTTTGAAGGGCTGTACATCCTTGGAAAGAACCACTGTTGACTCCTATTTGAAACTGGGGAAAAAGCTTTTGGATATCATAATGGAAATGCTACCCTTATCACTGGTAGCAGAGTTTGGTGAGGTGGTTGGATGGAAGGCAGTATGGTGCCTTGTGCTGTTTGAGTCTTTCCTGAGAGAAATGGCACGTTGGAGATGGCTTAGATGATAAAGAACCAGGAGTGATGGGTTTCAACTCATGACTTAAAAGAAAGGCCCCTTCCATCGCTGGCTCTAAGGATAAGGATGCATGTGTTTAAGTGCAATGAGTAGCCATGCCAGGTTTTACCAGGTTATAGGGTTTGGCTGTGTTTGTTTATTTGCTTTCTGTCTTACCTGGAGAGTAATGAGATGTAGCATTTGTGCAGCACTTCCCATTCTTGGAGCACTCGCCAATCCTCAGCCAATTAATCTTTGCAGCACCCTTGAAAATTAGGCTTGGGGAAATGAGATACAGCTGAGTCACATCAGATTTGCAGTGTTACCACAGTGTTGCTATCAAGGCCAGGAACGTGCAGTTCTGGCTCCCAGACCTCTGCTCTACACCTCTCTTGCAAAGGCAGGTGGGGGTCTGAACTCCAGAAATTTAGAAGGGAAAAAATCCTGCTTGTCAGAATACAAAAGCAGATGTTATTTTGGAGCCTGAGTCCCACTGAAGCCAATAGACCCTCAGTGCCACTTCTGGGTTTGCATGAGCCTGCTGGAATAAACTTTTTATTATTTATGCCATCTAGAAATCCTATTTGCTGCTGTATTTCAATCTTTTTCTTCCTTTAGGTGGCTGGAGAACTGTTAATATTTGCTTTTGCAATATTTGTTCTCAGTTTTGTTGCAGTTATTAAAGATTATTGAATGGAGTGACTGTTTATATAGCACAGGCTCCCGGTGTCCAGCAGTGTCTCTGGGCTTGGGATTTCACTTGTGTAAACAGTTTAATCTCATTTACTCGTTAGTGTTAAGATGACATTGTTCATTTAAGTGCCTTTACCCTGTGCAAAATCTGATTTACATTGCTGTGTGAATTGTGAAGGACTTTTTACTGTGGTTTTGAGG
The DNA here is from genome assembly GCF_052110815.1 of Crocodylus siamensis. Classification (NCBI taxonomy): domain Eukaryota; kingdom Metazoa; phylum Chordata; order Crocodylia; family Crocodylidae; genus Crocodylus; species Crocodylus siamensis. The sequence continues at coordinate 4,681,170 of NC_143395.1, forward strand.
AGAAAAAAAAAACAACTCATCCAATATAGGTCTAAAAACTGGTGGAAAGCGGCGAATCTTGCACACCCACAAACCCACACGCACCCCCTTTCACGCAAGATGGTCTTATGATGAAGACATTGGGATGGCACAGCTTCCAGACAGCTCCTGATGAAGTGAACTTGGGTTCACAAGAGCTTGTGCACCATACATATATCTTATAAAGGTGCATCTCTAGCCTGCCTTCTGATGGACTTCAGACTAGCGCAGCTAGCTGCTTCTCATAGCTTCCACTGAAATGATTCATCTCTGAATATCAGAGAAAAATGGGGATAAAGAAAAATGCAGTGAATTTTCACTCATTTAACATATTTGGATCTATGTCTTCAAAAATTCCTTGGAATGAACTGAACTAAAACTCCCAACCTGTGTCCAGATGCGCAGGGTTGTGTGGTTTGTGGCACCATACACTGCATGCGGGGAAGATTAAAACATTCAGCACTGGGCCAAAATTTGCTACTGGGAAATTCTGGTACCAAAAATAATTTAAAAAGGGCTAGGAAAAAAAATGTGACGCACATACAACAGGAGCGTACACCAGCAGACACAGGGGCTTGGTCCTCCAGGGAGACACTTTGGATGCTGGCCAGAATGTCTGCACTTCTTCAGGTGTGTCCCAGCTCCTCCAGCATGCTGGGAGCTGGGAGGACCTGGGCAAGGGCAGTTTGCCCTGAAGTGGGACAATTTGTCCCTTAACAAAGTGCACATACAGGGGTGTGCTCCATGGCAAAAATAGCAGCAGCACTTTGTGCCACTGCTATTTTTGCCACTATGGCCATGTCCAGACAAGCGCGGACATTTGGTTCCCCAGGGGCAAGTAGTAGTGGCACACCTTGCATGGCAGCTGCTTGTCTCTGGGGAAAGCCTGAGCCACGCACGCTTCAGTGTGCGGCAAGTTGCCCTGGGGGTGGTAGGGGAAAAAAACCCAGGGCAATGCAGGCATAAGCAGTATGCCCTTGCAGCTTGGAGAACACCTGATTGTGCAGTATGTGGTGCTGCAGACACATTCGTGGCACCACATATTGCATGGCCGTGCTTGTCTGGACGTGCCCTAGAAGACCACATCCCTGTACATCTGGATGCAGCCCCAGAGGTGAAATTCTGTCTCCATTGGAGTCAGAGAAAATTTTGCTGTTGATCTCAGTTGACCCCCTTGTATAAATCTCAAACATGAGGGGAAGCCTTGATTGAGATCTTCCCTTATTGTGTACTGGAAACAGTTTTAGGCCTCTTGGTAACTGACTGCGGCGCATAGTGCCCAAAAGGCAGCCCAGAAAGCAGCGTTGTTTGTTGGAATAGCTAGGTGTTTGGAGTTGACTCTATTTACATTTTGGATTTTCCTTCTTCTTTTTGCCCTTCCCCATTCATAGACTTCGCATTCCAGATCGTGGGGTCTGGTATTATTCAAGGAGCCACTTCCAAATAGATGCAGACCTGCTTGAATATCTCTTACTGAGATATTCATTGTGTTCATGCGGCTCCTTTAATTATTGGCTCTATATGCAAAAAAGGTTTTTGTGGTCTTGGTAGGTAAAAGGGAAGCTTTTTAAAGCCAGCTACTTGAATGCACACATGTGTGAGCACAAATGCACACACAGTAGCATCTTTTTGGTGCCCTCCCTGCGAAAACCAATATTCTGTGTCCGTAATTAATCACCTCTGGTGCAAAGAGCCTTACCTTCTGTGCACGGAAATTGCAGTGATTACTCCCCTGCTGGAAAAGGTTTTTTTACAGGAGTCAAGTTCTCTCCCATGCCATTGTCCAGTTACAAATTGGCCTGGAGTCTGGCTTGTGCCATGGGCTCTGACCTCCCAAACTGCCCACTCATTTTTCCCCAAACTAATCAGCTAGACGAACTATTTACAGTTGGCTTTTGGGTCTTCTCGCTGCTCTTGCGGCTGCCCCTGTCTGAGTAATTAATGATAGCCCTGTTTGTTTATGGTCTTGAGTTACTAATGCTGTTGGCTGGAAATGCATTTTTACCTTTGGGACCTGCCAGCTTCCTGGTTCTAGTCCCACCTCACTGGCCTAGGTCAATTTTTTGTGTGTAAACAGATTTATCCTGTAATAGTTGGCTGGAGACTGGGCCATTCATCAGTCCCAAAGTGAATGTGCTGGGCCACGTTCTTCCTCTATTGTGCTGGTGTAAAAGTGGTGCAGGTCTGTGACATTGCAGCAAGGGAGCTCGAAAGAAAAATTTTCCTCGTTTAATGTTGGGTACGCTCCTTGGCAGTGCTAATAAGCACTCCCATTTCAAAATGGAAAGCGCTGAAGATCTCCCAGGACTGGACCCTCCGTCTGGCTGTCTAAATACCCACACAGCCCTAGTCACTTTGCTATCTGCAGTCTATGCGGTCGTGAACTGATTTATTCCCCCAATGCCCCAGCTAGGCAGGATAGCATGATCCCTATACGGCATATGGAAAACTGAGGCATGGTTCTCAGCTGGTAGCACATGAAATCATAGGAAACAGGCCTGGAAGAGACCTTGGGTTTTAGAAGCCCCTGCTAGCTTGGGTATCATTTGATACTGGTAAAAATGGCTATAATGTAATTGTTGCATCAGTATGCTTGCATTGCAGTGCAAATCGCTGGTTGCTGGTAGTTTGCTGGGAATCCACCCCCCCACACCACTGCTGCTGCATTTTAAGTCTTTGTCAGAGGCATTTGGTGTTTGTTGGCTACAGCTAAGGCTAGGGATTTTGAATGGGTTTTGCCAGTGCTCCTGCTGGGACTTAAATCCGGATGTTCCTGGCTAGAGGGTCTTGCCCCTCCACTCAGGGTCAGACCCATCGCCACATTTGGGGTCAGGAAGGAATTTTACCCTATGGTCAAATTGGTACCAACTGTAGGTTATTTTTTTTGGCTTGGTTTCCATTGTAGTGGGAGGGCATGTTGGTGGTAAAGTAAGGAGGTGACATGGAGTTTCCTCACTTGAGTATATAGTAACCTTGTACAGAGGCAGGATGTCAGCTGCCATAGTCCCCCTGCTTCACCTGTGGCAAGTTAGGGTGTTACGTCTTGTGTTGTGTCAGGCTTGACTGTAGTTTTTACTATGAGATTAGGTATGGATTCTCATAGGGTGGTTTGGAGAGGGATGATCCTACCTGACGTAGGGAGGCCCCTTCCAGCCCTGCTTTATTCAGGTAAACACCCAAACCTGCCACATGTAAAGCAGGGGACAACGTTGGCTAATGTCATACTGCCACAAAGTTTGTTAAAATATGCTTGTGAGATCCTAGGAAGAGGGCCACACTCCTCCACTACAGACGAAGGCAAAAATCACCAGTCTCTCCCAATCTGGACATGGAGTAAGAAGTCTTTCCTTCCTCCAGATATGGTGATTGGTCTGCCCCTGAGTGGAGGGGCAAGACCCTCAAGCCAGGAACCTCTGGATTTAAGTTTGAGTTTAAGTCTCAGGAGGAGCAAGAGCATGGGGCAGCATGTGGGGAAAAAAGATTCATTCCTGTCCCCATGTGGCAGTCAGAAAAGCTCAGAAACCTGGGAAATACCCCTAGGAGAGCATAGGCATAGCTGCTCCCAGATCACCGCTGACCAATGCTTGTCCCACCTCTTCTTGAACACTTGTGTCCATGCAGGAGCATATAGACATAACAGTTACATCTTAGCAGCTCTTGTCTCTCTTCATAAACTGTCCACAGCCCTAGTAGCCCTTCTTTGTACATGTTCCAGTTCCTTGTGGAGGACCAGAATGGGCCATAATGTTCAAGATGGGATGTCCCTAGTGCCTTGTACAATGGCAATACTACTTCCCTTCCTCTCTTGGAAAATATCTTCCCTGCTAGGCAAAGATTGTATTTATTTTTTCCATGGTTTCATCACACTCATAGCCCCTTAATCCTCCTACGATGTTACTTATACACCCCGACCTTTGTCCTCCTCTTTAACTTGTACTCGAGGAAGCCTCAGCCGATAACAGCGATGCTTGGTATCAGTCCCTAAGTGCATGATTTTGCACTTTGTATTATTACATTTCATCCCATTTCTCAAGGTCATTCTGTGCTTCCTGCATAACATTCTTCCTCTGATTAGGTGATTCCTTTAAGTTCCCAGAGTGCCCCAAGGGATGACGTGGTTGAACGGTCATAAACTACTGAGAGACCGTTTCAGGATGGACCTAAGGAAGGATTTCTTTACTGTCTGAGCCCCCAAGGTCTGGAACAGTCTGCCATCAGAGGTGGTTCAAGCACCTACACTGAACACCTTCAAGAGAAAATTGGATGCTTATCTTGCTGGGATCCTATGACCCCAGCTGACTTCCTGCCCTTTGGGCGGGGGGCTGGACTCGATGATCTCCCGAGGTCCCTTCCAGCCCAAATGTCTACGAAATCTGTGAAACTTCACCAGATTATATAAACTCAGTCTTATTTTTTAATGCTAAAAGCATCAGAAGCATAAAGGAGAGGGGGGAAGAAGGAGGGCATGGACAGGAGTGGTCGTTGGTTTGCAGCTGCTGGGGGAGCAATCACCTCCTTTTTTGCTGGTAAAAACAAGTGTATTTTGACAACTCAACATGCATGTTGGGGGCAAAGTAGGAGGTGACATGGAGCTTCTGCATGGAAGGTGCAGTGGGGGGACACAGTACTGCCGAAGGCATAGATTGGCTAGTTGCACCTATGAAGACCATGAATAAAATGATGAAATAAGACCAAGACGAGGGCCAGCGCTTGAAAAACTCCTCCCAGAATCTTCCTCTAACCTGAGTATTTCCTTTCAAGCCAGAAAGGGGCATAATGTTTAAGAGAGGTAGAAGGGGAGACAGGATGCCTCTGGGGAGCAGGCCTCAGCCATTATGCTGCAACTGTTACAGCTGTATGATCTTGTAGCAAAATGAGCAAGTTAAATTAGTGTCATTTTAATCCCAAATGAATTGATTAAAGTTGCAGTGATTTTGCTACATCGATACTGGTATATAGCATGCAGATGCAACAGTTGCATTGTAGCTCTATGGTTATTATATGATACCAATATGATTGTTACATCTATCTATACTCTTAGTAGACGATTCCTTACCTTATCTTAATCTCTAGTCCATGCTTAGTACACAGTGGCCCCACTTCCTCTCTCAGGTTTTATTTATGTAGCTGGGGAACCTGTATTGTTTGTTTGGATTTCCTTTTCAGGGTCTAAGTCAGCATGACTTTTGGCCGCTCTTGCCTCATCTATGCACTTCCTGAGTGTTTGTGGCTGAGCTGGGAATCAAACCCAGTCTTCCTAAATCCCTTCTACCCCAACTGTCCCTCTTCTGTCTCTTGGAGTTTAGACAAGAAACGTTAACTCTGACAGTCCAGATCTTCCCTCAGCCCCATCCCCATGGGCTCTACAGTCTGTGGTTTGCCAAACTTGTATCTGAAGTTTTCAGGCTTGTGAGTGTCTCTTTTTTTGCCTGTGTTCCTCCCTGCTCTTCTTACAGTTTTCCTAAATTGGGATTAATATAAATGATGGTATCAGACATGTGATTTAGTGAGCACTGTTCCCCACCCCCACTTCAAAAATCAGAAAACTTTGCTGAATTGGGGGGTTCTGTATCTGAACAAATTATAAAGCAGGGCCAATCTGCTCTGTTCCACATAGGTTTTTATACCACCTTTTGACCGTCAGGCAATGTGCATTGAGTGCATTCAGGTTCAATATTTAAAATAGTCTGAACTGCTAGTAGCCAAGCTCAGTCAGTTAGTTTATTAGACGTAGGAGACTTAACCTTGGTTCTGTGGAAATTGGTGGCAAAACTGTGTTGAGACATGACACGTTAGTTGCTCTTGCACTTCCTCACTAACCTATAAAGAATGGCAGTCTATTGAGTGTGTCTGAATTTGGCCTGATGACCACCTTGGAACTAGGCCTTTCAGGGTTGTGTAGAAGTGCCAGATCATTTTCCTTCTTCCAACTTCTCAGCTGCTTCTCCACCCATCAAGTCTGTTTCCTCCCGTATGGACTAAGTAAAGACCATCAAAAAGCCCAAGGCTGAAATGATTCAATCTTTGCAGGTTAGTCTAAGCTGCGTAGATTGAACCGATAAGCATGTGAACAGACGTTCAGTTTTGATTGTGTTAATGAAACCACATGCCATGTGAACAGACATTCAGTTTTGATTGTGTTAATGAAACCACATGCCTGCAGTGGCTCAGGCTAGAAATTGGGAGGACTACAGCCTGCCTCCCTGCTCAGCTGGAGATGACAGCTTGGGCCAAGGCTAGACCACCCTCTCTGCAAGGGGTTTGTGGGGGAGGTGCAAAGCATCCTGGGATGCTGGAGGACTGAGGGTTAACTTGAATCTGGAGGGGAACTGGGACAGAAGTTCAATAAGCAGATTTAACCTAAATCATTAAAGTCTGATACTACATCCGTCCAGATTTATCTTAAATTGGTTTTGGCCATTTTGAAAGTGGTTTATGTGTAGTGAACTTGTGTGTTACAGATTTGAATTAGTTTCTGATCACTTATACTGGTTTATGTGTAATTTCTGTCCCCAGCCCCAGTGCAGTGTGCAACCATAAGACTAAAATTAAATGAATATGAAAGGAACTCCTGGTAGAGGTTGCTGGGCACAGATTGCTTTAAATTTCTATCTTCCCAAAAGAATTATACATAGCTTGTGTCAATGGTGCCATTCTGATGTCATGGCTTGTACCAAAAAAGTTCATGTTAAGGATTGTTGACAGTTAAACTTCTACTTCTCCGACAGCTGAGTACATGAAATGGCTACACTGGTTTAATCAACCTTTGTAGCAGTGTAGACAAAGAGCAGGCCAATGACATACAGCCTTGCACTGGAGTAATTTGCTTGAATCCAGTGTGGAATTATGTATGAAAAGAACCAGCAGTAATACCACGGGTGTGGGCTATGCTGGTTTTGTGTCATCAGTGCACATGAACCGGGGGGGGATGTGTCACAGGGCCTAGCAAAAGGTACAGGTGCCGGTTGCTGGGTCAACCACAGTTCAGTCAGCTGACTGGAAGGGGGCAGGGCCTAGCCTATATAAACAGCCTAGGCTGAGGCCAAGCAGGCAGTTCCCAGCTAACATCCAAGGGAGAAGGAGCTCTGCTGGAGTATGCAGCCTAAGGAAGCTTGATGGCCTGAACAGCTTGGGTTTGAGGACTGGGTGGAGAAAGCCCAGGTAGGGAGTGGAATGATGATTAGCCAGGTGGCTTACAGACTGCGTTTTAGCCAGGAGGCTTAGTTTTGAGTGGTAGCCAATTGGCTTATGTTGTTGCTTTTGTTGTTACACCGGAGGACTGGGTGAGGCTAATAGGGGTTGGAGGAGGCCTCATAGGGGCTCCACAGCGGTGTGGGGACCCCGGTGCCAGAGAGGGCACAGCATTTAGGAGTGCACTGACCCCAGCCCTGAGAGGGCACAGTGCATTGGGGCCAGGTAAGGTCGAGGCCGCCTGAGCCCCACAGGGGTTGCAGACTCGAGGAGGGGATCTAGGGGCCAGGCATGGCTACGGCTACCTGAGCCCAAGCACGGAGAAAGGCCCTAGTGCGGTCGAAGCCCCAGGGAGGGCGCACAGGCAAGGAGCCCCAGGGAGGGCGCTCGTTTAAGACCCAAGAGGGGAATTTGAGGGCCAGGCATGGCTATGGCCACCTGAGCTGTGATTGTGAGACAGGGCCCCAGCGTGGGCAGGATCACAAGGGAAGGCCCCAATCACGAGAGCGGGCCCCGAGGGAGGCCAGAGAGCGTCCATGGAGAACACGGGCACCTGAGAGAAAAGAAAAGCCAGGAAGCGCTCGTGAGGGTGCAGGCAAGACGGCCGCGAGAGAGGCCAGGGAGCATCCGCAGGGAGCGCGGGCAGCTGCGAGGAAAGAGAGGCCAGGGAGCATCCGTGAGGGCGCAGGCCATTGAGAAAGAGGCCAGAGAGCCCTTGAGGGCCTAAGCCAGGGTGAGATAACCCCACAGAGCCCATGAGGGCACGGGCAATTACGTGAAGAGCCGGGGTGCCCATGAAGGCCCAGACAGAAGTTGACTAGACAACGTCCGGTACCTCTGCGAGGCTTGGGGTGTGGTACCAGGTGTGGTAGGAGGCACACGCAGCCCCTAAGGCTTTAGTGCATGGAGCACAGACTTGGATACAGCAGGTACCATATCAAAGAGGACAAAAAGGCATCCTCCCTTAACCCTACTTACATCAAAGACGTGGCGGGCGAGATGGTGAGGGTGCATTGACCCCAACTTGGCACGGTAGGGGGCGCTAGGAGAGATCACGGCCGCTCCTAGGACCCCGCGCCGTGCCAGGGTGTATAGACAAAAGGGTACTGTACTATGTTGCCACTTTGGCAAACTCTTTTAACAGGGTTCTTACACTGATATCTGTGTTACTCTAGCATAGTCGAGACTGTTTTCTTGTCCCCCTCAAGGGTCCTTAGTCTTTTCTTCAAGAAGCTGCAATGGGATATACAGTGAGAAGCACAGGATCTTATTACACTAAAGTCTCCTACTGTGAGAGCAGTGTGAAGGGGTCTCGGCAGAGAATCTCATCTGTTTTCTTCTCAACTGGGACTATGGCAATAGTTGTCCCATGTGGGCTGACAAAACTCATTCAGTGCGAGTGATGCTACACCCGCATAGGAGAATATAACCATCTTCTTTGTTAGATCTAGTGTAGTGCAAAGTCTACTCTGTCATCCCGTAAAGAGATTGGGTTGTGTTGGACTTTCTTGGTGAGTGCTAGTGTAGCTAATACTGTTATCTTGTGTCTTAAAGACTTGTTAAAGACATCTGTTACCATAAAGATATCTTGCGTCTTTAAAAGTGATACTGAATATTCCTTGTCTCGATACTATACATGTGCCAACGTGACTGTGGGACTTGACCAAAGGGGCCACCACCAGCCAAATCTGGCTCGTCTGGGGGCTGGGGCATATCTTGTATACTAAACATATTCAGTGCGGGGAATAAGATTTAGCATATTTATGGAGCATGTGTTGAGGAGTGAAGAGCCTGCACCAGTTTGCCTGCTTTAATTATAGATGTTCTAACCACCTTCTTAATTGCTCCTTCATTAGGAAGTAGGTTGATGTTTCTGTTTTTTTTCCCTAGGAGGTAAAAATAATCAAATTTTGTTTGCTTCTGTAAATATATATTTTTTTGCCCTTGAGGAGATAATTATTTCTATTGTTGCATGGAGATGATGGCCAACACAGGAGGAATAATTAGAGCAGATGGCTGTGAACGCTTCCCTTGTAAAAGACATCTAGGATAATAAAACACCCCGTTCCCTTTTGTCCCCTCCAAATATGTTTTTTTGCTTTCCTTCAGGTAGATTGAAGAGGGGGAGGGGGAAATGGTTTCCCTGTTGTATTAAGCTGAGGAGCTGTCAAGAGTTCACAGCCTGGAAAGTGAGCTCCATGTATTCCATCACGGAAATTAAGTGTTTTCAAATGTGGCGTGGAGTCCTGGGTCCAGAGCATGGGGAAATATGCACTGTACTCCATCACTTAAAATGTTAACCTTGTCTCTCACTAGTGACTGGGAACAGAAACACTTGCTCTCTGTACTTGCTGGTTAAATGGCAATCTGTCAGCACCAGAAGAAAAGGCTACCTTGTGTGTGTCAATCTCTGTGATATGGCTGTAGTGTTCAAAACCCTTCACTTGTTCACTGCATAACTAGCAACGGGTAATAGCTACAGTACTTAAAGATGTTCTTCACTCCTGCAGTGGATCGCAGGAAACCATATAGAGATTTTTGTTAAATATATGCAAGAAAACAATTTGGTGGGTTTTTTTTTTTAATTATTATTGCTATGCATGTATATAATGCCATCAGCGTGTTCAGTGCTTTATTGGCAAGCGGTTGAAATTCGGTCCTCATTGAAATCATTGGGCAAATTCTGCTACTGACTTCAGTAGGGTTTGGGCTTGAGAGTCCCCATTTCAAAAAACCTTGAGTTTAAATTGACAGTGAATAACAGGTTGGGTATAACAACAAGCAAAATATGTGTTATAGTTGCTGGATTGCTACCAACTCTTAGTTTAATGGTTTTGTTGCTCTTTGGCCAGAATGGTGTCATCATTATAATCTAGTTTCCTTTTATGTTGGTGCTAGCTCTCCAAAAGAGCACAGGTTGATACTTGAGATGAAGTGAGGTGTATGGCCTCGAGAGAGAGCACTTCACCAGCAGCTGAAATGCAGCCAACCCAGGGCTACCTTACATCAGCCACACTGTATCACAGTTAAAAAGCCCAACCAAATAAAAAACATGAAGATAAACCTGTTGGAAACTTGAGAAAAGTAATACAGGAGAGGAGGTTGGGTGTAGTGAGTTGAACTATAAGGGGACCAATATACCAGGGTTGCTAATGATATGTTTCAGGGGTGTCGGTTGTAGCCGTGTTGGTCTAAGGACGTCAGCAGACAAGGTTCTTTGGGTAAATCAGATATCTTTTATTAGACCAACTCAAATAGTTGGAAAAAATTCTTCTTAGCAAGCTTTTGGACACAAGCACCTTTCGTCAGGCTGAGGAAGGGTGTTTGCGCCCATAAAGCTGGCTAAGAAGAATTTTTCCAACTATTTGAGTTGGTCTAATAAAAGATATTGGATTTACTTTAATGATATACTGTATTCACCCAGTACATTTTTTTCTGTTATGCTCTAGCTTGAACTTTTTTTTACAGAGAATTGATTGATCATCAGTATAATCACAAGAGGTAAGACTTAGTATCCCTGTTTTACAGGTGGAGAAGTCAAGGCACAGACATTAAGGGCCAAATCCTATGTCTTTGATCCGGCACCTAGAAGGTAGTGAGAAGCCTGAGTGTGATCCTCTTTCACCCTCCCTAAAAAGTTATTAAGACAAAAGTGATGGATCCTCTTCTTCCTCACTGCTTTTTGTAATTAAGCCTTAAGGCTAAGATACAAAGGTAGGCATGGCAATGGCTTTCCAGTTACTCAGGTAAGGTGGAATGAGATCACACAAAAAATTACTTCTTGTCAGAGCTGGGAGCAGAACAAGTGACTCTTGATTTTAATCTAGACAAAACTCCCTGCGCTTCAGTGCTCCTCCGTATCATAAGGGGCATTGTACAGGACCAAAGTATTCTTGAGCTCATGTCTGTCTTGGGCTGGGTCTTATACTCCCAATGTAGTACAGGGCAGGGCATTCATTCACCGCTGCCTTAGTGAAACAGGGTCACCCGTGATGCTGGGTTTACGACTGCCTGCGTTCCTCAAGTTCATTATCTCAGCTGTATGTAAAATATATGTATATGTGTCTGTGTGCGTGTGTGCACACATGCTCACTCGCTCACTTAATTTGAGCTTTCAGCCATTCTCCCTTACCTCTCCCAGTCATTCAGTGAACTGAGCACCCTGGAGCTACACCGAGTTGGGGATGGCAGGCTTACAAACACATTTTTGTTTGGAAGTTTAGCCTTACTGAATGAATGGGAATTGTAGTCTCTCTCAGGCCCACTTCTAGTCATTAGTTTAGTGCTTGTTTGAGACCCCTAGGCTTGGTCTGAATTGAATATCTACTTCAGATGGCATAGCTGTGATCACACAGAGCCTCTGACCTTTCTGTGCACTGATCCAAGGGCTCTTCTTCCTTTATTTCCTTACAAGCCTCACTTGCAACGACTTGATGAGAGTTACAGCTTGGCAGATAGTGTTGGCACACCTGCAATGCAAAGACAGAGAGGGAAGGTAAGTATCCACATGTAAAGACTCGGCATAGAAGCATGGAAACAATCCCAAGAAGAACGCCATGCCTCCCTCTCTGCCTGTGCTTGGCTCTGACTCAAAGTTCACTGCAAGCTCCTGGTCTGGATCCAAGGCTGGGCATGCTTAAATCCTGTTTGATGACAAAATCTGGGGCTCACATCACCTCTGTTTATAGTCAAGGTGGATCAAAGCTACCACGGGGGAGACATTCTGTAGTGGCTGCAACACGCTGAGTTGTAATTTGAGTATGAAGTACGAAGCGAGTAGGAATCTGCGTATGAATTTGACTTACTGCAACTCACAGAGCTAGCCAGTAACACCTACAGCCCGGTTACTGAGACGCTCGCTGTGCAGGTTTCCATTTCTCTGCATCTTGCCTTTCAAGGTCTGTGCCACCGCAGTCCCCAAAAGTCCCCCCAATAAAAATAGATGAAAGCCAAAAAGAGAAAGTTTAAGTGACAGTCAGCTCCACGTGCTTGGCTCCCACTGGCTCTGGGGGCTCCTTTTGGTTCATCAGACAAACATGCACTGGAGGGCAGACAGCCACGACCTTGGCTGCTGCAGCTGCTGCAGCTGCTGCTGCTCCTCAGTGTTACGTTACTAGGTATGGTTTAAATAACAGCGTCGGGCGAGCGCTCAGTGCCAGCCAGAGCAACAAGAAGAGCCTGTCTGCTGTGAACAACTGCTTGTGCCTCTTCTCGCTCCTTGGTCCTCAGACTGGCAGTGGGAAGGAAAGAGCAAATGTTTCCAAATCTTTCAACATATACGGTCCTCCGGTGATTGAGCACTTAACTGCTAGTATTGGGTTTTTCCTCTGTGACCAAGGGAAGGAGAAAAAACCTGGAAAGGCTACCCAGTGAGGAAGTGTGTTACCTGGGCCCATCTCACATGAGATGCAAAGGACTATGCAGCTATTAATCATATGTTATAACTACTTGGCCACTTTGTTATGAGCTCTCAATGTGATTTACCGCCTGTGCTCATGTAGCCATACCCCCCTGGTCAGGATTAGCATCATACAGGACACACCAGTAATAAAGGTGCCTCATCCTTATATCTGTTTATATGCTAGTAGTGTCCAGTGCTGCCATTGCGCTGAGTGCTGCCCTGCTCGGCAGTGTGAGGCCAGGCCTATTCATAGGTGCAGAGCTGGCCTTAGGGGAAAATATGCATGTAGCACCCCCCTGATGACGGTGTCCCGGGCAGATGCCCGCATCACCCACCCATAAGGCCAGCTCTGAGTAGGTGTTTTACTATCTAATTAGGTAATGAGAAAGGGGATGGCGTGGAACAGAAGTGCAGAGGCTTGCTCCACATACCCCAGCAGACAGTAGTAGGGGTAGAAATAAAATCCAGGACTCCTGACTTGCTGTCCTGTTCCCAGTCCACCAGACCACACTGCGTTCTTTTGAGGCCCTTCCCAGCTCAAGAAAAAGGGGGAAAAAGAGATAAATCAAAGAGTAAGCGTTCCTTTGGCGGGGGGAGGAGATGGTCTTGTGTTTGAGGGACTGCATTTCTTTGGGGTCTTAGCAAATCTTTTAACCTCCCTGTGGTGCAGTTCCCCATGGAGTAATAAAATAAGGAAGTTTGTCTTTTTTGTATGCACAATCTCGACATACAAAAAAGACAAACCTCCTAATTTTATTACTCCATGATTGTAAGGTCCTTGGGGCGGGTCCTGTCTCATGGTGGGTACATGTGGCCTCTTGCACACTGGGGCCCCAAGGTGCTAGATTGATACAAATAAATGGAAGGAGCAGCTCTTTGTGCACATATTTCATTTTCGAGTTAGTTTCTTAAGACAGATGCAGCTTCCTGGACTACAGCAAGCATCCATACTTGCCTTGGGAGCATCAGTACATCTAGTGTTGCTGATAGCTCCCCTTTAACCAGTGGGAAGGTGTACATGTATGAAAACACAGGGACTATTGCCACATAGTCTATAGTTAAATAAATGAACCCAAATGGAAAGAGGTAGGATGAAATTCTGGGAACCAGGAGCAGCTTTCATTCGCAAGAAGCCAAAAAGCCGAAAGGGACTCAGTTTTTATTTAATGTTATGGTGTTTATTTCTTCAACAGGTCTTGCAGTTCACAACAAGATTTAAACAGTAAGAGCAAGACCAACTTAATATATTCCTTGTGCCCAGGCCCATTACAACCTAAGGAATCAGATGCTTTGCTTTTTGAAGTCAAATGGAAGATGCCTTCCCGACTTCAATGCGCGTTAGATCAAGCCCATAGAAAGCACAGATTTGGACAGGGCAAACCATTTCATGGCAATTCCTTACAACCGGCATCACACCGATGGACTGAGGCTCTGTCAGACAGGGAGCTATCAGCTGTAAGATGGTGGGAGATGTTTACTGAGCAGTTGACTGATTAACTGCGTAGTAGATGTTGCAGCATCTACATGCATGCCCCTATCAGGGTGCACAAAACCATTAAACTCTGCAGCACGGAAGTACTTGTCAATACAAGTCTTATCCTGCTGCAGAGTTTGTTCACGCACAAGAAGCAGCGCACGTGTAGATGCTGACCTGGCTGGCTGGGGCACGAGGGCTTGCTGGCTAGCCCAACACTGAAGCACCCTCCTGCCCCAGGCAGCCCCTCTGCATCAGGCTGAGCATATTCAGAGCAGCCCCAGGTTAGCAGGCTGGTCCCTGGGCCACCCCTGTCAGCTGGGGCTGCTTTGACCTGTCTCAATGTGCTGCGCTCTGGGCACACGTGTAAACCACACACCAGGAGCAAGAAACTGCGGAGTGACGAGCTCCACACTTTATTGCTGCTCGCTAATGGTACATGTAGGCATGCCCACTGAGGCACAGGGTAGTTTGCCCAGCAAGTTATCAAACGAGCATATGCTGAGGCAATATACTGCAAAATGGTGGAGAAGAAATGAAGCGGTTTTATTTCTTGATTTTTCTCGAACATGTTTTGCTTGTTTTTCATTGGAAACCAGTTCCCTTAGCTGTGCAGATTCTGCATATGATGAAACAATATTTATTTACATTACCTAGGGTCCTTTATAAATCTTGATTTTCCAAGACCTCCTCCTTATAATCTGTTTTCTCCACCATTACTCTGTTACTAAGAGAAGCCTGTTTTTAAAGTGATGAATATTTAATATTCAGGGTGTCAAGTCTGGCCAGATCTGAGTCCTTCTTGAAGGCCCATTTCTTCCACAGTGAAAGAAATTGGCTGGGTTGATTTAGTTGGGGCTGGTCCTGCTTTGAGCAGGGGGGGTTGGACTAGATGACCTCCTACAGTCCCTTTCCATCCCTAATTTTCTAGGATTCTATGAATTCTAGGATTCTAGGATTTTATGAATTGATTTATATATACTCTGTATATTGGTGTCTCTTTCTCTCTAAACTTTGTCTGTGTGTCCAGCTAAATTTACAGTCTAATTCCTTAAAGCAGGCCTTCCCATTCCCAAATATCTGGAAAGCACCCAACACACTGCTGTACTCCTGGAAACAAATAATACTGTTTAGACTAAGGTATTCAGGGGTTCGCTCATCCCTAAAAAAAAGAAAAAAAAAAGGTTTAGTTCAAAAAGGCATCCCAAGAAGCAGAGAGAGATGAGTGTAATGGATTAATTCTAATATTGGAAATAGTTTAAATTAAATGATAGACATGTAAGTCTGGAAAGGATCTTAAGAGGTTACCTCTTGCATTCCCCTGCTCTGAGATTCATTATGAGTACCTAGACCATCCCTTAGAGATATTTATTTAACATGCTTTTACCTCCTTAGGTAGCCTGTTCCAGTGCTTACTTATCCTTCTAGTTAGGAAGGGTAACATTGTAATCAGAATTATCATAATAATATAATTATAATAATATTGTAATAATAAGGATAATATTGTTCTAATATTGCAAATCATGTGTTCTGCAAATTGAGCTAATTAATGCTTGTTCTACCTGAGGGAAATGGTGAATAATTGATCTCTGGGCTTTTCATAACCACCCTTTTACCTATTGACAAACTTCTATCATGTTCAATTTATTTCTCCCTGAACATATGTTTTCCAGCACCCCTTGCTCTCATTGGGTGTTGCAGGAACTGTCTATACGACATACTGCTTTTTTTTGTTAGCTGACCGATGGCAAGTGAATTGAAAAAAAGACTATCTCCACCATACACATTACATTTGAATCACTCAAACCAGAAGTCAGGCAAAATCCTGGCTGGATAAGATGTGCTTATCAGTGTGCCCTCTTTCAAACTTTTTCTTTTGTTTAAGTAACAACATTAACAAGGGCATGTCCCTGACCCAGAGAATGTCCTGCCTTTAATTTACCGATATGGAAAACAGGAAAGTATTTTCAGACGCATCCCCTGATTTATCACACGTATTGTGATGGCAGATGAAAAGAGCTTTTCAAGTAGCTGGGTGCAAAACTCCAGAGGCTCATCCCAGCAAGTGTGCACATGCAGTTTGTGGGGCCTCAAACCGCACGTAAAACATGTGCGGTTGTTCGTCATGCTGCAGATTTACAGCGTGGCACTAAAAATTGACACCGGGAGATCCTGGCGTAAAAAAAAAAAATTACTGCAAAAAGTGGTGAGGTGCACAGGGCAGCAGCATGCGCCGCCAGAAACAGAGCCTATCTGGCCAGAGCCCTGCCGGCTGCCAGCCAGGCTCGGATCAGCCAGGCTGATCGTTGCCGCTGCTGCCCCACCAGGCCTTCAGGATCCCAAGTAAGGCTGCTGGAACCAGCACAGGTCCTGGCCTCGCCTCCCCTACTCTATCTGGGACAATTTGCCCAGTGCCAACCCCACGTGCAGGGGCATGCGCAGTGGCAGAAAGTGGCACAAATTTGTGCCACTGCTATTTTTGCCATGGCAAACTGCACACCCCTGCATATGGGGACATGCCCCATGGGGCTTTCTTGATTAAAATCATGTCTTTGCCTCAGTCTGTACAAGATGCCTATGGCTGAACCAAGATTGTAACCGAGGTCTCCTGGGTTTTGGTTTAATGCCCTTTCTACTACAGAGAGCTTCCTACCATAGAGGTGAATCCCATGTGTCAATCCTTGCCTTGATCTGAGGGTAGGTGTGGTGAATGCTTTACAAATACTGGCCTATCCTTGTTAGAGTATGAACCTGGCTCTCTAAACCTGCTGCCAAGAGCTTCTTTCACTGTAGGTCTAGGCCTAGCTTTTGTGGTAGGCCTCGGTCTACCTGTGAAGTAGACCGTTGAGTAGGGTCTAGTAAGTGGAAGGAGGGCGTGGGAGAAGGAGACTGCAAAAAACTACGGCTCAGTGTACATTATATACACTTGTGCAGCAGCAAATGGAGGTCGCTTTTGTGGTTTCTCATTTATGTAATGCATGTCTTGACATGCTCAGTAGTTGCCATCTAGTTGCTTGTAGGATCAATGGCACAGGTGGGTTTCGAGGTGTGATGTGTTAAGGAGAAAAGGGTTGTCGTTTTAAGGAGTAGTTGAAGGGGCCTTTCCATACATGTTCCATGGAACAAATTCCACCTACTCTGCTTGGGACTGCAGCCTAGGAGGAGGTAGGAAAACCCTTGTGAGCACCAGCCTCTTTCATCAAGGGGTTTGCAAATGAAGTACTTCGTTTTGCTTCTCTCTGGAAGTCTTTCCTTTGCGATAACCACCGCCTGATGAAAACCATGAAGCCGTCGACATTAAATCTCCCCCCAAACTGGCTGAGGGCTGTTTTCTGTGCCTGTGTGTCTGCCTCTCGATGTTTGTAAATGTGCGCTCATCTTCATGGATTCAGCCGAGCCTTCATTGCAATGCATAAGATTAAAGTCCGGAATTAAGGAAGGGAAGTGGAGGGCTAGGCTGATAACAAGCAGGTGCCGGTTCACACACTCTGAGTAGATGATCCAGGCTATTTGTCTGCCGTTTTTGAAGTTAATCAGCATTATGCCTCTTCCCATGCTTCATTTGGAACTAATGTGTGAGTTGCTGAGGAGAAGGCAATAATAATATCAAATAAGCAGGGAGAGGAGGAAAGGTACTTGAAAAGAGGAATGTCACTATAAATAGGGACAATTGGCTGCAGTGCCTTTGAAAAATAATGCCAACTCTAAATGCCACCCTTCAAGCTGAATGTTTTGGGTGTACTTGTGACCGCTGGGTTCAGCACCAATTCTGATTTTGGAGAGGAAAAAAAGCACCGAGAAATTTAGACTTTCCCCTATTTTCTCCTATTTTGCTCTTATGTGGAAGGGGAAATGGGCTGGGCTGGCTGCTGAATGAGTATCTGGTACCCCTAGTGCAATAAACTTGCCAGAATAAATGAACTTCACTACAGATATTTCTTGTAAAACTTTGCTCCATTCTCCCCTAACTACCGGTTTGGTTGCTTTCGGGGGTGACGTGGCCCAAGCTAAACTCTGTTTCAAAGCGGCCTATTTTCAAGTTACTCCCATTTGGATTTGGGTGTGCACAACTGAAAAGGCAGTTTTAAGCGCAATTCTTCCCTCTTTTCAGAGACACGCTCGCCTCCGATTTTGCGGCCCGTGGTCTAAGAGCTCCAGCTGGCTTGAGGGGCACCCACCACAAGATGGCGATAACGTCACGGTAGAGAGAGGCCAGACGTTGCTATTGGATACCATCACTGGCATCCTTAACTTGCTGCATGTCAAAGGTCTGAGGAGTATTTTTTTGTCCCTTTCTTCCAGCTGTAGAGTTTCATTGTCATGATCTCCCTCCCCCTTCCCAGCCCCCGCACCCCTACTTCCTAGCTCCCAAGATGGAGCAAGGCACCTGGTCAGACCGGAGGTGGAAGAGACAATGTGTCGGTGTTTGGTCGACATAGCGAAGGGGCGGGTATGCTTAATTGTTTTGCATGCAGAAGGCATCCTTTTCTTGTTTGAAGCATCATGACAACGTGAGGCTGAAGGTTTTATTTGTTCGTTAACTGCTGAGCGCTCAGCTCCCCCCGCACGAGGATTGGTGATGACAGCGATGCTGGTAACTATAAGCAGCTATGTTTTCCGTGTCGTCTTTGGCGCGAGTGCATTGCCAAAGCTTTGATGAAATGAATGCTGCAGAACGATAAGGCACCGTTCGAGAATGTCACAAATAATGCAAGATCCTTGGCAGTGGGTAAATAACAGAGCACAATTATGTGGGAGAGCGTAAGGTCGCTGCGGTACTTCCACAGCCTCCGTGAAGTCCAGACTTGGTGTCAACAGAGGTAGCTGTTAAAAGTAAACCTGCCATTCAGCCACTAGATATATCCCACTCTGGAAATTAGGTCCTGATCGTACACACTAGGTATAGCTACACATCGTCGTGCAGTGACGTTAGTGCTGCACTATGTTATAGATGCTCAGGTTGGAAGGGACCTCCACAGATCATTGAGTCCAACCCCTGGCCAGGGCAGGAAAGAGCACTGGGGCCATAGGATCACAGCTAGATGCCTAGCCAGCCTGCTCTTTAAGACTCTCAAGGTAGGGGACAGCACCACCACCCTTGAAAGCCCATTCCAAATTTTGGCTACCCTTACCATGGAGAGGCTGGGATCTGAACCCAGGACCTCAGCACCCATGCAGAGAGGCCCTGCATGGTGTACCACAGGACCCAGCTAAAGCAACCACCAGGAGCCTCTGTATTGGCTGGGAATTGAGCCCAAGTCTCATGCAGGGGAGGCAGGAATTGTACCATTGAACCACCAATGCTTGACGCTTTTGGACTTGTTTGGGGGAAGTACTAAAACACGGCACAGTAGACACCCATGCTGCGTCATAAGGGAAGCGCACGGTTATATTCACCGGCTATGTCGCTGTACGGTGCGCTATAGCCAGGCAGCGTGACACTACGGCAACATAGCTGGCAATCATGTGTAGACCCACATGATCGCTACATCACCATAGTATGCCGTATGGTGACATGTAGACGCTCCCACTGTGTATATACTTAATTCTGAGCATGTGAATTGCCCGAGAGATTTCAGTGGGATTGCTTGTATGCTTAACATTAAGCATATGTGTCAGTTTTTCCAGGCTTCAAAATTGTAAATGTTGATACCTTCATACTCCATTAAAGAGTTTCTCCAAAAAAGATATAAACACTAAACTGTCATTGCTACTTCACGTGAAGGATTATGGACATGAATAAAGAGGAGGGCTTTACATGTTTATTTTAATAAAATTTAGAATAATCACATTAGGAAAAAAATCTGAGCTTTTAACTACTGAAGGGTGCATGGCTCCCTCTCCCTTCAGTTTTACTATTTTATAGGATTGGAGGCCTTCAGAAATAGCTGGGTGGAGTTCTGTTAGGTTTATCTCTACCTCTGGAAAGAAAATGCTTTTAAAAATAAGCCAGAATTTTTTTCAAACATGAAACCTTTTAACCTCATTTCTCTTCCCTCCATTCAGACACTCCTAAATCTCTGACATTTAGTCTTGAAATGGAATGAAATTATTCAATCCAAATAAAATTATTATGATGAAATGCATATGTGTAGCACATGCTGAAGGTGAGTGTGGACTAAAACCCGGTATCCAAAGTCCTGGAAATTTTGGAAATACTTGTCAAAACTTTGGAGCTCAACCCAAATCTATAGGCCAGATCAGGAGTAGAATACCAAGTAAGGATGCTTTTGAACTTTGGGCAAGTTCAGATGCAAATCTGAACTATGGGTTTGATCAAAAACCCAGTAAGTCACTGGGAACCTTTCGGTTGGTTTCAGCTGAGTTTGGAAGAGGCTCTTGATAGCTTGAGCTTATCTTATATTTATGTCAACACTTTCCTTCATCATGCTCCTTTTCATGTGCAGAATAGTTCCATGTTATAAAATGGATGCTCTTGTCAAAACATGATTATTTTAGAGATAGTTACTCTCAAAATTACATCGTGTACCATGGTTGGTTATATGTGTCCTGGAGACCCATGTTTTTGTTTTAAGCTTTTTCTACCCATCTCCAGTTACCTGCATCCTAGTAAACACGTACACTAGGTTGGTATTGGCCATTTTGATGTAGTTTGAATTAGAAAAAGCCAAAGTCTCGTGTGGTCTAAGCTGCTACAAGATACTAGGAGTTACTGACTCTGTGTCTGGGTATGTCAGTTAATTGCCAGTTTCCCCAGTTGCAAGATGGGAATAATAACTCTTATCTGCCCCAAGTAAGAATCACCATGTTTTCAGCACAGAAAAGCGTCTGCAAGGGGACTTAATTATGTGCTTACATATAAGCATGTGCTCAAGTGCTTTTCTTAATGAGGCCCTGATGGAGAATGACTTAAGGCCTTGTTACACCTTACACTGCTAGCCACACAAAGGTTGATCAGTGTTAGTGCTAGCTTGAATCTGGTGCTAGCTTGAGTTGAGTGCAGTCACACTTCAGGTCAGCACGGGCCTGGAAGATGGAAAGGTAAGAATACCCATACCCCCACCCATTCTGGGCTTGCTTTCTGCCCTCCAGGTCTCCCCCGGTTCCCATCCTACTCCTGGGGCTTCGGACCTGCCCTTCAGGGTTCCCTCATGCCCCGCTTACTTGTTGCTGCCCAGCTGTCTGTCCCAGGGGAGCAGACAGGGAAGGCTTAACCTTCCTGCCCGGGAGGCACTGCTTGTTTGCTGCTCTGCACTCACAGAGCTGAAGTAGCTAGAGGCCAGGCAGCCTGTTTTACCCTTCTCTGCCTGATCCGCCAGGACAGGTAGCATGGGCAGCCACAAGTAAACTGAGGGATGTGGGGAAATAAGCAGGGATCTGTGGAGGGCAGGCAGTGGGCCTGATGTGGGCTGATGGGGGGGAAGGTGGGTGTTTACACTAAGGTGTATCCTAGAGTGTCTACACAGTGCAACATGAGCTGGGTAACACTGATCAGAGATCATTCTGCCCTGGAGTGGCATAACTTTGAGCCATCTAACAAGTGCTTAAAACCAGTTTCAGCTGTTAATAGATAGACAATCCAGGGGTTAAGTGCTCCAGGATTCACCCAAAATTACCAGGTAACAAGGCCCTTAATTAAACCTTAGTTTTGCTCTCACTGGAGACAATGGCTTTATTGGTGTAGGACCAGGATCTGAAGCTGCAAAGGATACATAACTGACATTCCAGATGGAAAAACCTATGAGGTTGTGTAGTCCGTTCCTTTGCTTAGGCATTTTTGTTCCCTACAGTCGTACACACATTGTTTATAGACTAAGTAGTTGACCTTCCTTCTTTTCAAGACACGACCAGCATTTTGAATACAGGTATCTAGGACTAATGCTACATTCATTAAGGTCAATGGAAAACCCCTCTTTGATTTGAATAACTAGTGCAGGGCTTTGGCTTTATAGCTTTAAAGTTGCTGTGTGAGTTGCTGTGCTAGGGATGCCACTTACCTGCCAACACATTGATGTTAAGCAGTGTGTTGAGGCTCAGGTTTTGGGTAGACCAAGAATGGTGAATGCAGTATTTCTCGATTGACTGGAGGCAGTATTAGCTGGGACAGTCACCAGGTGAATAGGGGATCTGTCCCTGCCTCTTTCTCTGCAGACTAGAATGACAAGAATGCCATGAGTAAAAACACAAGGGGCACATCTACACATGCATTTAAGCATGACTAAATTTAATGTGCATTAAGCTAATGTGCATTAAGCTAACATGCATTAAGTGATTTTTGGCAGGTGTCTATACATGCAGAGAGTTGGCATTAAAGTTAGTGCCAAGTCCCTGCAGCCCTGCTGTGTAGACCTAGTGCCGGGGCAGACCTAGCACTAAAGTTAGTGCCAGATGGCATCTACATGTGTGTTAACATGCTTTAACTAATTGTGCATTCGCAGGCATAGCATTTAGTTGTGATTAGCTTAATTTCACCATTTTTAATGCACATTAAGGGTGTGCACATGTAGACATGTGCCCCTAATGTACATTAAATTAGGCTAGTGTGCCTTGTGTAGATTCATCCAAGAAGTGCCATATTGGGTCAGGCCATTGGTCCCTCTAGCCCAGTATTTTGTCTCCAACAGTTGCAAGTAGTGAATGCTTTAGAAAGAGAGTATACCTACAAGCCAGATCTAGTATAATACATCTTCTGTTGTATCATCCCTGGCATCAACCATTTGTTTCAATGGGATTAATTCAGATTTACACTGGTGAAAGCTGGATTTGGATCCCATTTTTCATATTTTTCTGTGTGCCCCTTATGCTGGCTGTACCTTTAATTTCCTGAGCATGATTAGCATAAAAAGCATATTTTGTAAGCAACAAAACAGCTTCTGATCTTCTAACTCACAAATGGGCTAAACATATTTATTTTTTTGGCATCCACCAATGCCTATTGAACATCTCTTTAAGGGAGGAGGAGTTAGTTCCACACGGGTGATGGACCTGAGGCCAGAGACCAAGTCAGCTATGATGCTGCAGTCCTTAGATGCAAAGCCAATTAGCAGCTCTATTAAGATAGAGACCTGCAGGGTTCAGACAGGCCCAGGTAGAAGATTCAGAGTCTGGGGAAAGAACCTGTTATACACATTTTATTTATGTTCAGGTATTCTGGTTTTGAGAAATAAACCTACCCTAGAAAAAAAAAATGACTGCAATTCTGTATTGTCGTTCATTTTATTTGGTGCACACAACAGTGAGTTGCTCCACTGGTGTTGAATTTAATGAGCAAAGCATAGCCACGGTGGAAACCACAACACCTCTTCCATCTGCCTAGACTCAAGCTGAGACCCTGAGAAGTGTTCATACCTTCTTACTCCCGGTCCTTAATGGCTGGTGAAATGAAATGAGACCACCTTGTCTTCATGATAACTGAGGTCACAGGTGCGTATTACAAAGATTTAAACGTAGAAGACCAGCCAGCTCTAAAGAAGTCTACGCTTAATGCCAACAGGTTTGCTAGTTATTAGAAAGGATCTTCAACCCTCTCCCCAAAGGCAGCACATTCTTGTATAATATTCATTCAGACATGATATAGCTATGTTCCTACAGGCATATCTAGGCAAGCACCTCTTGAGCACAGACAGGAGAAAAACCTACATACTAGCTCCTGCAAGACCTCCCTCTGACTGTCCTGTGACACCATTTCTCTTAATGTGCTGGTGATACCTATCCAAACTCACACCAGCCAACAAACAATGCAGTGACTGCGGATATAGGCTGAGCTGGAACTGGCAGCCTCCGAGTAACACAGTGTTTCTCTCTGTCCTTATCTCCTTTGCTATCCAGTCACTACCCAACCTACTTTTTCAGTATCCCCATATTATCTCCCATGTCTTTAGACTGGCTAGGGTGCTGGATTTTCTCTGCCATGTTTTGATTTGCTCAATCCATTTGAGCTGTGCATTGAGATACTATTTGCAGGCAGTTTCTAGTTCATATTTTCTTTTTTTAATCAGGCAGAGACATTACAATTAAAATACCGTAAAAGCAATTCTGGCAGTATTGCAATAAGCATGTTTTTTAATTAAAGAAAGAACATGGGATGTACAAATAGTACTAGCTAATGGGAAATTTTCGTCCAATGTATATTTTAATTGAGAATTAAAGGAGAAAAAAAAGTCAGCCCTGTTTCTCCTTGTTACTGCGGGAGGGTCTCCTACTTTGTTACACTGAGGTGCATCAGCTCAGCATTAATTACAGCCACAGTGTCTTATAATCCTATATGTCTGGGAGAAAAGAAGGGAAGTCATTTTTTTACAGGGAGCCAGTGTTATTCAATGGGATTTTACTTGTAGGCCAAGACAATCTGTCTCAGACTGGTAAGGTCTGTGAACTTTTCTGCTTTTCTCCTCACTAGTAAAATCTGGTTTGGAGCTCAGCCTAGGTGCAGACTTAAACCATGTATGCTGTTTTCCTAGGGCTATTCCTTGCCAGCCAGATTGATTCTTCCACATCTCTGGTAGCTATTGAGACTCCTTGGAGGCTTCTCAGGCTAATCTCTAGCTGACCAGCAGAAGGTAATCCCAGTTCTGCTAACAAAATGAATTATGTTCAGCTCCTGCAGGGATCAGACTGAAATCTTAGGGAGTACAGGCCCTCCTTCCACTTTCTGGCAAGGAGAAATGGATCAGGCCTATCTTTGGAAGCAGACACTATTGCTAATTATCTGACAGTAATACCTCAGCATTTTCCTTTATCTATCCTGGGTACTATTCCGGGACCTATCACGATATTGTGAGGTAGAGAAACACTGTCATTGCCCTTTTTGCTGATTGGGAAATGAGACCCAGAGAGACTAAAGGCCTTATCCAGTTTGGTCTTAGAGGTGCCTAAATGTGATCTAGGTAGAGCCTAAATTCTCATGAACCATCAGGTTTGGCTCTGCTCTGCAGGCCACCAACCTCAGTAGTCTGCTACATTCAGGTGGCGCTACCATTTTGAACTGCAAAGTACGTGAGGTGGGCATACTGGGACTGCTGAACATGCCCAGAAGTGACTGAATTTGAGCCTAATTCCCACTTCACCACCACTGGTTTAGTCCTGGTGCAATGCCTACCTCGCAGTAACAGCTTTGAAGTCAGCTTACAAACAATGGTGGTAGTGCCCACGTGTGCTCAGTATGATTACGGTGCTCACTCAGGGAATGGGAGACCCAGGGTTTAGATCATCTTTGCCCCAAGGCAGACTTCAAACCCACACCTCTCACTTCCCAAGCGTGTCCTAATTGCTAGTTTGTTGAATAGGCTAAGTTATCTAAGGGCTGTTTCTTTAAAGCCATGACTGTCTAATAACTTCACAAGCATGAAGAGTCCAGGACCGTTCCCAAGGGAATGCCAGAACCAGTAGTTTCAAGCCAGGTGCCCTCCTGTTTGCTTTCTCTCCATCCACAGAGCCCACATCTTCTTGCTTGCCCAGCTTCAACAACCCAGCTGTTGTAAGACAGTCGCTGACTCGAGGAAGCCCTGAGATTTAATGGGAGAGATGGAGAGCGCCGCTCGTATATAGCCTAGAGATTAGGGCACTCTCCTGGGAGGTAAGACTCATGGATTTGGAGGTTCCTCAGGCTGAGGAAGGTCTCTGATCCCTGGATGAGTGCTCCAGCCAAGAGGCTTTTTGGGAAAAGGTTGGGCACCACCACTGCTAGTTAGTTAAGTGCCCATCTTAGAAGCATGAATAGGCTAAATGGATCACAGGCAGTCAGCTCTCGTGAAGGATGGGTGTTCAGACATGCGCCTGTCCTAATCATTTTCTCTTGGCTGCCTTTTGGTGACTGAGCTTTCTCAGGTGCTCGTCCTCTCTGAATCCTCCAGGTGAAGCACCAAGGTGCTAAACTCAGTCTGCCCGGATTGTTCTTCAGCAGTTCCTAAGTGTCCCCATTAACTGTATAGGGATCCCAGGCACCTAAATCTGGTCATGTCAGCTTACTTTCTGGGTCGGAGGAGCCTATATTATAGGTGCTGAGAGGCCTAAATATAGGCATGTCTGAGACCAAACTAGATCTGTCCCTAAGTCCCACATCCTCAAAGGTGCTTAGGCACATAATCCTACTGATTTCAGTTGAGAGTAGGGTGTCTTGTATATTCCCTTTGAAAATCGGATGCAAGTTATTTGCCCAAAGTCATGCAGGACGTCTTTGGAAGAAGAATGAACACAGCTGTGATCTCTTGGCTCCCAACCCAGTGCCCCAACTGCTGGGCCCTCACATAGATCAAAGCCCTGTCATGGTAGGTGCTGAGCAAATGTATATTAAGATACAGTCCTTGTCTTTAGGTACTTGCAATGTAAATACCAGAATATAGGGAAGAGCCTGAAGCACAGAGATTTGGAGTGCTTTCACCCAAGATTATGCAGAGACTGGCTGGAGCAGTTGAGCCTGTTTCTTTTGAGAAACCAGTCCATCACCTGGCCTTTCTTCTTTAAAATTATAGATGATAGAAAATGAGGGTTGGAAGGGACTTCAGGAGGTCACATCTAGTTCAATCCCCTGCTCCAAGCAAGACAAGCCCCAGCTACATCATCCCAGCCAGGACTTTGTGCAGCCAGGCCTTAAAAACCTCCAAGGATGGAGATGCCACCACCTCTCTGGGTAACCCAATCCAGTGCTTCACCACCCTCCTAGTGAAAAAGTTTTTCCTCAAATACTACTTAAACTTCCCTTAATGCAACTTGCTTGATTTCTTTGCTGAAAGTGAAGTGTTTGACTCGAGTTGATCCCTGGAAGGCTGATAATCGGTTCTGCAGGCCATGTACCCATATTGCAACAATTTTGTTTCCATAATTTTTGGATCCTTTGTGGGTCTCTCCCCAAAGTATAGTCCTAATGAAGGAGCCAAATGTCTTGCTTCTGGAGCTCAGGTGTTGGGGTTTGACAGCACCTTTCAACTTATTGCAGAGTAAAAAAATGTCTATTCTGCTTTCAACTACTTTGTCCCCTGGCATGACCGATGTTTCCCAAGCACCTGAAAACTATATATTTGGGTAATATCAGTTTTGACATAATCAACTGGGTGATTATCCTTGACTTCGAAGGCACCTGATATAATATGCACTGTTCTTGTTTCTATTCTATACCGAGCTCTCCTGTTTGGCTGTCTCTTCCTTTGGAGCATATGGTAGGTGTGGCCACATGTCTGTGATGCTGCCTTAGTGCTGACAGAGTAGGGAGGCTTCCTCTAAAAGAGACGGGGCTGGCAGGCTTATGTGGGCTGCAGATCTGAATCACCATTGCTTGGCAGCTCTACTGTAAGGAAAAAGTCCAACCAGCTTGCAAAGGATCACATGCCATCTGAACAGATGGCCATGAAGGGAAAGAGCCAAGAAACATGGGCCTCAGTCTTGGGAGCTGGTTTGTAACTGAGAATATTTAAGCAGCTGCCTGTTTCCCTCTGAGAGTTGGATGAAGGCCCCAATCCAGCAAAGCACTTGAACGCACACTTAACTTTTAAGCACACTAGGTACTCCCATTGATTTCGGTGGGACTATTATACATAAGTGTTGTCTTTATTGGGACCGAAATGTGTGTTGGGAGTGGTCACAAAGGGAGGATAACATATGCTGTGGGACATAGAGTGACTCCTTCAGTTTAGGCGGCCTTCAAGGTTAAATCAATATAATGAACTCTTTGCTCCTTTGTGCCTTACACTGCAGGTGCCCTGCCTGTCCTGAACCTTCATAGCTCATTTGCGTTTCATGCAAGCATGTCAAGAGGGCACGTGTAACAGGTCCGTAAAATGAGTCTATTGTCTTTAATTAAGGACCATTAACCATGGATCCCTAAACGACTACAGAGGAGGATCTTTGTTTTCCTTCACTATTGACCCCAACAGACACACCTTTAGAGCCTGAGAATGAGCATTGAAAGCAGCCGGCCAGCAAGCTGCAGTCTTGTTATGTAGGATCAGTTGTTCGAGTAGAGATGCCTCCTGCTGTTTGCTATTCAGGGATATATGCCAGGAATATAACTTGCGAGATTAAGTGCCTCTCACAGGGGTTTTGTGGGATTGTCATAAAAGGCAGAAGTGAAGGGAATTGGAAATAACAGGTCCAAGACTCCAGGACTATTGGTCATAGAAGGACATCCACTTTCCATGAAAAACTCCTTCCTCACATATCCAATGGTAGGATGTGAACTATATGCAGAAGAGAGGGGAAAATGTCCATGGAGAAGGGAACCTTACAAACATCAACAGATCCTTTTCTGCTGGCAAAGATTTTTCTGTTGTGCTCCATAGTCCCACAGTTGTTGATAAGATGTGAGAGAATAATTAAATGGATGAACAAATCCTGTTCTTTGTTGCTCTCTCAATGCTTTGCATTCTTGATTTAAAACCAACTCTCTTAAAATGACCCCTCTTTCTTCAGTGAGTTTATTTGTGATATGTCGCTCACCCTGTATAGAGAAGCTGGATTCAATCCAATGACAGATGCTCTCATGCTCTTGCTGGTTCTCCTACAGCTTAACAAGATGTTCCAGCAAAGATTACAGTACTTCTCTTGGAGAACTAATGCACCAGCTTGGTAAGGACCCAAAACAATCAAAGTCACCAAGTGGTTTCAGAATTTTAAGAGAGTTTTCATGCTTCAGGGTACCAATCACCCTCAGACTGATGGGTTCAGGATGAACTCTTCCCTTGAGCAACTTGTTCCATAAACACCAGCTGCAGGAATATTTTCTTGGAGTCTCTAGTGCTGGCCGGTGTCAGACTATGAATGCTAGACTGTGGGCCTACACCCGCATTAATGCGTTACAATTAGAGCACATTCAGTTTAGTATCTGTAATAACAGGTACTAACTTAATGCACAGTAGGCCTGCGCGAAGCTTCGGTGGCTGATTCGATTCGGAGGAGATTCGGCCCAATTTGGCAGCTGACTTTCCAAATCCGAATCAAATCAGGAGACCCATTAATCTCTGCGAATAGAATCAGAAGGCTCCGAATCAATTTGGAGATCCAGCCATTGGCTGCACAGGCAGGCACCAGGCAGTGCCGCTGGCAGCAGCTGGGGGAGCAGCTGGGTGAACCCCGGTTTGAGCCGGCAGCCGCGGGAGAAGCCATGGCTCATCTGGCTGCTCCCCTGGCTGCCCCCCACCAGGGTGAGGCAGGCAGTGCTGACAGCTTGGGGAGAAGCTGGGGGGGCTGTGGGGAACAATTGAGGAGCTGTGGGAATCGAATCGGGATCTGGGGAATCGAACCAGGAGCTGGGGGGAGTTTGTTCCCTCAGCCCCTGATCATTCCCCCCAGCTTGATCCCCCCGCTCCCAATCATTCCCCGCAGCTTCTCCAAGGGCTGCCAGCACTGCCTGCTTTGCCCCAGTGGCGGCGGGGGGGAGCAACCAGAGGAGCTGGGGCTTGAGCTGGCAGCCTGGGGAGAAGCCGCGGGGGCTGGGAAGAATTATTAGGGGCTGGGGGACTTCCCCCCAGCTCCCAATCATTCCCTGCAGCTTCTCTTGGAGCTGCCAGCTCAAGCCAGGCCCCACCGAGTTGAATCTGTCTCGCCAAATCCATATCAGAAGAAAATACTTTCTGCTTTGCAAAGGCCTAATGCATGGTACTGAGCACTACTGTGCAGTAGCACTGGCACATGTCTCTTCATTGATGCTAATGTGCAGTAGATTAATGCTACTGCACATTATTGCATTAGCATGGCTTTCACCATGACATGCTAACGTGCAGGAGAATGAATCTCTTGCACTTTTAGAGTCTAGTGTAGATGCACCCTGTGTGGATCATGGGTTTAGCCCAGTTCAGCAATGCCTATATGCCGTTCAAAGGCACTCTGCATTGAAATGACACTCTGTTGCATTTCCTCCTCTACTTTTGATCTTGTTCTCCTCTGTTTCACGTGAGACTTCAGAGCAGAAATATCCTCTATGTGCAACCAAGCTCTTCATCATTACTTTGGTGAAGTAGGTACTCTTGTACTGCATTTCTTCCACCTTTCATCATTATTTTGATGTGGTAGGTGGACCAAATGGAAAAGTGTGGGGCCTTCACCTCCTTTTTTAGTCTGTTTTCTTAACTTTCCATATTTTCTTCTGGTATTTCTTTCTCCCCCTCTGGGAAAAGAGGAGGTCCTTCAAATGCAGTGATTTTTTTTTTTTTAAAGGAGGACAAGAAAAGAAACTTCTTTCTGGGCCTGGAGGTAGAGGCTAATTGCTAGGTTAATTGAGAGAAGTGATGGTTTTGATGTTCTCACAAAAACATCAAATCGCCTCAAAAGATTTCTTTCCCTTCCCCCCAACCTGAAAGATACGGGGTTGGTCTGAATGTTACTGTACAGAAGTGATTATGGGTTTAATTGTATTTATTTGGATTGGTGGGGAGGCCATCATAACAATAGTTGATTGATTTTTATAAAAATTACCCCAAGGTCACTTGTAAGGCATTCCTTGCTTCTTTGTGCATTCATAACAAACAATTTAAGGGTCACAGCCAAAGGCTCTGCTGAGAGAGATTCTTGTTTTCTGCTTTCAGAAGAAGGGGTCAAGTGCTATAGAAGAAGGAAGTGAAGCTTTTTATTTTAAAGTCTTTCAAAGCAGCAGTTGTGTATTTATTTTGCGACTATAAAGTCCAACGAGGGTAGCTACAGAGAGCTGGTGATTAGGGTGAACATATAAACATTGGACATAAATGCTTGTAAGTTTAGATATAGTTTATTTTATAATTGGATTGGTTAAATGACTGAGTTTGAATCTTTGCCAGTCTTTTCTCTCTCTCTTTTTTATTAAGCTGTCATTTTTTAAAATCCCAGCAGGTTCTCAACTCTATTTATGGCTTGGTTTTCAGAAGGGCTGAGCTTCTGTTGATATCACTGTGGGAAATGGACAGGTTCAGGAGTTTTAAAAATACCAGTGGATTAGGCTTGTATGATATGAAGTGGCAGTGCATATGATCGGCACTGACTGATTGCTCAACTGTTGGTGCCATTTCAACACATCGAACTTGAGGGCCAGGCAGCTGCCTCACAGGAAAGACCCAGTGTTGTAGTAGATTCTCATTGCTGTGGTCGCCTTGATTTTGCAAGTCTTTGTGCTGCTGTGCGTGGTAGATTGCTACCATTTATTAGTGTGCTTAGGTGCTGGGAAATGCAAGAACTAGGCGTCACCCTTTCTGTCTAGGAGCAATTCTCATACTCTTCTTGACCACTTATGTAGTAGTAGGAATACAGGATAAACAAAAAGACAGACTGGGCATGCCTAAGGAGACGAAGATTCAGTGCTCCCTAAATAACTAATGGTGAATTTGGCCATTTCCTACCTAAGCTTTGTTATAATCCAGATCAGTACTGTAAGTGTGTAAAGTCTGTTTAAGTTCCTGATTTCTTAGGTAGTCCCAGAGCATGGCTAGTGATTGTCTGATGTTGACAGCATGCATGCAGGACATTGTAAAACATGCTGGCGGAGATCACAGTTATGGTGTTCACCTTTTGCTCGATAGCCTTGTCATTCTACCACTCACCTGTGAAGCTTAAGGCCTAAGTTACAGACCCTCTTCACCCTAACCGTATATAAAAGCTCACATACTGCCAGGCATGGACTAGTCTGGGTGAGGCCTTCCTCTTGCTGTCTTATTATAGCTGGGTTATCGGGCAGTCAAGAGTGCAAGAGGAGAGCAAACAGTAGGGCGTGTAGCTCTTTAGCCCAAAGTAGAGGACACTTTCCTAGGTTGGGGAGACCTGGGTTCACTTCTCTGCAATCAACACACATTTGAAGTCATGAAGTGTGAAAAAAATGATAAAGGAAGGAAGCTACAGACATCAGGATGCTAAATTTCAGTTAGGTGTAGATGAAGGGATGTGTGTCTTTAAATTAGCTGATCTGGATTATTTTCACGCAAAATTCCTTGAAGAGTTGGCTGAGTAGATGTCTGGTGGGCTGATACTAATTTTTAACCATCTTGAAATTTCAAGGAGATTTCTGAAGGCTAGAAAATGTTACTGTCTGACATGTGTCAATGCACATTAGCCTAATTTAATGTGCATCATGGGCACACGTCTACACGTGTGCCCTTGATGCACATTAAAAATGACAAAATGAGACTAATTATGCCTAACTTTGATTACTGCAAATATCAAATGTAGTCACAGTTAGTTAAAGTACACTAATGCAACCTGGCACTAACTTTACTGCCGGGTCTGCCCTGTCACTAGGGGCACATGGCAGGGCTTAGAGCCAAGTGCACTAACTTTAGTTCCAAGACCTTGCACGTGTAAACACCTGAGAAAAATCAGTTAATTAAATTTAGTTGTGCTTAAATGCATGTGTAGACATGCCCTTTGTGTCAATATTTAGAAAGGAGTAGGGGAATGAACTCTATAAGTAATGACCAATGAACCTGAACCAATCTTCAAGAAAATAATTGAAAATCCAATACAATATTTAATTAATAAACAATAAGAACATATGAATATCATTAAAAACAGTCAGTGTAGTTTTATGGAATATATAACTTATCGTACACATCTGATTTCATTCTTTGAGCTGATTGCTAGTTTGTTTTACAAGGATAACTGCACAGGATTCAATTAGTAGGGCTGTAGTTTTTGTGTAGCAGCGATGGGCCAGGAAATATGGAAGAGCAGGAGTTTTTTGGTGATATCTGTTATTGGGTCAGTTGCATAGTTGGGAGAGATGTTAGACAAGCTTTTGGGCACAAAATATCCTTCCTTTTAGACTTTTGTAAGGTGAATAACTCTGTACTAAATGGCATTTTGGAAAAAAACCAAATAGCACTACATCGTATCAACAAATCACACATGACAGGGTTGTATGAACTGGGTAGATGACATACTTCAACAAGAAGCCATCATCACACCAACCCACAGTCTCTCCCCGCACAGCATGATGACACTTTGTTACTGTGCTTTGCAAGTAAGGGGTGGCTCAAGAAATTTAAAAGGAGGCACAGCGATTTCTAATGAGTCAGCAAAGAGTAGGACTAAGTTGGATGTCATTTACCATGTTTATCAACGATGTTAAATGAAAGAGAAAATCAGTTTGGTAGATGCTCAATAACACTGAGGACAAGGTACCTCTATAGTGTGATTTGAATTGCTTTGTCAGCTGGGCACATTAAACCAAAACACATTTTAATACAGGAAACCCTCACTATTTGTGGATTTGCGATTTGGGTTTTGAATATTTGCGGTGTGCCGCACCAACCCACAGTCTCTCCCCGCACAGCATGATGACACTTTGTTACTGTGCTTTGCAAGTAAGGGGTGGCTCAAGAAATTTAATAGGAGGCACAGCTTAGATAATGTAAAGTTGATGGGGGAGTTGGCATCAGCAGACCATGAAGCAGCATAGGATTCTTCCCCTGAGCTTCTTAAAATCTTCGAGGAAAAGGGTTACAAGTCCAAATAAATTTTCAGTGCAGATGATGTACTCGGCCTTGGTGAGGCCGCAGCTGGAGTACTGTGTCCAGTTTTGGGCTCCACAATTCAAAAAGGATGTGGAGAAGCTTGAGAGAGTCCAGAGGAGAGCAACGCGCATGATCAGAGGTCAGGAAAACAGGTCTTACGATGACAGGCTGAGAGCCATGGGACTCTTTAGCCTGGAAAAGCGCAGGCTCAGGGGTGATCTGATGGCCACCTATAAGTTTATCAGGGTGACCACCAGGATCTGGGGGAACGTCTGTTCACCAGAGCGCCCCAAGGGATGACAAGGTCGAACGGTCACAAACTCCAGCAAGACCGTTTCAGGCTGGACATAAGGAAGAATTTCTTTACTGTCCGAGCCCCCAAGGTCTGGAACAGTCTGCCAGCGGAGGTGGTTCAAGCACCTACATTGAACACCTTCAAGAGTAAATTGGATGCTTATCTTGCTGGGATCCTATGACCCCAGCTGACTTCCTGCCCTTTGGGCAGGGGGCTGGACTCGATGCTCTCCCGAGGTCCCTTCCAGCCCTAATGTCTATGAAATCTATGAAATCTATGATGCAGTACAGTATTCATGGATTTCCCCATTCGTGAGGATCTCTGAAACATATCCCTGTGAATGGTGAGGGTCTCCTGTATAGCCACGTAAAGGTATGCCCCTTGAAACAAGGAATGCAGGTCATATTGATGGTGTGGATATATTACACTGAAACAGAGTGAAGGGTCGTTGTCTACAAGCAACTTAGCCTGAGCTCCCCATACGATCACGTGACAGAACGAACTAATTCAGTCTGATGTAGAGTTTAGATTGTGGACTGTGTAGGATGGTTTGGATACAGATGATCCTGCCTCAGGGAGGAGGTTGGACTAGATGGCCTATGGAGGTCTCTTCCAGCCCAACTTCTCTGTGATTCTCTTAATCCTTGCATGTCTAAGTAGGAGAGAAGTGCATAAGTATATAGAACTCATCTTTTGTGTGAGGCGTGGAATTGATGTGCCCAGTTCAGTATTTTAAAAAGGAATTTGAAGACTGAAAAAGGTGCAGAAAAGAACCAGGAAGGCTGGGGGGAAAGCCCAATAGTGAAAAATTTCAAGGGCTCAATCTGTTTAGCTAATTAAAAGGAGGGGGGGAAATCTAATTGATTAGCAGATGCAGGTACCTTCACAAGGACAATGCACTGGGTTCTAGAGGGCTCTTCCACCTCACTGGGAAAGCATGAACCACAAACCAATAACTGATGCCAGACAGATTCAAATCAGATGATACCCACTTTTAACCATGAGGCTGATAACACTTTGGAGCCAACTATAAGGAAAGGGGCTGAGACATCTTTGAGGACTGTGTACCTTACTTTAAGGCATGTTTTAAACTTAAATGATTTGGCTGAATACATGGGACTCCCAATCCCGCCCCCCCCCCCCAATTCAATAACTCTTACAAATGCCAAGTCCAATGTGAGGTGATTCAGTTTTGCCTCCTGTCTTTAAACTCTACTGTGAATAGATTTCATAAATTTCCAGGCAGGAAAGAGCGCCGGGGTCAAGTAACCCCAGCCAGGTGCCTGTCTAACCTCCTGTTGAACACCTCCAAGGTAGGGGAAAGCACCACCTCCCTTGGAAGCCCATTCCATATTTTGGCAACCCTTACCATAAAGGATGTCTTCCATATGTCCAACCTAAATCTATTCTCCTTCGGTTTGTGGCCCTTATTTCTGGTAATCCCGAGGGGCGGCCTGGTAAACAGAGTGTCTCCTATTCTCTGCTGACCCCCTCCCCCCAGTGAGTTTGTAGGCAGTCACAAGATCACTTCTCAGCCATCTTTTGTGGAGGCTGAAGAGATTCAGGTCCCTCAGTCTGTCTTCATAGGCCCTCAGTCATACGAGTAGCCTTCCTCTGAACCCTCTCAAGGTTGTCCACATCCCTCTGAATCTTATCTGTTTCTGCATATCAAATGTTTTGCATTTGGAATATACCTAATTTCAGTCTGATTTAAATGCGTGTAGAGAAGACGTCTCAGTTTTGAACAAGAGAAGTTTGACTCTATGCTGTGCCATCAATATGTATTCAGTATGGTTTGTGAGAACAAAGAAAGACTGTTTCCAGCTAAGTGAGCTTAACTGGAATATATTTGTGACCAGTATAGGAAAACGCTTTGGGTAACTAGCCTGGTTGCAAAGCCCTTCTGCATGCTGAGAAGTCCCACTGACTTCAAGTGGCCATAAATGGGAGAATAAAGAACTAGCTTTGGCAGTCTGTTAGACCCACTCTGTGTAAATACACCTGCTCCAAGTATGTGGAATTTTAACATAGTCTAAGAGGAGAAAAATTTGTGGGTAGCCCTTGGTAAAATACTGGCAGTAGATCACTGAGCCGAGCTTGCTGAACAGAAGCAAAGGTTAAAGGCTAGTCTCATATTCTAGTAATTAATTTAAATGGTTTGTCTTTTCGCTTTAATTTTAAGTAGACTATAGTGTCCAACCCTTAGTAGCCCCCTGATCTCCTGCCAAAAGTCTCAGGCTGTACAGGGCACACTTTGTCTGCTGTGATTTCTACCCCGTTGTTTTAAACGTATAGATATACCTCTGTACCGAAATGGCAGGATGTGCTATTTTAAACTGCAGGAAAGTAAGGAACGAGAAATTCAGTAGTAGGTAAATGTGGAGTGCTCCAGACCTTACAGAGGTCTCCTCCTAATTTCCAATAGTTATGGATTGACTTGAGCCTTGATTGATACCCCTTAAAAATAGAGAATGCTTTGGGGCATATGAAGGGGGACAGAAAAGAGTAGGGCTGTTTCCCTGAAAGGAGAGATGACTTAAGAGGGAGAATAAACAATCAAGTGCTACAGAGAAGGTAAATGTTGCAGCAGCTCATCTGTTCATATAACACAACACCAAAATGGACATTCAACAGAAAGGCAGCGAATTCAAAATGGAGAAATGGCTTGTCCAACAATGTATAATTGATTGGTGGAACCAATTACCGCAGGATGTCACGGAGGCCAAGGATTTAGCAAGGTTCAAAAATGGATTAGATGATTATTCTGGTAACAACAAAGGTCCTTTTATAACAGCTAATGCATCCGGTGCCAGCTGCCATCAAAGTGGAAGTACTGGGTTCCGTTGACCTCTGATGTTGTTCAGTTTGCTAACTCCTGGGTATGTCTACATTGAGACGCTTACTGTGGAGTTGACTAATTAGCTCCGCATGAAGTTTATTCAGCCACATCAATTGCATGTGTAGACATGCCTCCTGTCTTCCAAAGCTCCTTTTTTCTGTCCCAATGAATTTACAGTCTAAAGAGGCAATTAATACCCAGGAAGCAATACCACCCGTATCTTACACTTAGAGAGAAGAGACACTGAGAGGTTGAGGTT
This sequence comes from Crocodylus siamensis, assembly GCF_052110815.1. NCBI lineage: Eukaryota > Metazoa > Chordata > Crocodylia > Crocodylidae > Crocodylus > Crocodylus siamensis. Next base: position 4,718,011 of record NC_143395.1, read on the forward strand.
GGGCTTGTCAAAGGGGTAAGAGTTGGGCACCCCACTGTGGTTAAAATGTAGGGAGAGCCCCAAGTAATTATTTGCTTTTGCAAATCCCAGCCTGTGTATCTTGCTTGAGTCCCCAGTGAAAGTCTGTGGTAGTGCTGGGAACTGGCTAAGGCTCAAGAAGCTTTTGATCCCCTACTCTAACCAATGTCATCCATCTAGATTCATTGTGTGCAGTTTCTTTGAATATGAAATATCAGATGTCTTTAGGAATGACTGTTGCATATTGACTTTCTGTTGTATTGTAGGTGGCAAGCTCCTGTTCGGTGGGCCTGGCCCTGTAGGACTCCATGCTCATTACATTCTGGTATCTGATGGTGGAAAACTCCAGGTGGGATTTCCAAATGCACCTTTCTGTTGCAAAGCACATATCCATCTCTATGGAAGCCTTCATACCCCAACCTTCTTTCCATTTGGGGCCAAATTTCTGGCAGTAAGGAATGGGACCCTCTCTATACATGGTGAGTTGATGAATGTACAATGCTGCTTTGTCTAAAAAAAGGAATAGCTTTGTTTGTGTTTCTAAACAATGTTGGAAAGCAACATGGAAAAGGATCACATTTAAGTGCCTTAGTCCATGTCAGTGGCTAATATAATAGATCGTGTGGTAGGACAGTACGGGGTGCTCCAGCACTGAGCCACCTGCCTCACTGCATGCGACCACCTTCCAGGCTCCAAATGTCTCCATGAGGGTGCCTCACGTCTGGCTGACCCTCTTCCTGGATTACACCTGCAAACCTGGGGGTAACGTTGCCACCACCCAGGGTCTGGACTGATTTTGGCCCTGTGCTCCATGGGAAACACAGACCTAGTAGTCCTTGAGGGGTACTCAACCCACTACAAGAACTTGGGGTGCTTCCCTCAGTCTGAAACACAAATGGTGGTCCATTAGTCAGATGAAGGGGACCCCAAGGCATTATGTAGACCCTCTCCCAATAAGTTTCCCATGCTAGGTACAGAGGAGGACTTTATCGGTTACAAGGAGTAGGATTGGAATAGGGTACAGGGCACAGTCTTATCAGAGAAATACCTTAGAGCAACCAGTGGCATGATAGCCTTTGATAACGCATAAAAGCGAAGTATCACCTCCTTGGACCTGTTTGTCATGCACCTGCCAAAGCATGATAAAGTGCAGTTAGCTTTATTGATCACTTTGTCACATTGACAACTCATGTTCATTTTGGAGTTAACAGTAACCCCAAAATCCTTTCCGCTGCTGCTGAGAATGTCCTCCGCTAGCCGAGTGATTCCTTTTTCCTAGGTGCAGCACCTTGCACTTGTCCTTAGTGAACTGCATCTTATTCTGTTCTGCCCATTTTTCCAACCTGTCCAGATCTGCTTGGATTCATTCCCTACCTTCTGGTTTGTTAACTTTATCCCATAATTTAGTATCATCTGCGAATTTGGACAGAGTGCTTTCCACACCCTCATCCAAGTCACTGATGAAGATATTGAACAGGGACTCCACTGCCCACATCTTTCCAGGTCGATGCCAACACATCCACCACCACTCTCTGGGTGCAACCCCTAAGCCGATTTGCCACCCACCTGACAGTGTAATCATCTATGTCATAGCTGCTCAGTTTATCTATAAAAATAAGATAAGATACCGTATGAAAGGCCTTCTTAAAATCCAAGTAGATGACATCCACCTCAATTCCTGCATCTAAGCATTTTGTGACCTAATCATAAAAAGAAACAAGGTTAATCAGCCAGGATCTACCTGCTATGAATCCATGCTGGTTGCCTCCATGCTGGTTGCCCTTTAGCTTTGCTTTCCCCACTGGACTTCCGCAAATGTGATCCTTAATTTTTTTCAGAGGTTTTCCTGAGGATAGAGGTGAGACTAACCAGTCTATAGTTACCTGGATCCTCCTTCCTCCCCTTCTTGAAAATAGGGACCACATTGGCCCTTTTCCTGACCTGAGCACCAAGAGTGCCCAAACAGCTGTACCAGTGGCTCTGCTTTTTCTCAGGCCTTAATTTTGACTGTATAAAACTATCTGGAGTTGACTATTGGCTGTAGACTTTTTCAGACAGGGACCTCAACTTGTTCTTGTCTGAAAATCTGTCTAAGATCAGTTATTGATAGGAATGAGGAAATGAATCTCCTTGCCTGACTGAGTGAAGACTGTCTTCCAGGGGCATTCTGTAATGCTACTTAACAAGTGGCTCCTTTTTTCTTGGGTTTTGGTACTGGGGTTATTGGCCTAACTCCCATGATAGCACAACATGCTATACCAGCTAAGGAGAAATGACTTCCCCAAGATCTCAGCAGGACCCTTATAGAACAAGCAATTAAATTCATTTTTAGAGGCCCACGGTAGAATCCCACCTCCTGCTCTGGCCTTCCTCTTTTTATTTGCTGTACTTTAATATTTATACAATGATACAATTCTTAGTGGTGCTTTCAAGCCAAAAACAAGAAAGAATTTGCAATTTAAGGGCTAAATTCTGATTGCTTCACAGCACTGCGATCACAAAACTGTGACAGTGATTGCCTCCATGGTTGGCTATTGTCTAATTGCCAGGCAAACCTGCTTGTCTTAAGTAGTCCCACTGAATGGGAGTGGTTCAAATGTAGCAAAAGCGCATGTGTTTGGCATTATTTATATTTAGATTTATCGTTTCTTACATTTTTATAGTTGTGGTGACAACAGGAGGGGATAGATAGGAGGCTAGAACACATTTGCTGTGCAGAGCAAGGAGAAGGTAAAGTTGGTGTGGCCCATCAGTGGAAATGACTCTGAGTTTCAATTTCTTGTCACTGATGCACAAAATCCAGACTTGCCACAAACTCATTTATGAGCTCTGTGTAATGTATGGACCCAGTGCATGGCTACAATTAAGCTTCATTGAAACCATGTAATCCACAATTTAGCACTAAAAGAGTGGAAGCCCGCTAGAAAATAAGACCGGAAGGAGTGTGTTCTCTTGCTGGCTTCATACTGCTTACATCAAACAGAAATACGTTGTTCTGGTTCCAATTTAGCTCCAGTCTGGCCTGTGGCATAGAATAAATTGGAGAGCACGTCAACCATCTCTTTTATATATATATATATATATATATATGTATGTATGTATGTATGTATGTATGTATGTTATCACAGATCAAAATCATTAAATAAGCAGCTTTTAAATTCTCAGCTGTCTCGGCGAAGACAGGATGGAGTGCAATTTAATTTCTTTTCTTTTTCAGATTGGAAAGTTTGGAAAATGTTCCACAGCTATGCTTGAGTTCACATTGTTTAGTAAGCGCTGTCAGCTGCTCTCTTTGATATGTTAATATGACGAAGGGTTTCCCAGAATTCCCTGTGAGTGGCAGTCCTGTGCTCCGGTGGTCGCAGAAGATTGGGAAATTTCACTGTTGCCTTTGGCTTTTGCCAACTCCCCTGCCAATCAGAGTGCGCCACCCGTAAACTGCCTGCCAATCACGTGTCAGTTTTAAAGGGGGTCTCAGTCAGCTGGGGTGATTTGAGTTTTTGACAATGTAATTATGGCCCTTGCGTCCACAGTAAGAACCTGAGCAGGATTGAGGGAGTTTTATTGATTGTTCAGAAGGGAAATTTATCACTGTCTCTGGCTCTGTTTGCACTTTATTCCCTGAGAAACTCTCCTGACAAGTTTCCTACAAGAAATCTAGCTTGGTGGCCTTGGCTATGCTTGCACCTTTGTCCTTTCCAGCAAAATTGATTTGGACCCATGCTGTGGACTTGGAGCAAGCATTCAGCCTTTAAGAGAGTAGAAGATGGGATAAAAAGGTACAGCATTCACAAGCAGTGCAAATCAAGTGGCTGTGCTGTAAGAGGAGCCAGCCAATCCTTTTTCTGCTGCAAGATATTCAACAGTCTAATTTCACAGGCAAACAAATAGTCCTGTTGTGGATGGGAATAAAGTATTCCCATGGAAATGGTTTACAACCCAGCATTAGAAATCAGATCAACATGCAATGATTTGTTCTCTCTTATGCACATGTAAGCCCCATTAACATGTCCACTGGCGATTTACATGTCTTTCTAAGATATAACTGAGAAGCTATTACTCATTAATTGTGCAACTAGTGATTTTGTCTGCTGTGTGTATGTCTATTGCATAAGAAAGACTTGACTTTCTGTTTTCCTATGTTTTGTCTAATGGTAAAAGGAATCAGAACTCTTGGTAGAGGTGATATCTTTTATTAGACCAACTAGATATTTGCAGAAAAAATTATTTATTTGCAAGCTTTCGGGCACATGTGCTTTCCTAAGGAGAGTGCAAAGACTGTAAAATTTCTCTTAGGTGGAAATGAAAATTCATATTGCACAAGAGAGTTGAAAGGTGTTGTAAGGTCTCCTCATTGTCTAATGGCATACACACATACAAAAGGGAGCATATTAGTGATGATTTAGCAATGTTTTGCATCCATTTTCTCCTGATGAATCAGGTATGGAGGTTAAAATGTAGGTATCATATTTGTCTACCACCAGGCAAAGTAAATGCAGTGAGGTTCCTGATCACCCTTACCTCCTCCAATGGCAGGTCACCAGTTTAGGCATAGATCCAAAGGTAGTTTGGTCTCCTATACTCCCAAATGTGCCGTTTTGAGTCAACATCTTCATTATTCTCTGAAGTCTTGTAACATCAGGACAGATATTAAGTTGATCTCTTGAGTCAATGGAGAGCAGAACCAGAGTTAAGCACTGAGTGAAAGCTGAAGTTAATTAGCAGACTGTCTCCAGTGTCCAGCCTTTCTGTACTGGTAGGAGCTTCTTGAGGATGCAGACTGGCAATTGGTTATACTAATTACAGCGTTGCAGAGACATACCTGTCCCTAAGTGCACGTCAGCTGATCCATTATAACTGCTTAATTTGTCAGCTCTTATCCTGCAGTAACAGAAGCCAAACCACAATGATTTCCTCTTGAATGAAACAGGTGGGGAATTTCAGTGGTTTAGCTTTCATTTATGGAGAAGAGTATGCAAATTAAACCATTACTCTGCTTAAAGTAAGTCATACTAAATCTCTCCAACCTCCCACCCCGCCATTCTCATTATCATGTCTCTCTATGCCTTCAGCATCTGTAACTACATTCCTAGGTACAATGAATTGCAATAGTTGAGCTTGGAGCTCATGAATGCATAGATCACTGCATAGATCTGTGTCTAGTAGAATGGGGTGGAGTCTGCATGTGAAATTAAGTAGTAGAATTAGAGGGTGCGTCTAAATGTGCATTAACGTGCTTTAGTAATCTGTTACCTCCATTGTGAAGTACTAGGAAAATGTGCATTAGCCTATTTTAATGTGCATTAGCTAAAGAGCACATTATTTTAGTGATGCTTTAATGTACATTGAAATACGCTGGTGCACATTAAAGCACATGTGTCGATTTGTCAAGTTACTTCCTTTGCAGCTCCAATTGTTTTGTTATTGGACAACAATAAGGACTCCAACAGGTCCTTGATGTTTTAGAACATCCCTTCATGCAGTACATAGGGATCATCCATAAAAGATGGTAGCATGGAGGAAGTTTGTTCTTTATAGCTTTTCTTTGTTCCTATCAAATGCTGTCTTGTCTAGATGGGGGATCAATCAGATACTCTTTATTTTTATACCAAATTAAGAATAGTAAAACCTAGGACTTAATGCTATTTGCATCAAATATATAAGAGATTTCAGGATGGGCATTTGTCTGAGTACTGCTTGCAGTGGAGCCTGTGCTTCCTCCTAAATTTAGCACACTGGGGAGATGGCTGGACCTTGTAGGTTTCTACAGATGAAAGTTTTAGACGTGGAAAAACTATTGTCCATCTTGCATTTTTCTTGCATTTTTCATCAAAGCATTTCTTTTGCTTCTGGCTTTCACTGCAACCAGGAAATCAGGGAGAACAACAGCGTACAGCAAAAAACAAAAGCTGAGCAATGGTTTTTCCTAATGGGAAAAGTTTTAATTTGAATTCCAGTTTTTTGGGCCAAGAGGGGAAGAGGGTTCTCCAAAATCTGTGAAGATAAAAAAGTTCTGAGCCTGGATCAAGGCAAGGCAAGGCTGGAATATCTTTTATTAGACGAACTAAACAGTTGAAAAAAATTCCTTGCAAGCTTTTGGGTCCAAACACCTTTCTTTGGGCATTGGGAGACTGCTATTGTTGTTCTGAGTTCTCTGAGGTAGAAAAGAAGCTAAAAGTGTGACAAGACATCTGTGAAAATGTAAATAGGTAGAAGACAATGGGTACATTAGGAGGGGATCTGGGAAAGGGTCGGGGAAAATTTGTGAAGGAATACAAATGGTAAGCTCCAGGCAGGTACCTGGTGAATCTGATGTTAGGCAGGTTGTAATGCGTCATAAACCCAATGCCTATGTAACCCGGGTACACCCAAGGCATGGGATGGGTAGGCAGGAGGGGGTGCTGTGAGAGGGATGCCAGAATTTTGAGCAGATCCCTCTTTCCTCTATAGAGTTAGCCCAAGCCCCAAACTATATACAATTTATTGAGTTAGAATATACATAATCATAAAGCTAAATATCATATACATATATTTACACAGTGAACATTAACAAATAACCAAGATCAATCCCTGAATAACACTATTTACCCATCACAATAAAAAAATTTCATCAGCATCAACACAATACAACATCACAATACAACACTTCAAATACAAAATATAAGGCACAAACAAGAACAATCTTAATAACATCTATTCCTTAATATAGTCCCTCAGCCATGGCAAGAGATAGTCCTCCTTCCAATGGGGTCCCTTGGGAAGTGTCCAGGAAGCAGCAGGGGCCCCTCCCCTTAGGGCCTTGACTAGGCATGGGGCTGCTTACCCAGCCCCTTCTCTGAGTTTGCCTATCCCAAATGTCTTTCCCCTGTGGGACCCAAGGGCCCAATGACTTGCGTTCCCTCAGGTGGTTGTGGTCAGGGCACAGCTCAATGGTGTCTCCTCTGCTGGAGCACCTCTCCAGGCCTCTTTTGCACCACTGGGCTCCTCTCCACCCTGTGCCCTGCTCTGGGCACCAAGGGCCCAGCTCGTCTCAGCTGCTGCACCACTGCTGCTGGCTCCTGGGTGCTGGGCCTCATGCTGAAGCACTACTATTTCCCCATGCCCTGGCTCAGCACTGAGGGCTCTTTTAGCACAGGCCAGGCCCTTCAGGCTCTGGCTGTCCATCCTTACGCTGGGTGACTAACCCAAACAGCCTCCACTGCTCCCTGGCTCCGCTCCCTCATGTGCTGCATGTGCACCTCCCTGGCTGCCTGCCGGGGTTACCCACAATGATGCCCGAGCTGCCCTTCCACAGCTCCCAAGGTTCGGGTCCGTGCATTGCCCTGTGCACCACGAGGCCTGCTGGCCCTCTGGGGTTGCAGGCTCGAGCTGCCACTTACAGCTCCCAAAGCCTGGGCTCTGTGCACTGAACTATGCACCATGATGGGCCCAAGCAGTCTCACACCGCTCCTAGGGCTGGGTCTCCGCGCACCATCACTGTGCACCGTCAACAGCCTGAGTGGTCTCGCACCACTCCCAAGGCTGTTCCTCCAGTGGCAGCTTCAGGAGCCTTCAGGCTGTTGCCCGCTGGGGGCGAGCTCCCCAGCTTTTCTCGGTTACACCCTTCTCGAGTCCCTCACGCTGGGCACGCGGCTCCTTTTATACACTCCAGGGCTCCACCCCAAAGTCTTCCAGACCTGACAGTTTACAGTCTTCAGTCAGGTCCAGGGGAGCTCTTCGTCCCCTCCTCTCAGGAAAGGGTGTGACTTTATTTCTCTTGCTGCCTCCTGATTGGTGGATGGACTCCACTAATCAAAACAGCAGGATCTCAAGCCTGGGACTCAACCCAAGCTCTGAAAGGCGAGTCTGCTACATCTATATTAAATCCATGCTTTTTTTGTATCCAGTACATTTATGACACGACGTTTGTAGGCTCGTCTATGAAAGGTGTTTTGTAAGTCCCCTTTGAGGATTAGTACTGAGAGATGAGAGAGAAAGTGGTTGCCTTGTGACAAGTGTGCACCCACAGGTGATTGGATAGTTTTGTCTTTGATTGATTTTTGGTGCGTGTTCATTCTGGTGTGTAGCTGTTGTTTGGTTTCTCCTACGTATCAGGGCATTTCGTGCGCTGGATGAGATATATGACATTTCTGGAGGTGCAGGTGTAAGATCCAGGAACGATGATGGCTCTGTTGTGGGGTGTCGTTATTGTGGGGGTGGTGGAGATGTGTTGGCAGGTTTTACATTTCTTGTCCTGGCATGGTCTGAATTCAAACTTTCCTCAAGGCTCCAGCCAACCAGAGGTCCAGATTAGGACCTATCTTTATTTATCCAGGTTGTTTCATTCTTCTGTCACCAGTTCCTTTGGAAATGACAGAGTCTATGTTTTTTTAATTCCCTTTCATCATGTGGTGGAGATGTAGCTAAGTGATCTTAGCATTTAAATGATCCTTCTCCCCTGCATACTTATTCCAGCAGACAGACATTCCCTATCTTGTTCAGTGGCAGTGTTGTAGATTAACTGGCAATAATGCAAAATGTTAACAGCTGCGTGCAACGACTGATGAGCATGTACAGTACTTAGCTGCCATGTTTGAAATGGTGCAACACTATGTCAGTTCAAAGACGCTTTTCCTACACGTTACTTTTGGTTGCCTGGTGTATTTATGCATGTTGTATTTCAGGTACTGTACTTATTAACTCATTCGTATATGCAAAGGCCTCATAAGAGCTAAGAAATCTCTTTCATCTCTTTGTCCATGGAAGCTGACTAACATAATATGTAGGTGAGTATTAATTTAAGAGATTTAATTTGCATTTGTCAAAGACATTGCAGAAGGAATGTTTTGTAGCTGGTGAAGAGCAACAATGAAGAAGACATCTGCCTATAAGTTCGTCAGGGGGGCACAGAACGGAATTGGTGAGTATTTATTCACCAAGGCGCCCCCGGGGGTTACAAGAAATAATGGCCACAAGCTGGAGGAGAGCAGATTTAGATTAGATATTAGGAGGAACTTCTTCACAGTTCGAGTGGCCAAGCTCTGGAACGGGCTCCCAAGGGAGGTGGTGCTCTCCCCTACCCTGGGGGTATTCAAGAGAAGGTTGGATGTGTATCTAGCTGGGGTAATGTAGGCCCAGCACTCTTTCCTGCTTATGCAGGGGGTCGGACTCGATGATCTATTGAGGTCCCTTCCGACCCTAGCATCTATGAATCTATGAATCTATGAATCTGTGTATCTGCTTGCTATTTAGCCCACATTATGGTCCTTAAGGGACAGTGCTGGCTGGGCAAGTTTGGGTGGTATGGTTTTCTATCACATATTGTAGTTTTATAAAAGTCAGAATGTAGAAATGTGCTGATTTTTAGGAAATTCCTGATGGTTTTGGCTTTCATGGTAATGTGAAAATATTTCCTTTTGGGAAGATAAACCAGTTTGGCTTTGTTTTTATTCTGATGTTTTTTATCTCTTTCTAGCTTTTCTAATACTAATGGATAATATTATATCTACAGACATATAATATTAAATAAGAAGCCCACATAAATGGCATTTTGGGGCACTGATGAGGATTTTAGATACTAACCCCCTTGGGAAACCAAGTAACTCTGTACAAATGGCAACAACGGAAGAGAAATGCCCTCCTGATTTTTAACCCAATAACTGGTTAAGGCACCAGGTTGTAGGCCCCTATCAGCCTATGGTGCTTTTGCATCTTGCATTTAATAATCATTAGTTAAAATGGGTAGACTAGAAAGGAGTGGGGAAACTTATGCTGATTGAGCTCTGTATCCAGAACCCAGGACCCCTTCCTTCAAGGTCCATCTTACTGCAGGGGGGTCCTCAATGAGCAGAGCCCATCTCACTGAGCCGTATTTCCTCTGCCTTGCCCCTTGCCCATCCCATATATCTTGGCTGCTTAGTGGGTCAGCTGCTATAGAAGGGGTGGAAGGTACTACTGGCCTTGCTTAGTCTGCAACCTAGTTATGACCAGGGATCCTGGTTTTCTCTGATTTAAAAAAAACCATAATTTTCAGATCATGAGAAATCATGGAAAAACATGGATTTGGGGTAATTTTTTTATATCCAAAGATTTGGCTTGCTTTTTTTTTTTTTTTTTTTTAAATCAGAGAAAGCCAGGATCCCTGGTTATGACACGTTGCTGAGCAGCAGGAAATAAACATTTAAACTTCATTTGGGACATAGGGAACTAGAACCTGCATCTCCCATTCCCTGGGCAAGTGGCTTAACAATTAGGCCACTGAGTAATCAAGAAAGCAGATCAGACAGTGAGTGATCACATTTTTTCTGCAGATAATAAAGGGCAGGGGAGTATGATCTGGAATTCACCCAAGTGGCCCTAAATGCCACTTACACACTCACTTTAGCCCCATAAGTGTTATCTGCACACCTAGTGGGGAGCTGCGACATAATATGTAATGGGGCATCACAGGCCTTTCGGTGCAGAGTGCCGGGGAGAGTTGGATATACTTGTCCTCGGGATCCTAAGGGTTAATGAGCTGTCATAAATAAAAAGGGACCCTGTATTTTACCTCCAGGCGCAAACGAAAAGCTTTCTTGCACTGGCGGTGGCCTAGAAGGGACAGAAAAAAACTGGCTGTTCTTCAATAGGAGCTGCCCACACATGGAAATTTGGCCTGGAGGAGTGTACGGGGGTGGAAAAAGATCACCCACTTTCCGAGCAGAAGAGTCCCTTGGCTTTCAAAGCTGTGTGGCAGGCAAAACCAGAACTCTGTAAGCCCGAGCACAAGACAGCAACGTTGTGCTAAATATCAGGGGATAGACTGAATTAAAGTGAGCAGCAGTGGGGAAATAAACTCAGAAAGATCAAATGAGCTAGGCATACCTTGGTCCAGAAGGTATATGGTGAGAAACTGCTGAGGACTCGATGTTCAGACCTGTGCCTTCAGCCGTATGAGGTATGTAGCTGTGATTTTGCCTGCTCTGTTTTCTGGAGGCTGTCTTCCCTTCAAGGGGAAATGATCCTTATCGCTCCAACAGAGGCTGGCTACAGTGGGAATTAAAGACGGAAACCTTAGAGCAAGCCCCCAGTTCAGGACAACACTTGTTCATGTGTTTTACCTGAATGGTGCTCTTAAGTCCCATTGACTTGAGAGAGATTGAAATGCCTGGCTAAGTGCTGCCCTGTCCTGGGACGCTTTTAGCAGAAAGGCCTAAAAGACACGCTGGTCTTTTGAACGCTGGGAGATTTTTCTACGATTGCTGTGGTGGCTTACTGTAGTCACCAACAAGGATCAAGCAGGTAACTGAAATCCCCGCTCCTTTTCAAGAAAGTCATTTCTAACCGTTGCCTCATGATTTCCTGTCCAAAGCTTGGCAAATTTTAAGGGGGGCAAAATTAGGTTGGGACGAACTGGTGTAAACTGGGTGGGGTGTGAGTGAGGCATAAGGGATTGCATGACCCTGGGGAAATAAGTTGTCTCCCTTAGGTGTGACTTTTTAGAAAATCTGATACTGTGGGGGTTTCATTGGGGTGTGTAATTTTTTGTAAAGAGGATCTAATACCGTTGGTTTAAAACAATGGTTGCTAGAGTCTGCTGGGAAATGGCCGGGGCTGAACCTAGCTTCAGGCAGGGAAGGCTCTGGGTAGGAAGATATGGAAAAGGCGGCGAACCTTTAGCCCGGGAGAAATTTTGCAAGGTAAATGACCTTGCTCTGTGCATCTTGGGCAGGTGGATTATTGGTAAAACATGAAGTAGGGCAGTGGCTCCTTTTTCCTTTCTCTCCTTGCTGGCCCGGGCAGGTGTCCTAAATTCTTGGACACACCTGAGACGGTTTGGGCTAGTAACCTACCTGCTAATACTGCCTAATCTGAGGAGGGCTGGGTAAATTGGGCTCCAGTGTCAGGAGAAGAGGCCTTTTGAGAGCTGATGGAAGAAAGAGTTGGAGTGGGCTCTTTCTCTGGGGAGGAAGGGGAAAGTACCTGAGATGATCTGCACATCAGTAGGAGGAAGGCCACAGGGAGCGAATGTGATAATATTTGGAAAGCAGACTACACTAGACCACAAAAGAAGGAGGATACTGTTCTCAGACTCTGCCTGTGAATAGATCATTTCAGGAAGGAAGAGGAAAAGTGAGGCAGAGTGCCTGCAGGACCATTGCTGGCCCTAAGAGTGTGGTCTGAGGCAGTGCCCAGGTATGCAAAGCAAAGGATTGGAAGTTTGGGATTGCATTTGGGTTCCTAATCTGAGAAAAAAAGAAGAAAAATCCATTGTCTTCTCTTCTATTTTACTGAATATTGGGAGATGCATTCCAGCAAGAACACCCCTTTTTATTATTATTATTTTTTGCATTGTAGACATGCGTCTACTGCAAAGGAGAAGTTGGTAATTGGGCCCTGTGTAGGTATCTAATACCACATATTGTTGTGGTGTGAATTACTGAGAGCACCATAAATCCCTGCCCTATTCAGTGGAGGGCTGTGTCCTGGGGTGTCTTTGCTAGAGCTTCATAGCATCTTAATTTCATAGATTTCAAGTTTTTGCAGTTTCACTCATCATCCTTGGGAAATGACTCTGGTCATTTATAGAGGTTTTTTTTTTTTATCAAAGCATTTTAATAGAACAAATGGAAACCAAGAAATGTTCAGTATTTTTTTAAAATAGAAGTGGTTTTGAAGGGAAATGTATTTGCTGAAAATCGTTCTTGAAAAGCAAAAAAATAAAAATAAAGGATCATTTTTCATTTGAAATTTTGAAGAAACAGAAAATCCTTTATAAATTCCACATTCAAAATAACTGGCACTTTTTGAGCATCTCTCTCTTTCTTTGGAGTAGTGGAAGGGTTCGAGTGTTGCTGTAGCCATGATAGTCTAGGAAATGTATGAGGGCAAGGATTTGTTGTGATATCTTTTATTGGACCAGTTTTATAGGTGGGAGAGGAGTTGGACAAGCTTTCAGGCTCAAATAACAGAGAAAACTCCATGTAAATGCAAAAAGTCTGGAGGGACAGATCGAGGCTGTGAACTGGGAGAGAAGTGGAGCCACCCAGAGCCATTATAAGACAAAAGAAGTGCAGTAGAACAGGCAATCTAGTTAGTAGCAGAGCTGGCTCATTAAAGAAAGGATAGGATAGTTATGACCTGTGAAGTGCAGGGAAATTAGTAGCAGTATTTGTTAGGTTGTAATGAGCCATAAAACAACTCTCTGTATTAAGTCCAGCTTTTTTACTGTCCAGTAGGGTTATTAATTTCTTGTCCCAGGCCTGTCTTTTGGAGGTGTCTTGTAAACGCTTGTTGAGCACGAGGATTGTAAAATCTGAAGCGGAGTGATTACACTGTGAAAAATATGTTTCTACTGGTCTTGGTGTGTCTCTCTGCTTTATATTATTTTTTTCTGTGATCATTCATTCTGGTACATAGCTCCTGTCTAGTCTCCCCCCCAGTTTCCATGTTGGCACGTGGTACACTGGAGGAGACACATCAAGTTCTGTGATATACACTGAATCATAGAGAAGTTGGGCCGGAGGGGACCTCCATTGGTCATCTAGTCCAACCACCCACCTGAGGCAGGATCGTCCCTATCCAAACCATCCTATAAAAATCCATAATGTGTAGGATCCATAGATTCTGATGGTTGTGTTTTGAGGGGTGTTGATTGTTGTGGGGCTGGAGATGCATTGACAGGTTTTGTATTTAGTGTGGAGGCATGGTTGTGTCCCATTCACAGCGTACTCATCAGAGGGAAGTTTATTTCCGATGATGAGTTGGGCCATATTTGGGGGTTGCTTGAAGCAAGGAGTGGGGGTCTGGTGTAATCAAGGTCTGATCTTTTGTAGTAGTTTCATAGTTAGTAGGGTCAGAAGGGACCTGAGCAGGTCAAGTCCAACCCCCTGCCATGGGCAGGAAAAAGAGCTGGGGTCAAATGACCCCGGCAAGGTGATTATCTAACCTCCTTTTGAAGACCCCCAGGGTAGGAGAGAGCACCACTTCCCTTGGAAGTTGGTTCCAGATCCTAGCCACCCTGACTGTGAAGTAGTGCCTCCTGATGTCTGGCCTGAATCTAATCTCAGTCAATTTATGGCCGTTATTCCTGACTACGATTATAATTTGTAATTGTTTGATGCCTCTTTCCTAAATCTGAGAAAGGATACATGATGCGCGAAAGGTTGTCCAACAACTGTCTTCAACATACTGTTAGTCCAATAAAAGATATCACAAAAAATCCTTTCCTCTATATGTATTTAGGCTCTTGAGGGTCATAGAGCTGCGCACAGCTCACATGGCATACAGGGAAAAGCTGCTTCCCTTTTCTGTTGCACAGTGCTTCTGATGTTACATCTCAAGGTTGTAGTTTTCTCCATTAAAGAGTCAAAAAATAACGCTACAATAATTTCTTGTTCTCCAAAGACAACGTGGCTTGTGGAGGCTGAACAAAGAAGTGAGTGTTAGGAAGCCCTGAGAGCTAGTTCTTGTTCTGACTTCCTATTCTGAAATCAAATCAGCCTCAGTCAGTTTAGGTATCCAGGTTGTAGCTGTATTGGTCTAGAGGAAAAGGCCATTAGGACTCGGAGTAGAGACGATATCTTTTATTAGATCAATGGGATTTTTGCAAAAAATTTTTCTCAGTCAGTTTAAGCAGATAAACTAATCTAGAATATTATGTAAAAGTTGGGAAACATAATCACTGGCTATGTCTTAGAAAAGTGATTTTCAACCTGGGGTCCACAAAAGATGACTATGATCAATCAAAAGGACGTGAAGTACACACATTTACAATTCAAAGGGGTCTGTCCTTCCATTCAGATTTTTTGGGGGGTCCACAAATGAAAAAAAAAGGTTGAAAACCACTGCCTTAATGCTTTAAGCCAGTTGTTTGCATATGGAGGGATTATGTTGGCTCACCGCTTTCCTTGGGCGGAGCCTGCCTTCCCAGGCTGCTGCCAGGCTGCCTGCAGGGCTGCAGAGACATGGAGCTGCACAGAGCCTGGTGCTTCACTCCACAGCTGTAGGGCAGCAAACTAAAACTCCTCCAAGGAGTTTTAGTTTGCTGCACCCCAAGTCATTTAAGGTGCATTATGCCGCCAAATTTCCTACAGCAGCTGGAATTAATGTGCAATACGCTGCCGACACGTGCAAACACCAACACCATTACAGTGGTGCAAAAGCATTTAGCCTGCTTTAAAGTGTCGTGCACACATTCCCCTCGTTTTGTCTACACATGGCCTATGTGTAGATATGGGTTTCAGGCTGTCAATGCTAAACTTGCTGAAATCTTGGGGGGAAAGCAGGATCTCAGACACATCTATGTTTTCAGAGTCTCCCAATGGCTGATTTGCACGTCCCTCTGTGTAGGATGCTGGCTGTTGTGAATCCTGAAACTAGGCACTAAACCCTCTTGATTTAGAGTATACGGAGGTTAGATGACTAATTTTGGCTTGCACGTCACTTCCAGAACTGAGGGCCAAAGTATTATGCACAGAAATGCTTAGCACTCCCAAACCTGTGTCTGCTTTGGGATCTGACCCTCCATCTCTCTGTGCCACAGTGCTCATCTGTAGAACAAGGACAGTGTTTTCCTTCTTTTTGGTCTGCCTTGTGTGCCCTATTTTCTCACATACAACATGCCCTCAAATAAGATACACATCTTGTTTTTGAAAGGAAGAATGAGGACAAATAGCTTTCCTTGAAAATACCTGTAAGTATGGTAGTTTCCTAGGCAAAACACAAGCAGCTGAAGCTACAGTGTGGAGGAGGGAACAAAGCATTGTAGCTGCTCTGTTAAATCCATAGCTGCAGGACACCACAGGTGCAGTTGGCTGAGCCACTGCTCAATCCCTCTTCTCTTCTGGAACTGAGCTGGGGAAGCCAGCAGTGCCTGTCAGGTCAGATGAGGGTCCAAACCTAGTTAATAGCACCTGCAGAGCCGCTGAGGGACTTTGTCCTGGCACCTGTGGCTTCCCCCTGCTTTAGAAATACAGTATGAGCCTCTACTGGGAGAAAAAGAAAGCATCCGCATTCCCCAGCCAGCAGCCGGGGAAACCCTTTTGCTCATTGGCCCTGTTGAATTGCTTTCCTTTTCTCCTAGCAGAGGATCAAGCTGCACGAGTTGCTATCATCATATTTCCTTGCTTACATGCACACCCCAATTTCCAGGACCTCATTTTGTACATAGAAATGTAGAACCAGAAGGGACCTGTAGGATCATCAAGTCCAGTCCCCTGCCATGGACAGGAAGTTATCGGGCTCAGATGAGCTCAACAAGATGCCTATCCAGCCTCATCTTGAACACCTCCAAGGAGGGTAATTGCCCCACCTCTGCCCAGAGTGTGTTTCAGATTCTGGTGACCCTTACAGAGAAGTTTTTTCTTACATCTAGCCTGAATTTATCCTCTATTAGATTATGCCCATTGGTCCTCCTCCTCCCATGAGGTGCCTTCTTAAAGTGTTGTTCCCCTAGATCTTGGTGTTCACCCCTGACATACTTGAAGGCAGCTATCAAGTCACCTCTCAGCCTTCTCTTACTCAGACTGAACAGGCCCAATTCTCAGAGTCTCTCTTGTCCTCCATGCCCTTGACCATACAGGTGGTCCTTCTTTGTACTCCCTCAAGCTTATCCACGTCCTTGAAGTACGGTGCCTAGAACTGAACACAATACTCCAGCTGAGGCCTCACCAGTGGCGAGTAGAGAGGAGGAGTGCCTCCCTGGATCTATTGGCCATGCACCAGCTGATGCATGCCACAGTTTTATTTGCCCTTCTGGCAACCTCATTCCACTACTGGCTCATATTCAACTTTCAGTTAGTTGTGACCTCCAGGTCTTGTTCAGATGCTATGCCAGCCAGTGGACTACCACCCATTGTGTAGTTGTGGTGAGGGGTCTTCCTACCCAGGTGCAGGACCTTGCACTTATCCCTGTTAAACTTCATCCAATTTCATTCCTCCCAAGATTCTCGTCTGTCAAGGTAATCCTGGATCCTGGCCCTAACCTCCAGTGTGCCCATGTTTCCCTACAGCTTGGTATCAACCTCAGACTTAATCATTGAGCTCTCCACCCCCTCATCCAAATCATTAATGAATATATTGAAGATCATGGGTCCAAGCACTGATCCCTGGGGGATACCACTGGAGATAGCCACCTGGGATGGGGCCATCCCATTAATTGCCACCCTCTGGGAGTGGCCTCTCAGCCAATTGTCCACCCTTCTCACTGTAGACTGGCCCAGCTCAGCAACCTCCAGTTTACTTGAGAGTATCACCTTTTTCTGGGGAAAAGCGCATTTTGTATTCAAGAAATTATGGTATTTAAGCCCCAAACCCATGGCAGTGTGCCTGTGAGTAGTGACTTGAATGATCCAGGTCACACTAAGCTTTTTGGGGCACAGACTTCCTCTTGCTATGCGCCTGACCCAAAGCTCAGAGAAATCAGTGAGAGCCCTGCTATTGAATGCAACCAGTCCTGCACAAGGGTCTTTGTGTGTGCACAGTGCTTAATACACTGGTGCCCAGATCTCACTTGGGCCCCTTAGGACTTGCTTTTATATAAAAAATGTATGGTAAACTCCCTACCTAATTTGCTGACCAGTTTCAATCTAGATCTCTCTTGGCATGACTTGTGGCAATGGCTTTTAAGTTGGAAGACATTTTGTAAGAGGCGCGAAGAGTAGGATTTTTTTTTTCCTCAGCTAACAAAGAACAGCTAAAAATGGACTTTTCTCAGACACCCCTCATGGATAGGAAAGATTCTTTAAAAGAGTTTTTCTATTTGGTGCAGTGTTTCCCACTGGGAGGAGAAGGGGGTTCAGGTACGTTGTCTCACAGCTGAGATCAATACTGCTTTGTTTCCTCCTCCTTTTCTTTTCTGGCCTGCTGAGAGGCTGGCAGAAAAGCTGGGCATGTGATCAGTGTTATAAATGAGACAAAGGATGCGGCTGGTGAATAAATGATGCGAGGAAGCACACCATTCTGTCTCAAGGAGACTGGCAGCTTTTCTTGGACACTATTAAGAACAAGAGTTGGAATTTCCCAAAGTTCCTTAAGGGAAATTGAGTCCCAAGAGTAGCTTATGAGTCACAGTCCTTCTGAAAATCCTATTCAACATGGTACATTTTTATGGGCTTAATTTATCAGGGAACCTAACATTAGGGGTATTATTGAGTTGCTTTACATTTCAGAGGCCTGACTTTCAGTCTATAAGTCTTCCCCCAATAATTGCATTGAAGTTAGTGGGAGCTGCAGGTTTTCAGGCTCTCTAAAAATAGGGCAATTCATAGTCAGAAATCTAACTATATACTGCCTTCTATATTCAAAGGAGTGTAAAAACACTAGGAAATTAATAGGGCTCTGCTGCATCCACTATAATCCACAGAAATAATAGAGTTAGTCATCTTGCTTCAGGCATCTGTTAGATTTCCGCCTATAGATTTCTGTCTGTGTATTGGATGTAAGATGAATTCTTTGACAGAAATATGTCGAATTCAGCAAGTCAGCTAAGCATCGGCTTAAAATAAGCACCTAAGTCCATTCAGCAAGGTACTTCATGGTAAGTGAAGGCGTATGAGCTTTGCTCATTAGGAAGGACTTTGTTGCATACCTGCTTTGCTGAGTTGGGGCTTGCTTCTGTTGGAATAGACTGAAAGGCATTTTTGCAAAGGTCAAATACTTCTCCTCTGATTCATTCCAGGAATCCAGAGGAAATCCCCTACTGGCCTGAGTAAGGTTAGAATGATTTCTCCTATATGGAAATTCTGGGAAGATAGGAAACTAAAAGGTAGGGGTTAAAGAGTTCAAATGATACCACTTTGCACTGTCTGGGGCACTGACAGATGTGTAGGCCCCTGCTGTAACTCATGGCGCTTTATGTAAAGCACTGTGAGTTAGAGTGCACTTCCCCTGACCCAATAGATGAGGGCAGGGGAAGGGGACCTGTGGGTTGGAGGGAGGAGGGGGAATTAAGCCTGGTGGTGGGGAATTGAGCCTGGCTGCAGGAGCCCAGGAGCCTGCCTTGCAGGGAAGGAGCTGCTCCTCTCACCCAGCCCTCCCTCCTCCAGCTCTGGCGCTGTTTGCAGGAAGGGAGGGGATAGAGGGGAGGGTGTGCAAGCTTCTGCCTGGGGTTTTCCTGGCCTGCGATGGAGGTGGGGAAGGGCCGGGGGGGTTATGAGATGGGGGCTCCAATCCATCCCCCCACTACCTCTAGCTCAACCCACAGCTCACTCCCCTTCCCCTCTCCTCCTTTTCTCCAGACAACCCCAGTGGTGGGTGGGCCCAGCCTCAGTCACACCCCAAGTTAATCCTAGGGAACACCAGTTCCTTAAAGTGCTCCAAAGTGGAGCACCTTCATCTAATCCCTCATTTGATGTGGGTTAATTTGTCACGTGATTAGCCACTTTAAAAGCAAGTGTGTCATGGCATGGCTGTAGAGAGCTTTCAGGTGGCTGATCACGCGACAAATGTCACTTCTGTCTGTGCCCTTGGTTAAATTTAATGTGAGTATGAAACCAAGCAGGTCAGGACTGCTTTGTTTCTTATGCTGACCCTTGATGCTAATAAAATACTTCACTTTTGCATACAACTTTCCAAATGTAGAAGGACCATTCATGCAAGAAGTTGAAGTTGAAGTCAGGAGGAATTTGATCCACTGGCTGGATCTCACTTCACTAATTAACCCAGAAGGAAGTTAAGCCATATTATTGCATTTGTATTCATGGAGAAACTGAGTTACAATGTGCTTAAAGTGGCTGGCTGATAGCAGAGACCGAGCTAATTGCAGAGATAAGATTGGAGCTGAGCTATTCCTTGTGCCTAACTTCAGGATTAATTCACTTTTGGCATGGTCCTTTTGAATCAGTGTCACTCCCTGGCTGTGATTTGGTAGCGCAGTCAATTTTGCGGTACTGTGTTGTATGTAACTCTGTTAATTTAACTCCCTGCAATCTTTTATTTTTTTTTGGATGAAACTGGAATTTTGCATCTCAGGTATGTGAAGTGTCCTTTCAACAGCAGAACGGCTGCTTCCTTTCTCCAGGTTTGTTTTCCCAACCTGAGCTCAGTTAATTATTAAAAATGAATTAAATAATGAAGGAGCCATACAGATTCATCTATTTTTCAACACTTTGGAGTGTTTCTAGTTGCAGACTTTTGGGAAAGGATCATTTCAATACATCCCTTATAGCCAATATCCTCGTACCCTCCAAGAAACACCTTTCTATCTGTTTTCCTGGCTGATCCCTGTCATTAAATTTTTCCCCACCACCCCTGATACTTTTGTCAGAAGTGTAATTTTGTTTTAGTGCAAAATGCTAGCAAAAGGCTGAGAGCTCGCAGAAAGGGATTCCCTCCGCGCAGATCTCATTAGGTACCTGCAGAGAGGCAGACTCAGCCATCTCCAGTGGATCATCCATCACCCATCCCTGGTCTCCATTAAGAGCCCTTTGTGCGACCTCTGGCTCAAAGTCAGGGAGGCTGGAGCAGACCCCAGGGACGTGAGCATTATCCACTGCAGGGAGCCTGATCAGGAGTTAATTCTGCTTGAGAATTCATTGCCTTCAGTGTAGCCCGTCTGGACACTAGGTCCCTTGTTTTAATGACGATTACGGGGGGTGCTGCTGATGGGAGAAACTCTGCCAGCATCGTTCCACCTCTGCCATGCTGACAGGGGATTGCAGATAATCTGCAGGCTGGCAGCATGAAGGTCTTGGCCCCCAGCACAAACTTCTGTGCATCACCAGGGTCCATACGGATGTGGAGGGACCTGTAAGATATTGGAACTACATGCAGACAGAGGAAACCCTGGAAGAGATTGTGGGACCCCCTGAAGGTGGAATAGAGATGGCTATGGTTTGACCTACAGTGACTCGCACCTAGATAGACTATTGATTTCCTTGAGGGAGGCCAAATCCATAGATGTGGAATGGTCCTAAACAGTCATTGATCTCAGGTTTAGAGAGAGAGAGAAAGAGAGAGAGAGTGTGTGTGTGTGTGTGTGTGTGTATGAGCCCTGACTTTTTTCTTTCTTTCTAACAGATGCTAGGACATATATATATATCTTTACCTGGCTTCCTTCAGCTGGGACTGGATACAAATGGCCAAGACACAAAGCCATTTAAACCAGAGTGAATCTGCACTAGTCCTTTTGAAGCTAATGAGACTGATCCTCAGATTTGGCACAGGCAACAGGAAAAACTTGGCTTGAGGCCACATTTCCAGTGTTCTCATCCTGGCTCACGTAAGGGTGCTAAGGCCTGTCACATAACTTACAGCTGCTGTAAGGCTGGAAACAGATGTCCCCTTTCACTGCCTTTGTGCCACCATAAACATTTTTAGGGCAGCACAAAGTGTGGGCCAGTAGATGTCTGCACCTTTTGTTGTGCCACAGTGTGGCCATACAATGAGGGATGGGCTTCTGGGATGGAGAGAGTATATCATAAACCTCTGGTAGGTGTGTTATGAGTATCTTTCTGGACCTGATGCTCTGATATTCATTTATTACAGCTCCAGGAAAGAGGCCCTAGTTCGTTAGGAGCCTAAATGTCCTAAGTCACAAGAAAGCAGTGAAGTGGAGGAAGAGACAACCAGTGTTAGCTGGTTTTCAGAGACACAAACAGGATGGAATAGGGTTGTGTTTAGGCCCCATTAGGTGAAACAGCATCTGGTCCTTTGCATTTTAATCTAAGCTTTCATCTCTGAAGGTTTTGGTTTCAGCCCCCAGCGAGTTTGCCAAGACGGCAACTGTCCTGCAGCCATGATCCTTGCAGGAGTCTGAACCCTGGACTGAGAACTAGCACAAACCGTCTTGGGTGGATCCTCTGCTAGGATAATTTAGCATCATTCAGTTGAACAGTGTTGCTGATGCCAGCCGAGTATCTACTCGTTGGGTTATGCATGGGAACAAAAGTTGGCAAAGGATGAAGACTCTCCTCTGTTCCATTTTATTTTTACTAGGAGAGAAATGGTATTTGAAAAAAAATGGAAGCAGAAGATTGTGTATCTTTTGTTATTTTTTTCATGAAGTACTACGTGCATCAAGGAATAGACTATTACCATATGTCCCTGATTAAAGCAAGCCCATGAAAGTATCTTGTTATTACATCTCTCTAGTTATTATTAAACAGCATCCAAAAATATGTTTGTGGAAATTCCTTTTGATATTTTTTTTAGCTGTTTCCTGCAAAAGAAAAACTTTTTTTTTCTTCTTACAATCTAATTTTCTACAGCCAAAAAGCTTTTGATAAAAAGTGTTCAATCAGGCCTACATATTATCAGAGCAAATGGAGGAATGGTAAGTATTCTTTTATGAGAAAAATGGCATATATTTTTTTTTAAAAATCTTTCAAATTAGAAAAAAACCCTGACATTTTGAAATTTTCTTTGGACACTGAAGGACTATTGCTTTCCTGATTTTGTTTTTTACTTGACATTTCTCTCCTTAAATTCTTCCTCATCTAGTGTCAAAGTGGAAAAGGGAAAAAATGGAGTACAGGAACAAAAAAGAAGTAGAAAAGAAAAAACGTAGGCACAAAAAATATGGGGTTTTGAATATTTTATTGAAAAATCAAAACATTTTTTGAAAAACAAAATATTCAAAAACAAAATATTCCCATAAAAAGTTTTGCCTCCCCAAAAGTCCATTTTCACCAAGGAATATTTTGAACAAAAAATGCTGATTCTTTTCACGTACTACCAATATTATTTTACTTTGGACAGTTTATATAAAAGCTGTCTTTGTATGTACACATCATATGTGCATGCAAATGCATGGGCACGTGCTTTTGCTCACACATGTGCACACCCACATACACCGTCTCTGCGTGCCAGATTGCAGGGCTCTGCAGGAGATAGTGCCAAGCAGTGTGCAGTCTGCTGCTGTCAATCTTTCACTTTTACGCGAGTACTAAAAATTCATGAGGTTCACTCAATAAAAGAGGGAAAATGAACAATAATGATGATACTGCTGCTAATAAAAGGCAGAAAATAGACTGACAACTGTTTTTAATGCAAGTCATGGCGGTGAGACTGGGTGCCTCAGAGGGTCTGATTCTTCATTGCCTTGTGCATTGCGGAGTCAAAGTGAGAAGTGAGTTAGAATTGCTACCATTAGCTAGATCTAGACGTGTAGGCATGTGTGGTTTTTGGTGGTGCAGACCTCTTTGTAGCACCACAAACTGCACAAGTTGCACATTAATCAGCGTGAAGCACTGCTGGTTGGCAGGCCCAGGGCAAAAGTTGCTGCTGGGATTTCAGAGCAGCAGAAACCCCGCCAAACCAACCAACCAAAAAAAAAAACCCTGGAAAAAAAGCAGTGCAACCTATGCTGAAGCAGCTAGTAATCACTTCAGATTTGGATTTGGCCGATTCGGGAGACAGTGATTCAATTCAGTGATTCAAATCAGTGTCCCGAATCGATTCATCTGAATCTGACTGGGAGATTCAGCTGCTGTCGAATCTCCGAATCACCAAGGCCCATCCCCTGCCCACTTTCACAGCCCCCCATGGCTGCCCTGCCCGCCCCAGCTCCCAGCACTTTGAAAAAAAAAGAGTCCCGATTCACTGGGTGCTGCCAGGCAGGGGGACGATCCCCACGGTGGCTCCCAGATGGTGACAATTGATGGGATGGCCTCATCCTGGAGAGCCATCTCCAGTGGTGTCCCCCAGGGATCAGGGAATCTCTGCCCCTCACTGTCCCACGCTGCATGGGGGGGCTTTGCATGAAGCCCCTGGCCCCCCAGCCCCTGCTCTCCAGTCCCCCCCCCCAGCTGCCCCACCTGCCCCAGCTAAGGCCCTTTAAGGGAAAAAAAACTGGACTCACCAGTTCCTGCCCAGCAGGGGGTGATCCCCACTGCCCTCCCCTTGTACCATGCCACGTGGGGGGCTTTTGCATGAGCCCCCTGAAGTCCTCTGGCCACTGCAGGTGCCCAAGTTGATTTGGACCTTTGTATTGGTCTCCTGATTCGATTTGGATTTGGAGATTTGGCCTCTGAATTGGACTGGATCTCCTCCGAATCGAATCAGCACCCAAAGCGCTGTACAGCCCTAGCAGGTGCTGGGACACTGAGGCAGACATGCAGATGGGGAAGCTGTCAGCCCAGGGCTGCCTGCTCTCTCCTTTCTGGGCACTGTGGAGCCCCTGTGCTGAGGCACCCTACACCCCAGTCAGCCCTTCCCCGCCTGGGTGGGGTGCAGGGTGCCTGAGCAGCCAGCCTTGGGCCGTTCCCTGCCTGACCGGGGCACAGGATGCCTCAGCGCAGGGGATGGCTAGCCCCTGCTGTGCCCCAGCCAGTGTCCCCCCCGCAGCAGCACATGGAGCAGCAGGACAGTGTGTCCCACTGCAAAGCACATGGGCAGGGGCGTGCACTTGGCACAAAGTAGTGGCACAAATTTGCTGGTGCAAAGGCATGCCCCTGCTCATGTGGACCCGGTCATTCACCGTTATTAGCATCCTACATCACTTTGCACTGGTGAAAAATTTTAGGGAAACGTTGAACCTGGGACTGTAAATATAAGGATCCCTAGCAGGAAGCGAGCCCTGATCCCTCAGGCCATGCATTTGTACTGTCTGCTGGGATTGTAAGGGAAGTATTGGAAACAGATACTAGAGTATCTGCAGAGCATCTGTCTAATCCTGTGAATGAGGCAAATGCTATATATAAAGCTCTCTTGTTGCTTTCCTGAAGCCCTCTTGGAACTTTGTACTTAAGATTAGAGGCCACCTCTTCATTACAATCAATTTTAATTTTGGTCCTATTTCAGCAAAGCTCTTAAGTATGTCCTTAAGTACATCTCTGTTCAAAGCAACATCCAAGAATGTGCATAAATCTCTTTGGTTTAATGGGATTTCAACATCTCCCATTAAGAAAATAATCATTTTCTCCTTGAGAAACACTTTCGTCTCTGACACATTTAGCTGAACGGACGTGAAATGAAGTTGTACCAGTCTTCTTGAAGACCACAGATGGAGAGGGACAGTTGATCCCTAGGAGTGACTATTCTCAGACATGGCTTAAAGCCGAGATGTATGTCATAATTCTCCCTTCCTCAGTCTGCCTCCACTGATTTCAACTTTCCTAGCAGTTTTGACCCTGAAAATCCTCATCCGAGGTGTCTCCTGAGTATTCATTAAAAGTGCAATGTTTATTAGCACTTGAGGCAGCTTCATTGCCTTTGGCCTTCCCAGGTCTTCAGGCTCCAGAGAAAGATGGCTTCTGAATTTCCCAAAGATTCAGGGAGGCACAATGTCCTCTACATCCCTGGATAATTCACCAGAACATACTCAAACCCGATGATCTTCTGGGGCTTCACCATTTGTTGCATCTTGGATCATCACTGGACCTATGCCAAAAGCATGGAAAATGCCGCCATTCGGATCTGCTACCACGGTGTTCCCTCCTTGCACAGGGGCAAACAGAAGCAAAGTTAGAAGTCATTTGGCAAACTGTGCCCTTTGATTTTAAAACAGCTGGCAGACTTCCCTGCATCACCCAGATTGCCTGCCTTAGCGCTTTAGCTGGAACACAGCTCACTTGTTTTGGCTGAAGATCAGGCCTCCCCTTCCTACCTCCTGGACTTAGCTCAAGCCTGTCCCCGCCTGCTAGCCTCCCACTCTGTCTTGAACAAGAACCATCTCTTCTGCAGCTGCAGGCAGCCAGAACATCCCTTACAGCATCTCCATGCTATAGCAGGTCTTCATCCATTTTTGAATCCTCATGCTCTGCTTTCCACATTGCTTAGGCCTTTTCATTTCTTTTTCCTTCTGCTTGCTGTCGTTGGGGCCAGTGGGGAGATCATCTATTGTGTGTTAAGAAGTTGGATGTGCACCTCAGCGTTTACCTCCCTTTGGTGTTTGTGCAATACCCACTCAATGCCTGTAATTAATTCATCCTAGGGTGCCTTTCCGCCACCACTCTGTCCTTTCCCCGCTCCTCCCTCCTGATTTCTGCCTTCTGTATTATTTAGCTGAGTAAAATGGTTTGGGATGCCACTTTTATGAAAAACGCTTGGCTAAACCAAGTTACATTGCATCGAGAATGAGAGGTGCTGTCTAAAACCATATTTGACTCGATGAACTAGTGAGTTAGTTTTTAATGTAGTGACAGTTGCTACATGTCTTTATTCGATATTGTATTATTTTACCCAGCGCTACTATTGAGAAACATTCGGTGATATTACAGGCTCAGGGCTCGAAGGAAATTTCCTTGAAGAGAAGTCACCAGTTGCGAAAGGCATCAGGCTGACAGCCACGAGAACGGCATACTCTACATATCTACAAAGCAGGAGGAACAGCAGTGGGAGCAGCGGTGCAGGGTTTCTCCTTGATGCTCTCCCAGCATTTCGCTGCGGTGGTTAGGTGCTAGATGGATTACATTGGATTATCAATGGACTTTGATTATTCATTGGCATTCCCTTTCTCGATACCTGCACATGGCCTCACTATCCTGTCTGTCAAATAGTTCTGTAATACCTGCAACTTCTCTCTCTCTCTTCCTTAGTTTTCACCTCAAGGTGAAGCCTACTGATTCTTACTGCTTGACATCCAAGAGATACAATCTTTGCCCTCAATCTACTCTTGCTGAAGTAGGTTTTCTACAGTCCTGACAGATGCAGTCTGGTTCTGGTTTCGCCCATTAAGAATGCCAGTGTAAACATCCCTGTCCCATTCCTCCTATCTCTATGCATCTTTCCAGTGACTCCTCTTCTCTGCTGCATGTCTTCAAGCTCTTACCAGACCTTTCATTTTTCACTCAGTGTCACAAGGCTGAATCCTTTATCTGATGTGTCCACGATGCCAGCCTTTATTACTTGCTTGCTGAATTTTCAAGCCAGTAACTTTGCAGATGTTTATGCAAAGCTCTTCCTAAGTATGAATCCAGAAAAACACAAAGCGTTTCATTATTCTCCTTAAAACTCTCCTTTGCCATGATATCTGCAAAATCTTGCCACTGGTTAGTTTTCTGAGGTTCAGAGACTCCCATCTACCACACTAACCAATACCATTACCTTGTTCTGTTATACTTACCCATCTGCCTATATCCATCTGCCTCTCTTGTCTTACACTAATGGCTATGTCCTATTCTATCCAGTAGATACCAAGTGGACCTACGTACCTAAGTGTGAACCTTATCTATCCTGGGGCACCTGTATATACCATGGGCTTCAGCATCGCATCAGTGTTTGCACACACTTGGTTTTTGAACGAATTAAAACTGGTCCCCAGCCAGCTCCGCAGGACAGAGGGATGGTCCAGTGCTGACCCCCAGCCTGAGGTCCCCCACCCCTTGCCCTGCCACACAGCTGTGGGAACAGGGAGCTGGCAAACAGCTCAAGAAAAAAAAAAAGCAGAAGTAATTTGAAAGTGGAAGCAATTCAAAGGGGTGAACTACAAAAAAAGTTGCAGCCTCATCTGGTGCACAAAGAAGCTCATTATACATCTTTCAGTGTCTTTGTGTTTGGACACAACGAATCCATGGATGCTAAGCTTTAATTCACGGCCAGTGAAACCAAACTATGTCTGAAGAGTTTTACTTTAATGCACCAGAAAGACTTCTAAAGGATCTGGAAAACCTGCTCCTGCAAAGTCATGTTGCAGTACAAGAAAGAGCAAAAAATATGGCGTGTACAAAGGCCCCTGATTAAGTACCTGAAAAAGGGTCTCCCTCCTCTTGCTACAGTTGATGACTTGCTCTTAAGGCTAAGAGGATGGCACAATACAGAAGTAGACTCATGAACATTATTTCAAGCACTTTAGTGGGGTGGAATAGGATTTTGCATGGGTGCTTAAGTCTACTTTGGTGTCTAACAGGTAGAATAGGATCTGACCCATAAGGGTTTTATTTGCAGTCACTTTAGACTGGCTAGTGTGGACATTGATAGTAGCAGAATCGCATCAGCACAGAATGCATTACAGGGTCCAGAACCCACCTGTAAAGATGCAGAAATACCACAGTACTTGACTCATATTGAGTATCTGGCTAACACGTCTTCACTGTTATTCATAGCCAAGAAGAGGTAGCTCCAGAATCTCTACACAAGCTGCACCAGCAGCTGTGACTGCAGTGTAGACACCGTTAAACTGTAAACTCCTCGGGGAAAAAAAATTCTTCCACGTCATAACAGTGCCTGATATATTGGGGTCCTCATCCAGAACTAGGGCCCCAGGAGCCTATGGCTATTGTGATACAAATAATTAATTGCAAGGAATCTGAAACACGACTCCACCTTCATTTTTGCTTAGGAACCCTCTCTGATTTCTGCAATTCTCTTTCTTATTTCTAAGTATTGACTGTATAGTTTGGACAAACACGTTACAGCCTGTGGGTCTCTTGACAAAAGGCTCACTTCAAGTATGTTGGTATTGAAAGTAATCTCTAGTGTGTGAGTAGTCTCCTGGCATTTATTCTGTTTCCTAGTAGATGGGGAATAACAGTCTTCCTGACCTGAATTTTGGTGCGAATAATCTTTTTTGCTAAAATCTGAGACTTTACGAACATTTTTACAAATGCAAAACAGTCACTGGAATGCTTCCAAATATGATATCTTCATTGGTATTTGTCTTATGGTAGCGTCAAGAGACCTCAGCTGAGATCAGGACCTATATGGCTAGGAACTGCAAGCTGGAAAACGGTGGGCTAGACAGAATTATTATTAGGTGGATTCATAACTGGTTGAATGGTCAAACTGTTGAAAAACAGAGTAACTATTAATGGATTAATGTCAGACTAGCAGAAGATATGGGGTGGGGGGTCTACAGAGATCTCTGCTGGGTCCAGTGTTGAGACTTGGATACAGGAATAGAGAATATATTGATCAAATTTAGATGACAAAATTGGAAGAGGTTGCCCAGCATTTTGGACAATTTAATTAAAATCTAAAGGGAAAATACTGAATTGGAGAACTGGGCTCTGGACAAAATGAAATTAAAGGAAGACAAACATAAGCTGCTACATCTAGGGGAGAAAAACTACATGAACACATATAGAATAATGGTCTTGGCAGGAGCATACTGAGAAGGATACAAGGGTCCTGGTGGATCACAAGCTCAGCATGAGTCCGCACTGTGACACTGTCACAAAAAATGCTGTCAGGTGCTAATAAGCATCATGCAGTTTTGCATTGCATTTACGGAAGTGTTGCGTGCAAGCCATGAGACATGATAGTAGCACCCTGCCTGGTTAGGCCTTGGAGGCAGTGTCCAGTTTTGGGCACTTGCATTATAGGAAGGAAGCAGAAAAGCTGAAAAGCCACTAGAGGCAAGTGATTCAGATGGTAAAGGCTTGGAACATAAACTGTACAAGGAAAGATTGAAAGGACTAAGACTGTTTCGTCTGGAGAAAAAAAGAGGTAAGGGTGAGGGGTGTGAAAGCAGTTTTCAAATATTTGAAAGGCTGTCATCTAGAAGATGGAGAAACTTTATTCTCCATTCTTCCTTGTTACAGAGGGTGGGGCATACAACAGTGAGTTTATACTGCAGCAAAGCAGATTTAGATTAAATCTGAGGAGAAACTTTCTAGCTGTAAAAACAGCAGGATGATGAAACCAGCTGCCCTGGGAATCTATGGGATCTCATTCGCATGAAATGTTGGAGAAGAAGCTAGAAGGGTGTCGTCTCTCTGGGATGAGTTAGTGCATCCTGCATCTGTTGCAAGGTGTTGGACTAGGCAACTCTGGATGTCCCTCTCAGCCCTACCATGCTAATAATAAAAGTCCATTCTCCAAAGGGTTAACACTGAACAAATAAGACAAAGCAAGGTTGATCCCTGTTTTATGGATTGGGACCTACATTGTACAGAGAGTTTCAATGTCTTTCTCAAGTTATAAAGAGAACTGGTATCTGAATCTAATTCTCTGGATTTCCAGCCTGGTGCTTCAACCACATGCCCATCCTTATGAGCCAATCACGTTCCTCTGGATAGTAAATGAGTGAGTGAAATTGGACTGTTTGTCCTCACCCGGATGTATGAGTCCACCTATTTGTTATTTGCCCTTCCAGTTGAACATC
Source organism: Crocodylus siamensis (assembly GCF_052110815.1). Lineage (NCBI taxonomy): Eukaryota > Metazoa > Chordata > Crocodylia > Crocodylidae > Crocodylus > Crocodylus siamensis. Next base: position 4,747,970 of record NC_143395.1, read on the forward strand.
TCCTTTTCATGTATCCTTGCCGGCTTTGTGCTGTCAATGATACCAGTCTCAACCGCTGGCATTGTGTGCTTTCCCCTCAAGCACTCTGGTGGGAAGACAAAGTAATTAGCTGGCTGTTTGGTTTTTAATGGATATCATGAAAAAAAGGAGCAAGTATGGCAAAAGGGTTCCTAATCCAGTGAATGGCACCTTTATGAAAGTCAATTTACAAATGACAGAATATTTCGGCAGAGTCTTTTTCAATTGTAATCCGTGCCAGTCTCAGAAACACGCAGTTTCATTTAGACATGAGGAAGGCTTTCCAAGACGTTTCAGAATGAAGCTAATACAGATTTCACTTGGTAATGTTGGGGTCAATCCATTGTCCGCAATGCAGTTCTCCCTTATTTACATCAGTGTCAACAAGAAGACTTGGGCCCACAGACTACAAGAACCCAGAGAACAAAACAGGAAACAAAGAGGGAAGGTTGCTTAAAATAATTTGAAAATGATTTATTGGGTGCAAACTTTACCCTTAGTGGTTTCTGGTATTATTACTTTTCTTTAGTACAACTAGGGAGGACGGAAACTTGCTGTGGGCTAAAGGTAAATTATGATCTATGGCGAAGGAGTGAAGAAAAAGTGCACTGAAGGATGGTAGATATGAGACACATGCTCCCACTGATGGTGCTGCACGTGTCAGATCAGACTGGAAAAATTGGTTCCAAAGACTGCTGGGGAAATAGAAAGTTGGCACAAAACTCACGTAGCACAGAAGGAGCAATTAAATACAGGAAGTACTGAACAAAAGGGTTCCAAGCTTTACAGTTAGTCCACTATTTCCAACTTTGCTACTGATTTAGAAATTGGCTACCAGGGAAGGAAGGGGTAATTTAGCTTAGCCGGGCCCCTTTTGAAGTCAAGAGAAGATCTGTCATTGACTGAAGCAGGCCTAGCATTTTGCTCTGTAACCCTGCTAGGGTTATCTCTAAAGATACAGTAAGCATAAGTGGTTCCTTTTTTTCATTTGCGGACCCCTACAACGTGTTGAATTGGAAATTTCAAGCGGAGATGCAGACCCCCCTGAATTGTAAGTGTGGGTATTCACATACTTTTGATTGATCATAGTCATCTTTTGCAGACCCCTGAGACATAGGGGGTCTGTGGACCACAGGTTGAAAACCACTGCTCTAGGCGTTCATTGACTTGTTCACTTCAACCGACTCGCTTTTTACCTCTCTAAGCAGTGTCCCCACCCCAGTTCCTTTCTCTTCTATATAAAACCCTTTCTTTCTGCCAGTCCATTCACAATATCTGATGAAGTAGGCTGTGGTCATGATAGCTCATGCTTCTCTGTACCAATTAGTTTCTGAGAAGCCACCCAGCCCTTCCTTCTGCCTCCCTCTAAAGATCTATCTACCACAGCAGCATATACCCAGGTTGGGTATATGGGCATGACCACCCAACCTTGGCCAACCTGGCTGAAAGCATCCTAGGATCACAGGAAAGTAGGGTTGAAAGAGACCTTCTGAGGTCACCTAGACCACCCCCATGCTCAAGGTAGAACCACACCTTTCAAAACCATCCTAGTCAAGTGTCCCAACACTGCAAATCTGGGCATGACTCTCACCTCTGTCACTGCGCCTGCACTGGTGCTACTGTTATTCCAGTTTGGTGCAGAGAATTTAGGGAGTACTCCCAGGACTCTCAGTGCTGCATTTATGCCGCTCTAAGACTGATGTAAGGGTGTATTATAGAAAAAAATTGTCTGTACTTCCTGGGCTCTCCTATGGAAGTGCCCTTAGCCCACCAACACATCTTACTAAGGCATTTCTGTTACTGAATACTGTTTATTTCTTTTGGCTGCAGCTTCTACCAAGTTATAGATCCAGCATAGGTGGACATATCTCATCTTTGCCACTGAAGTGACAGGGCTCTGGCAGTGCCCTGGTCTCCCCTGCTTTTTATTTGTGGTCTGTTTTTGAGTGTTGTTGGTGTTTTTGGTTTTGTGCCTTGCAGCTGTGATGTGGGAGGGTTTGTAATGGGAAATTTTTAGAAATCTTTGGGTAAATGGTTGCCTCTGAATGTAGGGAACCAGAAGCAATGGTGTAGGAGACTGGCTCCTGTGCTAATGACTAGGTTGTTTCTGAAGCAGACAGTTTTGAAGACATCAAAGTGCATTTCAGCAATGGATTCTGACTCTTTAAGAGTGGTGGCAGATGTATGAGTGAGCTCATATAAGATGGATGCTGAAGTGCGCAGTGTAGATGTATATGTGGGCCCTAGATATAATCCAGCACTTCTGGGGTAGAGGAGCTAGCAATTACGCAGTCCTGGGATGACTAGGTGTACCTTGACTTCTGGATGAGGAAGGTCTTCTCCATGAAGCTACGTGTAGACCTTACTCAACCCCTTCAGTGCTAGAGCACACAAGTGAGAAGGCCATGCTAGCCTAAAAGTGGGTTGCTACTCCTGTGCTGTTTCTATCATGAATACCAAAATGGGACGTACTGGCAAGCTGCCAGGATGCTGAAATGATCTCCTTGGATAAGAAAGGACTTACTCCCTCCGTGACAAGCTCAACTATTTGCCCTTCATGGAGTCTGGTGCCCCTACTGACCAGAGTGGCCTGTCTGTGTTCCCTGACCTCCTCTGTCTCCTACCTCTTGCCTGCCACAACTTGCTGTTAAATAGGTAAAGGGGAGGCAGCCTATGAAAGCTGGGGTGGCCAACTCTTTGGTGCCTTTTAACTCTCTGTTCCTCATCCCATGGGTATTTTTCCTCTTTCAGAGGGCCTAAGTCAGCTCAGGAGCTAGAATCGTGACCTCCACCTGCTACCGTAGTCATGCCCATGCCTTGCAGAGGACTCTTAGGGGTCCCTTCACCACAAACCTCTATATCCAAAATAACACTGGGCTTTTGGCACCCAGAGCCCTTGTCTGAGCTTCCACCTGCCCAGCTTCACCCCTTTTTATCTGGCTGAGACCCTTCAGCCTAGGTCCACCACCTCAGACCCTAGTTTACTGAGTCTCAGCTCTCAGATGCCTCGCTCATGGCCTCCTCTACCCCTGAAGCCACAACCCAGTCCCATGGACTGAAGCATTGTAAAAACAGAAACACAAGCAAACTGATTTCCAACTAAAGGGCACCCCACATTGGCTCCTTGCTTCACTGTATCCCCTTGCTTTCTTCTTGCAGCCCTGGAGGACTTCTTAGGCATCAGCCAGTCCATCTGCTGAAGTCTTCTCCTTCAGAAGATCCTCTTCCTGCTGCCTTCAGGGTCAGACTCACATTAGCTTGATGTGCCCCAGCCCTCCAACCCTTCCTGTCAGCTGGCTCTCTAGTCACATGCAGGGGTTTCTGCTTTGCTTGATAATCATCCTGTCCCTGTCTGCTGCAACTTAGCTCAGCTGCTTCTACTTGATCCAGAAAGATGTCCCTGTTTTTGCTCTGTGCCCTCCAAAGGACTTTAACAGGCCCCAGCCTTGGGGGTCTGTGTTCTTGTTGGGGCCAGCAGTTATAGCTCTTGGCCCCTGTGGACTACAAACATCCTACTCCCCCTCTGATGGCAGTTAACAGGATCAGGATTCCCTGTTGAACCCTCCTATTACCTTCGTTATCCACACGATTCCTTTGCCCATGGTTAGTTTAGAAAGTTCCACCTACTTTCTGCTTCCATGGTTTCCTGAAACCATACCCTGATGGAGAGCATGGCAGAGGAGTGCTTAATTGCCCACTTTGCAGTCACAGTTTGTGCAGTTGGCAGCAGATGGCAAGAGAGGACTGCTTTCAAACCCACTTGGTGTCCAGTGTCAAGAGTAAAACTGTGGTGCCTTGTGCTCTCCTCCATGTGCGTGAAGTGCAAGGGCAAATTTTCATCTGTGCTGGGATTAAGACCCTAATGGTTTGAAGGCCAGGCACAGGCTTCCAGATAGCACACCTAGGCTCACAGGGGTCAGGTGCAGGAGAACAAGTGAACTGAAATAAAGGCTGGCTTGTGTGTCCCCATGCCTCCATAAAGGAGCTGCTCCAGATGGGGGAACTCTCTTCTCTACAGTTTAACCAGGTGGTAGGTGTAGGCACACAGACACATAAAAGTTTTGCACAATGTTTATACACTCACCATTGCTTTTATATTAGTAAGAGAATGCAGGCCATGTGAAGAATGACACCGTTCCTGAAAGCAGAGCACATCCAGCTAGAGCATAATTCCCTGGGAAGTCCTACAGGTCCATCTGTGTACAGGAGAGCTGGTTTTCCTCCGACCTTATTGGGCTCTTGACATAAAAAGTCCATCATCTCTCTGAGCTGCTGAAATGGCTGGAGTGAATGAATGCAAGTTCTGTTCTTCTACAGCTTTCCCGTCCTCCTCTTCCCTGAACTCCCTGATTAGCCTCTCTTAGGTCTTCATGGTGCCAGCCAGGAGACTGTTACCGAAACAACCTCCTCTGATGTTAACCAAGTTTTCCTAGGTAGGAACTAGATTATTGTCTAAGCAGCTCTGTGTTGGGACAAATGATCACCTTCATTTAGTGACCCCTTATGATTAAGTATATGCTAGTCCTGTCTGATGTTCCAGCCCACCACAGATGTGAAAAGACACCAGAGAGGCTGTCTGCCTATCCAAACCTCAGTTGGCAACTTGGTGGTGGTACCTATAGACTTTCCAACTTTACATGTAATGCTGTTTGGTCACCTTTGTATATCACTGTAGCACTTTATTTGCTGCTGCATCAATGTGATGATAAAAAGTTGACTACTTATTCAAAACTTAGGATACCACGAGTGCCGGATTATGACATGCTGAGGCCTTAAGCTATGTCGAGTTTAAGAGGCCCCATACAATACAAATAATCCACAAAATCCATAACAATGGATTTTCAAGCAATTTTAAGATGAATTATTGTTATTTCTGCACAAATTTATGAACTCAGTATGAATAATAACTGTAGAGCCATATGTATGTATATTTTGGTCATATTAGAATGGAAATGTCCAGGGTTTTTTTTTTCTTATTTAGAGACCTTTCATATTGTGAGGCCCTAAACTGTAGATTTCATAGATTTCATAGACATTAGGGCTGGAAGGGACCTCGGGAGAGCATCGAGTCCAGCCCCCTGCCCCAGGGGCAGGAAGTCAGCTGGGGTCATAGGATCCCAGCAAGATAAGCATCCAATTTACTCTTGAAGGTGTTCAATGTAGGTGCTGGAACCACCTCCGCTGGCAGGCTGTTCCAGACCTTGGGGGCTCAGACAGTAAAGAAATTCTTCCTTATGTCCAGCCTGAAGCGGTCTTGCAGGAGTTTGTGACCGTTCAACCTCGTCATCCCTTGGGGCGCTCTGGTGAACAAACGTTCCCCCAGATCCTGGTGGTCACCCTTGATAAACTTATAGGTGGCCATCAGATCACCCCTGAGCCTGTGCTTTTCCAGGCTAAAGAGTCCCATGGCTCTCAGCCTGTCGTCGTAAGGTCTGTTTTCCTGACCTCTGATCATGCACGTGGCTCTCCTCTGGACTCTCTCAAGCTTCTCCACATCCTTTTTGAATTGTGGAGCCCAAAACTGGACGCAGTACTCCAGCTGCGGCCTCACCAAGGCCGAGTACAAGGGGAGAATGACGTCCCGGGATTTGCTCGAGAAGCATCTATGGATGCACGCCAGCATTTTGGTCGCTTTACTAGCCACAGCATCACATTGCAGGCTCATGTTCATCTTGTGGTCAATGATGATCCTCAAGTCTCTTTCTTCTGTAGTGCTAGCCAACGTAGCACTGCCGAGCCTATAAGGGTGCTGCAGGTTTTTCCTCCCAAGGTGGAGAACCTTGCATTTTTCGGTGTTAAACACCATCAGGTTCTCGTCCGCCCATTTGCTGAGCTTGTCCAGGTCAGCCTGGATCACCCGCCTCTCTTCTGGCGTGGATGCTTTGCCCCAAAGTTTGGTGTCATCGGCGAACTTGGCCAGTCCACTCCTGACTCCAATGTCCACATCATTAATGAAGATGTTGAATAGGATGGGTCCCAGGACAGAGCCTTGAGGGACCCCACTGGTCACAGGGCACCACAATGACTGACTGCCATCGATTACAACCCTCTGGGTCCGACCACGGAGCCAGTTTCCCAGCCAGCGGATCGTGGTGGAGCCAAGGCCACAACCGGCCAGTTTGGCCAAGAGGTGATCGTGGGATACCAGATCAAAGGCTTTTTTGAAGTCAAGATATATGACATCAATCTCTTCTCCCTCGTCCAGGTGATAGGACACCTGGTCGTAGAAGGAAATGAGATTGGTCAAACAAGACCTACCCTCAACAAACCCGCGCTGGCTATCCCTTAGAATGTTAGCCTGGGCCAGTCCCTCAAGGATGGCCTCCTTAATAAACTTTTCTAGGATCTTCCCCAGGATAGAAGTCAGGCTAATGGGCCTGTAGTTAGCCGGATCCACTCTCCTCCCTTTCTTGAAGATCGGCACCACATTGGCCTTCTTCCAGTCTTCGGGCACTACACCAGAGCGCCAGAAGCTCTCGAAGACCCGTGCCAGGGGCTGGGCTATGACGCTCGCCAGCTCCTTGAGTACCCTGGGGTGCAGATTGTCAGGGCCGGCTGACTTGAAGGTGTCCAGCTTCTCAAGGTGTTCCTTCACAAGGTCAGCATTTATGGAGGGTAGGGGATCCCCATCACCCGGATCTCCCTGTCCCATAGCAGGCATGGACGTCCCATGTGACTGATGAAAGACTGACGCAAAGTACCTATTTAATAGGTTGGCTTTTTCCTGGGCGTCAGTTGTCAGTTGCCCCATCTGGTTTAGCAGGGGTCCAACATTGCCCTTGCTTTTCCTCCGGCTCCCCACATATCTGAAAATGTACTTTTTGTTGTCCTTGATGCCTGAAGCTAGTTGGAGTTCAGTTGCAGCCTTGGCTTTCCTGGTTTGCTCCCTGCAGGACCGGACCAGCGCGGAGTAATCCTCCTTGGAGGTGAATCCCATCCTCCATCCTTTGTAGGCTTTCCTTTTTAGCCACAGGAGGTCCGCTAGGTCCCTAGAGAGCCAGGAGGGCTGCTGTGCCTTCTTGCTTCTTTTCCTCCATGTTGGAATAGATTTAGCTTGTGCATTGAGGATCGCTCCCTTGAGAAGCAACCACTCTTCTTGAACTCCCATCTCCCTGGGGTCATGGTCCCTGAGGGCCTGACCGACAAGCCCCTTGAGCTTGTCAAAGTCGGCTTTTCTGAAGTCAAGGACTTCTGTGTTGCTGACTGACTTGCCAGCTTTACGGCGGATGATGAAGGTGATCAGCTCGTGGTCGCTGTCACCCAGCTTCCCATCGATCACTAGGTCGCCAATTAGGTCGTCCCCCGTAGCCAGTACCAGGTCGAGCAGTGCTGTGCCTCTTGTTGGCCCATAGACTTCTTGAGTCAGGTAGAGGTCACCCACGCACGAGAGAAAGCTTTGCGACCGCTCGGATTTTGCTGAGTGATCTTCCCAGGAGATGTCCGAGTAATTGAAGTCCCCCATGACAACCAAGGCCCTGGAGCAAGCGGCCTTAGTCAGTTCCCGGGCAAACTCCTGGTCAAGCTCAGGACTTTGAGTGGGAGGTCTGTAGTAGACTCCCACCGTTGTGTCCCCTGTGCCGTTTTTCCCACGAATTTTTACCCAGAGTGTCTCTAGCTATCCATGCCAGTCGCCAACATCAGCTTGCAGGGACATGTAGCTTTCCTTGACATAGAGAGCTACACCCCCGCCCCTTTTGTCAACACGATCCCTCCTGTACAGGGTATAGCCCTCTATACCCGTGGTCCAGTCATGGGTGGAGTCCCACCAGGTCTCCGTTATCCCAATGACGTCATAATTCTTTGCACTGAGCAGGAGGACAAGCTCCTCCTGCTTGTTACCCAGGCTCCTGGCATTAGTGTACAGGCAGGCAAGTGTGCCCTTAGGGGCTCTTGCCTTGCCCACAGATTGTTCCAGGGCTGGGGCAGGGGTGGGCTCCCTTAAGTGCCTAACTCTGGCCCTGGACACGACTTCCCAACCTTTCTTACCTGCCTGCCTTCTCAAGCACTCAAGTGGTAATGTGTCATGCCGCCAGTCCAATGTGCTAATAAAGAAGGTATTCAAATAAGAAATGGATCAGTTATCCCTGCTGCCTGTAAACCAAAGGGGATAAAAAAGGGGCACAAGTGTGCAACTGTTAAGGTGGGAGCAGAACTGTCTTCCTCATAATGCAGTTGGATCCCAGAGGCATACCTGTTTCCCTTGACCTATGGTTGAGAGGAGGTGGAGTGGATGGGAAGCATCTGCCCATTCCAGTTCAAGGCCCACCCTTCCAGATGTGCACTGGCTGCCTTGGCAGCAGGAGAGAAGACTCCCTGGCCCTTTTGATGGTGCAAGACCTGGTGTAGAAGCTGGGATGTGTATGTCGATAGCTATCAGGACAAACAGCTGCTCAAACAGCACTTTCTTCAGTCTGTTTTCCTCCTCCATTCTCTAGTGGTGCTCAAGCTACTGCCCCACCATTATATCTCCCCTCTTGGCTACCTTGCTCTCCTACCTGCTCTGCTTTTCCCACTCACTTTGGTGCTCCATTTGTGAGTCTGAGCTGTGCTCAAAATAGATTAATAGATTCATAGACATTAGGGCTGGAAAGGACCTTGTGAGATCATCGCTCCCAGCCCCCTGCCCAAGAGGCAAGAAGTCAGCTGGGGTCAGGTCACCCCAGCAAGGTAGGCATCCAAGTGTTTCTTAAAAGTATCCAGGGTAGGTGCTTGTACTATTTCTGGGGGGAGTCTATTCAAGACTCTGGAGACTCGGACAATAAGCAAGTTTTCCTTATGTCCAGTCTAAAATGGTCTTCCAGCAGTTTGTGACCGTTAGACCTTGTCTTCCCTTGGGGTGCTCTGGTGAACAGATGTTCTCCCAGTTCCTGATACACACTCCTTATATACTTATAGGCTTCCACTGAATCACCCCTTGAACCCTCGCTTCTCCAGGCTGAAGTGTCCCATGCCTCTCAGCCTCTCCTCATAAGGCCTATTCTCTTGACCTCTAATCATGCACGTGGCTCTCCTCTCGACTCTCTCAAGCTTCTCCATATCCTTGACCTTTCTAAAGTGTGGAGCTCAGAATTGGACATAGTACTCCAGCTGTGGCCTCACCAAAGCCAAGTAAAGCAGAAGGATGACTTCTTGGGTCTTGCTTGAGATGCATCAGTAGATGCAAGTCAGAATTTTATTTGCTTTGCCAGCTGCAGCATTGTATTGGTGACTCATGTTCATCTTGTGGTCAATCATGACTCCCAAGTCCCTTTTGGTTGTGGTGCTAACAAGTGTAGCACTGCCAACCCTATAAGCATGATGTGAGTTTTTTTCTTTCTCAAGGTAGAGTACCTTGCATTTCTCTGTGGTGAATGTCATCAGGTTTTGATCCACCTGCCTTGCATACCTGTCCAGGTTGGCCTGAATTACCAGCCTATCCTCTAGCATGACTGCACTGCCCCATAATTTGGTGCCAACTGCGAACTTAGCCAGCCTGCTTCTGACATCTGAATCCAGATCATTTATGAATATTAAAGAGTACTGATCCATGTACTGAGCCCTGGTCACCATATTGACTTGGTTCCATCAACTATCATTCTCTGGGTCTGACCATGGAGTCAGTTCCCCAGCCATTGGACTGTAAGGTTGTCGAGGCCTCAGTTCTCCAATTTTACCATGAAGACATCATGGGAGACCAAGTCAAAGACTTTTCTGAAATCTAAATACATGACATCAACTACTTTTCCTTTGTCCAAGTGGTGTGTCACTTGGTCATAGAAGGAAATGAAGCTGGTCAGGCAAGACCTACCTGCAACGCAGCCATGTTGACTATCTCTCAGAACGTTACTTTCTGCTAGTCTGTTGTTGATGGTTTCTTTGTTTTTTTCCAAGATCTTTCCAGGGATTGAGGTCAAACTGATTGGCCTGTAGTTTCCTGGATCTTCCTTTCTTCCTTTCTTGAAATCACTACATGTTTCATGCAACTCACTTAGTTTGCTAAACCTGTCATTCTGGCTCCCTCCCCACCTCTCCCCCCACCCCCTTTTAGCAATTGCTTGAAACTTAGACTGCATTCCCGAGTTGGATAATTTACCTATTCCCCACTTTTCAACCATAAAAACATAAAAATGACCATTTACTGGGTCAGACTATAGGTCCATCTTGCCCAGTGTCCGGTGTTGCACAGTGGCTGAGAGTGGATGCTGAAAGGGCGAGTGAACTGGGTATGACCCGAGGTGTTTCCACTGTTCCTCTCTGACTTGCAGCCCCCAGAATTTCAGGTCTAAGAAGTTCAGGACTCAGAGGCTGTCCCCCTAAATCCCATGCTCAATAGCTATGGATGCCCCTTTCCTCCAAGAATTTGTCCAGTTTTTTTTTGACTCTGGCTAAACTGTCAGATCCCACAACACCTTGTGGCAGTGAGTTCCACGCTTGAATTACAGGCTCTGTAAAAATGAACTTCCTTTATTTAGTGTTATGCTTGCTACCTACTATGTACATTTTATGACCCCCTAGTTCCTATTGTGAGAGGTAATAAAAAATAAATCCCTACTGACTTTCTTTTCACCATTTATTATTTTGTAAACCCTTATCCTGTCCCCCCTCAAGCATTTCCTTTCTAAATTGCACAGGCCTGGCCTCTTCAGTCTCTCCTTATAGGGAAGCCCCTTCATACCACTAACCATCCTTCTTTCCCTTCCCTGGACCTACTCTAGTTCTTCTATATCCTTTTTGAGATGTGGGGCCCAAAACCGGGCACAGTATTCGAAGTGTGGACACACCATGGATTTAAAAATGGGCATAATAATACTTTCTGTCTCTCTTTCTAACTCTTCCACTTCCTAATTTGGGCATGTGTCACATCTGAATTTGGGTAATTCACTTTGCAATGAAACATGGACCAGTTTGTGTTGCACTGGGCCATTGAGGGGGCCCTCTGCAAGGTGGAAGATGGGCAGCTGGTCCTACATATATGATCCCATGAAGTTAATGGGGAAGAGGTTTTTAGTCTCTGGTGACATGGTGTTTTTTGTTACTAACAAGTATTTCTTTCATACCCAGTGTCTGGGAGGGCTGCACATCTTTGCACTTTCACCATTTGTTTTTAATATATGTCTAATAAAGTTTTTGAACTTAAAAAAAAATTATCTCTTTAGTAGTGTTCATGTTAGGTACATTAAAAAGAATCCTGGCTCCATTGCAGTCTCTGACAAATTCCCAGTGATCTCACTGGAGGCCAGGTATTTGCACATTGTCTATATCTATAAAAAAAACCCCATCTTTCACCATAGATTTCAACTTATTTTTATCCTTTGTTGGTCAGTTCTATTCCCTTTGTTTTCTTCTTCAGAGAGAGGTCCCAGTAAAGGAAATATATTTTAAGCATTTCTTTAGTAAGTCAATTTTAACACCTGAAGTCATGTCTATTATAAAGTCCTTTCTGCTGTGGGTCAGAAAGCTAGACAAGAAACACTGTTATTGAAACAAAACAGGAGCCTCGGACTGTAGAGAGAAGTCCTAATCAAGAGATAAGCTCTGTGTTTCATTTTATTCTTAAAAGTAGTCATCAGCTTCTTGGGTTTGATTCCTGGCATATATAAAACGCCTGGCAGTAGCTTTTTTTAAAAGCCAGAATGATAAATAGGATATGGTATTTACTATAGCTGCTACATTTCACTGAGAAGAATTCCAGAGCAATTCCATCCAGTCATGTCCTGTGTTGAACATGGCAGCTCTTTTGACAGCTCGCTGTCTTGCAACACCTTAAGAAAGTGAGCAAACAGGATACAAAATGGAGCCTTGCAATGTAAATTAGATCTGTCAAATATAATCGCTTACCCTGAAGCTGGACTGGCATCTTCTGTAAAAACAAATCAAACAAAAATGTGGCAAAATTACAATAATAGCTCATAACCTGGCAGCATCAATATTATTTTGCTCTTTTTTTTTTTTCAAATGAAACATAAATGATCTTTAAATGAGAATGTCAATTTTTTTCTAAGTGCAGATGTGACTGGGAATGGAGTAGTTGAGATTTTTCTTGATTGCTAATCATCTCACGTGTTGTCCTTAGGCTGGGTACCAAACGTGATGTACACACACCTGAAATCAGCGGCTCATGTTAATGATACGAGGTTAGTCCTAGCGGAGCCTGTTGACTGGCAATCTGGAGATGAAGTCATTGTAAGTGGAACGGGTCCTGGAGATGGGGAACGGCAAGAGGAAATTGTCACCGTTGAAGCTGTGAACAATACTGAACTGTACCTTAGATCACCTCTCAGGTATCTTTGGCAAGTTTCAGGGGTATCTTAATAACAGTAGCTAACTTGATGAAATGTTTGAGTAAAGATCTGGAATTGCATCTATTCTAAGGGGAAGTAATCATGATATTATACAAGTACTGTTGGGCCGTGTTCTTAAAGCTGTTGGGATACCTTTTTCCATTGATTTCCATGTAAAATTTTCCAGCCGTCTGGACATCATCCTTAAATGTGCCTCCAGAGGTGTCAGGAGAAAACCAAGAACCAACCTATGGGCTTTATTATGTCAATTAAATGGTGTAAAACTACCAAGAAACCTCTACAGGCTCAAGCACAAGACTCCACTCACCCAATAATATGATGACTATGAAAAACTGATGGCCAGGTGTATGTCACATATTTCTGCTGCCTTAACTAGCTGCCTTGCCTGGGCAAGATAGCTTTGATGGTATAGGCCCCTAAACAGAGATGCAGTCATTCCAGTAAACCTATACTTTCACCAATATATCATATTTTCCTGCAAACAATATGCCCTGTTATATAATACACCCACTTGTTTTTGAAAGGCAGAATGAAGAAATCCACTGCCCCCTCCACCCCCTCACCCCGAGGCCATAATTATGGCTGAATAGAGCAGAGACAGAACCTAATCTTCAGTTGTGTCACCCTACTTTTCTGGCTTAACTAAAGTTGAAGTCCTAGCTGTTGCTGAAGACTGGCTTCCATGGGTGGATCTATGAAAAGGGCTAAAGAGTTTCCAAGGCAGTGAAATAAGAGAGACGTGTATAACAACTACAAAACAGCAACACTAACATAAGAAAGCATGGGTCGATCAGTGAAATATCAAGGCCATTAAAATGGAGAAATGATCATTAACACCTCTGGAATGAAAACCAATGAGCCAATGATTCAATTGACTCCCTCAGCTGCCTGAGTAATAATGCAACAGCTGCTGCACTGTGAGCAGGAGTCAAGCAAAGGTGATTCGCACCCAGGCAGAAAATCAGCTTCCTTTCTTAATACACACACCCCAATTTTAGGAAGTCAATTTTTGAGGGATGAGTAAGAAAATAGGGTAGGTTGTTTCGGCCATCTTGAGTGCCTCTACTTTATCTTTACAGAACACTGGTTTTGCCACTATGGCTGCATCTAGAGTAGGCGCACCTCGCTAGTACAGTTTACTGGTGGTAAAGAGCTCTTTGTATAGACATAGCTTTACAGAAAGACAGTGA